>NC_139679.1:42077820-42740320 GCF_964106915.1 Podarcis gaigeae | reverse complement strand
CATCTAGTTCAGCATCGTTGTTGATGGATTGGCAGCAGTTCTCCAGGGTTTCAGGTGGCACTTGTCCCCAGTCCTACTTGTAGATGCTGGGGAATGAACCTGGGACCTTCTGCATGCAAAGCAGATTATCTGCCACTGGACTGTGGCTGACATGCAATGAAGCCACTACAGAAGTAGAGAGGTTTACCCACAGCCTTACTTTTGTATCCATGGGGAGTTTGTGAGCTTGTTTTCTTTGTATGGTTAGCTCAAAGAGTGGATTATTGGGGGAGTGGGGAGGGGCAGGAAGAAGAGCCTCATCACCAGCTTGTGGGATAACCAGCCTTATAAAACCACCATGCTAATGCATGAAGGGGTTAATGCCATAGAGTAACCTGCCCTGCCAGGCTTAGCTGGGTCACTCCCCCTCACCTTGGGAAGAAGGTAATCAAGCCTATTGTTGTACCTCAGTCTACCAGAGAAAAGGTTTTGAGATGGTTTCTGCAGCTCAGACCACATGGCTCTTACAAGCCATTAGTATGTTCTTGTACAAATAATTTAGGAACTATCACCTCTGCAGCTAAGCCATGTTTTACTGTGTGTGTTTTGATTGCTCTATGGAACAGCACATGAATCTGTCCAGTTTTAACAACAAACATGTGGTCTTTTTCTATGCTGGGAAAAAGGGGAACTTTGGAAGGAACTTAGAAGAGCATATTTTAAAGGACTAACAGCCTATATTTCCACACTTTACTTTGCTAATGTTTTGTGATTTTAAATCTCTGTTGGGGTCTCTCACCAAAGAGTACTTGTTCCAAACCTGGATCTTGGCATCTGGGGAATTCTCATTTTAAAACCTATTTTGTCCCTTGCCACCAACACTGTTGGCAATGTTCACTCCAGAAAATCCTCCCTGGTTTTTTCCCCCTCCCCAGCACTCCAGCTTCATGCTTATTTGCTCACAATTCACACTGAGCTGACAACGTGCTACAACAAGCTCTCTTGGGGTTTGCTTTGTCAGAACACTGCCTCTGTCTAAGTGTATATTTGCACAAAATACAGCAAAATAGCTTTAGGTTAAGGAACAGAATCCCATAATTTAAAAGCATTCATTTCAAGCAAAAGGGCATGAAATAAATATACTGAACCTGTAGAGAAGCACCTCAGGTGGAAAGCACAGGTTGTAAGGAGAAGCTTGGACGCACTCTCGCCTCATATTTCTGGCTTGAGAGTAGCAGCATCTTTCGTTCCAAAAGGTCTCAAAGGTCACAGGCTTTCAGAGCCCAGCATCTAAAAAGGCAAGAAATGCTGTATGGGCAGCATCTTTATAGGTCCTGCAAACCATATGACAGATGTGGGGGACTTTTGACCCTCCCAATTGGCCATGCTTGCTGGGGCTGATGGGAGTTGTAGTTCTGGAAGGGCACCCGCACCTGCTGTATGACATATTGTGGCTTTCATCATAGATGTCATTTTGATGTTTTCCAGCTACAGGTACTTAACATTGCTGTTGTTTCCCATGGCAGCTGGGGAAGGATCAGGAGGAATAGGGTCCCCTGAGCTATGAATTTTTGAAGGCTGTGGAGTGGTGGGGAAATTATTTGGCTAAAATTAGAGCAAGTCAGGGAGTGGAAGGGGTGGCCCCCCCACCCTTTATGAACATTATTATCCGTTTCATTAAAGTTTTATCCATCACTGTTGCAGACAAAAACTTTTCCTTCCTTCCTCTGAGAATTGCAAACTCAGCCTCTTAACAGACATGGGATCTCTGCACCCACAAACCAGTATAAACCCATACCACAATTAATTTGATGCAATTTACTGGGGGGAAAGAGGCAGCTGAGGAGGGTAGGCAGGGACACACTTTGGCTGACGTTAAATCAGCCTGTTTCATTAGGAGAAGGTTAAGCACATGCTCAAGTGCCACAATGAAACCAGGAGGGGAATTTTGGAATATGTCCTCGGTTCACCTGCTGCTAGAAGAAAACAACAACAGATGAAATCAAAAAGGTCCCATGGTGAATGGAAGCAGGGGGACAGCTGCTGTTGCTTAAGGCAGTGAGGTTTGGCCTGGTGTCAGGGGATTCCAGTTGCCCTCCGCACCCCACCGTGGAAACCCACTTGGCTTGGGTGTGTTTCCAAGGTGGGGTATGGAGGGCGTATGGAGCCCACTGCACAAGGCCAGCTTTCACCACTGAAGCACTACTAGCCCCGAGTGAGGTCACTCCAATGGTGAGGGCTGGCCAAGCACAGTAGACTCTTTTTCCCTCTGCACCCTGTCTCCCCCTTCCCTCGGGCGTGGTGGGAGCATGCGCTACCGCTGACCTCCCCAGAAACAAATCAGAGTGGAACCCGTTAAATAGCAAACATCATCTCATCTTCCTGCTAACGAATCAGGATGAATGGTCCATAAACAGGTTGTATGAAAGCTTATGTAATTGCATGGTCAAGCAGTTATCCACATATATGCATAATGCCCCCTTTAAAAATAATAATGAAAAAGAGGTATTCCAGAACATTTTCTTCCTCCTTCTCTTTCAAGCTACTAGTGTGGGGCAGGAATTAGGCCATACAAATCTGCTTGCATTGATCTTAAGAAATTTTCAGCTTTGCCCAGCCTGGGTCTTCCTTCAGAGAATGCCTGATACAGTTCCGTCTCTGAAAGCATCTTAATTCTGAGTTTACGCTGGGAAGCCCATGAGGTTGTCATCAGCCTTACTCAATGGAACGGCTTAACAGCCTCTGCTATTTAACCAACAACGTGATTTATATGTCCTGCATTTTCACGTTCTGTACATTTCTCAGCTCGAGGAAAATCAATTTCACCGGAGTCTGCCTTGGACTCATCACCCAGGAGAATAATGTATGTTCCCCGTTAATAATGCAGGAACGTGAAATTGGTTTGGGCTGATGAGAATCTCATTAATTGTTTGAAAAGCATAAAAGGCAAGCCGGGACAAAATCAATTCATTTGTATTTTTTAAAAATGACGCCAAAATGGCCACACCCAGCTGATGGAATCCAGCGGAGCATGTAATGCTTACATTTGGATCCTGGCATTCTGAAATAAATCCATCCTTATGTTATGATGCATGGCTCAACATTGCCATGAAGCATTATGATGCTCATAGATTTTGTCTTAAGTGAAGCAATAACCCAAGCAGTGCCATGCATGCCGTGAGTATTGTAATCCTGATCTAGAAACTGTTTGGCTTAGCAAAGAAATAACGTCACCCGAAAGGACTTTGCTGCTGCTGCTGCAAATAATGGGAAGGAGTTGCTTCTGGCAATAAGAGGAGAAACCTGCAATTCCAGTGTAGCCTGGATGTACAGTATATAATCTCTGGGCCTCCTGGTGCAGTCAAATTAGGCAAAAGCACAGTAGGCATTTTCCCCGTTGCTGATGCAGCCCTCCCAATTCTCTTCTCTGGTCCCTGCAGCTTTTCTGTTGTAGTAGTAGTAGTAATAGTAGTAACAGTAGTAGTAATAATTTTATTATTTCATTAAAAAATGATTTTTTACCCACACTTTACCCTGAACTCCCAAGGTGGGTTGCAGCAATTTAAGATACAATGATAAAAACAATTTACAATCACAAAAATAGGGTGGGTCCTAAAAAGGCCAGGGTAAAGATGTTTGTCTTCAGCATTCACTGAAAATTTCATCATCATCATCATCATCATCATCCAAAGCACTAACGACTGATGCTGTATCACCCAACACTTCTGGGCAATTGTGTTCTTTAAAAAGAGGGCATGAACTACAGCCCCAGTGGACCTCCTGTAGCCTGGAGTTTCCCTAGCCATGCTGGGTGCTGACACTAGCCTCAGCCTGCTCTTGACATTAAAATCTACCCTGTATAGGCTCTTCTGTTGCCTCCCACACAACCTGGCGATGTGCCCTCAAAGCTGCTGTAACCCCTCAGTTGGCAGAATAAAATCTGGGATTTCCTGGCTGGCCTTGGCCACCCAATTCCAGGAAAGAGGAATCAGGGAAAGAAACATCTCAGCGGCCAGAATTCATCAACCAGGAACATTCTCTCTCCCCATAACAGCAGGCATCCGCTGAAGCCTAATTAAATCCACCAATTAGCCAGGGGTCGCTTGGGAATGCTTGTTAATACGGAAACCTGAGCAAAATGCAGCCTCAGACCTTGGGCAGGAAATGCCACGTGGATAATAAATCTTCAGAGAAAAGCAGTCCCTGCAAGGACAGGCCTATGGGCAACACACAACGCCCCTGCTCACTCTGCACATCTCCCTTCTCCCTGCAAGCCAAGAACTGCGCAGAGCAAGTCCACTCCCCCTACACCCTCCAAATCTTTGATGGGGGATTTGGGAGACCCTCCTGAGCAGATCTTTATTCTGGAGAGGGAGAAGAGAAGATGTGGAAATCCCATTGAATGAGTGGAAGACTGTATGTGCCGCATTAGATGCAACCTATTGTTTACTGGCCAGTTCCATATCATAGAAGCATTTAAAATATATTACGTCCTGTTCACAGATAAAGTGCACAGAAATGTAGCAGTGAAGCTGCTGGCCTGGCCTTTTTCCTTCAATTATCCACCTCATTCACTCTGTTTCGCCCTGCAGGGAAAGGCAAGGCTTTAGCGCAATGTTGACGTCATAGGACCATAACACAAGTGGGTGGGCACTAACTGTACGGCATTGTGGTGCTGCACAGCCAGCCGATGTGCTGTGTCTTCAGTATTTACACCGTCCCACTCCTTCTCTGGCTGAGCACATCCCCAAACAGGCCTGTGTGTTGGAGGTGGAGTTTTATAGCTCTCCAATACCCCGTAAATTAATTTTAAAAGGTCACCATGTGGGGTATTTTTTATTTTTGCTTTAAAAAGGAGAAAAGCGCAAATGAAGCGATGCATAAAATAGGGCTAACCGTTCTCCCGTTTAAGCCTTTTGTTCTGGTCTCATAAAGGTCTGTCGGATTAGATATTAAAGGCACAGTAAAGCTAAACGAGTTGATTGCGTCTCATGTTATTGGAGAGAATGTCTGAGGGATAAGAGGTGATTAGACACTTATCACAAAGCCCGAATGGAGGAGCTAATCACTGCAGGACTGCTGGTCTAACACACTTGCTCGGGTCTTTCTGGGCATTTTCCTGCATGACCCTCCTGGGTTTCTCCTCCCTGTAAGACAAGAGACACTTACACTCATGTCACGGAGGGAGAGTGAAAACCCAGGACAGATGACAAGAAAGGGAATCAGGGTTTGTAGCTTTGTCAGTGACTCCTAGCACCTTAGGACAAAAATGGCCACGATGATGGATGTAATTGGTGACATAGTAAATTGCAAGGAAAATATATGTGCTCTGTGTGGTAATATTTACAGGGATGTCCGAATGTGCTGCTTCTGTGGTGACTGAATCTGACTCTTTCAGATTAAAAACATAAGAAGAGCCTGCTGGATCAAGCCAATGGCCCATTGGGTCCAGCATCCTGTACTCAGCATGCAGGACCCAAGCACAAGAGCACTCTCCCCTCTTGTGGTTTCCAACATCTGGTATTCAGAAGCATTACTAGCTCTGACTTCAGAGGCAGAGTCTAGCCATCGTGGATAGAAGCCATAGATACTCTCATCCTCCATGATTTGTCTAATGAGTTCTAGTGGTGTGAGAGAGATCCCAGCGAAAAAACAGGACCTGAACCACCTCAGTACTTTCATAGGGGCTCCTCCAGCAGTCATCCTGATTTGCTTATGCAGAGGTTAGACTATGCCTGGTCTTTACTGAGCACTCATCCTGATTTGCCTGCAGGGTGTTGACATGTCTTCCCATTCATCATTCACTCACCTCACACTTTCCGCTGCATTTTTCTATCAGCTTCCTAAACTCAGAGGTTTTGTTTCATTGTCAAGTGGATTTGTTGTACTAGAGCATGGGTAGGCAAACTAAGGCCCAAGGGCCGGATGCGGCCCAATCACCTTCTAAATCCAGCCTTCAGACAGTCCAGGAATCAGTGTATTTATACATGAGTAGAATGTGTCCTTTTATTTAAAGTGCATCTCTGGGTTATTTGTGGGGCATAGGAATTCGTTCATTTCCCCCACCCCACCCCCAAAAATATAATCCGGCCCCCCACAAGGTCTGAGGGACAGTGGACCAGCCCCCTGCTGAAAAAGTTTGCTGACCCCTGCTAGAGTGACAGGGCGCTTTAATCCACTTCGACTGCACAAGCCTAAATTTCTGGTGTGCACTTGAATCCCTCCCTCACACAAAAAGGGATGGCCTGGAAAGCACTCTGCGTTCCCTGTGCACCCCTAACCAATATATCACACAAGTTAAAAGTCTAGGAGTTTTCATAGGATGTCAGAACGGGTTACAACTTAAGGCCCCCATGCTGCAGATGCAAATGAGGGGGGGGGGGAGTTAGCTGGCAATGTGAAAAAAGAGAGAAAGGCATGAACACTGCAAGCTTTGCTTCAGAGATTTGGCTCATGCTTACCTACAATGTGATTTCTCACCAGGACAGTTCTTGCACAACTCTGCTTTTGATTCCTTTTCCCTTTCCTTTCCCCTCTGGCTTTCTCCTCTCTTCGTTCATCTGGCCTCCTCCCTCTTTCCTGCTTTCTTTGGTGACTCCTTCCCAGTTGCCCTGGCCCCTTACAGCTTTCTAGCAGGTCAACTAACAGGTGCCAGAGAGACTGTGTGGACCCTCTCCTCTGAGTGATATTGGCTCACCTGGATTATTTACTGATCAATATCCACCACTGCTCCCAGGGCTCCTGCTCCTCTCAGCCTTGTGTCGGCCGGCCTTATAGTGCACCAAACCCCACCGCCGCTTCCCATCCATCCCTGAGATGGATGGCGGGATAAAGCCTGTTTTCCTGCTGAGATGCTGCCTGCACCTTGCCTCTTTCCACTGACACAGCTAATTTCCCCAAGGAGATGGATTGATTTCTCCGCACACGGGATGGTTGTAATACACAGCATCCATCAGCCAGGCTGCCAGTCAAAGGCATTCGGTGTCTGTGTATACACCTTAATGGGACATCTTTCATTATTCATTAGGCAACAGCGGGGCCTTAAAAGTCACTTTTAGAGTATTAATAAATAAAATGTTGACATAAATATTGTCCAGGAAGGTCTCTCTGGCATGCAGCTAGTCCACCTCTGAGCAGGACTGGCTAACAGGGTGTCCTGGACGTGGCCTCACTCTGTGCTTCCTGGCTATTTACCCACACCTCCCATCCTTGCAGGCAGGGGTGCCATCTTGAATAAAATATTGGGGAGGGGGAGGTAAGCCCTGCCCCCCATAATCAATCACATGATGCGGTGCACCAAAACCATGTGAATGGCAGTGCCCATCAACATTTGCAAGGGTATCTGTAGGGTGCTATTAAAAGACCCAGAAAGCAAGTGTCACTCCATTTCTGAAGACCAAGACTGATGGATTTAATTATATCAACATCCAGATGGGCGCTGTACTGGTCAGCTGCAGCAGAAACAAAGGGTCTTGTTGCACCTGAAAGACAAGTCTCTCAAGCTTTTATGGACTTGAGTCCATTTTGAGCCTCTGATGAAGAGGGATTTTAGTCCCTGAAAGCTGATGCCATAATAAATGTCTTAGTCTTTCAGAGACTCTTTGTTGGGTTTAACAGAAGATTCTGGGCTATAATAAGCATGTGATCCTGGTGGCAAATCTACATTATGGGCAGAGCTCCAGAGGAGGGAAACCTCAGACCCAGGGGGTCAAATGCAGACCTCCAAACCTCTGTACAGTGGTATCTCGGGTAACGTACGCTTCAGGTTACATACGTTTCAGGTTACAGACTCCGCTAACCCAGAAATAGTACCTCGGGTTAAGAACTTTGCTTCAGGATGAGAACAGAAATCGGGCTCCAGCGGTGCGGCAGCAGCAGGAGGCCCCATTAGCTAAAGTGATGCTTCAGGTTAAGAATAGTTTCAGGTTAAGAACGGACCTCCACAACGAATTAAGTACTTAACCCAAGGTACCACTGTATTTGGTCCTCCATGAGGCCACCCCACTTCTCAGGCTGCACCCCTCGTATGCTCTGCTCACATCCTCCTTAAGTGCTTTTGCCTGGCTGGGAATAATAATAATAATAATAATAATAATAATAATAATAATAATAATAATATATCATTTATACCCCACCCATCTGGCTGAGTTTCCCCAGCCACTCTGGGCAGCTCACAATCGATTGTTAAAAACAATATAGCATTAAATATAAAAAACTTCCCTAAATAGGGCTGCCTTCAGATGTCTTTTAAAGATAGGATAGCTCCTTATTTCCTTTACATCTGAAGGGAGGGAGTTCCACAGGGTGGGCGCCACTACCAAGAAGGCCCTCTGCCTGGTCCCCTGTAACCTCACTTCTCACAGGGAGGGAACTGCCAGAAGGCCCTCAGCGCTGGATCTCAGTGTCCGGGCTGAACGATGGGGGTGGAGATGTTCCTTCAGGACCGAGGCCATTTAGGGCTTTAGGAATGTGTTCTTGGATTCATCCTGCTTGTTTGGGTGGGGCATGGAGGGATAGGTTTATGGAAGCCTCTGACTTTTGCTCGGGTGGAATGCCACCTACTGCACAGAGTCATATCTCTTCTACCAACTATTGTCTCTTGCCCCACCCACTGCTGGCATACCTCTGCCTACCTTCTGCCCCAGGCAGCTTGCCCACGATGAGGGGAGTGCATCTCTCGGGCTGGAAAAAAACTTCTGCAGCCCTGCCACACTCCAGCACACCAAGGGGAGAAATGCACTGCAGCCGCTACACTGGTGCCACTGAAGTTCTGCATAACACCTGCAAGTTTATTTAAACAAGGGGGGGAAACCTGTTATGCTCATTCAGGGTCCATTTTGTTTCTAGAATAAGCACGCAGTTTCCCACTCTCAGAAACTGGTCTCCTTGCTTGCACTGGTGCTGAAGGACAGCTGAATGGCAGGGAAGACTCAGGAGCCGTCTCTGATGATGAGCTGAGAGCCTGGTATCCGTCTGTGGGAAGCGGCTTCTCTCCTGGGATCCTGAGAATTGCAGCCTCCTTCCCAAAGGGTTTTATGAAACACTTGACGAAGTGACCTCATTAATTAATTAAATGGGCTAACGCTCCGGCCATATACTTTAGTTAATTGCTCTTCTGTCATCTGGGGAGAATTCTTTATGCCTCATTGATTATTCTCGGCTTTGCCTGATCAATAGTGCAATAAAGCATGGTTACTTTAAAAAGAGATTAAAGAGATAAAATACATGGGACATCCAGAGCAAATTGAGTCCGGCTCTGTGGTGGAAACCAAGTGGGCAGGAATGATCTCGCCACCACAGAGACTGGCCTCTGGAAATCCCAGACTTTTTTTTTTAAGGGACTCCATTGTGACAGTGCATAAATTTTTGTCTTCGCACATGCATTGCAATGCTGGCCTGCGTGGCAGTGCAGCACATTGTGACACGGCTGATGTAATGCCTGAGTATAATTTGAATATAGCAAAATGCCTCTGTCCACAACTGGAACTGACAAGACATGAAAACATCTCTGTCGTGCCAGTGAAAAGCAGGGAATTTCTGCAGCTCACAGCAGCTCTTGCTGCCACCTCACAGCAAGACAGAGATCTCGTCCTTATGACATCACTGTTTAATGCTCTGGGATTAAAAATGTTCTTTTGCAGACATACAGAGCAGTGGGCATGTTAGCCATCTCTGTAGTTCCTTGTATGCATAAGCAGAGACATAGAATCTTTGTGGAACTTTCACCCTGCATTTCAAACACTAATCAGCTTGAATCAAGGTGGCACATTTCTCTGTGGGACCAGCAAGGCATAGGCAGCTAATCCATAGCTCACTCCATAAAGATAAGGAGCCTCCAACTATAGAGTCTGTCAGACAAATCTACAAGCACTGCAGTAAAAACAAAAAGATCCTGTAGCAGCTTGTGAATTAAGAGATAGACATTGAGGGAGCACAAAACTCTTTAGGTACCTCCAGACTGCCACTAATTCCAGGTTGGATTCAGCCACAGCACCCTCAAATTGTAGAGTTGGAAGGGACCCCAGGGGTCATCTAGTCCAACCCCCTGTGATTACCGACAAATTCCATTGTGGAGTAAAAGTGGATTCCACCACCAGTACCCCAAACACCCAGACTTTTTGCACTGGAAGGTGTGGCCAACAATTGCTTGATGCAACGTCGTATAACTTCCCTGAAAACAAATCAGAATGAATGCTCAATAGGCAGCCAATGTTACTGTGACCTAACAAGCTTTGGGTAGACAAAGCAGGAGGAATGCTCCATCGGCAGGTCGCCTGTTTACATCATAAACCTCCCAGTGGAGCAATGCCGCCACCGTGTGTCTAGGTAGTGGATTGCTTTCCTTTTGCTTTCCTTTACGAAGGTTGCTTCGCCAGAAAGGTAAGTTCGCTGCACAAACTGATGTAAAGTCTTGAAGGTAAGGATGCGGGTGAAATTTGCTTTGGTTAGTGTTTTAATGTAAACCTACCTAATGGTCTCCCTCAGGAGGTTGTGGACTCTCCTTCCTTGGAGGTTTTTGAGCAAAGGTTGGATGGCCATCAGTCATGGATGCTTTAGCTGAGATTCCTGTATTGCAAAGGGTTGGACTAGAAGACCCTTCCAGCCCTACAAGTCTATGATTCTACAATGCACATTTTCTGAAGCAATATGAAAATTGAAACACAGGTTTCCTTCAAAACTTGCACTGTGTTGTCCCAACAGCTGTAGGCTCGGCTAGGCATCAAAGGTAAGAACATAAGCAGAGCTCTGCTGGGATGAGGCCAAGGACCTATCAAGTCCAGCATCCTGATCTTGCAGTGGCTAACCAGATGTCCATAGGAAGCCTGTAAGCAGGACAGGAGCACAGGAGCACTCTCGCCAAAAGGGAGGCAAGTTTTTCATAACAGTGGTGGTTGCAATGGCTATAATGGTGGCAGCTGCTATGGCTGGGAACTGCTATCAGAGCTTTTGAAAATGGGGAGCCAGACCCAAAATGGGCAGTTCAAAGGAAGGAATGAGAAGTTTGAGTACAGTCATACCTCGGGTTGAAGTAGCTTCGGGATAAGCATTTTTGGGTTGTGCGCTGCGGCGACCTGGAAGTAACAGAGTGTGTTACTTCCAGGTTTCACCGCTTGCGCATGCGCAGGCAGTCAAAATGACATCATGCGCAGAAGCGGAAAATTGCGGCACATGCAGACGCGGGTTGCACTCGCTTCTGGATGCGAACGGGGCTCCAGAAGAGATCCCGTTTGCATCCAGAGGTACCACTGTAGATCCAAAATTCAAGTCATGCAAAAGTTGCATTATGTTAGGTGGGGTAAAAGTGACTGATAACAGTGTGAAAAGTAAATTAAGTCAATCCACACACACACCCTAGAATCTCATTCCCTTATCAGTTATGCCCATTTCTTATCCCTCTGTTGAAGACACTCCTTGCAGACTTCCCTGCTACTTTCCATAGAGTATTCACCAATGTTTTTAATATGAAGGACATAATTGTTGAACATGGACACATTTTTCCTAACAACTCATGGGAGGTTGCCAATAATAGGAAAGGGCAGCAATGTCAGAAACATCTGTTATGATAGTTTTGCCCAAAGTTGTTAAGCTTTCTTTGGCAAACTTGCAAGTTTTTGAAGGAAAATCACCAAAAACAATGGGTTGCCACAAATCCAGAGTTTCCCAGACAATTTTTATTATTATTATTATTTTGCGATTTCTGCCCAGCAGAATGACTGCAACATTCTATATATGTCTGGGAAATTCCAGACATGGCAACCCTAAATATAACTTTCTTACTGCAGCAAAGCTACATGAAACTTTTGTGCCTGAAAGTGTCACTGCAGCACAAAATCATTGAATATGAGCTTCATAAAGAGAGAAATATTCTATCTAGACTTATCACTACAATGAGGGTCAGCCCCATATTGACGTCAAAGAGGCACTTAGGAAGTATGTTTTCCAGTCTCCCAAGATTTCTCTTCTAGATGGAAACAAGCTCTCCTCCCCAGTAAAAATCAGCCATGTCTTAGATCTCTGCCCCATCTATCCAGTGATTTCTATTTAGAAATCTATTTTAATTCTATTTTAAACATTTAGAAGCCCAAACCCATTTTTCCCCTTTACAAAACAACTTTCCATTTAAAAATAATAGTAATCAATAGTTCAGCTAGAACACTCTTCTGCTAACAAACTCCCAGTTCTGAGGATTGTCTCCCACTCTGTGTAGGCTTCTAAACATCATGGAATGTGACTCTCCTTCCAAATGTTTAAGGAGAGGCAGTGTGGTGGAGTGGTTAGAGTGCTGGACTAGGACCTGGGAGACCTGGATTCAAATCCCCACTTAGCCATGAAGCTCACTGGGTCACCTTGAGCTAGTCACTGACTCTGAGCCTATCCTACCTCACAAGGTTGTTGTGAGGATTAAATAAGCAGAGAGAGAACCATGTCAGCCACCTTGAGCTCCTTGCAGAAATAATTAAGCGAGAAAGCATGTGTGCACATGCAAGGGAAAGACATGGGTGTGGTATAGCAGCATGGGCTTTGCATACAAATTAAAATCACATACCGCTAGGCAGTTCTAAATTTTCTGTTTATAAAGCCCTGCTTGCTAGAAGGGGACAGAGGAGCCAGTGGAGACCCCAATATTTGGTATTCAGAATTCTGCTTATCGTGCCATTTGGTTTGATCCTCAGCCTCTCATTTGATGCATTTGGCTGCAAATGTTGCAAAGCCACAGTCACACTGTGCAGAGCGGTTGGGTGCAGGCCTCCCTGAGGGATATTCCAGGCCCCTTCTCTGAATTCTCAGCTGCTCTGCTTCCTGGGTGTTTCTCACAGGCCCAGTTACGCAGGGAAAAATCCACCCAACCCACACCCAGTACAACTATTGTTTTGTTCAATTACTTACCACTAGGTGACAGCAGCACTCTAAAACCAGTCTTAAGAAGAGTCGATATATGTCCAAGGCGCAGCGCATATCCCTTCTCAGGGAATTCTGGGTCCTGCAGTTTGTTTAGAGTTGCTTGAAATTCTAACTCTGTGAGCTGTAAACTACAGCGCCCATAATTCTTTGAGGGGGAAATGTGTTCTGAATGTGCTTTAAAGGTATAGCCTAAATACTAAGCAACAGGGCCGAATCTGATTGTCATGTTCTTGCAGGTTTCTGGATATGAATGGGGCTACTTCACAAGGCATGTGAGAGATAAGTTGACTCCTCCATGGATTGCCTCCATGATCCATGTAGTTTCCCAGAGTCAAGACAACCACGGGAGGCAAGTCTATTACATGGGGTATCTCAGCCTCCCTCAGCCAGTCCCTGCCTGCCTGCCCTTTTGCTTCCAACTGGTCCCAGAGGGTAACAGTGACTGTCATTTTCTTCCTCCTTCGTCTCAGTGTTTCCGCTTGTAGAATTCAGTAGGGGGATAAACTAGACAGAGTTGGCTTTCTGTCTCATTGGCTCAGGCTCCACCTGTTGTTTGGCTCCCTGCCTTTCGCCCAACCAGCCCCCCTCAGGCACCAGCCACCACAGCAGACAACTGCTTCTAATGTGGAAAGGACCCATTGGGGCAAATCTGATCCATGTGGTGAGTAGCTCTAAAGAGCATGCAGCTCTGCTTGGAGCAGCCATGATGTGGAGGGATGGTCAGAGCCTCCCATCTCTAGGTCCCTTTCTGTGTGTAGTGCTGCTTGGAGGCTGTATGTATTTCTGCAGTCTCTGGGATCAGAGACAGTGTGGGCTGACTCACAGTTCTTCTTGTGCCGTGCCTAGAAAGAAGTTTTCCCCTTGTGCCGCTCCTTTCCAAGGAAAAGCCCACTCTTTAGGGATAGACCAGAACAAACGTCAATCCAAGGAAAACTTGAATTGCCATTTGCTCTGACTGAGCACTAAAGATGTTTTTCTCCAGGGGAAAACAGCAGAACAAGCGGACGTATGGATAAGCCCTGTGCCCCTCTATCCCAGCTATTGAGCAGCAAAATCTAGAGAAGGCTGTCCATATATTTGACCATTGTGGTAAAAAAGATCCTGGATTAGATGTATGCTTGATCCGATCCAGTAGGCCTCGTCATATGTGTTACATGCCATTCCCAATCTCCGTGGCAGTGTGAGTTTCTAGGGAGTTCCTGGTGCTTATCCAGGATCCCTGTTTCGTTTTGGAAATGAGGCACAGAGGGAACTGTGGTGTCTTTATGATATATGGTTTATATGCACATAGATACAACCCGAGCTATGATGGAGGGGTCCCCCAACATTACACTCCAAGAGGATCTTGTCTCCCCATAAGCACAGCACTGGAATCAAACAGATACCATTTTCTCTGCCTCCTACTCTCTGCTTGTCACATAACATCCTCCTCCCAGCTTCTAACCCATATTGCTGTATCTGTGGAATGAAAGGGGCCCCACCCCATTGTCACTCCACAGAGTTCCCCTTTGATCCACTGTTGTACTAACTGGGCTCATTGCCCCACAGGCTCACGCCTCCAAGGAAATTAGTCTGAGTTGATTAGTTTCCAACACAGGTAGATTGCAGGGGATTAGCAAGGTGTCTTTAGGAAGCTTGTCTAGCTAAATTAGTTCTTTCACACATGTTAATTCCGGAGAATTAAAAGCATCTAACATACAGCTTACCACACACAGGTCTAGCAACCAGTTTTAACACACCAGCCTTCATTAAATTCTAACACTAACCTGATCCAGAATTTAAAGTGTTTTGAACCCACAGATTCATCACAATATGTTGACCATGATAAGAGTCCATCCTTGGGCCCTGCTCAGGTGATGACATGAACCCTAGGCCTATAAAGCAAACAGGTCTGCACCCATGAGACCACTCTTAAAGGAGGCAACAGTCCGTCAAGTGTGTTACTATTGCTAACCGGGGCTATTTATAGCAGCCACAGTGAAGGACTATCTAAATTTATCTTCGACAACCTGGTGCCCTCCAGATGTTTTGGACTACAACTCCCATCATCCCCAGCTAGAATAGTTGGCAAAGGCTCGGTATATCTTTTCCCAGAGAAAGATTATCTGTCCCCCTCTTCTTCTCATAAACCGATCTCCTCTTTGTAAAAAGACATCTGCTTTTCTTCTTGTAGACACCTGGCCACACAACTGCATTACAACCTGTTGCCTGTGGGGAAAGGCCTACAACCTTGGCAGCATTTCTGTCAGAGAGCTCACTCCTCACACCTCCACATTTCCAACCACTTTCCCCAGGGAAAGTCCGCTCCTCACCACTGAATCAGAGCAAACATCTACTGGGTTTTCCTCAGATTGTCGTTTGCTTTGATTCAGCAGGAAAAGCAGGTGGGAAAAATGGAAAACTACTCAGACTCGTGCCTAGAAAGTATGGGATGAGAGGAAAACCACTCAGACCCATGCTTCTAGGCACGGAACAAGCAGAATGAGCCCTAAGTCAAAAGAAGAGATCTTAGAGGAACTGGCTGCATTTAGCCTACAAGAAAGAGCAAAGAGCATTGGATAGATCTATGGGCCGTGATAAAAGGTAAAGGTAAAGGACCCCTGACCATTAGGTCCAGTCGTGACCGACTCTGGGGTTGCGGCACTCATCTCGCTTTACTTGCCGTGGGAGCCAGCGTACAGCTTCCAGGTCATGTGGCCAGCATGACTAAGCCACTTCTGGAGAACCAGAGCAGTGCACGGAAACACCGTTTACCTTCCCACCAGAGCGGTACCTATTTATCTACCTGCACTTTGATGTGCTTTCGAACTGCTAGGTTGGCAGGAGCTGGGACCGAGCAACGGGAGCTCACCCCGTCGCGGGGATTCAAACCGTTGACCTTCCAATTGGCAAGCCCTAGGCTCAGTGGTTCAGACTACAGCGCCACCCGCGTCGTGATAGTTGGTGATTAATGGGATGGAAGGGGGGGAAGGCAAGAGAGCAGCAGTGACTTTGTTTGTGGAGGGCAGTATTTGTGTTTTTTAATTTGCTGTGAGGATATTTTCTATAGTAAGTGGTATAGAAACAGTCTTAAATAAAAATAGATAAATTAAATAATCCCCCTATCATCTCTATCCCAATTAATACCATTCGTTGTATAGCTTTCTCTGTAAAACCCAAATGTTGCGGGGGAAGAACGATAACACTTTGCTCCTCAAAATATGTGGCTGCATTCAAAGCTAATCACTCACAAGAATGCTTGTAGCTGTAGCTTACACTTACAGCTATAACTCCCATCACCCTTAACAAACTACAACTGCCATGGTTCTTTCAACAATGTGTGCCTTAAGTGTATGGTGTTGCAACAGATGGCCCAAATGCATCAATCTTCTTTCAAATACTCCCTAAGCCAGTAGTTTTCAACCAGTGTGCTTTGGCACTCTTGGGGGCATTGAATGATGGTCAGGGTTGCCGTGGGCAACACCGGCCTCTGTCCCTCTTTCCTTCCTTCCCTCCTCTGATGCCCTCTTGCGTCTCTGCCTCCCAAAGGCTTGCACAGCTGTTTGTTGCAGCAGCCCTGGCTACAAGCTCCCCAGGTGAATGGTGCCTCTGGGGCTGGCCGGAGGGTGCTTCCCAGACCCCTGTGGAGCAGTGGGAGGAGGCACCTCTCTTTGGGTCAGAGGGGGCAGCTCAGAGACCAGGGATGGCAGCTGCCCAGAGCACTCCCAAGGAGAGGGGAGAAGAGGGCAGGCTGAGGAAACACTCCACAAGAGAGGATATTCGCAAAGGGGTGAGGGGCTGCCAGCTCTGCAGGCAAGGGGTGACGTAACTAGGCTCCTGAGCCCCACAGGGGTGCTGCAAGAAGAATGTAGTTGGCCAAGGGAGCTGTGGACCCCAAAAGGTTGAAAACCTCTACCCTAAGCAGTCCTCTTAGTAACCTGTCATTATTGGACGAGATAAATGAGATAAATCTATAAAGTTCAATAGAAGTTGAAATGTAGCTCTTCACTTGATACTGAGAGTTACATCAGGTATCTGATTCATCATGGTGTTCCATTGCGCCAGAAGCAATTTAGTCCTGCTGGCCACATGACCATGAAATCTGTCTGTGGACAAACACCGTCTCCCTTAGCCTGAAGCGAGATGAGTGCCACACCCCATAGCCACCTTTGACTGGACTTAATTGTCCAGACGTCCTTTATATCAAGTATCTATACATTTCCCTATCCTCGGTGTCCTGGCTCTCTCCAGCCAAGGAAGGCACACTTTTGATAGTTAATTCTGTGTTGGCAAGATAGCTTGCAGCAGCTTCCACAGTGTTCTGGGTACACACACTTTTCTAGCCTCTAGGCAGCTGTCCACTGGTCTAGACCCCGCAGAGCAGTTACAGCAGTAGAGAGACCCTACTGCTCTACCCACTTATATATGCTCTCCTGATGGGTTGCATGCCTGTAATCTGAGACTTCTCCTGCATGGAATGTGCCACTGCTCTTACCACTTCAAGCCCCTCCTTGTTCTAGGAGACAGTGGGGCAGGGAAAAGGGAGGTGTCTACTGACCTGTCTTCTTCTCCCACATCTGGCATGCCTTTCTCCATCTCGGACTACCCTGACTCTCCCTCCTCCCCTGGCTCCTTCCTTGTGTCCAACCCCATAAATCACTGGCCCCCTCTCCTGGTCTCCTGCCCCCCACACTTCAGAGTCCTGCCAGTCCCTGACATTCAGCTAATAGTAGCTCTGGCTGTGTGTAGTGGGTCGCACTGGGGGAATTAGTGCCCCACTTTGTCATGATCCTGTCACAAATGACACCCCCCACTGCTTTTAGCAACACCAACAAAAAGTGTCTGAATATGCATTCACACACCTCTGGCATCAAGTCTAATTTGTCCCTTGTATGAGAAGCAATGAGTTTAAATTTCAGGCAAATGGCTACAAGAATAGATCGGCAAAAGGTCGCCTAAAAGGATATCATGTTCCCATCTCTTGATCGTAAGATGAATTTGATACATCATAAAATTGTCCCCAAAGTTTGTGGAAGACCAACACAACTAGCCATATAACTTTTCTCTGCACTGCTGCACTGCTGCATTTGTTACGGGCTTGCCTTGTAGCAGGAGGTAATTAGTCATATTCATCTGCTTCTGTATCCAGTTTGTAGCTTCTTATCTCGTGACATAATATTGGCCAACTTTCCAATAAATTGGATGTTCAGGAAACAAGAGGCAGCTGGCTTTCCACACATAACTGGTGCCTAAAGTGTATCTGTTCTGAAGTGGGAAGCAGAAGTTATTGGTACCTGGGCGAGTGAGCTGTTAACATGTAGAGGGAATCTTGGAAGGGTTTGAATGTATTTGGCAATGTTTGCCCCACAGGGCTCACTGCAAGAAACAAGGTGTTGGTACATTGGCTTTCCCTCCTCTTTTTATATCTCCACCCCCCACTGATTCTATTAATAACCCCCCCCCCCAAAAAAAAAAGGAAAGAAAGAAAGGGTTTATTCAGACGTTAACTGAAGTGGGCCAACCACATTTGGCATGTTGTGGGATAGCCCTGGAGGGTGCAATGAAGCTTTGGACAGTTTTTACCCTAAAATTGAGGCAACTAGCCTGTGGCCCTCCAGATGCTGTTGGACTTCAGCTCCCATGGCTCCTGTCCATTATCCATGCTGTCTGGGACTGATGGGAATTGCAGTCCAACTACACCTGGAGAGCTGCAGGTTCTTCACTCCTACCTGAAAATTGCTAGGGAACCTCAGGCCTGAGGCCCAAATGTGGTCCTACAAGTCTCCCCTGACTGCATCCCTTACTGGCTCTGCTCTGCCCCCAAATGTTTTTGCCTGCCAGGAATGTGTCCTTAAACTCAGATCTTGCTTGTCTGGACAGAGAACACAGATGGTTCTCTGGCCCCTCCTGGTCCTAGCATGTGGGAATGCACACTGTGGCCTGAAAAAGATTACTCACCCTTGTCCTAAAAGGTGGCTTGTAAATACTTCACATCAATTTAAATAATATTAGAGATGGACATAATTGCTTGGTTCTGTTCCAGATATGTTGCACTGAACTGAATTTCTTTAGACGCCACTGAACCTATCCATATTCCTTTAGCTTCAAAACACTAGTTGTTGGACCCAGGTATGTAAAACAGGTACAAAGTTGGGAAAATGCCTATTTGGTGAAAGCCACAGATTAGAATGCATGCAAGGAAGGGGTGAATGGGGGTTCACATTCAATGATCCTGAATTGTCAGAACCACTCCCCCTCCCCCCCCCACGTTGCTGATGCTCCTTCTCTTGCCCAACCTGTTCTGGCACCACAATCCACTCCTGCCCTTCCTTTGTACTGCATCCATGGCCCATGCAGCTGTTGTCTGCTAAACAAAAGCAGCTCATCCTGTAGGCTCATCCCATGTGCTGGAGCTTTGGCCAGCGAAGGGTTAAGGCAAGCCATTGGCTGCTGAGTGAGTGAGCTCATCTGAGCTGGAACATGCTCCAGGTTTTATGAGCCACTCAATGCAGATGATATCAGAGGGGGGTTATCTGAGCCTGGAAGCTAAGCTACTTAGGGAAATCGCAACATCCACTTAGGACACATTCCATGCCTCAGCAGAGCAGCAAGCCAACTGCAGGGAGCCTCTGGTCATGTAAGTAGAAATACTTTCTCTGTTGGAACTGGGTGCCTGGGCTCTCTTTGTGGCAGGGAGCTGGAGGGTGGGGGGTACCCTGGATCCCAGAGGCTGAGCTTTGCATCCCAAGCTCTGAATTTTCAGCACCCAACAGGAGCTGGAGGTGCCTCCCGCCTCAGAATAGATCTCTGCTGGGCGGTTTCTTTCACATTTGCCTGGAGCTAAATAAATGGAACTTGAAGTTGGCATAATAGTCACTCCCTGCACAGGCTGAAAGAGGCTGGGAATGCAATAAACAGGTCTGAGTCCCACCCATATTCTCTCTGGCAAAACAGCTGGTAATCAGAGGCAAAACCTTTTGTGCACTGGAGCAACCACCCCACATAAAAAGTGGGGGAGCTGGGAACTCGTGAAGTTACCCCAGGAAAGGCATGAGCACTTTTTCTTGAGGCACCTGGAAAAGGGCGTCTGGCAGACTGGCCATGTAGCCTACCTTTGTGTTTCTCAGCAGATGTGTGGGGACTGCATGGATCTGGGGGTCGGAGGGAGGGAGAAAACCAGCACAGAACTGAAGATCTGACTTGCACAGGTTGGGTGTGTGGCAGCCCCGCTTCTGAGATGAGACTCAGATGCTCAGTCCCCTGCCAGGCAAGAACTGCATAGTCAGGTTAATCCTGCCGGATATAAATATCATCCTCTCGGCAGCAGAATGGAGTGAGAAGCTGCATCCTGGGCTGGAGAGTGAGGAATGGTGCAGCTGCTGTCATGACGAGGGCGGGTAGCTGCCTGAGCTCCAAGACTTGGGCACTCCCTGTTGGAAAGCCTTGGCTCCCATGATGGTGGTTCTGCAGGGGAACACTTCCAGATCATCCCAGCCTTGCTCAGGTCATCCTGGGTAGCTCTCACCCACTTTCATTCCAAGCCAATGGCTCTTTCCTTCGAACTCAGTGGACTTGAGCTGTTACTTCCTTCACACGGAGGAATATACAAAGCTGTCTGATGAGTCAGACTATCGTCTTCCCTGACTGGCAGCGACTCTCATGGGTTCCAGGCAGGGGCCTCTCCCAGCCCTACCTGGGAGATGTTGGCTGGGGTAGACCAGGAAAATCAGGGGCCAGGCCACGCATGCCAGGAGAAGGGTTGGTGCATGGCGGGCATCTCTGTGATTGTTACGCTGCCACTAGCTTACATTTATTCACTTCCAATAAATGACTTAAAGCCATTTAACAATTTTAAAAATATAAACAATATAAATATAGTGCAATTTCACAAATCAAAACAGTTTCAAATCCAAGGCAGATGCATAAGGAAACTTGGTCCTTCCTCGCTCTTTGGCTCTAGTTGTGGAGAAACCTACACAGGGCAGCAGGATGTCTGCAGATTTGACTTTCTGATTCCCAAAGGGATGTGGAATTAGTGAGGGCAGATTCAGCCAGTCCCCAGGTCCCCTCCCTCCACTTCTTACAGAAACCTCCCCTGGGGCGCACTAAAAGTCCCACTAAAAGTCATCATCATTAGTCCCACTAAAAGTCCCACTAAAAGTCCCACTAAAAGTCATCATCATTAGTCCCACTAAAAGTCCCACTAAAAGTCATCATCATTAGTCGCACTAAAAGTCCCACTAAAAGCCAGCTGCACTAAAAGTCATCCAGATCAGGCCAATATCAGGAGCCCCAGGCCACTAAGGGGACCCACAAACACACCATTTAGAAGGATTGGGAGGGGGCACCAGGCATTCTCATCTTGCAAAGGGTTTCTGGAAAGGTCAGAATGCTACAAGAGAGACTCTTGGTGCTTCCTGTCTCCCTAGGTGCTTATGAGATTGTGGGAGTGTAAAATGCAAAGCGGAGAAGGAGGGAGGGAGGTTGAAACACTAGCCCACTTCATGTGGCTTGCCTCTCCCGCTCGCCACCAGTTAACGAAACCAGTTTGCAGGCTTGCTTCCAGTCTCGAGGCAAGGTTTTGCATATTTCGCAACTTTGCATTGCTGAAAAAGAGTCTTGCAAATAAATGCTGGGCCTGTGTGATTCAAGAGGCCTGCAATCCGAATCCTGAAAGGGGTTACGCTTCTCAATTGTCCGAGTGTCTGGGGCTCGGTTAAAGCCGTTCTCACAGACATTCCCAAGGCACAGAGCACACTTCTTCAACCACTGTAGCAGAGCTGGCAAGAACAAAATATTTCCCAGAGAGATGGCACTGGGCAGCCGACATCCACAAATTTGTCCACAAGATCTGCCTAAAGGATCTAGGTAGGCATGCCCCAAAAGCTATAATCCAGTAGAAGGTGAGGCAGAGGCTTGTGCTGACCGGTAGAGGAGGAATAATTTTACTCTCAATTCTTTCCTGTTTCCTTCAAGAAACAGAAGGCAGATGGGAAGGGAGGTGTAGCGAGAACAGCTCCAGGAAGATCAGGAATACTCCTCTGCATGATTCGTTTTTTCCTACCAGGAAAACCAGGATCAAAGAGAAGATCAAGGCTGGGCTGCACTGGCTGAGATGAGGGTGGTGTGATCTCCCTGCCTGGCTTCCCTATGGGGAAACTGGCAGGAGAAGAAGTTGAGGCCCTTTCACACTGGGATGGGGTACAGCTAAGATGGGCCTCTTGCTTTTTGCATAATTTGTGTCCTTTGTTGCCCAACTTACCACTAGGAAAATGAGGTGAGAGTGGAGATTGAGACTGGACTATGTCAAGGGAGGCCAAGGGGAGAAAGGAAATCACTGGTGAAAGTCACAGTCCCATGCATTGTTAGTCAGGGACAGGGAACTCCTGGACCTCCATATGACGATGCTGGGCTAAAGTGCTCATCATCCTTTGACCACTGGCCAAGCTGCCTGGGCTTGGTGGGAGTTGGAATCCAGCAACATCTGGAGGACCGTGGGTTCCCCATCCCTGATATAAATGGATGTCTCTTATAATGGCTGGCACATCAAGTCCATACAACAAGGAGGCCTCTCGTTTTTCAAGGTGGTCCGACACTCCTCTGTTGGTTATCAGACACCACACCAGCAACACATAAAGAATAGGAGGAGTGGGTCGCAAACCAACTCTTTGCAGATCCCCACAAAGGAAAAGGGGAATCGCTCGCAAGTACAACTGCCCAGGGCACACTAAGGGCTGGCTGTCGAACTACATGTGTCATGTAAAGGCATGTTAGCAACTTGGGACCGGTTTACCTGTGAAATTGCCTCACCCCATATGTGCCCACTTGACCACTTTGATCAGTGCAATTGTGTGTGTGTGCAGGGTGTGTGTTTGTGTGATCAGTCTCCTGCTGATAAAAACCAACCTTGTCAGACTCTTTGCATAACCATTTTGCATGGCGCTGAACAACTCATGCTCTGCAATGATACTGAATTAATGAGGGCAGAGGCAACTGGCGCCAGGCTATTTAAATGAAAAAAGATCAACTCTAGTCAGACTTGTGTGCTCTAGTCCCCTTGAATTATGTTTTTCCCCCCTACTCTTCCTAAATTCCCTCTCGGTGTGTTTCATTCTAGTTCCCCAAGACAAGCAGAGAAAAGGGGCTGCAAATTGTGGATATTTACTTATTTGAGGATTTGTTATCCTGCCCTTTCAGAGCAGCTAACTTAGCGAAAACATTAAAACAGGAGTCGGGGGATAAAAGACAGCACAATATGGTATAAAACGCGAGCAGCAGACAAACCAATATGTCTGTGATATATGGGAGGACTTCTCTTACGTAGAATGGACAATGGAGGGAATCTCCTGTTCATAAGCAGGGAATGTCCAGGAAATGGAATGTTTTGCAGTGCAAATACAGGCTCAATAGAACAAAGAGTACAATGCACATCAACCAGACTGAACAAATCCTTTGTGTTCCTGGTCCACAGAAACACACTTCAAAACACCAGCTCCCTGTTAAAGCCGTCGTCATCATCTATGTTCCTATCATGGTTTCTCATTCCCTTAGCCTGTATAATTATCTTAATTATCTCACAGATATTGTGTGCGCCCTGGCAGAAGAGCAGCAGATTGGGGGGGTGCAGTGATGGGGAAGAATCCCTTGGGCATTTTTGAGAAGGGGGTCCTGCCTTTTGCTCTCTTGCCGAGTTGTGTGGTTGCATGCGCAAGATATATTTAAATAACATTTCCCACCACCAGTGCCAAAAGAATCCCGCTACTGTAATTCCACCCCTCGCACAGCTATGATTTCCAGCAGCTTTGGCAAATCCCAGTTACCAGGATTTTTGGAGGGAAATGTGCTTTGAATTTGCTTTGAATGCGTGGTGTGTAAGCAGCGTGTGCCTCCCTCGGTTTCTCAAGGCACAAAGCCGCCACCTGGCAAGCTGCACCTTTAAAGTGAAACAGACCCAGGTGTGGCTGTTACGCCAGCAAAGCCATGCAAAGCCCTGGCACCACCTCTGGGTGGCAGCCATGAGTGGAACACCAGTGCACATATGGCTCTGGGGCAGGCTTGGGTGGCCCCATTGTGACTGTCAGAGAAAGCCTTTCGCCTGACCTTTGTCCACCTGATTCCCTCCAGATGTTTCAACTGCAAATGCTATCAGCCAGCACAACTGCTCTATCCAATCACTGCTGTTGCCTGTTTTGAGAATGCTGAACTTACCACTTCTCCCCCAAGAAACCTGGCCAGCTCCTCGCAGCTTGCAATCTCAAGCAAGTCTGCTTGTCTTGGAGCAGCTAAGTACCCCTTCTGTTGGAAAATGGGAGCTCCCAGAGGCTTCTATGATGATGATATAGGGGCTGCTGGGGCAATCTATCATGTTCCAGGGTGAGGGGTACCTGCCAACAGAGCAAAGAATGCTCTTGAGTGCTTTAAAGTGAGCATGTAAGTGCAGGTGGGGTGAAAAGGAGTGTGAGGATGCTGTACAGTGGTACCTCGGGCTACATACGCTTCAGGTTACATACTCTTCAGGTTACACACTCCGCTAACCTAGAAATAGTGCTTCAGGTTAAGAACTTTGCTTCAGGATAAGAACATAAATCGGGCTCCGGCGGCACGGCAGCAGCAGGATGCCCCATTAGCTAAAGTGGTGCTTCAGGTTAAGAACAGTTTCAGGTTAAGTACGGACCTCTGGATCGAATTAAGTACTTAACCTGAGGTACCACTGTATTCTGTTCCTCCGACCTATGGCATAGGAGACAGCTCCTAGGGGCTGAGGTAACTTCACCCCCTCCCCCAATAAAATATTTGAGAGGGCCAGCTCCCCACAGAAAGTTGATGGGCATCGCCATTCAAATGATGTGTGTACACCACATATTGTGATTGATTATCTGGGGTGGGGCTTACTTACCACCCCACCCACCCAATTTTATTCATGTTGGCACTCCAGTCCTACTGTCACCACGCACCCCAGCCCACTGGAATGGGCAGCCCTCGAATGAATGAAAGGCAGTACCCCTCACATTTTAAGGGAGTTCACTGAGGAGAACTTCTTGCCCCCAACACCTGAAGCCAGCACCGGCTGGATGTAGCGTTCTGTTTCCAGGGCAGGGCTGCTGAGAACTGCAGTTTTAGAAGAAAGCGTGAAGTTGGCTTTGGCTGTGACTCACAATATCTACACAGCTATCAAGGAATGGATGGTGGAAACTGTAACAGCCCTCTGCTGCATATCAAGCTCTCTGTATATGTTTCTATTTCTCCCCAGAAGCAGCAAGAGGTCAGGAATTGAACTTCAGCCCAACAGTGACTTGACTAAGCCAACAATCTTTACCCATGGTGAGTTCATCTACAACACCTATGCACCACTAACAAAAGCGATCAAAACTTCACTTGGCAAAAGGCTAGCAGGAAATACCGGTACAGTCATACCTCTTGTTACGTTTGCTTCAGTTTGCGCGATTTCAGGTTGTGTCCCGCAGTGACCCGGAAGCACCGGAAAGGGTTACTTCCAGGTTTCGCCACTCGTGCATGTGCAGATGTGCAAAATGACATCACGTGAATGTGCAGAAGTGGCAAATTGCGACACGCGCACGCGCAGATGCGGGTTCTGTTCTGCTCATGTGCGAACGGGGCTCCGGAATGGATCCTGTTCGCAACCAGAGGTACCACTGTAATTGGTTTCATGGGCTGCGGCAGGGATGGAGAACTTTTCTCAGCCCAAGGGCCACATACTCTTGTGATCAACCTTCTGGGGGCCACAGGCCAGTGGTGGGGTATGTGGCCAAAGGCAAAAGTGGGCAGGGCAATGTATTTGATTCTTACCTTTGTATGTAGATGACAGCAATGCAAAAAACAGAGGTTTCTGTGCACAAGAAAGGGCTTATCCATGCTTACCTTTCCAGGTATGGTCTGCACTTTAGAGCTCTGTGTCTAAGAGCTATTTTTTGCCCCAGAGCTTTCCCCATGAAAACTCGCTCTTTACTGCTGAATCAGAGCAGACAACAACCTGCGGGAAGCCCAATTGGCAGTTGTTCTGATTCAGCAGTAAACAGTGGGTTTTCCCTGGGGAAAGTGGTGAGACAAAATTAAAACTTCTCGGATTTGTGAAATCATGGGATGAATGAAAGTGCAAATGGGCTGTTAGTTTAATCCTGCCCGTAGTCTAGCAAACTAGGTCAGATGCTTATGCTTCAATCTGATTTCATTGTGGCTGCTTCCAGGTGGGCAGTTCCTGGGTCTACTCAAGGGCTCTACCATTAGGCAGAGTGATACGGCTGCCTCAGGTGGCATTTGACAATGCACATGTCAAAATCCTCCCCTTTCAGAGAGCCAAAGGAATAGTGCTAAGGGCACTTACACTTGTGGAGATTGGGCTCAGTTGCCATCCTTCTGGAGACGGGGGGGAGTCAGCATTTTTTGCAGTCTCAGAAAAGACAGAAGAACCACAGAGGGGAAAGAAACAGAGTGATAATCTTTGGTTTACAGCATCATGTAGATGCCTCATAAAAAGTGAGTGAATGAAGTGGGGCAATTCCATGAGGATTTCTACGATAGCCAGCTGGTCATCTCTGTAAACAGTTTTGCTTCAGAATGGGATAAGATTTTCCCATCATTATCACAAGGGCTTTCCATTTAGGACTATGCAAATCTGGCTTTTGCTCCTAATTCTCAATGACAGGTTCTCCTTGACCCAGCTGGGAAGGAAAATAGTATGGTACCAGAAATGTGTTGAGTGGATTTCTGCAACAGACTCACCACTTGAACTATGTATGTTTGTCATCATAGGAACTGAGGCCAGAGCCCTTATTACCAAGAAAGGACATGTGGAAGCTCAGAACTAGTGGGGATGACCTTCCCTCATGGTCTAAACTGGGCCTGTGACAGACGCAAAGAACATCCAAGCTCATGAGCCAGTCACACCCATTAGCTATGTAGATAAATCTTAGCCCAAGAGTTTGGGTGAGAGTGAAGCATACAGCTATCCAAATAACCTCCTCCTTGGTCTATTTCTCTCCCCTCCCCCCATAGGCCTTAACATCCTGAGTCTGCATAACAGGTAACCATGGAAACCCAGCCAAAAGAAACAGAGGAGGGAGAGAAGTCCCCCGAGTACAAGGACCTACTGCCCAGCCAAACAGCCAGCACCTTGTGCATCAGCTCGCGAAGTGAGTCCACCTGGAATGCTCCTCACCAGAACAAGTGGGACATTTACCACAAGCCGGTTATCGTCATCTCAGTTGGTGGAGCCGTGTTCCTTTTTGGAGTGGCTCTCACCAGCCTGACCTGCCTCACCGCAGACAAAAGAGGAGGCATGAACAACACGACCAAGGAGGTGTTCAAACTGTGTGGGCCAGCCTTCCTCTCGCTTGGCCTCATGCTGCTGGTGTGTGGGCTTGTCTGGATCCCCATCATCCGCAAAAAGCTGAGGCAGAAGCAGAAGTACCACATCCTCCAGAGCATCAAGTCCTTCTTCCTCAACCGCTGAAGGCAGCGCTCAATATTTGGCCACCAGGCAAAGAAGACTGTGTCATAGAGGACAGGGCTCTGCCTTTCTCTCCCTGGACCTACAAGGACAAATCAGCACCGCCCTAAAGGGGAGTTCACTCCCATCCCCTCCTCTTCTTCCTATGTGCAACAGATTTCTCCATCCCCAAGCAGAGACACTGTTGGGTGACACTGTGTCCTTAGCCAGTGAATATATTTTCCAATAGGATATCCATGCTGAGAGACTGAAAACTGGCAGATCAGATCCCAGAACAGTGGATTTCTCACACTCGTTATTGCTTGAAAGGATTTGCTATCTGTATCTTCAAGAGCCTGGTTTTCAGACTGTATTCACAAGAAAGTTGAGGCTTGTGCCATGACCCTCCAATGGGACTAATAACTGCCACAAGTTTTTGTGAGAAAGCAGATTGATATTTTTATTCCAACAGCTGGCTTTGGGTTTTTTAAAACAAAACTCAAACCCTTCTGCCTCAACCCCAATTAAAATGTTCAAGGAAAGAAGCCATTGTGCAAGCAAACAACTGTGTGTGAGTACAAATATTAATCGTGCAAAAGTCTCAGGTTCAGGGCGAGAGGGTAATGTCTGAAGGGTCTCACAGGATCCAGGCTCTCAAATGCTCTCAAAATGAGGGGTTGTCATTGTAAAAATACTTTGAAAAAGAGGGGCATGGAGCTGTACTATCATAGAGGAGATGGCAGACTGTTGTGTAAGAAAACGGGATCTGCCTAGATATCTGTCACACTGTCTATGCCATGCTACTGCAGCTACTGTCTGTGACTGCTTTTCTTTTCTGTCCTGCTCCTCCTTTGTTCAGCGAAGCGCCTGAACAAAAGACCCTGGGCTCATCCACACTTCCCTTTTGCTAGGCAGGGGGGCACTTTAAAGCACTGTGTCAGGTGCCTCCCCTTTTTGCCCCAGTGCTTTCTCTGAGAAAACCTGCTCTTTAATGCTGAATTGGAACAAATGGCAATTCAGGTTCTCCATAGGCTGCCATTTGCTCCATTTTGGCAGTAAAGAGTGGGTTTTCACAGGGAAAGCACTGGGGCAAAACCAAACAAAACACAGAAACATGGTGCTTTAAAGTCTATAAACACAGCACAAAAGGAAGTCTGGATGAGCCCCGTGTTAGAATGCAAGTCCCCAAAATTATGTTGATGGTTGTAGACAAACACGGATGGACAGAAATATAGAATTCAAGGCAACTAGCCAGGATCAGGGACTTGCCAAGTATAGTGAATTATGTTTAAGGAACAATGTTTACAGTTATGAATGTGACATCAGCTTTTGAAAATATGAACACCTGGAGAGGTATATGGTATGGGTGTTCTGCACATATTTGCAAAAACACCGATATGCTGCCTTTGGGAACACAGCTCTCCCAAGGCAGTCTACAATATTACATTGCTGTTTGTCCAGGAATCTACTCCTTGGTCAGGGAGAACAACTGGCAACACTCCTGTGACCCAGTGAGAAGAATGTCTCATTGAAACTATGATCAAGCATGGTTTCTTGGTCCTGGAAGACTCTACTGCATGCCAAGGCCAGGCTCTGTGAGTTAGCAGTGCATTGGTCTTGGCAATTAGGCAGGAAATTAAAAGTATTTGGGCTCCAATTGGAAAATGTGAGTGGAAAGAGATCTGCTAGAGCATGTACACATGTGCGCTGAGGTTCTTTGAGAAACTGCTTTGAAGGCTATTGGGCTGTACTGGTTATATGGCCCTTAGGATGAAGTGTAGAGATTTTTATACATAGAACAAACCAGAGATGCTACCAAGCAGGAGTCTTTAGATTCTGCCTTATAGAGGCCTTAGATTGATTCATTCTGAACCATTTTCAGAAGCTGCCTTTTGGAAATGGTTCTCACTCCCAAAGTGCCTCCTCACCAGTGCTGCTTTGTGAATTATTCCCCCTCCAAATGGCACCCCTCAGCTATTCCTGCTGACATCAGTAGAAGAGGCACATAGAGACAGAGCTTTTTATTTCCTGGCACTAGGATAGCTGGTTCCAAACAACCCTCCTGCATTTCTAATTCATTTCACATAGGGATGTGCTCTTAAGGTTCATTTCAGTTCTCAGTTCTCCGCAGAGACAACTATTCAGTGTGGGCTTTAGTGTTTGATGCCAGGCTGTGTTTCTCAAAAACTGGTAAGACTGTGGCACTTCTTGTTCAGATTATGCCTTACTCCATTCACTGAGGAATGAACAGAGAATCCCCCTTCTTTCCCAACATTTATATGCACACACAACAGTATTAGGGGTGCACCATTAGTCATCACCTACCAAAACACGGGTGGCGCTGTGGGTTAAACCACAGAGCCTAGGCTTGCCGATCAGAAGGTTGGCGGTTCAAATCCCCGTGACGGGGTGAGCTCCTGTTGCTCGGTCCCTGCTCCTGCCAACCTAGCAGTTCGAAAGCACATCAAAGTGCAAGTAGATAAATAGGTACCACTCTGGCAGGAAGGTAAACGGTGTTTCCGTGTGCTGCTCTGGTTTGCCAGAAGCGGCTTAGTCATGCTGGCCACATGACCCGGAAGCTGTACGCCAGCTCCCTCGGCGAATAAAGCAAGATGAGTGCCGCAACCCCAGAGTCGGTCACGACTGGACCTAACAGTCATGGGTCACTTTACCTTTACCAAAATGATCTAAAAAGCTTCCATACAGTTTACTGCAGATGTGTAAAAGGTTATTTTTATTTACCAGGTTTTCCACATCATGGGCAAATGCACATTAAACGAAGAAAAACTATAGGCTGGCATTTTTATGATAACATCAACTGGAGGGTGCAAGAAATATGTGTGTGTGAGCAGAAGCAATTCCACAATAGACTCTCATCTGGAAGCACCTCTGAAAAAAATATAATTGTAACGCAGTGCAAGGGGGCAGTCCTTTAAAAAAAAAAAGGTGTGGTCTGAGATGGTGCTGGGGCAGATTACTGTTACTGGTGTTATTGGTCACTCTGTCCAAGGCACCCGAGACACTCATGGAACCACGTGATGGTAGAAGTAACAGTGCATGTGATATCTGGGGGAAGAGTCGAGTGTGTCTAGAGCTGGGACGATGTAATATCCCCATAAAAGCAGCACAGCCTCAAAGGAAAATGCCTTGACTTTGTAGGGAGAGGGGAGGAAGAGAACTTGTGTTATCATGACTTATCAAGGACAGGTAGCAAAAGGGGAGCAGGGCAATATCTGGTAAATAAAGACAACTAGAGCGTATGGTTCCTTGTTTCCATGGTGCACTTCTATGGTTGCAGCACCAGCACCAATCACCCACCTGGAATACAGCCACTTCTATCCAAGCCAGAACAGCAGCCGGGGAGATGCCGTGCGTTCTTCCTTCAGAACAGTTATTTAGGGTGTTTCCAGACAACCTGTTTATTGAGCATTCATCCTGATTTGTCTGCAGGGGTGTGAGTTGACTGGCAGGGAGGCTAGATTTGTTTGCAGGGAGGCTAGACAATGTTGAGAGCCAACCCACACTTTCCCCTCTGCATTTCCCTGTGACCTTCCATATTGCTAAAAGTCTGGTGTTTGGGGGAAATGAGTGATCAAAGCAGCTTTCCTTGCACAGCCTGAATTGTGATTGAATTCCCACCTGAAAATGGCAAGTCTGGAAGTGCCCTTAGTTGCACAGAGCCTTCAATATCCACTTAGAATACAGGGCAAGAGAGTGGCGTGGGGTTGGGGGTTGGGGGCAGTTTGTGCAGTGTGTCACAGGATCCTCTAACACCAGTAATAGTTCTTTGTCTCCTGATTTTTAAAAAATAAAAAACAAGCATTTCTGTAATTGTGCGTCATTTCTCCTATGCTGCTCTAGAACTCTGCCTTGCTGGCACGACCGTCTCTTACAGGAGCCGATCTCAGAGTGCACGTACCTCCTGCAGAACACGAGGGGTGGAGGTTAATGGGAGAACGTGGTACACTTTGTGCACCGCTCTTGGAAAGCATGATGGGACTTGGCACCGGGAGAGCCAGATTTCTATTAAGGAGGAGAGCAGCAGCTGAAATCTGAGCATGCTAAGTGTTTCCTGACACTTACCACACTGGCAGCGTGGCTCTTCTCCTGGGAATCAATGCTTTCGAATTACTGCACTACTTCAGCTTGCACAGTCTGCTATGATATCAAGCTAAGAGCAGCTCCCTGCTTCTGGGGTTTGCAGAAATCCAGGCCATAAGAGCAGGGCTATGAGAAGGGAACAAACTAAATCCCACCACCACCAATTTGGGGAAGGGTGGTAGCTCAGGCCTTGAGCACCTCCTTTGCATTCAGCTGGACCAAAGTTTAATCCCTAATAACTCCAGGTAGGGCTGGGAACGTCTCCCACTCAAAACACTACCAATCAGTGTTAACAATACCAAGCTAGATGGACCAATTGTCTGACTCATTACAGAATGGATTCCAGGCAGGCAAGACTCTGACAGGCAATTCTAGACAATGGGCATTTGGTAGCCAGGCTACCAAAGAAGGCTGGGGCAACTGGTGGTGGAGGAAGCTGCTTGGGCGCTTGGGGTGGGGCAAGCTGCCCTTAGGGGTGGGGCAGAGTGCAGGGCCTTCAGAGTCTGCCTGCCCCCTCGCACTCAGCTGCCGGACAGCTGTGGGGGAGGAGGCAGTGGGCAAACCGTTTGGGCAGCACGAAGCCCAGGAGAGCCGAGTGGCTTGGGCATGCTGCAGGCTGCACGGTGAGTGCCACCCAGCATTTTGTCACCCCCCTCAGTGGTGACACCCGGGGCGGCCCGAACCCACTGCACCCCCTTCCTCCACCCCAGGGGGCAACACAGGCCATTGTTCTCATGAGCTGTGTATTTGTCTGGGCACTGCTGGAGGCAGGAAACTGAAATGGAATGAAATACAGCTCTGGCTTGAAACCACCAAGCTGTGCAGAGTGGCTAGTCAAATAGTGCACACCTCCAGAGAGATTCTCTGTGCCATATCCTCAGTTTGCCAGTATTGGCTTCAATGCTGTGGGCATGTGAAGAGGCACCTGGCCTGGTTCTTCCAAAACAAAAGCAGAAAAGCCTGTCCCAAACAATAGCTAGCACCTCTCTGTCTGTCTCTCTGATCCACTCCACGCTCTTGAGCAGGTATAGAAGCTTAGCATACAACTCTCAGAACAGAAACACAGCTGGACAAAGCTGAATGATTGATCTGCATTTTTTATCCTGCCCATTTTTATCCAAGGAGCAGAACATTCCTTCTCTCACCCAAATCATCCTCACAACAACCCCATGAGGTGGGTTAGGCTGAGAGATATTCACTTGCCCAAGGTGTGAGCTTCATGGCTGAGTAGTGATTTAGAGTCCGAGACTCTAAAAAACCACCATACCATGCCCTGTTTCAAGCAAAGTTGCCATTGCTGCAGAGATTGAATTTACAAGCTTATGTCTGGGCAACGGGAAGTGGCATACATTGCAGTGCACTGATCTCTTGTCCACTCCCAAATGGAGACTCTTCTAATTTTCACTTCCAGCTGGAGCCATAAAACCCTTAATGTACTTTCCCCATTAAACCTCTTTCATTTGGTGCTCCTGCTGAAAAAAAATATTGTTTTCTATCTGCTGCAGTGTTTGTTTTGAGAACCTGACTACTAATAAATCCTTTACTAATGAACCTTGTTCTCTTGGTGTCCGTATGGAAAGGATTGCTTGGCTCCTCTCTTACATCCCTGTGTACATTTGTAACTGGATTTTGCAGGGTGAGAAAGGCTGGCCTTCAGCCCTGCTAGATGTTGCTGGACTCCAGCTCCAGTCAGCCCAAGTCACCATGGCCAATAGTCAGGGATGATCAGAGCTGAAGTCCAACAACACCTAGAGGGCCAAGGATCAGTCATCACTGCTACTTTATACAGTGGTACCTCGGGTTACAAGTGCTTCAGGTTACAGACTCCACTAACCCAGAAATAGTACCTTGGGTTAAGAACTTTGCTTCAGGATGAGAACAGAAATCGTGCTCCAGTGGCATGGCGGCAGCGGGAGGGAGGCCCCATTAGCTAAAGTGGTACCTCAGGTTAAAACCAGTTTCAGGTTAAGAACAGACCTCCTGAATGAATTAAATTCTTAACCAGAGGTACCACTGTAGTGTGATCTGCTCTACAGAACCAAACTAGTAGCAAATGCTCCCATGACCCTGACACAGTGACCTTAGTACCGTTTGTTATCAAGCTTTATATTTGTCTCATGATGTCATTAGCATTACACCTCCCATTTCAGAAGAGTGGCACTAAGCTTTGGGGGGTGGTCCTCATTCCCTAGTACCCCACTTGTTATTCCTAAAATTTGGAGTACAGTGGTACCTCGGGTTACATACGCTTCGTGTTACAGACTTCGCTAATCCAGAAATAGTACCTCAGGTTAAGAACTTTGCTTCAGGTTGAATCGCACGGCAGCAGTGGGAGGCCCCATTAGCTAAAGTGGTGTCTCAGGTTAAGAACTGTTTCAGGTTAAGAACGGACCTCCAGAACGAATTAAGTACGTAACCAGAGGTACCACTGTATTTAGTTAGAGTCATGTGCTTCTCGTGGTCACTGAGATGATCTGGGGGAGGTGATCAAATATCTTCAGAAATGTCCCCACAGCCTTTGTCTTAGTCTTTATTTGGCTTGTAACTGGAAGATACAAAATTTGTAAATAGACCCTCAGATCAATACTGTTTTTGGCATTTGGCTAGGCTCACTTATATAAGTCATACCAGCAGAGAACTAAGTCCCCATGTGCACATCTCACCCTTCCAGCTCTTCCATGGACCCATTCCTGAAGCTGCCCCTTGGCACTATCCAGAAAAACAAACCCTCTTTCTGTTTTGTGTGCAGCCTTGCCTTGAGTTACACTGGGATGCACAGGAAGCATTTGTATTATAATAAAAGCCCTTTCTGTGCCAGAGTCCCAAATCTGATTGTTGCTTAAAACCAGCAGAAGGCTTGGGTAATTTCCTCTCTCCATTTACTTCAAAGTAAGCTTAATAGCCCCCGGAAAAGCTCGTTCTTCAAGCTCGTTCTTCATGTTTCCCAGCTAAATGCCGGGGCAGGCTATAGCCCAGGGCCCTGAGGTAGAAAACAGCCGTGAAGGTAGGAGAGGGGATTGTGTTTGACAGAACTAGTCACACTGGACACACATACAGACACTTCTGGTAAACGTGGCAGCAGGGTAAGAGATGGAGTCACACAAGAAGATCATATTTCAGCTGAAAACAACACAGAGGAAATTTGTCAGTGTGCTTTCTGGCAAAACACAAACCAGCTCTGCAAAGCACTTATCAAGACAGCCATTGGAAGCCACCAGTGCCCTGGGTGAACCTAACCTTGCTTTGTCGTTCTAAGCCTGGGGTCAGGGGTTCAACTTGTCAGCAACACTTCTCCCATCTTATCTGTTTGCACACAAGCCTCTTCTGTCTGGAATCTGGGCAAGGGGGTGTCAACCAAACAGGCTTTCTCCTGTGTTTTCCAGTGGCATCTGGTTAGAGTCAGTCTTAAACAGTTTGACAGAAATGAACATTACCCAAGATGCTTCCACTTTTTGAAATACAAGGAAGCCCACAAAGTTGAAGGGTAGGGGGCAATTATTCATCAGCATATTAATAGGTAATCTATCTTTTTAAATATAAAAAATACACAGGTATATACTGTAAAGTCTGGCTAGTACTCAGGCTAATTTATGTTGGTTGGTTTCAACAACCACACTTTAAAAAAAAGTCTCTCTGACCATTCCAAAGAAAGAAAAGAATTTTTTTATATATATATAAAAATTTTATTAAGGTTTTTACATTACAAAAAATAAAAAAATGCAAAATACAAAATAAAAATTGTTAAAAACAATCAATCTTTCCATCACATTATTTTTCATTTACTTGTTTCTCGGACCTCCTCATACCTCCCTTTTTTGTATTCCAAATCAAATTATTAATTCAACAATTTCTTTCCCTCTTTACGCTACCCAAATCTTATTTTTAAATTATTACAATCTTAATTTTTTACTTGTATAAACCCATTTTTTCATACTCTTTTAACCCATTACAGCTAGAAACCACTTAGTTCCAATCCAACATTATTCTAAAATTCATTAATTTTGCAATGTTTCTGTAAATAGTCTTTAAATTTCTTCCAGTTTTCTTCCACTGACTCTTCTCCCTGATCTCGGATCCTGCCGGTCATTTCCGAGAAAAGAATTATTTTCTAAGTGTATGTAACCCGAGATGCCACTGTACACATAATGCCAATTGGTTTTCACAACCACAATGTTACTGAAAAACAGGGTGTTTCCCTTGTTGTTTTACAGAAACAGAGGAATTACTGTACTTTTCCGTGTATAAGACTAGAGGTTTTTGTACTAAGAAATGTTAAAAAGGGGGGTAGTCTTATACACGGGAGCGTGTTATACACGGAAAAATACGGTACTTCTCTTCCTCACAATCTGCTATGGCATAGCTGGCTCTGTTGATCCATTAGCAAAGGATCTGAGAGGCTTGAGGTCTTAGGGCCCATGCGGATGTGACCTTAACAGTCTGACTGCCACCTGGGTATCTAAATATCAGCCACAATAAGGAGAATTGGGATTGGGGCTGTGGGTGCAGAGGAGTCTCCCTCTTTGCCTGCTGCAGCCTCAATGAAACGCTTCCTCAGAGTTGCTATGAAACTCCCAATCCAGCCCCAATCCTGATATATTCAAGGAGGCAGGGGAGAATAAATATGTTAGGCTTGCCATATGTCAAAAAAGCTCAACAGCTTTTGTGTCTTGAATTTCACTGCTAGAAATATGACAAATGTAAATTTTAAAATGAGATGCACCAAGGCTCTCAGAGTCTCCAAGCAGTAAGTGACTTGATTCACTGAAAAGCTTGAAAATGACAAAGAAAGCAAGCATTGAAGATGCATTAGCTTAAGTTACTTATTTTTCAACACCTTTCATTTGACTCATAACACGGGCAGTTAAAGTATGACAAAGAGATGCTTTTTTCAGAACCCTGTAGCTGAATGTTTAGGGAGGACCGAGGTGATGCTCATCTCTCTTTGCAGAGAGAGAAGTCATTCTACATCAATTAATGGGCACGGAGTACAGCAAGGGTGTGAGCCTGTGTAGGCAGCATGGGTCAGTAAATAAATTGAGGTGTGTGAGAGGTTTCTGGTAGGTGAGCTCTTGAGGCTGTGTGTAAAACAATGTGGGAGGGGCTTCTTTACCTGCTCACACCCTTCCATCAGCCTTTTGTTTTCACCATCAAAATGATCAGGCAAAGAATGAGAAAAGCACGGATTTGCTTGCTCCTTGTTTCTTTCCAACCTTCCCCACACTTTTGTTGAAAAAGAATAAAAGAGATTTCGAAGATTCAAATCTGGGCTGTTGTTTACTTGGCTTCGAATCTGGCTTTGACAGAATCATTTGGGATTTATCGCTATTTGTCGGACAAAGGAGAAACTTCATATATGCCAGCTGAGCTCCTAAAGAAAATAATAACAGAAGAACAGACCTGCTATTAAGGTGGCCAACCAGATGCATTTGAGCAGGGCATAAGGCAATAGTTGCTGTTGCCCAGTTATTTCTATAGTTACAGCTGTCAGCAAAGGACCAGAGTGCCATGAAGCATCCACACAGCCTTTATTTATTACATTTATATCACACCTATCCATCCAAGGTGGCAAACATGATTTCCCACAATTTCCTGGCAATTGTTCTATACCCCAACGCCCACAAACTCTTGTGGGAGTTGCTCCAATCCCCTGGTCATTTTGCTTGGTCTTTCCTGTACCCTTTCCAGCTCTTCAGCACGCGGGCATAGCGTAGTCAGGATTTAGGTGGGAAGGGGCAGGATTTACATTGGGGTGGGGTGGGGTGGGCAGAATCAACCTATCTGCGACGAGTTTGGTGAGTTAGTTAAGTATTTTTACTTATTTACTTGATTTAGGGGGGCAGTTGCTTGGCTACTACACCCGTGCACGTGGCGTGAGGGTGAAATGGGGTCACCAAATAGGCGCACGATATTCCAAGTGCGACGGCACCAGAGATTTTTATGATGATTATTAAGCGCACTGCGATACCGCTAACACAGTCCTTGAACCGAAGGGCGAGATCCAAATCCGGCGAGATTGCGCGGTTTATGGGAGCAATCGGTGACAGGCTGCGACGGACAGCCGTCGGCTGTGGGGTAATTCTTGGCCGCGCGCAGCCGAACCGCTCGCTTGGGGTCTATTCTCTCATCTGCCCCCGGGGACGGCGCGGTCCCCGCTGCAATTGAGCCTCCTCCGGTGCCGCCGGGCAGGTGAGGGGGGCGTGGTCCCTCCGGCGGCACCTGAGCGGGCGTGGCCCTCGGCGGACTTTGGCTGCCGCCTGCCCGCCGGCGCCGCGCCAGTGCGGGCATGGGCCACGCTCGCTGCGGGCACTGCGCGGTCTTCCTCGTGGCCGCGCTGGTGCTGGACGGGGCCGGCTTGGCGCTGGTGCTGGCGGGCGCCGTGGGGCGGCCGATGGTGGACGGGATCCCCTTGGAGGATTTCCTGGTGTTGACTGGGTCGCTGCTGCTCGCCCTGTCGCTGCTCTGCTGGCTCTTTTGGTATTCGGGGAACCTGCGCGGGGTGCCCGCCGAAGAGCTCCAGATCGGGGTGCGCCCCGCCGCCGATGCCGCCGCCGCCGCAGGCACGACCCAGCCCCGTCGCCGGCAGAGCCTCCTGCGCCTGGCCGCCAAGCTCTCCGAGCGCCTCTCGCAGCGCCGCCGGCCGGCGCCTGCGCCCTGCGCGCCTCTTGGCTCCGGCCTTCCCTCGAAGGCCACGCGAGGCGCGGCGGCTCGAGCCGCCGTGCCCCTGGAGCTCAGCTGCCTCCGCCCGGCTGCGCCGCTCGAGCAGGGGCCCGCGAGGACGCAGGAGCGGCTCGTGTGAAGCGCTGCCTCCCGGGGAACCTCCCCTTCCTTCGCCCGTCCTCGCGGCCATGGACCTTTCTTTAACCCGCGCCAAAGGAAGGATGGAAAAAAAGGCACGTGGGCGGAAATCCCCTGGGATAGACAGGTCTCTCCCTCCGCACTTCGCGGTGTAACTGCCTCGCTCCGCTTTTTATATATATGGAATTAAATGATATGCGACTTATAGGACGTGGGGCGCACAGCTGCCGGACACGCTGAGCCCCAGCACCTCTCTTCCCAATAGTAATGACTGTGGTGCCAAATCGTGGGCCCGTTCTTTCATTGCTCAAGCAGTTTCGTACTTCTTAAGCTTAGGAAGACCTTAAGCTGAGCTCAAGCAGCGACCCTCTTGTAGCCCAGAAACAAAGCAATAAATGGCCCTGCTGAGCGTGTGTCGACTGCCTTTCCTTCCATGGTGAGTATTTGCAGTTTGCCCCTTAAACATTCTTGAGAGTATTAAGAAAAGGCATGACTTTGGGCAGGCTGGAGCCACATCATGCCCAGCGCGTTCAAGCCTAACACCAGCAAAGCCTTACTGATGGTCTTTGTAAGAGAAGAAAAGCCCAGCGGTGCCAGCTGAGGCTGATGAGAAACAGTAGGCAAAAACATCTGGACAGTACCAGTCGGAGGAGGCTGCTTTATGTTCAAAACATGAGTGAGGAAAGGCCTGCTGTGCTCATCTGTAGGTGATTCCTGGCTGGCTTTTAGCTGCTGTAGGCTGTAGCTGTCATGAAATCATAGAAGGGTCATCTAGTCCCTGCAATGTAGGAATCTCAACACATGGTCTCCCATCCAATTTGAAAACATACCAGACCCTGCTTAGCTTTGTAAGTGTGACAGCACTTCTCAACATGACTCCTGGAAGTCTTGTGGATGTATAGGATCTCATTTGCTTTGTACTTTGCAGTCCATTGTCTATTGTATTTATATCCCAAATTTCCTTCCTCTCCATCCCCTTCATTTTATACTCAATACAATCCTAAGAGGTAGGTTAGGGCTGAGGGATAGTGACTTGCCCAAGCTCTTCCAGGGAGTTTCATGGCTGAGCGGCGGCTTATATCTGGTTCCCCCCATTGGTAGTCCAGCACTCTTCATCATTGCACCACACTGGATCTCCCTTCTGAATAGGGAAAGGGCTCCCTTTCCTGTGTAGATCTCCACTCGTGTCCTTTATTACCACAAGCTGTGAAGCAGGTAGCAATAGGTGCTAATGTGTGCAAAACACATGGGACTGAAACACAAATGTCTATGACAGTAAGGTGCGTGGCTGGGAGATTGCAACACCAAAAAAAAGAAAGAAAGAAAGAAAGTCTGATCCCCTGCTATAGTAACTTTATGTTCCCTTTCCTGCTTTGTGCACCTCATTCCTGCTGAATGTTTCTGGACTTGTCTAGCACTCTACATGCCTATAAGTCCCAACTGGATGACACAGCTAATGCTTCTGCAAAGTAACTTAAACTCTCTTTCTGTGCATGAAAGATTCCATTGCCTCTGGGGAGAAAACCCTAAGCCCTTTTCTCTGTGTGTTGCAAATGGTTTGCTTCCCAAAGGCAGCGGTTTCCTGCTTCTGAACAACATGTTCTTGCCTTGCCTGTTCCCCAGCTGAGTGTTGATTGAGATGGCTGATGTCACACTTGAGTGTTTTGGCTCAAGCAACTGTCATGTTAATGACCCCTGGCCTTCTGGAAGTATATCCTGAGACTAAGAAGATGGCTGGTGTCCATGGTGTCAGATGCCTAATTTGAAGGTCTCAGAAACTATTCAGGCCATTTTTATGGAAAAGACAAGATTTAACCCTCAATTAGATTTAACCCTCAATTAGAAAAAAATCTGTTTTACGAATAATTCTGGATTTTTTTAATTGCATGGAAACTTTCACACAGTATTTAGTTATTTAACCATGTTTAGAGCATAAACTTATTTTTGGGAAGCTGCTGAAATCTAAATGAGCTTGACTTTTTGACAGCACAGAATCTGCTCTGTAGTCTTTAGTGGACTTACAATGCTGTGCATTCAACTTGTATCCATCATGCAGTGGTACCTTGGGTTACATATGCTTCAGGTTACAGACTCTGCTAACCCAGAAATAGTAGTACCTCAGGTTAAGAACTTTGCTCCAGGATGAGAACAGAAACCGTGCTCCAGTGGTGCGGCAGCAGCAGGAGGTTCCATTAGCTAAAGTGGTGCCTCAGATTAAAAACAGTTTCAGGTTAAGAACAGACCTCTGGAACGAATTAAGTACTTAACCCAAGGTACCACTGTATTTCTCTTTCTTTTATGTTTTTCTTTTTTCCTTTCTTTTCTTTCTTTCTTTTAAAAAAAGGTCTGTGGTTATATGAGTCACTTCTATCACTTGTGATCTATAGATAGGCACCTGTTCTCAAGTACCACCCCAGAAGTAAAACACTGGACATGTTTTGCAAGGGAGTCACTGTGTTGTTATTGCCCTTTCTCAGCCTTGGATGAAATCCTGGTCTCCCTTCTTCCTTCCATTCCACTTCAGGTTTGAGTACCGTACATTAAAAGCATTCATTCTCCCCCCCCCCCCCAGTCTGAGCCACTGATTCCATTTCCCATGCTGTTTCAAGCGCTCTTTCAGTACAGTATAATTTCAGTTTGTTTGTGTGTTTTTTACCTGTGGCAAAGAAATCACTAAGCAATTGTCCTAGAAATGAGTGGTTTTTCATGACTTTTTCATGTTTTCTGTGTCTTATGTACATGAAATGCATTAGTATATAATCCCTCTTTAGCTCTCTATTCTGGACAAGGCAGAATTCATTGTGAAGCTTAGTCATTATACTCAGAAGAAAAACACATGAGAGCCTTCGTTGTAACCACCCCCTCTTTTCATTACTCACAGTCTCCTAGGATAGGTGTCCCCAAAGTTTCTGCTCCCATGCTCACTTGAGATGGCTGAAAACTACTGGGGCTCACCAGTCACAAAATGGCGGCCAATACAGGGGCAGTTTGGCATAATCGGGTGGCGGTTCATAATGTCTTCTTCTACTGCATCTAATCCACCTTTGGAAATGGCTAAATTCTTTGACACTATTTTTCTTGTGGCAGAAAGTTCCATAGCTCGCCTTTCCTCAAGCTAAGTGCAGTACAGATATTTGCTTTGGGGGTGCTATAACTTGGCCTACCCATTTTAGGAAGAATTTGCTGGTCCTTTTACATTTTCCCCTTCTCCCCACACATGCTTCTCAAATTATATTTACTCATCTTCTGTAATTTCTTCTCCTGTCCAACATTCAACCTGTTCCTCATTCCTCCCATCTTTCCCCCCTTCAAAAAAAACCCCACAAGTGCCAGTTTCTTTTTCCCCACTTCCCTGGATTATCCTCATGAAGAGAGTCGCTGGTACCAAATGACTATGATGCAGCTTAAATGTGAGGCAGACAAGTGAGAAATTGCTGGGCAGGCTGTGGCATTGAGGCCTTGAGAAACAGAGCTTGCTAGATCAGGCCAACGGCCCACATAGTCCAGCAACCTGTTGTGACAGCAGCCAACCAGATGCCTGTGGGACCTGAGTCCAAGAGCACCCACCCTTGATGTGGCTTCCAGCAACTAGTACTGGGAAGCATTACTGTCTCTGTCCATGGAGGCAGAGCATGGCCATCATGACCAATAGCTTTATTGTCCCTGAATTTGTCCAGCCCCCTTTTAAAGTCATCTAGGTTGATCGCCCAGGTGAATGGTCACCTAAAGTGACCAGCAATAGACAAGTCCGTCAATTTTGACTCTTATATGAGGGGTGGGGGCAGATGTTCCTCCCGCCCTCTTGCAGGAACAGTGTGCACTTGTCCTTCCTTTATGCGAATCCCAGAAGTGGCAACGGAGGAAGTGCATAAGTCATGCTTCCTCCACTGCTTTGATGAATGCCTCTGACACACGCCAAGTCAGCTTGTCTGCCTATATTCTGAGCCGCTTCAAAACCTGTTTTCTTCCAGCATTCTTTGACGTGTGGTGTATGGCTGGGGCTGGCCTGCACTTCAGTGTAGGATCATGTTTCTGATTCAGTTCACATGTCAGGAAACTGATGCAGAAACAAAAACATTTGCAATGCTATTCATACATTCCAATCTGCATATTACATTTTTAAGTGTTTACTATTTAAAACTCACTGGAGAAAATGACATAGTAAATAGCCTGTGTCACACAGCTTGTATATGTATGTGGAGATATTGTATATCTCCACATACTTTCACTGTTACGTTCCAGTGACAAATGCAAAGTTCTCCTGGTGTGTTTTCTTCTTCAAAAGAACACGTAGAACACTCAGATTCCTTCATTCCGGTATTCCTTTCCAATAATTATTTATCTTTTCATTGTTCCACGAAATGTGTTTCAGGTTTGCACTTGCTAGGCCTCAATGTCTACAAAAATTATGCTTGGTTCTCATACAGGTGCAGGTCTCTCATGGCATGACTTGTATAAAAGACAGACTTTGAACCACCTTCTTGGCTTGATATATTTGAGTGACTACAGCCTGATTGTGTATACCTTCGAAAAAGACAACTAACTCTTTGATCTTCCTTCATCCCACCTCATAGAAACACACAACAAGGTCCTCTTTGTATAATGTATCTTCAAAGCGATAGAGGAAATTGTACAGTTTCAAGAGACATCTATTGCAAATTTCAGTGCTGATTTCAACACTTGATATGGAATCATGCTGGTAAATGCTTTTTCATGCCCCTGCTTTGATGACGCCAGTCTGCTGCTGAGACTTTTGCTTCAATTGGGCCTGGATATAGTTGTCCCTTGGGTGCTCCATGCTGTGTTTGTCCATTTGCTTCACTACTCTATTGCAATTACATAATAGAATAAAAGCACTTAGACAGAGCACGACCGCTGTCCCTTGAGCAGCATGTAATGTTCTCCAAACTACCATTTTTTAAAAATCCTCCTGAAAAGCACAAAGCTCTTTGCTTCCGCTCCTGGGTCCCCAGAGGTTGTGTAGACTGTAACAAAATACTACATGCATCCAGAGTAGACACCACAGTGACACACCCCTATGTTAGAATTCAGGTTTCTGCTGAATTCATATAAAGTGTGTTGGAGGTGATTTAAAGAGCAGCATGCATGATATGGAGGAACCAAATCTACTCTCTGCCTGGACTTTCAGCCCCAAATTGCTTTGCTCCAGCTTTGTTCCTCCCAAGCGGGCTCAAAAAAATTGGGAAGAAACCCTTACAGCAAGAAAAACACCGGGGGGCAAAACAGATTTTTAGGGGGAGCATAGGCAACATATTTTTCCATGCTTGCTTAACATTTAAGTCTCTCCCCACGCATTTATGTCAGCTTGAAATGGCTCCACTTGGATGAGATCTACCCCTAAATGGGAAACTTTAATATTTCAACCATTGCCTTGGACATAGCTTTTTGGAGTTAAACTTGATGTTGAAACATTAGCCTAAGAAGCCCTGGTGCAATAGGGAATCACATGCCAATCTTTCTCCTGTGTTATCACAGTTCTCTGCAAATGATCCCAACCTCATCTTTGACACTCACTTTTAGTAGAGGGAGACTTTTCATCTTCATCACAGGCACAGCAGACTATCTATAATTTGAGGAACTTGGGCTCACCGTGGGCCCTCCACAACCAGAACGACGCAACGGGCCTTCCTTTAATCATTTTCTCCCTCCCCCTGCTCCCCCCCCCCGAAAAAAAATTAATCAAGACTGTTTGCTCTCCATCAATGCAGTATCAGGAAAGCTTTCTCAGCTCTGGTATAAAGTGCAGCACTGAGGTAACACCCTTTCACTGAAAGGAAGGTACATAGATACGGATAAGCTTTTTGCCAGGTTGGCTGTCTGGTGAATTAAACTACCTCTTTAATTAAACTGCTGCCTCCTTATTCCTTGAAGTTTAAGTTCCTCCTAGGATTCTCTGGCAGAGAGCTGAACTTGCTTTATGCTGTTTCTGGGCCGTTTTAACAACATTTGACAACAACAAGAAATCAAGCCTTGAGTGTCATCGGACCAAACCTGTGGAACACTCTGCTAATAGAGATTCAGCAGGTGCCTTCTGTGCCAACCTTTAAATGCCTTCTGAAAACTTTTCTATTCCTCCAGGTCTATGCAGGCAATGAAGAGTTCTTCTCCCACAGTGGTTTACTGTATTGATGCTTGTTTTGATTTTTTCTTTTAAAATTGTTTTCAATTTTCATGTGCTTTTATTGTACGTATTTTTTAAAAATCCTTTTAGAGTTGTAAACCCCTTTGTTATTTTTGCTGTATATAAGTACAGTGGTACCTCAGGTTAAGTACTTAATTCGTTCCGGAGGTCCATTCTTAACCTGAAACTGTTCTTAACGTGAAGCACCACTTTAGCTAATGGGGCCTCCTCCTGCTGCCACGCCGCCGGAGCACGATTTCTGTTCTCATCCTGAAGCAAAGTTCTTAACCTGAGGTACTATTTCTGGGTTAGCGGAGTCTGTAGCCTGAAGTGTATGTAAGCTGAAGCGTATGTAACCCGAGGTACCACTGTACTTTTATAAATAAATAAGCACACAACGCCAAGTCTTTGCATGGGCAGCCTGTGCCCCTCCATTCATTGAACTCTTACCATTCCCATAATGGCCATTGGCCGAGCTAGTTGGGGTGATGGGAGTTGAAATTCAACAACACCTGAAAGTCCACAGGTTCCCCAGTCCTGCTTTAAGGCATGCAGGGGGTGGAGATAGAAACCAAATCGTTGGTGTGTGCGCTTTTTACCTGTCCAAGGTAAGAGTCAACAATTGAAGGTGGTGTAAATATTTGGGGTTGTCTGTCTAGAAACTATTGCTCTCATACTTTCAACCTAGGGTGGGATAAATTTCTCTCGCTTGTACCTTTTGGATTCTATTACTCCCTTTGGGGATTAGGCAGCTTACACCAACTCCAGATGCACACAGCTCAAGGCAGGCAGAGAAGCAAGAAAAACAAACCAAGCCTTGGGGTCTTCTTCCTGAGACTGTTTACTGAAGCATCAGTGGTGGCAGCTGCTCTCCACCCTGCTCTGGACAAACAACACACACAACCTGTTCCATCTTCTTTTAAAATAATAATAATAATAATAATAATAATAATAATAATAATAATAATAGGCTGAATTCTCCCCTGCTAGACCCTGACCAAACTTGTGCTCAGCTTTCTTAGATTTCCTATGCATTCTTGAAATGGGCATGATGTCAGCCAGTGATGCTTTCTTCTTTCTCCTCCTAGGTCAGCATGGGTCTGCCGCCATCTATATGCCAATCCAGAGTGTGCTATATTGCCATTGATTGGTGGGACACCCTCCTGTGCCAGACCTGGTGGAAGAGCCTCGTTTTATGTACACCAGCCTTGGATGTGTGGGTTGTGTTGTTTTTTTCCCCAAAGACTACTGTGCCAAAGTATTGTACTGCCAGCTCTTTGAATGCTCTTTGCACAGCCCCCTGCAAAGACTTGAGAACTTACCTTCACAATGGAGTCAAGCTGCCCTTTGAACTGTGGAAGGGACTTTTGATACTGAATCTTTGTGGTGGATTTTCATAGGCACAGCCCAGGCTTGTACTGTGTTTTCTTCAGTACTCACTGATGGCTTCTCTGCCCTGTAAGGCTTACTTAGTAAAAAGAAATATGTTAAGACCATTGCTGATCCACAGTTAAGCTATGCAAACAAGCTGATGTTCCTTTTGGACCCTCTTCTCTAAGAAGCTTTAGGTATGGTTAATTTGTGCAAATGTGTACTTGTTTACAAGAAAAGTGAGGACTGCGGAGATTTTTTATAATAAATATTGATTTATTTAAAAAGAAAAGTGTACCATGGCTGATTTTTTGTATGGTCTATTTGGCTATCCTGACATGGGTTTGCATGCTGTGCTTTATGATTCAGAAGTGAAGTTGCAGAGCTCAGCCTGCCCTTCCTCCAAGAGCAGGTTTTCAGATTAGGCTCTTGGGTTTTCTTGTCTCCCTTTGTTCTCTATAACTCCACAGAAATTACTTGCATTATCCTTTATCTATTACAGTTTCAGTAGCTCTGCGCACATAGCACTTAGGACCTGTTTTCCACGCCCCCCTCCCCCATTCTGCTTCAATTTATACATAATGTGAATTATAGGACCACACTTGTGGCCCTGTGTTAAGGGTGAGTCACCTGAATCACATTCCACCATGATAACAATAAATGCAGAAAATGGATTGATTTGAGATTTGGCAGCATTTTGTTAATTGAACATCAGTTAAAATGGTTATTGATTTAAAAACCCTTTCTCATGTGTCATCTAGCATTATTAACAACCCACACGACATAGATATAATGAGAAGATCAAAGGCATTTCCTAGTTTCATAAGCCAAAATCAAAATCAACCAAATGATCCTCAAGTTTCCTTCCAACTCTACAATTCTATGATTCTTCCTAAAATTCATTGATTGTGTGAGCCCAAACCACCAGTCCTGACACTTGTTCAAAACTGAAATCCTGTGGTGGGAGATGAATATTTCCAGACATGTTGCCTGATGGTTCAACATTATTTGGGTTAGTATCAGGAACTGGCTACAGCCGACAAAGACATTATGGGCAGGATTCAGCCAAAGGTAAGCAATTTTAAGCCCCATTTACTTCAGTGGAGCTTATATATAATTTAAAGATCACCCATTAAAACCAAATGGGCATAAAAGTGCTTAAATTTTGGCTGCATCACTATGTCTGACTTGATCTATATTCACTGACTTGGTAAGGCTGTTTATATGTCACATGCAAGTACATAGCTGTCACGCCCAGGCCTGACCCAAAACATTTTGCTGCCTTCCCTCCTCTGCATAACACCCCCGACTGAAGTTGCATAGTACCCAAGCCTGGTTGAGCTATTTTGGCACTTGAGGCCAAACAAGCATCTCTTATCCCGCTCTGAGAATAAAAGCATGATCAGTGAATCGATAAAAATCAGAGGTTAGCAGAAGGTAGAATGGGATCAAATGTGAGCTCTCCGAATGATTTCCATAGTTCAGCAAGGATTCTGACTCCCAATTATTCCTCAATAGTATCAAAAAGGGTTTTATTCTCAAGCTGCTGAGATGAAGAAAGCTTGTTGCAGTGGGGAGAACTAGGAGTGGGTTTTTGTGTGACAAAACTGGAGCTGGGCTGCATTTATATCTTAAATTTAAAGAAAATAGCCTTTCACTAAAATCCTGGGAACTGTAGTTTGCTCCTCACAGAGCTGCAATTCCCAGAACCCTTCAGAAACTGCAGTCCACAGGGTTCTTTGGGAAAGTCAAGTGCTTTAAATATGTGGTGTGTATGCAGCCTTAGTTCTAGCCCTGAAAACAAATTCCTGGGGTGAGCAAGTGCTCAGAGGCACCCTATTCCTTCATACTAAAGCGTGTTTGCACCTGGCTGCGGTTGGTGGATTGCAGGTTATGCATAGAAATCACAGTCCCAAGGTTGGTTACAATAATTTAGAACACAACATTGAAAACAGTTTTAAACAAACTGCAATCCCAAAAAACAGGGTGGGTCCTAAAAATAGGCTGCCTCACTCTGCCTAATGGTAGAGCCGGCCCTGTTTCCATGTCAGTTTTGCACCTCGCTACCACTAGTGAGGCTGATGTGAGTCTTCCGCATGATTCACCACTCCTATCTGCTTCCACACATTAAGAAAACATCAGCCAGGCATTTCAGCGTCAAATGAGAGACTGTCACAGCATTCCAAAGGATCCTATGGGGTTCTATGAGTTCCAGCATAACTCAGGAATTCATGAGTAGGTGACATGTTTTCTCCAGATTCTTGATCCCTCATACCACCAGTGCCATAAATCCTTCTTCGGGATATGTTTCGGGGCATTTGTTTTGTTCTAGAAATCACAAGACTGATTGTTGTAATTTCTGTGGATGAGTACAAAGTGTAATCTCAGCTTGGCCTCAAAGCCAATTTTTTAGGCATAGTTCCTTAGCCTATGAAACAGGAATGATTCACTAAGCCATAGGGATGTTGAGAGGATGGGAGGAAGAAGGAATGAAAGAGTGTGGTAAATGCTTGTTGGTTTTAAAAAAACAAACCCTCTGTCCTCCTACAGACAAAAGAAGGTGTGCATGAAGTAAGGGAAAAAACAGTAAGAGCAGATGATTTATTAATCCAGAATTTATAGTCTGTCTGATGGTTTCCGATTTATATGCATTCTCAAGGCAGAGAAGAATGTTTTAAAAAAACAGAAAAATGCAGTTACAACAATTAATCTGGGATGGAAGACCTCAGGCCCAGGAGCTGAATGCAACCCTCCAGGACTTTCTCTCTCTCTCTCCCTCTCTCTCTCTCTCTCTGGCCGACAGGATTCTCACCAGGCCCCAAACCCCTCACCAGGCCAGGTCTGCATTCTCCTTGGGTGCTTTTACCTGGTTGAAATGTGTCCTGGGACTGTTGCCTGAATGCAGAGAGGCATCTGTAGATGCCTCCAACTTTTGCCTGACTAAATTGCAGCCTACAAAGGTGGAGTCACATCTGTCACTGCTTTTGCACATACAGTGGTACCTCGGGTTAAAGATGCTTCAGGTTACAGACGCTTCAGGTTGCAGACTCAGCTAACCCAGAAATAGTACCTCAGGTTAAGAATTTTGCTTCAGGATGAGAACAGAAATCGTGTGGCGGCAGCGGGAGGCCCCATTAGCTAAAGTGGTACATCAGGTTAAGAACAGACCTCCAGAACAAATTAAGTTCTTAACCCGAGGTACCACTGTACACCCCCCCCCCATGGCAAAGGGCTTGTGACACCCAGAAGATTGCTTATAAGGGAATGTGGCTCTAGAGCTGGAAAAAAACTTTCACAACTCTATAATAAATAATAATTCATAACTCAATAGCAAACATGCATCATCTGCTCTTAGCATGCTTAATGCTTGAAGATCAATCGTCTACTTATACAGGAAGGTCTCTCAAGAAAACAGACCAGATTCCCTCATCTTTCTTATGGTAAATAATTCAAATACAACCACTTGGGGGAGGAATACACCCTGTAGTAGCTACTGAGGATAATCTCAGAAGAGTGGAGTCCACAACACATCTTGTTACTGGACTTCGAAGGATGGAGAGGTATATATGGAGGAAGATTTCCCCTCATGAAGCCTGAACCCAGGCTCTAAAGTGAAGACCCAATGCTTTGGATTTAACCCAGAACTTACTCTGTAAAATATAAACTAAAAAATCCCAACAGCAACCAGAGACTGGCTGAGCAGCTCTGACATCTCTTCCTGGCCAGGAAACGTCCTATTCCATTTAAAGAAGTGCTTTTGTTTTTGTTTCAAAGTTCATTTCAGTTTTGTTTCTCTTTTTAGGAATTATAAAAAGCCTTCGTTTTTCTTTCATAGTTTATTACCCTTATTACTCTTTTAGAAACACTCTCCTGGCAAGGGAAGTGTTCGCAGTTTCCAAGTCCTGCATGCCTGTCAGGTTCTAGTTTTAGCTTGTCACAAAGGTTCATAAAACAACAACTACAGTAACAATAGTGATAACCCAATGCACTAATAGCACTTCAAAAAGATTTGTAAACAAGGGCATAAATCCCTGCCTTAAGAAGACAGATTGCATTTAGTGTGTGATGATCCACATTATTGAAAAACTTAAAGGGAAATGGGGATTAGGAAGCAAGTTCCTCATCTGAGGTATTTAAAGCTCCCTTTCATATGCACCTGGCATTGGGGTCACTTGCAAATGATGCTGCTATCCCACGTGACTATGGCATGTGCGTGAATAGCAGAAGGGCATGGGTGCAGCTGATTGTGTATGCCTTCCCTAAGGGCTGGTTCTTTCACCTGGCAGGATGATTATCTTGTTGCCAACTCTACTCATCAATCCTGCCTGGGTACTTGCCACATTCACACACACATACCACAGCATAGTACTGAGAATCAGTTCTCAGGAGTTTGGGTGTGAAGGAAGAGGAACAAGTGATGCCATCAGGGTCAGGGCAGCAGAATGAGAAGCAAGTTCACCAAACACAGCGGAGCTTGCCCACCACATTTTGAAGTGATGTGAAACCTGTTACCAACTGATGGGTCCCTTTAAGAGCATTCAGTCCAGAGTCTAAATCTGCCCCCCTCCTGAGAGAGACTCGAGGCACCAGGGTTGTCTGTTTCTTTACACCCCTATTTTCTCTAGCTTGCCATGAAAGCCTGTAAGGATTGCCTCCTACAGAGCTGGGATCCTCACTCTTCAAAACTATTGTGCCTGCTCTGTTTCTTCACATAATGTGTGTGTGCTCCAGAACAGGTTGTCTTGCCTGCCAGTCATCACAGTGACGGGAACTCTTTTTTGGCTGTAGGGCAGGTCAGAATGTGACTCCTGCAAGTGTGGTTTATAAATAGCCCTGGGAATGGTGCATCACTAGAATCGTAAACATTCAGTAAAAATTGTTAGTTTTCTGAGCTGGGGAGCTAACCTGGAGGCCTCTGCATGTCCTCAGCAAGCAGGGCAGTTACTGTGTAGCCTATCGATGGCCAAAAGGGGTTACCCTGGAAGACTGACAAATGGCAAAGCCAACTGGATTAGGGCTGGGCTTTTGCTGCTGAGGAATGTTAGTCACACTTGTTATCCAGAGAGGAGAGGAAAAGAGAACGATCTGGCGGGAGGTTCATCTGGCCATATGGCTGATACCGTTACGTTTGGCATGATTCATAGCTTGACGTCACAAGCAGATAAGGTTTTTATTACGCCTGACACTTAGCAGACGTGGAGCAAGTGAGGCAGCTTGCTAAACCAAAAGCAAACCACTGGGGTGTCTAAAAATAAACACCCACCATTTCAGCATCATGCTGCTTTCTCCAATGGAAAATGTTGAATTAAAAAATTAAGGGCTGCAAAAGTGAGAAGGGAAGAGATGGAAGGAATTTACAGAAGGACAGACAAAGAGGAGGCGGGCAGGAATAAGGATGGTTGTTGTTTTTCTGCTTTTATTAGCAGCACACTTTGACAGGCAAAGATTTCCCCAACAGCAGATGGAGATGCAGTGTTGAGAAATGCTTCACTTGTTGAATTTCTGCCTGATACACCAGCCCTGCCAGAAAAAAATGGGTGTACCCAAATGTATATTGCAAAATCTCTGAACAGAGACAGTGTCGCATCCATGTTCTGAACAGTAAGGGGTTTGATTTATCAGGCAGACATTTTAACTGGATGATTTGATTTTCTTGCAATTAGTCCTGTGACACTGGTGGACATGAAGAGTGACAAGCATTTGAACTCTTGAACAGCAGTGGGGGGGGGATTTGGGGGAAGGATTGTGTGGATCAGTGGTAGGTCTCAGGCTCCATCCAGATAAGGTTGGCGAAGACTTCTTTGCCTGAAACACTGGAGAACTGCTAAGTCACACGGTTCAATGGTCTGATTTTCCATAAGGCCATTTCCCATGCTCCTGTTATTAACCCACTTGTTTTTAAAAAGAGCATAGGTTTTGAAGACAAATGGCTGCACCCAGTTATATTATCATTTCACAACCACTATATGATTAAATATTGATTTTCAACAGTATGCCTTTAAATGGATGGAGCAAAACAGCTGACAGACATTACGGAACTGCAAACACAATGCAGTTCCTTGATTGTGTGTTATAGTTTTATGGTTACTCTACTGACCAGGTGGAAAAAAAACCCTGCCTGGGCTGCTCTTGTACCTTTAACAGCAGGTTGATCTGCAAAAACCAGCGAGGTGAAGCTTTCCATCATATAGAGATAAACATTATTAACCACCTTATGCCTGTGCCTCAACTCCCTCCCTGACCACCGCAAATATTTCAACTAAATGTAGTTCTGAACATAAAATAAGAAACACTAAGTGCTCATCCACATTTTTGCTTGTCCCACTGCTTTCTACCAGGAAAACCTACTGTTGGGTTTTCTCTGGATTGACATTGGCTGTGATTTAGTGCTGAAAAGCGGATTTTCCACACTGTGGCAGAGCAAGCCGATCGGGCACCTGGGGCAGCACAGATGCCCTGCACCCAGGGGTGGACCCATCCCTAGAAAGCATAGAACAAGCAGAAAACCACTCAGACAAGCAGAAGGGTAGGCGAGCACTTACTTATGTAAAGCAGAATCACAGCACACCAGCTGCAACAGTATTCACTATGAAGTCTGGTATATTATTTTAAAGAGTGTCGCCATACGTTGGCTGAAGAATCACAGAATGGCTAGATCTGTTAACATACATAATAAAACAAAACCAATCATTGTCAAAGTCGTCTCCCCACCCCTTTCCCTTTCAGCATTCAGTCTCCCCATTTACTTTTTGGCTAAAGCAATTTGCCAAAAGTTTGTGTACCAATTAGATAATGTTAATCCTGAACTAGTTTACTTATCAGCTGATGAGCTGACACCATTGAAAATATTACTAAGTCCTTGTAAGGAATACCAACATTTTGATTATCAAACAGGGATAACAAAACCAACTGAGGGGAGAACATGGAAGCTTACATCCTACTATTTTGCCAGTGCCTTCAAATACTTTTTGCCAAAATTGATTAATTTCAGACCAATTCTGCCACATGTGACAAAAGTGTTAAGTTGTGGGTGAACATATCAGATGACACAGCGATTCTTCAAACAGTTCTTGTTTATTCACAGGCCAGAACTGAGCTGAACTGAAGGGTTCAGCCAGCCTGCTTATATAGAGCTCCACTACAGCGCAACAGTAACCACTTTCTGTAACTATCCAATCACTGAACGTCACTTTCAATCCCCTATTTGCATATGTGGACCTGAGTGAAAACTATCTACAGTACCCCCCTGCTGGCCCAGGGTGAGAACTTCAGTACATAACAAAAAGGTTAGTACAGCCTCTCCAGCATTGTTTGCTCAGTATTTTGTTGGTGCTGCTCTATAAGACAGGTGTAAGGTTCTATCTATAACTCACTTTCAGAGTGTTTCCACAGAGGCCTGCAGAAACAGATTTCAGTGCCTTTTTACTCCACAGAGCATTCCACTATGCATCTGAAAGGGTTGTATTTAAATCTGTTAAGAAAAACTTTTTTTTAAAGAAAAAAAGAATCATTTTGAGTTGTGATATTAAATTTATAAATATCCTGTAGATTGAAGAAACTGGGGTTGATGTTTTTGAGACTTGAAGAATATTCTGTTAATGAATTTTCCATTTCAGTTAAGGGCATTATTGCTGAAACGTAAAATTTGATGCAGTTCAAACCATGGTGGGTTTGGTTTTTTTTACTCTTTTTTCAGTTTGAGGATGAGGTTAACCCACTGCATAGGTACCTCATCCTACAGAGGCATTTAAGACTCCCAGGGTTTACATTACAGAATTTTATCAGTTCCCCAGAACAAAGGATGGACAATTATAGGGGCTAATAGTGATTGTACAGTAGATTTTATTCTACTCTTGCCATACCTGCAGAGCATGTTTCAAGAAAGGGTTAGAGACCAAGCTGTTTTTTTTATATAGTATGGCTTAAAGAGACACATGTTCTCCATCAGTGCGTTCCATTTGTCCCTGCTGTTTGCCTGAATCCCTACAAATGAAGGCACATGCTGCATGATATTAAAAAAATGTCAGGTAAAAAAGGTAAAGGTACCCCTGCCCGTACGGGCCAGTCTTGCCAGACTCTAGGGTTGTGCGCTCATCTCACTCTATAGGCCGGGAGCTAGCGTTGTCCACAGACACTTCCGGGTCACGTGGCCAGCGTGACAAGCTGCATCTGGCGAGCCAGCGCAGCACACGGAACGCCGTTTACCTTCCCGCTGGTAAGTGGTCCCTATTTATCTACTTGCACCCGGAGGTGCTTTCGAACTGCTATGTCAAGGTGTCATTAAAAGTGAGGTATTCCTAGCCCTCTGTCTTCAGATAGTTTGATTTTTAAAAATATTGACCTTTTACCACCATGCATAAATACGTTAATAAGTTCCTGCCAAGTTTGGAGTGCTTCCGTCGTGATAGGAATAGGTAACCTACCGGGAAAAGGTAAGTTTAACATGGTAAAATATTCATATTTATGGAACTGGTATTTCCCAAGCTATGAAATATTCATCTTGTCCATCTTTGTAGTTTTATTTTATTTTACTTTTTGTAAGTGCTGCGTAATTAAGCTTTTATAATAATTTAAAGTTTGTAGTAAAGACCACACCCAGATATTTTATGGGTTTGCCATGCCTGTGCCTCAGCTTGGCATTAAAAGGACACTTACTGTGGCTATCTAAAAACACACAACTTTACGCTGAATGATCTTATTGACACATTTTAAAATAATGTTTAGCTGTAGTTTTCCTGGCTTAACAGAACAACCCCCTCGGTCTAGGAAGTGTGGGGCTTGATTTCAAAGTGCTGTAGAAGCTATACGACTATAAAATGTCAGATTTAAATAAAAAATAATAGACATGGGCTAGTTAGCCCTTACTAGTTTTTCCGAGTACAAAAAGAAAAGTTCCCCAAGGGGACCAAAGCCCAGGTGGAGAGATCCATGCGGTGTGGCACCTTGCAGGCAAAAGTGTGTCACTGCTAGGGACAGTGACAGGGCAGGAAGGAGTTAAAGGCTCACCTGGTCTACCTGCTTAGTGTCCTCAGAGGTGTGCTCTGACATTTATACTTCCTTCTGATGGCAAGGCAGCCTGGATGTTTGGGCAGGTAGCATGACAATAAGACAGGCTTCCAAAGCTCAGCCTGCCTTTTGGCTGATAGCGCCCCATGAAGAAGAATTTGGCCACGATCCTTGCCCTATATGTGGGCCGGTGTTATTTCATATTAGTTTTGGCTCTCGTCTGTGATGTGGCTGGATTGGTCCTCCTGCTTCTAGGGATTTTTGGCCTTTTGAACTCTTGGGATTTCTTTGTTTACTCGGGAGCCCTGCTGTTGGCATTTAGTCTCCTATTCTGGGCTTTCTGGTATTCGCTCAACATTGAAGTCTCTCTTAAAGAACTAGCTGTTTAAGTCAATCTACAAGCAGATTGTGCAGGTGGCACCATCAAACTACAGAGAAGAACGTTTCACCACCTGGAGGCATCTGAAATTTTCCCTGGAGAGTAAAAGAAAATGATGTGGCGACAAGAGTCAGTGCCCACCCAACCCCACAGCAAGGTATGTACCGAGACTGTTGTTTTTCTGTTTTAGGCAGATAAATAATCTGAATATTCCAGCATTTGTGCTTTGAGAGAAATACATTTGAGCCGAGTTATTTAAAAACATGTTACATCACATTAGCAGAATTATGAATGCGAAAGGGTGGTGAGGTGTGTGTGAGGTCAAAGAATTCCAGAGAATGATGGTACTTCAAGGAATTGGTGGTTAAGCGATGTGTGTGTGAGAGATCACAGAATTCCAGAGAATGAATGGTACGTCAGTGTCCATCTGCACACACCCCATTGTGACTCAAGTCACTAAACTCAAACTACATCTCCTTAAAAGTGTCACAGATAAGCAAGTCCTTATGATTGTTAATATTGCTGGTGTCATAGAAGCCAGCTTCTGATAATTGCCACATTAAGGCTGCAATCCTGTACCCACTTGCCACTGAACCTAGGAGGAGGACTTGGTCCTGCATAGGATTGCATGGCACATTATAGAATATACTGGCTTGTTGTGTACATTTCATGTTACTTTGAAAATTAGAGAAAGGGCAGGTAATAACAGCTGGCATGGTGGGAATGTGATCAGTTGTGTCTGTTCCATTTTTTACTGTTTCACATCTGTTCTCAGCATGGTGTCCAGTTCCTGTGTTTTGGCTATCTTTTGGGGGGGGGGGTGTTGCTCATTATGTTTGCCTATCTTGTTAGCAGAATTTAAACACACACACAAAATCCTTGGGTGCTGGTGTTTCTGTCTGAAAAGCTTTATTTCAAAAATATCCACGTTTGCGTACAAAAGGGCAAAAATGAAATATGTGTCTTAGAGCAGGGCTACAGTCTCAAACGCAGAAGAGACAGTCAGCTGCCTTAAAAGCCCAATAGATAATTCAGTTGTCGTGTCAAGCTTCCCACAGAGACAAAACATCATTTATTTTGTTTGTTGCATTTGGGAAGGTGGGTATGGGGTTTTTCTTACATTATCTAGTCAGAGAATTCTGTTGTCTGCTGTAGCAAAACCAAAGCCCCAAATTAAAGCTCCACTTCACCCATCTCGGCTATGTCTCTTGTCATGTCTTCAGGAAAACAAAACATACAGGGAATATTTCTGGCATCTCAGAACTGCTTTAACAATAGCATGCATTTTATTAGATGCTAATAGAAATGGGGCACAATCAGGGGTTTTGGTGCCGTAGGAGAAACTGCACAATCTGCTTTGAAGTAGATTCCATTCTCCCTAAATTAAAATCAGGTTCACAACTCAGGGACGCTCCTTGATCCAGACTTAATCCTGGATGGTCAAATAATAGTAGCCACTAGGAGTGCCCCCTCCCAGTTTTGGCTTGTCCCCCAGCAGCTGTACATTTGTTTTGACAAATTCTGAATCCTGTCCACAGCTCCTCGTGTCCTTGCAGTTCCGATTATTCCTTGCATTCTAAGTCTTCCAATTCTTCCATTTTCTAGTTTCTGCTCCCTGTCTCACATTGACTGCGATGCCGTATCGCCAACAACAAACATACGGGTGTCTGCTAGGAGAGAGTTCTCTGTGTATGCCATTATTCCTGGCATTTCCCTGGCATCGTGCCCAGACTAGCAGGAAGAGCAAGTGAACATCTGTCTCTCTACAACAGGGAGAAGTAACCGGGCAAGTTATAAAGTGACCAGCCTGGCACTATGGCCTGCTGTGTTTAATCATTAACTGTGGACCATAAAGTTTCTGGAGCCACAAGCTTCCTTGATGGGGCAGCTGCCAGGTACATGGCTTGTAATTATTCTTTATTAGGCATTATAAGATGGCGCAGCCATGGCAGGTGGCACAAAACTCACTCTGATCCTCCAGAATATGGAATATGTTTCATGCATATCCCAGAGCACAATCCTATTAGATGTAGGTCCTATTCAGTTCAATCAGACTCCCAGATGACTATTATAGGGCTTCAGCCCCAATCACTCCAAGGATGGAGAACTTCCAGACATGCATAATAACATGAAACTGATAATGCATGCGGCCAGAATGCTTCTCAAACTACACTGGCTGGTACAGTAAAAGCCCTTGCGAAATGATCCCACATTCGCCTTTGCTATAACATGCCATCTTATCTTTGCAAAACAGTTTCAGAAACATGTCTTTGGTAGGAATGCACGTGGTTTTAAATTTTAATTGTGGGGGTTGGTGGTAAAGCCAAAGCATCCTGATTCCTAATTGAAGCCTTTCCCTCAAAGCCCATTATTTACAGGATTTAAAGAAATAATGGATTTCTTAAAATCCATTATTTATATAAAACATCTATCTCCTGTGCAGATGTGACAAGATGCAGAAAGATGCAGGTTCAGCTTCATTAGCTGTGCAGCCTTTTCCCTGAGCAAGGAAGGGCAGGAACAGGAATGAGTTGGAACATACCCAGATACCACTTTCATTCAGCAATGGATTGAATGCAACTTTTCTTCTTTTGTGTTTTTGTTCCCAGTGCACTTAAAGCTGATATACCATGGATTATCCCAGGAGGATGAAGGGAAGACGCAGCGAATATGGACACTCATGCCAGCCTACATTTGGAATTCACAGGATTCCTCCAGGAAAACTAGGCTATGCTGAGTCCTGTGCATTCAGAGACTTGTTGTCTGAAGCTCTGCACCTTATTGGGTTGAATGTGTACAGTCTGAACATTACACCAACATCTCGCTCTAAGCCTTTGCTTTGCACAGCTATTTGGCGCCCTGATTTTACCCATTGCAATCACCAAGAAACACTGTGTCCTTGAGTAATGTGTGGACTTTGATTTTAAAAGTTGACTAGAACCACAGGAGAACCATACGTGCATGCAGATATGACTGGTGCTGTATTTGCATGAATCTATACAGTTGAAACTGGTGGAACAGTTTATATAGAGCTTAATCATTCTGCACATTGATAATGGCTTCGTAAAGTAAAGGTAAAGGTAAAGGTACCCCTGCCCATATGGGCCAGTCGTGACCGACTCTGGGGTTACGTGCCCATCTCGCTTAAGAGACCGGGGGCCAACGCTGTCCGAAGACACTTCCGGGTCACGTGGCCAGCGTGACAAAGCTGCTCTGGTGAGCCTGCACCAGCGCAGCACATAGAAACGCCGTTTACCTTTCTGCTATAAAGCGGTACCTATTTATCTACTTGCACTTAAGGGTGCTTTCGAACGGCTAGGTGGGCAGGAGCTGGGACCGAACGACGGGAGCTCACCCCGCCGCGGGGATTCGAACCGCCGACCATACGATCGGCAAGTCCTAGGCGCTGAGGTTTTACCCACAGCGCCACCCGCGTCCCAATGGCTTCGTAGTTGCCTGTAATTCCAGGAAGCTGTGCAGTGCAACATTTCATGATGCTAGAGTGCTCGTAGGCTGGGAGGAGATCGTGCCTAGCAAGCCCATGTCGTTTTGCTGTGTGCTTTGCTCAGGTGCATGCAGAAGGTAGCATCTTATGAAACTGAAGGCTGCTAGAAGATGGAGACCCTGCTTCCCCCACCGCTGCCAGTGATCCTGCCAGGGCCATTCTCTTTTGTTGGCTGATTTCCTCTCAGATTGGAGGTTATCACCTTTGGCCAGGACTGCTCTTCCTTGTTTGGCTTCCTGCCCTGCAGACATTTAGAAGAGAATGAAGCAAAACAGGGCACTACAGCATCTTGCACACTGATTTCTCTAGCTGGCTGGCTGCACAACCTGCCCCACAGCATTCCTGGTCCTTACGATCTGCCTGGTCATCCTAACTGGTAACAGCGTGCCTTGAAATAAAACCCCACCAGCCTGAGCGGGAACCCGGCGATTTCTACACTAGCCGGATGGCAACTCAGCACAAATAGCTTCTCAAATGTTTTTTAAAGCAAAACCCTCTCCAGAAAGTGGGGAGAAGCTAACATCTTGGCTAACAGTGCAGATTCTGGCTTTAGTTAAGATCTCAGCTGTCCTCGAAAACACTTGGTTTCATGGAGATAGAAAGGTTAGCTCGTTCTTACTTCCCAGGTTTGGTGTGGGACATATGAGAGGTGAAATTGTCTTAGTTAGAAAGACCTAAAGGGCTTGCAATGCATTGGTGAGGATCCAAACTAGTCCCAATGGGAGTTTTGTTGAAGGCCTGCAGTGATTTGCCCTGCTATGGAGTCCCTCCCATGGCAGTGGGAATTAGTGGATGTATGTGGCAGCTGTGACTGAGCCAGACAGCAGTGCTCTGTACAGGCCTGGGTAGTTGGAATTTTAAATCTGCCCAATGCCTCAGGAATAATACTATGTTAGAGGCATTGTGGGAAATTAATTAGAGGCATTGTGGCTCCTGGACCCAGCTGCTCACTACTGCTCAGAATACCAGGAAAAACGTTTCCAAGCTGTAGCCCAGGGTTCTACGTGTTGATGCCAGGTCTGGTATTGCCTAGAGATTTTGAAAGGGGGAAAGGATTCCTTTATCTTGGAACAAGGAACAGCACATGAACAAAAGCAGGTGTGTCTGGTAGTAGAAAAGGCAAGCGTTTAGGGGAATGAGTAGGCCTCAGTGCTCCAAGACCCAAGCAAGCATGTGGAGATGAATAGGCTTTGTGGGCGCATTTTTTGGTAATCTAGCCAGTTGCCATGCTCAAACAAATGTCTGGTGTACCACATCCAGTGCAAACACACACATCCGTGCTGGGCCCAAGCCAGTTGTTGTACATTTTTATGGCCTCGTGAAATAGGTGCTTTCGATTTTGATCGTTTTCTGAAAGTAAATATTAGCTTTGTATGGGAAGGGAAGGAAGCCTTGAAGCTAGAACTCGAACCGCAGATCAGATGAGACCCTACAATATCGTGAAGGGGTTTTCCTGTCTTGGGTCAGTGGCTGTTTTAATTCCTTTTTAAAGATATAGGTGCAAGCTTCTGAGCCATGCCTAAGACTGGAGATTCTGGAAAAGTAAGGTGAATTTTTGTGTATAAGAAAAATCCAATAACGTCCAAAGCCACTGCAGACACAGCTATGAATAGAGGTGACAAAATAGACTGCATGTTAGCGTATATGCACCGAATGTGCCGCTTTCCTGCACACAAGTGATGTCTGTGTAGGAATCCTTTAAGTGTAAAGCAGCCCTCGGAATAGTAATCCTATAAAATGAGATGTGGCTTTGCCAAAATTCCCCCTTCTAGATGCGCAATAACCTTGTCCCAAACTGAATCTAGCAGTCCCTTCCTTACCTCCCTGTGATCCCACAGGATATGAATAATAATAGAATATAAATACAGGACAGGCAGCAATACTGAGGCCTTAAGCAAGCCCGTTTTATAGCCCATTTGCTCCCCATAAAAATTGGGGAAGTGGGATGGATTTTCCAGTTATACTACCTGTACACGTAGTATCAATAATCAGCATTTATACTGAGCATTTCAGCTCTTCACATATTACCAGAGACTCTCAGTTACAACGACGTATAGAGAAGAGGCCTGATTCAAAGAAAGTCGGTGGCACTTAACTTCACTAAAATATATGAGACTTAAGCATCACTGTCTCTGGACTAGGGTCATTCATTACGTGTACAGAGTTTCCCTTCTTGCCTTGCATGGAATGTGCTTAACATCCATGGATATCATCCTATAGCATTAGATGTAAGGACTAGGGGCACGTACCAACATTTGGTTAACTCCCTTTTCAGACGGGTTACTGCATGGGAAAGGAACAAGTGTAGGGAGAGAGCAGCCTAATGGTATACACAGATAGTCCCACGTGCCTTAAATGTCACACAGCTTCCATTAGAAAGAGCATCAAAACTCCTTGCCCTGTGGAGCTATGAAGTATTTCTGATGAGTCTGAGCCCATCAGGACACTAATGCCTTGTAAATTTCTGGACTATTGCAGATGGGGTTGGGTGGGGATGGGAAGGTTGAATCTATATGTGGTGATTTGATTAAATGTATATAAACAATTCCCACTGAACGCCTCTCCTCCAAAAACCACAAAACTTACCCTCCTTTCACTAATCAGATGGAGCCAATCTCAGGTAGCTGGTGTGGCACCCAGACATGTAAATAGTTGCCTGGTGCTTGATTTGATAAGCATAGTGATTTCAACCTCACTGTGCCACTGTGAGTAGCCTCCTTATGTGCCACTCTTGCTGTGTGAGGAGGAAAATGCACAGTATGACTATGCAGAAATCCCTTTCAACAAGTCCTGTTGGCTTATATGTCCATCTGTTGCTCAGGGTGTCTTGCTGAGCTTAGAGTAAGCTTTGACAGCTGGGAAATAAATACTCATGGGTAAAGTATAATTTGCCTACACAGCATCTTAAAAAGCAGAGACATCACCTTGCCGACAAAGGTCTGTATAGTTAAAGCTATGGTTTTCCCAGTAGTGATGTATGGAAGTGAGAGCTGGACCATAAAGAAGGCTGATTGCCGAAGAATTGGTGCTTTTGAATTATGGTGCTGGAGGAGACTCTTGAGAGTCCCATGGACTGCAAGAAGATCAAACCTATCCATTCTTAAGGAAATCAGCCCTGAGTGCTCACTGGAAAGACAGATCGTGAAGCTGAGGCTCCAATACTTTGGCCACCTCATGAGAAGAGAAGACTCCCTGGAAAAGACCCTGATGTTGGGAAAGATGGAGGGCACAAGGAGAAGGGGACAGCAGAGGACGAGATGGTTGGACAGTGTTCTTGAAGCTACCAACATGAGTTTGACCAAACTGTGGGAGGCAGTGGAAGACAGGAGTGCCTGGCGTGCTCTGGTCCATGGGGTCACGAAGAGTCGGACACAACTAAACGACTAAACAACAACAACAAAGTATAATTTGAGCCTGGACTTGCTAAGACTGTCCCCCTTAACGCACACCCTCAGTCCTGGATCATGAGTAGTCATAATTAAGTGTACAGAGCCTCTGAATGTGTTCATTTCCTTCACCGCTGAGACATTTCCCATACATCTGGAATTACCAGGCACGAATCATGAGCTAGAGAGGTATATAAGCACTGGCCTTTCTCTGTTTACTTATTTACTACTTGGCATGAAGGAGGAGATGCAGTTTTGAAAGTGAGGGGTGTGTGTGTGTGTGTGTGCGCGCGCGCGCGCGCGTGTGTATGTGTGTATATGTACACATGTGTGCAAAGGGTCAAGCACACTATATTTCAAGTTGACAGCTTATTTCGAAAAGATTTCCCCTTAAAACGCTGTAATATTTACTGACTATCTCACAATTGCTGCTGGATCAGAAATTCCCCTGAATTTCTAAAACGTTTTCCGTCTTCAGCAACAACCAGCAAAAATTAAAAAATAAAAATGTATCTGAATGTTTCGAATTTGAAACCTGATAGCAAAGTTGCAGTTCTTGTTGACAACTGGAGAAAATAGTTACTGAATACATAACTTTTAAAGATTCATTTCCTTGTAACAAAAAAAAAAAAAAAAACTAGTAAGAAAAAAATCTAGCTGCATAGCTTGCAACAATAATATAAGGTGTGTATCAGTACAAAGTTCGATCCACTGTTTTTTTATTGGCTATGCAGATATGGGTTAGATCAAAAGATTAAAAAGATCATATTCCACTTTGTCCAACAGAACACACAAACGTTTTGATTGGTTTTTGAAAATCTTTTTTTAATTCAGATGGTCAGAGATATATTTTCCTTTCCAAAATGTCCTGCTTCCATGCTCTACTTTGCAACAGTGTGTTATAAGAACATAATTGTACACAGATGAGGGAAATGTACAGTGATCCCATGGTGTTTTTTTTTTAAAAAAAGTCTATGTTGCAGATTCCCCCTTTGCACCTTTATAAGGCCTTTATGCTGTTTTATCTGGAAGGCTCAGAGCATGTTATGGCTGTAATTCACTATCTGTTGGGATCATAGCAAATGAAAGCTTAGAGATTACAAACCCAGGAAACCTGGACAACAATTCAAGATTGCTAGACTTTGAATCCACCCTCTCTTCCCATTAAGCCTCATCTACTTCCGCATGAAGGCTTGGTGGCATGTCATGTGCACAGTGATCCAAAGTGAAGACAGACATGGGGCTCTTCCACATTGTGTTTTGTTGATGCAGCTCCTGCATCCACACAACATCATCCCAATCAGAGTTGCACTCCAGATTCCCCCTATCCCCAACACAGACCAAATTTCTATTCACTGTTTCCTCTGTGTGGTGGTGGTGGTGGTTTTTTATTTTTGTTTTTTTACTTAATGGGTTTTCCATATATCTGGATTAAATGGGGGAAATAATATGGGATGGCATGTGGACAAGAATGACGTTGTGTGCCTGCTGCCCAAAACCTGCACACAGGAGCAGCATGGAAGACAGATGCCCATGTTCTCTAGAATCATAGAACTGTAGACACGGGAGGCACTGTGGTCTAAACCACTGAGCCTCTTGGGCTTGCTGATCGGCAGGTCAGTGGTTCGAATCCCTGCGACAGGGTGAGCTCCCGTTGCTCTGTCCTGGCTCCTGCCAACCTCTCAGTTCAAAAGCATGCCAGTGCAAGTAGTTAAACAGGTATTGCTGTGGTGGGAAGGTAAATGGTGTTTCCATGTGCTCTGGTTTCTGTCATGGTGTCCCGTTGCGCCAGAAGAGGTTTAGTCCTGCTGGCCACATGACCCGGAAAGCTTTCTGTGGACAAACACCAGCTCCCTTGGCCTGAAAGCATGATGAACGCTGCAACCCCATAGTCACCTTTGACTGGACTTATAACCATCCAGGGGTCCTTTACCTTTTAAAAAATTTTTGAGTTGGAAAGCACCCCAAGGGTCATCTATTTCAACCCCCTGCAATGCAGGAATCAAACACGGTAAGAATGATTTGAAGACAGAATTGCTACATTTTGGGGAAGAGTAGTTTCTACTGCACTTAGAATGTATGTCCACATTTACATGTAATGTGCTGCCTGGTACTAAAAAAAACAAAAACACATTAGAATTTGTGGCAATCTTCATGTAGATCTCTGCTAGAAACTGAGCAGTGGCAGGATCTGTGAAGGTGGCCCCATCCTAAACAGCAACTGTACTTCAGTAGGGGGAGAAACTCACTGTGCTAACTGGTACCTCTCCTTTACAGACTCTTTCCCACAGCTCAGCACCACAGCTTCATTAGCTCAGTGGTTGTGACTAAATGACAGCAGTGCAACTGAGCACCCCCACCGTATACTCGCATTGTAGTTAGCAGTGTTGGCCCACCATTGGTAATCACTGCTCTTTCACGGTGGTCATGCATCTTTAATCACCAGGCACAGCCCCCAGGAAGTACCAGAAGCAGCAACAACAGCAGTCCTCAACCTGGCAGGGAGCCAAATGGGTGCTTAGGCGATAATGCCAGCTGCTAATTGCTGTTCGTTTGCAAAGAATATGCAAGACTCATCCCCGGACAGCAGAGCAGCTCAGCGGATATCATGGTAGCTGCCAGCCTACCTTGTAGCAGGGAGTGGATGTGGGAGTATACATACAAGAAAGAAAGAAAGAAAGAAAGAAAGAAAGAAAGAAAGAAAGAAAGAAAGAAAGAAAGCCCTGCAGGATAGCAAAAATGTAACACCCACATTTTTGCTTAGGACAGGACCTGCAAGTCTGTGACACACCCCAAGTGAGTCTTTCATTGATTTCACAGAGACAATGGACTGCAGTCTTGTGACTGTGCCATAGACATCTATGTCATGCCAGGGCAATAAGTGAGGACGTGTCCTTTTCACAGTGGACACGTGTCTCTGTGATGCCTGTAGAATGACACCCAAGTGATTCAGATCCTGATCTGTCTCTCTCTGGCAGAACCTTTGGGGAAAGAGTGTAGAACTGCTTCGGGCAAGAGCCTGTGAATGAGGCACAGACTAAGAACACTAGAAAAGTCCTGTTGGATCAGGCCAAAGACCCCATCTAGTCCAGCCCCCTGTTCTCACCGTGGCCAACCAGACACCTTTGGGAACCCCAGAACCTCCAAGTGTCCCTATCTTCCAGGGACTCCCCTGATTTAGAGAAGCCGTCCCGGTTTCTGATTTGATCCTGGAATGTCCCGCTTTTCCTTAGGATGTCCCTAACATTTTCATTGGAGAAATGTTGGAGGATATGGAGTTATCTAACCCCCAAGCCATCTGAAGGCAATTCTGTATAGGGAAGGTGTTTTTTTTAATGTTAATATTTTATTACGTTTCTATATATGTTGGAAGCTGCCCAGAATGCTGGGGCAACCCAATAAGACATGTGGGGTATAAATAGTAAAATTATCATTATGGAATGGGACGTTCCTATTTCCATCAGAGAAATGTTGGAGGGTATGGAAACCTGCAAGCAGGATGTGAGCAAAACAACTAACTTTTGATTCCCGGCAACTGGTATTCAAAGGCATGCCGCCTCCGACTGTGTTAGTAGAGCATAGCCACGTGGTGTCTATGAGGCTCTTTGGGAAGTATCTCATTAAGCCAAATGATGAATTATTTGCCTTTATTGCGATTCAGCTGCTGAGCTGCTGGCCTAGTGGGCCTGCTGAGCTCCTGCTCAATTATTCAGCAGCTGAGCTGTAAAGCCAAGCAAGCCGAGTGTTGCCTAATGGGTCTCTTCAGCGCATCTCCTGCCATTGAGTGAGCAAGGAAGCACTTCCAGGCTCCATGCAATTCCCAGACCTGCCATTGGCAGGCTGCAAAGCAGTGCCTTCTTCTCAACAGTCGGCTCCTTCCATTATGAGCCCCAAGTACCAAGCCATTAGCAATGCATCTCTCTATGGGTCAGGTGCCTGTTCACACATGCATACAGCCCTACATGCTTCAGCTGGTGTTTGGCCTTGCAGATTTCTTCCCATACAACTCTACCCCACCTCTCCACCCCAAAGTAGCTGCTGAATCAATGGGCCATGGACGGAAGGAAGGAAGGAAGGAAGGAAGGAAGGAAGGAAGGAAGGAAGGTGAGGGTGGGGAGAAGAAATACGTAATAGAAGTTTATAAGAAAATGGGCAGAGAGAAGTTTTTCTCCCCTTCCTGTAATAGTAGAACCTGCAGATTGCTCCGTGAAGTTGAAAGCTGGAAAATTCAGGACCCAGCGAGTCTTTATACAGAACATAGCTAAAACTATGCAATTCACTGCCAGAGGCCGTGGTGACCAATGCCAACTTCAGCTGCTTTAAAATTAGACTGATTCTTGGAGAAGAAGGATAATGGCTAAAGGTCAAGATGGCTATATGTTGGCTCCAGGACAGTGGCGTAGCTGGGGTTGCCAGCGTCCAGGGTCATGCAGAGAGGTGGCGGAGGAAAACGGATGGAGTATTCATGCGCATTCAACTGCCTAACAGTGTCCGCAACACCCAAAAGATTGCAGCTGCAGAGATAAGAAAAGAAGAGTCATTCATTTTCTGGAGAGGTCACTTCCTGGTTCACATGGAGAAGCCGTTTTCAGTGGAGCCCAGCAACGGAAGTGTACAGCAGTATTGCGGCAGTACCAGATGTTGAAATTTTGCGTCCCTAACAATTTTGCACCATGGTACGCCACAGCTCCAGAATCAGAGACAGTCTGCTTTTGAGTACAGTATCAGTATCTGAAGCTGGAGACCAACAGCAGGAGAAAGCTATTGTGCTCAGGTTAAAGAGGCTGGCAACTGGGGGAAATAGAATTCTGAACTACATAGACCTGTGACCTGATCCAGCAGGGCTCTTCCTGTGTTCTTCAGCTCTCTCCCAAAGCATACTCCCTGTGCCTCTATTTCCTGTCCCTCCCCTCCCCTCCTGCATCTCTCATACATACTCATTTCTCAGTCATCAATGTCACTCCCTCTCCTCCCTGCTGCAGGTGCTGCTTATAGGAAAGCTTTTCCACCTGGCTTTTCACAGACTGTGGAGCTTTTCCTGTGCTTACAGGACTTGCCAAATTTGCTGCCAGGTTCTGCTGGGTATATGTACAGCTCCACTGTGTGGTGAACCGTTGAACTTCAGGGACGTTTCTCCAAGCAGGGGATGGACTCTACCGGTCCAGTTTGGCTATTGGGTCCCTGAGGGCAGGAAAGAGTATAAGAGGGCTCTCTGTGCCAGGTTGAGCTTTACATTATGAACAAGGTCTTCCTGAGCTCTGGTGCATTTCTGTTGCACTCTGTTCCCGGCTCATCCTCTCGTTCTGACTTGCTGCTTGGTCCTGGTTTGCCCTGTGGTCCTTTTGACTAATTTTAGTTTTTAGTTTTTAAGAATTATTTATACTTTTCAGATTTATACATTTCACTGATTTTACAATCTCTTTGACATTTCAAAACTTGACTTCCTTCCCCCTCTTTCTGCAGTTCCTTAAATTAACTTAATTTGCTCATTTATTCATCTTCTTTAAATATATACTCTTATGAAACTGCAGGTTATTACAATAATCCTGCCAATGTTTTTATCTGTTTACAACTTATCTGTAAATATTCAATAAACTATTTCCATTCTTTTATATAAAAAAGTCTGTTATCTTGATTTCTTATTCTTCCGGTAAGTTTTGCCATTTCTGCATATCCCATAAGTTTTTGTATCCATTCTTCCTCTGCTGGGACTTCTTCTTCTTTCCATTTTTGGGCAAATAACATTCTTGCCGCTGTAGTCGCATACATGAATTACGTTTCTATACCTAAACTACCTACACTAACTCATCTTGAGGTGGGATTTGCAATAGGTGGGTCATTATGATGACTGATGAGCCCTCTTCCCTTGGACTCCCTGTGAACAATTAGGGGGCAGGGACCTTTTGGAAGTGAGTGTGCTTTGAGATGTTCCCACACATTTTCTATTAAGGAATGGCCTACTGATTGACTTACATGGGCGTAGTTCTATACTTCTTGCTGACCTCCACAAGACCAAGCCTGCTGCTCATTTGCATGTGTGGATGTGTTTGAATACACACATATTTAAAATGGCTTATTGTCTTATACTGAATCCCTAACAGGAAAAAAACTATAGCATATAGCAGGTTGGTAAGAAGGGCTGTAGCTCAGTGATAGAGCAGCTACTCTGCATGTAGAAGGCATCAGGTTCAATCCCTAGATTTTACAGGTAGATACATTCTAAGGTAAAGGGACCCCGGACCATTTGGTCCAGTCTGGGGTTGCGGTGCTCATCTCGCTTTATTGGCCGAGGGAGCCAGTGTACAGCTTTCAGGTCATATGGCCAGCATGACTAAACCACTTCTGGCGAACCAGAGCAGCGCACGGAAACGTGTTTACCTTCCCGCTGGAGCGGTACCTATTTATCTACTTGCACTTTGACATGCTTTCTAACTGCTAGGTGGGCAGGAGCAGGGACCGAGCAACGGGAGCTCACCCCATCACAGGGATTCGAACCGCCAACCTTCTGACTGGCAAGTCCTAGGCTCTGTGGTTTAACCCACAGTGCCACCCGCATCCCATAGATACATTCTAGGAGAGCTTGAATAAGATTTCCTAAATCAGCGTTCACCGGTGCTGGTTTCTGTCTCTGAATGATGCTGTGCTGATCTGCTGTGAATCTTCTCCTTTTTGTATTGAGGCAGGCACCAGGATTCTGTTTGTTTCCTGACTACTGCCCATCTTTATGCCACTTTTGACAAATGCATGCCACGTCTGAGTGGGCAGCAGTGTTCTGGCTGGAGGGAGTGTGCCAGCAAAGGACATCAGTTCCACAGCCCATTATGGCAGATGGCAGATAACCCAATCAGCCTGACTAGGAGAGGCAATTACCAGAACGCTAATGACTTTCCTTTCCTTGGTGCATAAGCAAACATTTCATCAATTGAGTTAAATACTGTGAAAAGGCTCATGTCATTTCCTGGGATTAATGATCAGCTATTGAGGCTTGAGCTTTGATGCTACCAGTCCAGTGCTGGATTTACGTATAAGCTAAACAAGTTTAGGGCCCCACTCTCTTGGGCCCCCCCAAAAAATTAAAGAAAAAAAACCTGGATGTACATTTCCAAAATATAAGATAAAAAAACAAATAAAATAAAACCTACATACAGCAACAGTGTTTTGTTTTGTGTTGTGTAGGCTCCTATGATGTAAGTAATGGGCCCCGCCTGCTAGCCTGCTCCCTAAAATATCACTGATTTGCTCATTTCTCTATATATAGTGTGCCTACATTCTGCATGGACTGGTCAATAAATTACCATATAGCATATATTCAACAGAAAACCCAGCGACAATTTGTTGTTGACAAAGGACAGCTGGACAGATAAAGGGCCCCCATTACCTTCAGTAGCTTAGGGCCTCATCAAACCTAAATATAGCCCTGTACCAGTCATAGCCCTGTGTGCAGCCTGAATGGAGTGTTTCCTCAAAGTTCCCTCCATTATTAAACCAACACTGCACATTTACTTAACATTAAGTATAAAAAAGTGACTTAGCTTGCAATGCCGTCTCAAATTATTTCGCCACTGGGTTGCCCAATGGAACCTTTGCTTTCACAGCCTTGCATTTCTTAGTCTTATTAGCACCTACAGCAGGTAACTGAGAGACTCACTCACATCTGTAAAGGTAAAGGAACCCCTGACAATTAGGTCCAGTCGTGGCCGACTCTGGGGTTGTGGTGCTCATCTCGCTTTATTGGCCAAGGGAGTCCACGTACAGCTTCCGGGTCATGTGGCCAGCATGACTAAGCCGCTTCTGGTGAACCAGAGCAGTGGATGGAAACACCGTTTACCTTCCCGCTGGAGCGGTACCTATTCATCTACTTGCACTTGATGTGCTTTCGAACTGCTAGGTGGGCAGGAGCACTCACATCTGTAGCAGCTGCCATTAAGACTCAGGCAGCTCAGGGTCAGTAGCATCTAAGTATGCTTGTATATGTGGGTGAGAAAACTATTATCCTCAATAGAAAATGGTTTTCCAAAATAACTGAGATCTGTCTGATCTACGTTTATTAGCAGCTTGGTACCTATTCTTTTTTTAAAGCTTTTAGGAGAATCAGTGGAGTCATCATGATGATACACTGGCACCTCCTTGTGGCTTCCAGGAGTATTTGCAGTCATGTGTTGCAAAAACAGCTGGTTGAGTTAGGCTGGACAGATTAAGCAGAGAATGAATGCAGCAAACAGAATGCAACCATCAGAGGGAGGAATATTTTAGACTGGAAAGGACATGCTCAAAGCACTCCAGCATTGCAGAATCTGAATATCAGATTCAAGACTTTGGACTGCACGTAGTCTGGAGACAAGACAGATAACAGCAACTGGAAGATGACCGACAGGGTATTATATCCATGCCGCGCAATCCTAGGGGTTGATTTAGCATTGGCTCCATGCCACGTTGCAATCAAGTCATATGATTTGCCAAGCAAAGGAAGGTTGCCATCCTGCACCTAGGTGTATCTTGTTTCAGAGATAAAGGTGTACTTTTCAACCTTCCTCTTGGGTTGGAGCTGTGATAACAGAAGTCCTGAACTACTCCCCTCCCAACTGTTTCACCCCTGGTTGGTTGGTTGGTTGGTTGGTTGGTTGGTTGGTTGAATGAAAAGGGCCCATACTCCCAGGTTGGCTAGCTGTTTACTGTTCCTGTTCTCATAAATTCCTAAGAAGAGGCCTGCTAGATCACACAGAAGGCTTCAGAAATCCAGTCAGGGGCTTCTAGGACACTGACAAGCAGGACATGAAAGCAAAACCAGTCTCTCACTGTTCTGCTCTTCTGCATGTACTGCTGCTGCCTTCTGGCTTTGTGGTTGATCAACTTATTGCATTATAAATGCACAGTTGTAACGTGTTTGTTCCCTGTGATTCGGATCTTTTGCACTTCTTTTGCAGAGATATTGCATTTCCCGGCTCTCAAAATACACTGTTTGGTTACTGGGGAAATGAATTTCTTCCCCAGCTAGCATTTCCCATTGGCAGGTGAAATAGGGCTGCATGAGCATCAGAGACATCTGTAGGCCATCACCAGTAAGTGTTAAGAGACACAACTGCAACAACCTATGCACTCACTTTTCTGTCACCTTTTTAAAGACATTTAAGTAAGGGCTATGAATGCACTATACCTTTACAGCACATTTCCCCCTCAAAGAATTCTGGGCATTGTAGTTTGTTAAGGGTTGCTGGGAATTGTACCTCTGTGAGGGATAAACTACAGTACCCAGAATCCTCTGAGAGAAAGAACATGTTTCAAATGTGCTGTACACAGCTATGTCTCTGCATGTTCATAGTAGCTGCATACTTCCCAGTATAAAGAGCTCATCCAAAACATTAAAAAAAGGAGGAAGGCTGTCTCCTTTCCCTGTCCTGTCAAACCTTTGCTTTAATCTTTTGTTTATTTTTTCTTTTCTGCTGCATACCTCCCATACTGCAAAGTCAGAACTATAGAGCTCATCCAGCTCTACTAAACTGTGTCCCCACCCCTTTTAAAGGTGCAAACCACAGCCTGATGATTCCTCCGCAGCAAAAGAGATGGGATGTTGCAGCACTGGATACAAACCTGAAATGTGTATAGCACTATACATCAAATCCATGGAGTGTTGTGGGGTTTTTTATTGTCTAAAAGGGTTCTTTCACCTGTTTCCATTTCCTCTCTGCCCTACCCACAGAACACAAAAGCTTCTGGACCAAATGGAGGCAATGGGGCTGTACGATTTGCTTGAGAGGCACCTGCTCAAACAAACAAGGATGAATCTAAGCAAAACATTGTCAGTGCATGACACCATGGACTTCCCTGCAGGAAAGACTTGAGGACAGACTGCAAAGGAATTTGACCTCTGCCTTTATTGAAAAGGGGTGTGGGATGTGTGTCCTTGAACAACAACAACAACAATTAGCTAATGAATTGTAATTTAAAAGCCATGAAATCAGACAGTTTTGCTTGTGCTTTTGGTATCAAGTCACATTCATTCTTGGAGGACCACTGGAACAGGATAGGTACTACCATTGTTGGTCTTCTAGAACCAACACATTGAAAACCTGGTGGGAGGACCAGAGCTCAGTGGTGGAGCACCTGTCAATGTCAACAGTACTCAACTAGATGAACCAATGATCTAGCTCAGTTTAGGACAGTTTCTGAAGTTCTAGAACTGCAGCCATTCTGGGAGTTTGGCTTGAATGTGCTGATATCCAAAGCAAGTGACAAAGAGCAGGCACTTAAGACTGGGGAGTTGCACTGCCAATGCTGTTTTGGGAACCCCCGGAAGCCACCCCCACCCACCCCCATTTCTAGCAATTGCATGTTTAGTGTTGATCAACCAATTAGTCATTTTATTTATATGCCGCCTTAAAACCATTCTCAAGGCGGCTTACAACCATGTAAAAAAATACATAATTACAAAGTTAACAAAAGTAGTTATGAACAATAAATAAAACATCAAAAAGTACACATTGAACCATTTCAACATAAATCATAAGAATATCCAAAATAAAGATACAAGAAATTAATATCAATTACAGGAAACAACTTCACCGAAACAATACCACATGCCACAAGTTGGTTCAGCAGCCTCAGTTTTTGTAGTTGGAGTCAATCAGGGCCCTGCCTTCCCAGACCAGGTGGGGAAAGGCCTCTACAGCCTAGTTGGCTCTAGTCATCCTCTCTGGCTTCATTACCAGAAGTAGTTCCATTCATCAGACTGGATAGAGGCAGAGCCAGGACAGGTTCACGGTCCTTCTCTCACATGTACCTACTTTCTCTATCCACTTCCTCCATACTGTGCGCAATTTTACAGAAGTTTGATAGTGTGGAGAAAGTAGATAGTTTTAAAAAAAAATCCCTCTCGTAATACTTGAATTTGGGGCCATCCATTGAAGCTGAATCTTAGAAGGCAAAAGGAAATACTTCTTCACATATCACATTGTTTAAACTATGGAATTTGCTATGGTGGCTTTAGAAGATGATTAGACTAATTTGTAGAGGATAAGACTAGATGGCTACTAGGTATGTTAGCTACATCCCCTCTAAGTTCAAAGGCCCCATGCCTTTGACTAACAGGTGCTGGGGAACATGAGCAGGAAAGGGCTATTACACTTGAGTCCAGCTTGTGGACTTCTAATGTGATGAACCAGGATTGGGGCTCCTCCTATTTGGGCTATTTGAAGTGGGAAAGGAAATTTCCCTTAGGGACAGTCTCCAGAAGTCCACAGTAAACCAGAGGCACCTGCAGAAGGGAAGTCTCTTGTGCCAGTACCTCTCTGGGTTGAGGACACCAGGGGGCTCTCATCTGACGCTGAGGACTCCGGCTCAGACATCTTAATGGCTCCCACTTTCCATCAGTGTCAATGACTACTGAAGCAGGCTGGGCCCCTTTAATGAAGAGGCTTTGCTCGCGGAATGTGGTACTAGCTACACAGGTAGAGCTGCAGCTCCTGTTTAAGGCTCAGGATTGAGTGCCACTAGAATATCACTGCTCTTATGGAGTCTCCAGCTTGAATCCCAAACGGAGCTGTCCATGGTGCCCTTCTTTGCCTTGCCCCATTTAGCTTTGCCCTATTTCACTTCTGTTTGTCCCTTGTGCTGCTGAGGTTGTCACTCAAAACAAAACATCGGTTGGCACACTTTGGGAGACAGGATGCCACGCTCTAAATTAGTGTTCCGCAGCTACTGTGACATGGATGTAGGCATGAGTCACTCTTTGATCCAGTTATTGAGTTGTAGGTGAATTTGGTATGAGTGTTTACTTTTTTAAAAGCTACCAGGAAGTCTCAGACAAGCCCACTTGGCTGGACCACAAATTATGCACACCGTTTGACAGCAGCCTAACTCTGCCCATTGGAAATTCTGAAATTCCCTCAACAAAAGACGGGAAAAGCTAGAAGGGCTTAGTAACCGCACACAACTTTTTGTCTGTTGTTTCTCTCCACTTATCTCTTTCTCCTTAGGAAACATCTGTACTGGGTTTTTTCTCTCCATATGGAGCTAATGGCAACCCAGGTGTGCATATATGCCTGTGAGTGTAAGAGAGAGAGAGAGATTCATTGGTAAAAGGGTTTGAGAGGAAACACCCAGAATGGCACTACTTCATATCTGAAGCAGCTACATAGAGCTGCTAATTAGTTTTCTTTAAAAGGAACAACAAAAAACAAAACCCGCCCATGGGAAATAACAATGATACATTCCCCATGTCACACCAGCGAGAAGTAGGTCACAACGCTTTTTTAAAAAGCACATAAATCAAGCCACTCCTTATAGCAAATAAAAGTGAAATGTAAACCTGGGTAATGTTAGAGCCCTTGAAAGTGCCTTCCAGGGTACCTATGAATGAAGTCTAGAAACCATGATTCTCACAGTGGATCCACATCTGTACATACATAAGCCACTCTTCCGTCACAGTCTGCCAAATGTGTGAACAGGACACCACTGAAAAGTATTGAGTGATGCCATGTGTCATGGAAGCTCTGGGTTGTGTTCAACTAAACAAATGCATGAGTGGAATTACTTCAGTTTGTACAATGAGACTTTCTCTTCCTCACTTCCCACCACACAATCCCCACTGCACACGCCCCTGTTGTGTTTTGACCTGCAATAGCTGTTGTGTACCTGCTAGTCATCACTTGAAATAGTGGTGACGTTGTGTGAACTCACCCTTGGACTCCTTCTGCTTAGCCCCACCCACCACTGAAAATCCACAGCGCTACCTAAGGATGAGCAATTAAAATGATAAATTGCTTGTTCTCCTAACTGCCAGAAGAGGGTGTTTGTGACCTGTGTGCTCATCAACTAGATGCACAACTGCCAGGCCTCCCTCTCTGCCTGCCTAGGCAAAAGCAAGGGCAGATTTGAAGAAGGAGGAGGGGGAAGAGGGGGAGGCCTGGGAGGAAATAAGACCATCTGACAAAACTACCCTTGAAATCTAAGGAAGTCCATTTGCTAAGGAGTAGCAATGAAATATTTTTATTAATCTTAGTGTGACAACAATATCAAAAGTAGAAAACAGGACAGAAGGTACAAAAATAAAATGAAACCAAAATTAACATATTCCATCAAGCGATTGAAATCTTCACAACATCGAGACTGATGCTAGATGATGGAGGTCAGCAGCAACAGAGCAATAAGAGATGAAGAGCAGCTATTGCTAATGACTGGAGCAGGAGACCTAAGTTAATTCTACTCCATCTCAGCTGGGAGGGTCTGTCTCACCTGTAGTGTGCCCAGAATTAAATGCAATAGGAGCACATGGTGTGCACGACGAGAATCCTTCTGTGTAGCAATGTGCTAACAGCTTGGATTTGCCTGGCGGAACAAGGATTGCCATGATGCTGGAACCACCCAAGATGCCCTTGGCTTATCACAAAGGCTATTATTAAATTACCATGAGTGTTGAAGTAAGAGGTGGAATGACATTAAATCGGTTCAGTGAGCCCTTCCAAACAAGCACACCACAGCCCATATCCCCTTGGATGCAATACTGGCACCAGAGGCGGTTACAATGTTGAGTTTGGGTGTGAGCTCAGATCCCTGCTCAGCTGTGAAGCTCATTGGTTGGTCTTAAGAAATATTGTCACCTCTCAGTCTACCCTGACCTCACAGGGAAACTTTAATACAACTCTGAGCTCCTTGGAGGTGCTCCTTGAATATGCATGTAACAATTAAATAAACACACTGATTATCCTCAGCAGGATATTTAGATCCCATCTCTAGTCTAGGTGACCTTCCTTGCTCCTCTGAACCACACTTTAGCAATACCATCATACATGACAAGGGAGAGATTGTACAAATACCATTTCCTGTAGTTCTGTTTCCTTCGTGGATCTCCCATCGACCCGAATCCTGCAATTCTTTGCGGGTGTGCCAAAGGGATAACTTTTTTCATAATGTGGTTCCCAAAAGGAGATGCAGGCGAGGGGTGCAGAGTAGGGTTCATTCTAGTAGTAGTAGCCAGGGGAGAACAGCCCCCAACAGAGCAACAGTGGAGACCAGGAGGATTGCCAAGACAATGGGTGACTGGAAGCAGCCCATTATTAGGGACCTCTGAGACGCCACTGACCCCGCAGCTTCCACATCGTGGTTTAGAGCGGTGACACCAATGTTCTCTTCGATCAGCGGCATCCCACACTGAGTGATAATGAAGACGTGACACTGTCGCTCCAAGCCACCAGGGTGCACGACCGAGTTCATGCTAGGGCAGCCACACACATTCTGGTGGCTGTCGTAGCCACGCAGGGACATCAGGAAATGGCCAGGCACCACTAAAGTGTTTGCTGACCCCAAGGACAGCAACGAAGGTGAGAGAGGCAGCTCCAAAGGTGGAGGGTTCGGGGAGATCTTGGAAGGCAAGCAGGCTCTCTTCCTGCAGAGGAAGGTCACAAAGCGACAGACGGGGCAGGTGAGGCAGTTCTGTAGCCGGCCCTCATCCCGAGATGCCAAAAGGCACTTGACCAGACAGTCGTGGCAAAAAGCGTGCCCACAGCTCAGCACCCGGCGTGACACTTTCGGAGACTGAAATGACTCATAACAGACGGGGCACTCCGTCGAAGGGGCAGCAGCAGGAATCTCCTTACTGGTTTTGGTCACAGACATCCTTGTCCACTTGCTCACATGCAGCCACCAGCTGGATGAAAAGCAGGACACAAATTGTTTTAAGAACTCCAGAAGAAGATGAGGTGAGAAGGGGAAGAAAGTGTGGGTTGTATATACACGTGGAGATGGCCCCTTTCAGTCCCTCTGCAGATACATAAATTAGCCCACGTAGATTTAGACTGGTGGCAGAATTAATAACTTCAGTATTGAAACACCAAGGAACAAGCCCCCAAAGGATAATAAAAATAATAATTAATAGTGGGGTGGTTATTGTTGTTTTAAGCACTTTTTGAACAGCCTTTCAAGCATTTTCCCACAAGCAAGGGGACTAGAAATTAGCTTTAAAGAGAGATTGTACAGATTCTTGCCATTTAGGCTGGGGAAAAGAAACTTTAAAATTGCAAAGGCTAGATGTGAATACGCTGCAACCCATACTATCCCACTTTCAAGGCTAAGGTTAAGTAATCCAAGAACATAAGAGCACAATGCAGCTAGAAACAGAAGCAAAACAAAAAATGTCAACCCTTCTCCTAATTACTTTTTGTTTGTTTGTAAACATTTCTGTGCCATCAACACACAATAAGAAAAAATGTCTTGGTGGCAAGCGGAATAAAATCAACAATAAAACCACATTCATAATAGCACAAACAAAACCGCATGGATATGCTACACAGATACATACAGGTCAAAAGATCTGCAGAGGTGTCCCGTCCTTGGAGATCATTTGAAGCACACCATCTTTCCCGTAGATCCCGGAGTTTTCCCACCAGCATCCTGCCCCTTTCCTCCCAAGCACCATACCTCCCTTCCTCAAAACCAGCAAGGAGCTACCTCTCCAGGCATTTGGTGTTGGTGCCTCCGACCTTCCCAAGCTCACGATGAACAAGCCCTAGCTACAGAACAGTGGGTGTTTGCTGGGTGGTTCGCTCTGTATCCATGCCTTTGCCTTGCGTCAGATCTTTAAGCAGGCAGGTAGGCAGGAGGGCGGTTCCCTGAGGAGTGAATGTGGAGGAACTCGTTTGTGAATCGGAGGTTTCTCTTTCCCGATTTGGGACTTGGGGAGGAGTCACCACAACTCAGCGTCTGAATCATGGCACCTCAAAGACGCCATGAGAACCTCTTTCTGTGCCAGGCTGTGACATGCATGGACATCATGTGGTCTTCCTAGTAAATGAGATACTGAAACTGAGAAGCAGATCTGTTGGGCTTGTTAAACTTTTCACCTTGCCTGTAATTTACTTGAGAGAGATAGTCAGGGGGATCTGCCATTATGATGTACAAAAAGGAGAAATACCAAACTGTCCTCAAAGAACCTCAAAGGCAATTATATTACAAGAGCGCCCACAGGGGTTGTTGTTGTTGTTGTTGTCGTCATTGTTTATTGAATTTGTTAGTTGCTTTATGTTATCTTGCCCAGGGCAACCCAAAGCGACTTACAAACAGGCAGAACACCTCTTCCCTCTGCCACCTGCATAGATGCATTAAAATCAAGAGGAAAGAGGGAAGTCTGTATAGAAATATTGTATGATGAGAAAGCATGATGCGTAAAAAGAAAAATGGAAAATGCATAAACACAAATATTATTTTTAAAAAATCAAGAGGAAAAATAAATATATTAAAAAACATCCCACCAACTTTTAAAAGGCCGCAGAGAGTTAAAGGTCAAAGGCTTTGTCATAGAGGAATTTTTTTGCCTGTCCCCTAAAGATATGTAACAAGGGCACCAGGCAAGCCTCCCTGGGGAGAGCATTCCACAAATGGGAGCCACCACAGAAAAGGCCAGTTCTTGTGTTGCCAGACTTCCTGTGGATAAGGCACAAAGAAGGGCCTCAGATGATGATTGCAGGGTCTGGCTTGGTTCATATGGGGACAGGCAGTCTTTATAGATCAAAAACAGCATTTTGAATTTGGCCATGAAACTAATTGGCAGCCAGTGAAGTCCAGCCAGGATTGGCACTATATGCACAAACTGTCTTGCCCTGGTGAGTTTGCACCATTGTGCTCTGCACTCGCTGAAGTTCAGAGGCAGCCCCACACTTAACATGTTGCAGTAATTAACCTAGAGTTAGATGCTATCAGAGCATAGACAACAGAAGTTAGGCTATCCCAGTCCAATTTGCAACTATGACCTTCCCTGATTTGTATGGGAAACCCCTGCTCCATCACCCTGGACACGCAAATTGTGCTCCTTCAGCCCATCAAACAGCTGTTGATCCTCCCTCCCCCCTTGTGTGTCCTTCCCAACAGTGTGTGAATGCATGTGTGGGGGTTTGAATGTGTGCATTAATGGCTCCTCCCACTGATAGCTCCAGCCACACCTGTGGCACGTGGGCCCCAATTACCCATTCACTGCCACGTGGCATTTGAGGGCAAAAAGGTTTCCTAGACTGGACTAGAACATACCTACCTAGCTAACACCAATCACAAATAAGACCAGTATTAAGAGTGCACCATTTTGGTTACCAGTTCATTTCACAGATCTGTTCAAGGTGATAGGTGTTACTTGCATGTTTTCTCAGAAGGAAGTCACTCAAGCATTAAATGGCAGTAATTGTGCAAACGAATGCAGTTATAACCCTGTAATTGGCCAGTTCTGTGACTACCTCAAGCACTGCCTCCTCCCACGTAGACCCCACCACACCCTTGGCATTTGGTGAAGATCTGCTCTGCATATCAACTCCCCCCATCCCCAAATAAAGTTTAGGTTGATAATATTTTCTAATGATAATGCTAGTTCCAACACTGTTATCCCAGGCAAATGAAGAGGATAGTAATCAAGGTTAAATTAAATTGCAACTAGGCTGGCAAACCAATGTGCCTTCTCCATTAAGAACATTTATAGAGCGGGTTCTGGTGTGTTCTAATTGCTTTGCATAGTTTGCCACCTTGCAATCCATTCTTACAAGAACACAGGAAGGTAGCTCAGCAAAGTGTTCCTATATTGCAGAGGGGAGGTTTTTCGTAGGCCACAAACTATGCCGATGGTAGGCTAATAATTGAATGGGCGATCACGCAGTTGGCGAAGAACCAAACTGGGGACTTCCTGGTTCACATCGCAGAATGCTAGCTATACCTGGTCTGTTCTGCCTCTGAGAGATGTAGGTGAAGGCATATATTTTGACACGAAGAATAGCTGAGCTCTTCCTGATAGGATTGCAACAACAGCAGGACTTCTGAAGAGATGACTCAGAAAGAGAAAATTATTTAATTATTTAGAGCAGGGGCAGTCAACCTTTTTGTACCTACCACCCACTAATGCATGTTTCTTCCTGGTAAAATTTCCTTACCGTCCACCAGTGCTTGATGGAAGGAGGATTCAGCTTGTGCTGTGGAAGCCCTGACTGCCCACCTAGAATCCTGAAACGCCCACTAGTGGGTGGTAGGGACTAGGCTGACAACCCCTGATTTAGAGCAATTCAATTTTTAATCCTGCATTTCAACCAAAGAAGCTCCTGGATTACGATGACTTCATATATTCCACTTGTCCCTAATTTTTGAAGATAGTTTATCCACTTTTCTGTTGCTTGTCTCTGGTGAACCGAACTCCTGGGTGGAATTCAATGTGGCACTGTTATAAACTTCCTGTCTGCACTGGATGATCCCATACCCTCCAAGTGTCCCTATTTTCCAGGGATGTCCTTGATTTAGAGAAGCCATCCCGGTTTTTTATTTGCTCCCAGAATGTCCTGCTTTTCCTTAATATGTCCCTATTTCCATTGGAGAAATGTTAGAGGTTAAGGAGTTATCCAACCCCCCAAACCATCTGAAGGTAATAATAGGGAAGTTTTTTTAAAAAAAATGTTCAATGTTTATTATGTTTTTATATATGTTGGAAGTCTCCCAGAGTGGCTGGGGCAACCCTGTAAGATGTGTATATAAATAGTATGAAGATGTGGGTAGTATGAAGATACAGACTCTGCTAACCCATAAATAGTACCTCGGGTTAAGAACTTTGCTTCAGAATGAGAACAGAAATCGCGCAGCAGTGGCGCGGCGGCATCAGGAGGCCCCATTAGCTAAAGTTGTCTTCAGGTTAAGAACAGTTTCAGGTTAAGTACGGACCTCTGGAACGAATTAAGTTCTTAACCCAAGGAACCACTGTAGTAAAATTATCATTGTGGAATGAGACTTCCCTATTTTCATTGGAGAAATGTTGGAGGGTCCTCTTACATGCTCTTTCTGTGGGCTCTCCTGACTGCACCCCAACTCTGAGCCAACGTCAGCAGAGGCAGGGGGCACACAAGGCCCATGGGGGGAAGAAGATGAGGAGAGCCCCATCGCCATTGTGCAGGGCTTCGAGCCCCATCGCCATTGTGCAGGGCTTCGAGCCCCATCGCCATTGTGCAGGGCTTCGAGCCCCATCGCCATTGTGCAGGGCTTCGAGACCCATCGCCATTGTGCAGGGCTTCCACTAATGGAATTCATCCAGGGAACCCCACTGCCCTGTCCCTACATTTGCCTTTGGGAGGTATATTTTAAAAGGCACAGGGGGCAAGATTCATCTAGCAAACCCTGTCAGCAAAGGGGCTTCTCCCCCTCCTCCAGCTGCACCCCTGAAATTAGCTCAGCAAGTCAGGAAAACTGTGAGAGGAAGGGCAATCGTTCCATCTGGCAAGCTGATGTCCTTGCACAGGTGGAACATTGAAGCTGATGTGCTTGTGCGGACAGAACCTTTGTAATAGCACAATGCTACCCAGACAAGCAAAGGAAAAGAGGAGGAACAATCCCTGGAAAATAAGGACAACTGGAAGATATATGATCATTATAATCCAGGTCAAATAGCAAGGTAAAAAGTGTTCTAAATAAATAAATGTGTTCTATTTCTGAGTCATTTCTTTGGAAGTCCTGATAGTGTGGCAATGGTACCAGGAAGGCCATTGCTGGGCTGAACGGCTGTTTGTGTCCAAATAGACACAGAGACCATAGACCACCTGGCATACTATTCTGTGTTGTGAAAAGAGCAACTCCCTATCAGACACACACGCTGCAATGTATCCCAGTGTGGGAATGAAAAGGGGTTAGTAAACAGCAGCATGTCTAGCGAACATTTCACATCATAGAGGGAGGACAAGACTTCTGTACCTTGCAGGTACTGCTAAGCCCGTGTGTGTGTGTGTGTGTGTGTGTGTGTGTGTGTGTGTGTGTAGGCAGGAACTATGCAGAATGGCAGGTGGCCTTTGTTCCAAACTGGACAGTTACCCCCTACCCCGTGCCTCACAGAAGGTTCTCCACTCATCTTAGAGCCAGAACAGGCAGCATGTCTATTATCAGTTCTCCAGACACTTTGCTTTTCACTTTAAAGCAGCCATTGAAAGGAGGATGCTCTGATTTAGATCAAAGCAATGGTTTTGGTGGAGATGTTTAACCCTTTCCTTGTGCTGCTTTCCTGATCTAAATTGCCCTCTTCCCAAAGCTGTTTCTAGCCCACTTGGTGAAATAGACTGGTATCTGCATCATGCACTGGGCCCTGTATAAAGCTCTTTCACTCCCTCATTTTCTGTGATTGATCACTCGCGGTGTTTACTTACCCACCATGGTCAGAAGCAATACAGTGGTACCTCGTGTTACAAACGCTTCAGGTTACAGACTCCGCTAACCCAGAAATAGTACCTCGGGTTAAGAACTTTGCTTCAGGATGAGAACAGAAATTGTGTGGCGGGAGGCCCCATTAGCTAAAGTGGTGCCTCAGGTTAAGAACAGACCTCCAGAACGAATTAAGTTCTTAACCCGAGGTACCACTGTACTTCAGGAGCTTCTCTCCAGCTGTTCTGAAAGACTCCTTAGGACCTAAGTAGGGTGGGACACACATCATTGCTGCCACAGGACAGTAGGGAAGAATAACCTTCCCATGCTGAAAAAATGTTTGTCCCTGTACTAATGCTTTTGAAAGTACTCACTTTGTGACTTATGGTCATCATGTTGTGACTCTTCCGCAATCGTTTTCCGTCACGTTCTGGGGGAGGCTCACGAAATGATGAAACTTAGTCACATGGGGATCATTGTATCTGTTCTAGGCTAGTTTGGGACCCTGCATCATGGGGAGGCTGTTGCTTTGGCAGACCACCCCCCCCCCACTGTAAAAGGCCCAAGGTGACCATAAAGGGAGCTGCTTTGGGCAAGAAGCTTCCAGGACAGCAGATCTTTGCTAGACTCTTGCTAGACTGCCCCACGTCAGATGGGAGGTGGGAGATGTTGGGATAGGACCTGGGAGAACAGGGTTCAAATCCCCGCTCAGCCATGAAGCTCACTGTGTGACCTTGGGCTAGTCACCATCACTCAGCCTGACCTACCTCACAAGGTTGTTGTGAAGGTAAAATGGAAAGCGGGGAAAGCCATTTCCACCATCTTGAGCTCATTGGAGGAAAGTGGCATAGAATTTTATTTTAATTTTTTTAAAGTTTAAATGTGTCCCAACATAAAAAGCTGCATGTTGAAAACTATCAGGCCCAGGAGAAGGCTAGCATAAACTCATTCACCTCTGACCTACTAATTTTCTATGTACAGGGAGCTTTTGTTCTGAGGGACAATTCAACAAGCAATCTTTGACATGCAATCGGAAGTGGTACAGTCCAGCAAGGGCTGTGCCTTAATACTCTTAGCATTCCAGCCTCCCAGAAGGTACTGGAATGAAGAGATAACTTCGTCATCCTTGACCCCATTTAGTTTCCTGGAAACTTAAAGCACAGAGAAGGAAAGCAGCATGTCAGGATTTGCAGCTAATTGAAGCCTAATGCCAGATTTCCTGCACCCTCCACAGTTAGGTCATTGGCCACCCAATGAGAAATGGAACCCACCACAGTCCACCCAAGTCCCAAATAATGTGTATTTGAAGGACACAAATAAGACACATCATTCTGAGTCAATTTACAAATGTGGTACTCGAGCATTCCTGCCTGATGATTTGGATACAGTTCGTTCTCTGTGGGTTATTCCTTCTCTCAGAGGCTGTCAGCCTGTGTCTCTGGACTATCCAGAATTACAGTTTGAAGCATGGAATATTCCACCATGAATAAACAACCCTCCTCCGTGGGTCAAACTACATGACCCACATGGAATTGGCCATTGGATCGTCTCCTCTTTTTGTTGGAAGCACCCATGAAGGTGCTCCACTTTTGACAGAAGAAGCAGTGTCAGGGACTGGGCACCCTGACCCTTCCAGGAAGGAGGAAGACAGTATAGATTTACAAGAGGGGCTTGAGGGAGGTCGCAGCTCAGAGGGAGATGAAGGGGAAAGTTGGGAAATCATGGGAGAGCCAGAGCAACACCTGGCTGACACGTTGTCATTAGAAAGCATTCCAGACCCTCCATCTTCCAGAACCCGGAGAGCCTTAAAAGTAGGCAAGCAAAGAGCTCAAAGACAGAGGGCACTTAGCAGCACCTATAGAGGAGATGATGAGGATGATGAATGAGGAAATGGGAGAGATGGTAGGTGGGGATTCACTCGTGCCAATGCCATTATCCAAGAGGCTGGGTTCTATAGCCTCTCTCTGTAAAGATTGAAATAAAAAAGGACTGTAAGAAACTTTTCCTTGTCATTATAATTTCCTGGGCAACTAGCTGGGAGTTGCTGACAGCGTCCTGACATGTGGGAGGGGACTTCAATCCTTCTCTTGGGTCATTTCCCCTTTCTAATCTGCACCTCCCAAGCTGCTATTTGCTCCACTGGGGAAAACAGGTGGCTGGATATGCAATACCTACACAATAGCAGGGTATCCAGTCATGGAAGGAGAAGGGCCATAACTCAGTGGTGGAACATCTGCTCTACAGTCAGAAGGTCCCCAGTTCATTCCCCGACACCTTCAAGTAGGGCTGGAAGAAGATCCCTGCCTGGAACCCTGGAGAACCACCACCAATCTGGGTAGACCAGTGGTTTTTTTCTTTTAAAAATGTCAGGGGTACTCTCATTTTCCTACTCATATTGAAATACTGCCCCTCAATGAGGCCAAACTTGGATTCACAAAGTGTTTAGGAGTATGCGTCCCCTTGCGTCTCCTCAGAAACAAAGCACTGGGGTAGACCATGCTGAGATAAGTGGACCAGTGGCCTGATTCATTATAAGGCAGTTTCCTGTGTTTCTATATCCCATGTAATCTGCTTCATAGAAAACCAGCATGTTGGGGAGCAGTCTGGACTAGGGTGTGCCAATTTTCCATGTGCATGGTTTGCTGGTTGGTTGGTTGGTTGGTTGGTTGGTTGGTTTGCTGAGGAACATTTAATCATGTGAACCTCACTTGCAGTCCAAAGTGGTACAGGCCTGATTCAGAATTTACACCCTCAGTGAGAACTAGGCCAAAATGAAACTATGAGCTCACCACCACATTTATTTATAGACTCCGGCTAAACAGGCCCATCAGCTCCTGCTACTTCTAGCAACAATGGGAACAGAGACATTTTGGCAGATCAAGTGGGCACCTCCTTGCTGCAGGCTAGGGTGGGTAGTATCCCCATTCTCCAGGAGTATAAATACATACACTCTGCCTCTTCTCTAGTCAACTTATTTGGAAACTTGAGAGATACAACTGAGTCAGCCAAACAGGTTTAGATACTGACACGGTAGTTGCATTATTATGAGACCGTTGGGATCCTTCTCAGGTGGCAGAGAGACAAGTCCCCATACATACACACACACACACACACACACACACACACACACAAATACACAAACACAATCCTAGAAAGATCTCTAAGCAAAATCTAAGACAAACATAAAAATGAGCTGCGTAAAATTTAAGTAAAATCATCATCATTAAAAAACACCCCCCAAAACTTTTAGTGAAAATGAAATGCTAAAATTACATGCCTTGGGCTGGTATAGACTCCCCTACCTTATTGTGCTGTTACATTTCAGCTACCAGCTTCCAGTTCTACCTGCATATAATAATTCAAAAGCCTTCTGTCATTTCAGACAGGAACCCACTGCTAGAGAACAGAGTGTATAGGGTAAATTGCAGAGATTCCTGACAGGTGAGGCTGGAGGAAGGAATGGATCCTGAGAGGAGGGAGAGGAGTGGCTGTAATACATGCACACATAATACACTACTTGCTAGCAAATTTTATTTATATCCTGCCTTTCTTCCATAACAGAATGGAAGGCAGTGTGCCATGTGGTTCCCAGGCAGTGTGCCTTCAGACCATACCCTGGAATGTTCCTAACCGGCAGGATCTGCCTCTCCTGTCAACCAAGATCATCATTCAAGTGCCTGCGAAATTAGGGCAACAGCCCACTTAGCCAAGAATCCTGTCTTAGACAGTGGCTGGTCCCAGATAACTGTGGGGAAATGTATGGGATGATTCAGAGGGCACTTGAGGGTTGGCTCATCCTACAGTCCTTGGACTCTTGGGGCACTTTGAAATTGGTAACCTTTGTTCCAGTTAGGAATGCAAGGGTGATCTACTTGCCTCATATGCCTAGTGTGAAGAGCCAGCGAGCAGCCAGATAGCTTGCATATTTGGGGCTGCCTCAGTTCTGCTGGAGGCCCCCATACATTAATAGTAGTAGTAGTAGTGGTGGTGGTGGTGGTAATTTTATTATTTATACCCCACCCATCTGGTTGGGTTTCCCCAGTCATCAGCTTCAATCTTCCCCACAGGACCATAGAAGTATAGGTGTCAGTTCCCTGAAACACCTGCTGCTGCAGCTGCTTCCAGGTGACTTTCTATACCTTACAAAATCTTTCTTTGTCCTGCACCATTCATCCTACTTGGGTACCATCCCTCTCATTTGGCTTTCAAATAACAGCTGTGTTGGCTAATTGAGATACAGAAGACAAGGTCCATCTAGGTTGATTATACAACTCTAAATTACATAACACATGCTGCATCACTTTGTCATTTGCCCAGGCCAAGGCAGCAACGTTTCTTTGTGGATTCCACCCTCTCCAGGAGACAACATCTCTGAGCAAGTAGTGATCGAAGCTGATTACAGGCTGGACTGCATTTAAGAACATCACAGCTTTGCCCTGGGTATCATGACTGTGAGTGTTTGCATGAGGCCTCTGGTGTCTTCCCTTTCTCCTGGAAGCAGGTTGGGCCAGTCTGACCTGAGTCACACACTCCCCACGATTCTTGACTCCAGAGCAAAGCTGGTTAGCTCAGAGTTACCCTTCCTTTTTCCAGAATGCACTGTTCTTCACTAACAGCATTGTCTCTTCAGAGTTCGAGCCACCTTCTGTGTTGCTCCGACACACACTGTAATTCATGCTTGCTGCGGCCGGGACTCGTTGACTGTGTCACTGCCACTCTTCTACCACAGTGAAGCGCTGTTTGCCCTCTCTTGCCAATTGCAGGAGGACTTTCCCACAAAAAATGACAACAGAAAACCCAATGAATTTAAAACTCACACTGTCATAGGTTTAACTGGTGATATGCTAGGCAAGGCCATAACCACAGAGGGCCCATGCCCTAGTTACATCCAAATTAGATTACTTTAGTGCACTCTACATGGGGCTGCTTTTGAACACAGATCAGAAACAACAATTAGTACAAAATGTGGCTGGTAAGTAGTTATCTAGAGCCTTAATACGACTCCAGTATTATGTTACTTTCATTTGTTTCTGTTCCATGTTTTGTACCAATTCAAGGTGTTGGGCTTGATATCATCATCATCTTTAAAGCCCTCAGCAGCATAGGATGAGGATATCTTAAGAACTGCATCCTCCTATATTAGCCTGCTCAAGCACAGAGACCAGTTTGGCAATGCAACCCTCCATCATCTGAAGTACACTGGGTGAATGTAAATCTGCTGAATTTCTGTGGATCAGGCTTCTGTTCAGGACATAGCAAAAGTTTGCTGATTAGGGTAGCCATACATCCTGAATTCCCCAGACATACCCGGAATACCGCAGTCAGAAGCAGTGTCTGGACAGAAATTGGCAATAATAATAATAATAATAATAATAATAATAATAATAATAATAATAATAATATGTCTGGGAAAATCCGGACGTATGGCAACCCATGTCGGCAGTGTCGTTTTTACCAATTTCCCTTAAAAATAACTCCAAAATGTAAAAAATAAATAAATGTGATCTTAGCGAAAGGCTACTAGTGAAAATCTCACAAATCCTGTTATCTCATAAAGACCAAACTGAATCTACAAATTGCAAGCAAACTGAATGTGAATTGGACCAGGTTTCGTTACAAGTCGAGGCTGATAAATTACTGAACAGGCCATTTGTGCAAATCCTTAAAGTCTTCATATTTTATTAATGCAAAAAAGAAGAAGGAAGAAGCCTGTTCTTTCCAACCCTGCAGACCTTTGTCAGCTATCACTTCCATGCCTAGTCTAGGACACATATGCCCACAAGGTGGCACTGTGGCATGCCACTTTTGGACCATCCTGTTTATGGCACTAGGCACTGGGAGCAACGCTGTCAGGAAGGTGTCTGATGAGTTAAGCAGGGCCTACTTGAACTGATTAATTTAAATAATTTATTCTGACCTTCCATCATATTCCCAAGGGCAGTTGACTAAAAGAATTAAACAGTAATGTTATGCCTACCGGCGTGGTTGCTCGAGAGTGAACAGGCAAGATCCCCACTGGTCTTTTCAAAGGCTTTATTATCAGTGCAAAAACATTTACAGTGCAGAACATCTCAATTCCATGTCTTGCTCAGTCACTAGCAGAATCTGAGTGGGCGGTCCTTCAACTTTCCCCAGCAGAGTAGTCTCTTGACCCCCATCCTACGCATCCCCTCTCTGCGCGTAAACCTACTGCGCAGAGAGGGTGGGGGTAAAGGGGGACCTGCCTCCCCCCCCCCCCGCGCTTTGCTCATGCACAGTGTCTTGGCTCTCTCTTGCATCCTCCGAGCCCTGCATCTCTTCCCCACTAGAAGCGGGGATTCCCTCCTCCGCAGAGGAAGTGTTGCTTCTCACGATCTTTGGAGGCTCCCTGTAACGCAGCTGCCCTTCCACCTCTTGCCTCTGAGCTGATGGCAGTTCCCTGACAAGTAACTACTACACTCTCACAAGTCACAAAATCATAAAAGCAACACAGAAGAGTCAGCAGGATTAAAATGGTATCTTAAGATCTTGGGAAAATAAAAAAAGGTTTTTTCCTGGCACCAAAGGGCAATAAGAATCTCACTGGGAAGAGCATCCTGCAACTAGGGTGTCACCACTGAGAAGGCCCTCTATCTTGCTAGGCACCTTCCACACCTGAGGTGGAAAGGGGTCCCTGCAGGTTTACCTCCATTTAAGACCTTAATGTACAGGTAGGCAAATGTGGAGACAGGCAGCTCTCTGCATAGGCTGGTCCTAAACCATGATGGACTTTAAAGTCAAAACCAGCACTTGAGATTCAGCTCAAAAACAGACTAGGGTCCTGGGGGGTGATAGTGGAAGGTCTGGAGCTGGGCTAGGGGTCCTATCAGGACATGTGAACCACTTGCAACCCTACTCTGAGCTGAGGCCCATAGTAAGGTCCTGCTCCTCCTCTGAATCACAGAAGAGGAGATTTCGCTGTGCTTGGGGTCGGCTTAGAAATGTGCCCCAACACATCCTCCGTATCAAAGTGCACTTTTTTAAGCTGTCAGATGAAGGCAATTTGGCTGTTGTGCATTTCAGAGTATTCTTTGCACAAATGATTAAATGAAAAATGGCAATTAAGATGATGTTATTTTAGATTCTTCCTAGTGGTGAAATTCTAGAAATTGCATGCATAAGTGTGCAGGGGGTGAGGGGGGTGAGAGTGTATGTTTCATGAAGTTAATATCCATGAGACAGCTAGCTCATTCCATGGTCAGACAAACTGGATCTTACCACTACAGGTTACTGAGGTTTGTAGATAGATAGCCGGGTGTGTGTGTGGGTGTGTGGGGGTGTGTGTGTGTGTGTGTGTGTGTGTGAGAGAGAGAGAGAGAGAGAGAGAGAGAGAGAGAGAGAGAGAGAAATCTTTGCTATTTGTTCTCTGGACACTAGAGGTCCCAATGAGTCTGCTCCCCTTGCTTTTGCTTGGTGCCAAACTTCAGTCCAGCTCTATGACAGCAGAGGCTGTGGAGGCAGGGAGATGCGTCAGATGGTGGGGAAAGAGAATCTATCGGAGATTCCATTAATTTAACAATCAGGACTACAGCAGATAGATAAGGCATTACAACTGCAAGCCCCTCTTCATCAAACTTTACTCCTTAGTAGGCACTGTAAAATGTAAAAGTAAAGGACCCCTGGATGATTACGGTAAGTCCAGTCAAAGGTGAGTATGGGGTGCAGCGCTCATCTCACTTTTCATACTGAGTGAGCCGGTGTTTTTCCACAGACAGCTTTCCAGGTCATGTGGCCAGCATGACTAAACTGCTTGTGGCGCAATAGGACACTGTGACGAGTGCCAGAGTACAAGGAAATGCTGTTTACCTTCCAGCCACAGCAGTACCTATTTATCTCCTTGTACTGGCAATAGCACAATGCTACCCAGACAAGCAAAGGAAAAGAGGAGTAACTATCACTGGAAAATAAGGAAAACTGGAGGATATGAGGTCATTATAATCTGGGTCAAATAGCAGGGTACCACAGCGGTACCTATTTATCTGCTTGCACTGGCATGCTTTCGAACTGCTAGGTTGGCAGGAGCTGGGACAGAGCAACGGGAGCTCATTCCGTCATGGGGATTCGAACCACCAACCTTCTGATCGGCAAGCCCACTGTATAAAATGCTATCCATGGGTTGTTTGAGGCTAGTGGCACGGATGAGTGCTGCTGGGAGTAGAAAGTTTAACTATTAAAAAAATGGTTTCAGGTCCTACTCAGTCCCTTAAAGGTTTTTAATTCTCTGATTTGATTCTATTCCCTGGGAGCAGGGAGGAGTCCATACCGAGGTAGGGTGTGGGGGGGGCAATGCCAAGCCAGGGCATACACACGGCTGGGAGTGCTGGGTTGCCTCGGCTGGTGTGCCCAAACCACCCTGCCCTTGCCACCACCCTGCCCTGCAACCTCTTCATGTTGTGGTATACACAACAGGGACACTGCTGCCAGGGGGCCTGGTCTGTGGCAGCTCCCCTTCCTGCTGGCTGCTCCTACCTCTCCCCCAGCCTTGTGTTATTTATTCATTGTCTCCAGCAGTTTACTCCATGGCTTCTTCAGTGCATCTTCCTTCAACTTGTTTTCTTTCTACCCTTTGGATCATACCTGCAAGGCTGGTCAATGGGAGCTCCTGGTTTGCTCTTCCCCTCTGTTGCCCCAGGTCCAGTGGTGTAGCGTGGGGTTGCAGGGGGGGCCGGCCGCACCGGGTGCAACATCTGGGGGTTAGGGGGCGCAAATCCATGGGTTAGGGGGCGCAAATCCACGGGTTAGGGGGCACAAATTACTTGCCTTGCCCCGGGTGCTGACAACCCACGCTACGCCACTGCCCAGGTCTTCCACTTCTAGAGCTCTGCTCTTGGCCCCGTGCCCCCTTGTCGTCAAGTCCCTCCCATGGCATCTCATACTGTCACCCATATTTCGATGGCACCTAAATAGCATCTTTCTCTCCCCTTCCACCTGAACCTTCATCCATAGTCAGAGGCAGTAATGCTTCTGAATGCCAGTTGCTGGAAACTACAGGAGGAAAGAGTGATCCTTTGCTCAGGTTTCCTGCAAGCATCTGTCCACTTTTGAGAACCGAATGCTGGACTAAATGGGCCGCTTGCCAGATCCAGCAGGGCTCTTCTTGTGGACTTATCTGTCACTTTTCCTGCTTGCATGACTTTTTCCTTTAACACAGGCATGGGTGTGGAACTTCCTGCCAAATGCACATTGGCGTTTAGGGCCATCTTAAGCATATCTGGCACCGTGGTTCAAAGATCCCTCTGGCGCCCATCCTTTTCCCAGAGTTGTCAACCTTTTCCCAAGCCTCTGTGGGGATCACTCTCCTCCCACGGAGGCTTGGGAAGGAAGCTGCATGCCCGCCAGCCATTTGGTTGGCGGGGCACAGCTTCCAAGCGGAGATCGCTCTACTCCCGCAAAGGCTTGGGAGGTGTGCTGGGCCCAGGGGTTAACCCGAGCAATGTGGTCCAGGTCTGGTCCCGAATCCAAGGATTCCAAAAGGAGTCAGTCCAACAGGGCCAAGGCAAGACACAAGGCAGGAAAGCAGGCTACTTCAAGCACAGGATCTCAGGCAGGATCTAGCATACAGCAATGTTGCTCCCATAACCTGGGCAGGGTAATGGCCAGTCCTGATCCCTCGGTGACTCACCTCCCTGTCTCACCTGAAGGCGGGCACTCCTCCTGCGAGTACTCAGGTCTCTCCTCTCAGACCTGAGTCTCTGCAGCTTGGGTGATGTCGGTGGGTTACTAGACTCAGAGGCCACCTCAGCCTCTCCTGACCCAACTGGTAGTGGAGCAGCTGCACGTGATTGCCCAGCAGAGGGCAACGAGGTAATTCCCACATCTGGAGCCAGGGCAGGCTCAGGCCCCTGACTCGGCCCAGCTGGAGCTTGTTGCAGGGGAACCTGTGCAGACTGGGGCTCTTCAGAATCAGGCCCAGACTTGGTTCAGATGCCACCTGAGGCAGAGGATCCGGTGCGGACTGAGATTCCTTTGGTTCCGAGTCCCAGGCCATCACAAGAGGCAAGCTGCACGCCCACCAGCCATATGGTTGACGGGGCACAGCTGACGGGCATGCAGGGAAAGGGGAGGCCACCAGCAAAGCCATGCAGCTCCCCCACTCACTGGGGTGCCCCTGAGAGGCCAGCGCCCTGGCACAATGCACCAGTAAGCCCAATAGGAAACACGGCTCTGTTGGTGTTGCATTCTAATTTTTTCATATGGATTCCATCACAGAGCGCAGCTGGGGGACGCAGGTCATGCCCCTCCCACTAGGCCAGGCAACCCGGCAGTGTGCAGGAGTCGGTTGAGCACAATAAAGGCATGCAAGTTCTATGCTGCTTTTTCTCTCTATGAGACCAATGACTATAATGCTTCTTTCTTCTTAAATAAACATTTCTTTGTTTAAGTTTCAGCATGCATTGCCTTGGGGTTCAAGAGGCTGTGCTTATGCCTCTCTGTTTGAGACTCCCTTGCCAGATTATTCTCATGCCTTAAACAAGATTTATGCTTAGATTTATGCAACTGGGTGTGAAATAGGGCTCTGAGTTGGAAAGGACAATGTGTTGTTTCTAGTCTAACCAGTGCATATTCTCAGATTAGGGCAATGCAGAACATCCGAAGCCTTTGTGCTAGTTCAGGCTATTTGTGCAAATCCTAAAACTCGTTTTCATCAAATACTTTCTTCTGAATAGCAGGAAAGGGCAAGAAGAATAACCAGGGGCTGCAGTAACGCCGCCGTGAGGAACAGCGTTTACAGTGTTGGGGGCCTTTTTAGCAAGAGTGCGTTGTGGAGATTATAGAAGTAAAGAAAGATGCATGTGTGTTGTGTGGAGAAACTGGATAGAGTTTTTCTTCCACTCCGAGTCTGTGTGCACACCACACATAGAAAGCACAGTCAAACACACACCCCTTCAAAGAATCCTGGGAACTGTAGTTTTTTAAAGGGTGCTGAGAATTGTAGCTCTGCAGGGTGTGAACTACAGTTCCCAGTATTCTTTGAGGTGTGTGTGTTTAAATGTATGGTGTATACACAGCCTAGAATCACCCAGTGAAGCCAATCGGTAAGAGACTGGGAAATGACAAAGGGAAGTATTTCTTCACACAGTGCATAGCTAAACTATGGAATTTGCTGCCACAGCCCACCTTGAATGACACTGAAAGGGAGTTAGACCAATCCATGGAGGAGAAGGCTTATCAGTGGCTGCTATTCATAAGGGCTGTATACTACTTCGACATCAGATTCTAGCTGCTGGGTAATTTGCATGGGAATAGTGTTATTGCATTCATGTCTGCATATGGGCTTTTCAGAGGCATCTGGTTGGCCATGATGGAAACAGGATGCTGGCCTGATGCCAGAGGGTTCTTCTTGCAGTCTTATGTTCTTACTGGAGGTTATTATAAAAGTTTGGGAAAGTAAGTCCAGAGCCATGAATCAAAAAGTTGTTCCAAGTGGTTTCATGCTGCGAGAGAGAGTAAAGGTAAAGGTAAAGGTAAAGGTAAAGGGACCCCTGACCATTAGGTCCAGTCGTGCTCATCTCGCTTCATTGGCCAGGGAGCCGGTGTACAGCTTCCAGGTCATGTGGCCAGCATGACTAAGCCGCTTCTGGCAAACCAGAGCAACACATAGAAACGCCGTTTACCTTCCCGCTGGAGCGGTACCTATTTATCTACTTGCACTTTGACGTGCTTTCAAACTGCTAGGTTGGCAGGAGCAGGGACCGAGCAACAGGAGCTCACCCCGTCGCGGGGATTCGAACCGCCAACCTTCTGATCGGCAAGTCCTAGGCTCTGTGGTTTAACCCACAGTGCCACCCATGTCCCCTGAGAGAGAGAGAGGTGCTACTAAAAGACAGTCAGAATGGCATTTCTTTCTGAAGAAGCTGAGACCTCATAGATCATCCTAGAACTAAACTGGACAAAGTTCTTGTCTCCTGAGAAGTGAAAAGTGGTGGCATCTGCTATGCAATGTTCTAAAATAGTTTAATGGGGTAGACAACAATTTCCAGAGTTGAAACCTGGCAGCATCTTGATGGGAACCACCTTCAAGAATCATCTCTGCTGAACCTCCTTATATGTGAGGTGGGATGCCAAGACATCTTAAAACAAAAAGGACACATCAGCTGGGAACTATGGCCCTATCTCTCGAGGCATCTATTTTCTTCCGCCCACAAATCCCAGGTGATGCCAGCTGGCATTTGGCGCTGGCAGGAAATGGGAACCCCAGGCTCTCTCCATGCTGGAGCAGGTCAGAAAAGCCAGGTGCTGCAGAGATCTGTTTCTGCAGGCATCAACAACCCTTGCCTGGTGTTCATCTCTTAGGACATTTATTCTTTGCTTAGGGTAAAAAAACAGCTGCAGGGCCAGGGGCATGCTAACACTTGGACTGCATCCTTGCATTGCCCAGTGCAACTATGGCATGGGCAGGTTCTTGAGAAGCTCATACATGCCACTCTTTGCATGATGAGTCCCCAGGGCCCATCACAGTGAGAACTACAAAGGTGGAATTAATATCTTAAAGATGCCAGTAGCTCCAAGCTGTCCTCATTGTAAGCAGGCCAAGCCTGCAGTTAACAGCTCGACTATCTACTTCCCAAAGGCTTAGGACAACTGCATAATGAACCACAGGAGGAGATCTGGTGATGAAGGTGTGTTTCCCAATCCTTTCAATTGCCTCAACCCTCCTCCTTCATTTTTGTAGGATGAGCACCTTTGTTTGCCTAAAGAGGATAACAGACGATTCACATGCCCCTGCGCCTCTTAGGAGAGAGTTCTTCTTTGCTTGCCACCAAAGGAAGGCTGAGATCCAGGAGGAGGTAAGAAGACACCCGCTGGTTTAAGAATGTGTGCAGGAGGTCAGGCGGAATGTGAAATTTCTGGTGCAGCTACCAACACTGATGTTCCAGGAAGAAAGATGGGCTCAAGCAGTGAGAGAACTCCAATGGGAGTTGAGAGAAAGGCTTTGCACTGTGCCTGTCTGTGTGTTCTCTGAAGGACAATTAGTGAAGGCTTGGCTTGGGGAAACGATTTCTGTATAAGCCCTTAGTCCAGATGTATTCCAGTGCTACTCTCTGTATGCTCAGAAAATGCAGCTATTTGACCAGTGAGCCTTTATTAAGTAATGGCAATTAGTGCACCTTGGAACTGTTAAAGGAGCAGGTGCTGTCTCCAGGCCAAGAGGGGCCCTACAGCCTATATCAGAGTGCAACAAAACAAGAAATAAGGTATTGTGGGATGGAATTCAAAGCAGATGCTCTGTCACTGAACTACGACCTTTCCCCTGTGAAGGAATTCTGGGAATGAGAGTTCTGTGAAGGAGGAGACAAAAGATCTCAAACTGAGTATTCTCAGAACTAGAAAACTGCAACCCTCAGCTTTTAAGTGGATTTAGGTTTGTAATGTGGATGGATCCTGGATTCCAGGTGGAGGAGTCAGTCAGGAGGAAAGCATGACAAACTTAGCCTTTTCTTTTTTCAACTGCTGTACTTTAACACTGGATTTGTACACTGTAGGGGGAAGGGGGGGAATTGATTCTGTTTCATGTTCTGCTCCCAGTGTTACACAGCTTGCACAGACCAGAGGAGAGGGTTCGACATAAAAGTCACAAACTGTCTGCTTTACTAGTCGGCCTCTGTAAACCTGCCACCAGCTGATGCTTTTTATCCTTCCCCGCCTGTCTGAGATCCGTAACAAGGAAGCACTAAGCTAGCGCCCGACTGACCTATCTTTGCTTAGACTGTCTGGATGGAAATCCAACTCCGGCCATCTGGTGGAGCTTGTGGGGATGGAGATGGTGGGGTAGAGGTCAGGCTACCACTTTGGGATGAATACCAGACTCATTTTGAAAGGGCAGGGATGTTTCCACTTACACTGCCCCCTCCCATCCTCAAGAACTTTCCCCTAACCTAAGCAAAGGGGGTCTACAGATGAGTACTAAACTACACCCAGGTCAGCAGCACGAGATGATGAAAGTAAGGGCTACAGTACAGGTCAAGTTGGGGTCTCCGGAATGGTCTAATTATATGGAGCATCCCAATAAAAAGGATGTAGCCATCTGTCTCACTACTCGGAAGGTCTTAAAAAATTGCTGCAGTTCATGCTGACAACTTCCCTTTCCATCCTAATCAGCAGGCAGTGGCGATTTTTCCAGTTGCTGTAAATTAAAATATTTGGCTCTTCAAGGTGTCAGGAGAAACCGAATGCTCTCTATACTCCAAAGGAGCTTGCAGATCTCTAAGGGAGAATGGGTGGCTGCACACTGTGTGTGTGTGTGTGTGTGTGTGAGAGAGAGAGAGAGAGAGAGAGAGAGAGAGAGAGAATGCATCTTTTCTGTGGCTAACATTGTGACAGCTAAGGAATATGGTTAAAAATGGGAGGTCAAGAATGTGATCTAGCAGATTCCTTTAACCTGGCTCAGTGCGTATGACTAAGTATGTATTGCATAACATTTAAAAAAAACCACACCATGAAAGGGACTGCTGACACCACACTGTCTCTTAAGAAAGACAATAGGGAAAAGTTGTAAGTCAGCCTAAACGAAATGGAATCAATCAAACTTTGGTGTCCCAGAAGGAAGACTAGCTGCCCTTCTCCAGAACCTGACTTCATTCATGCTTTCGGTATCTGACTCATACTGCATCTTAGCTGAAGGAAGCCATCAGTATGCAGCTCAACATGAATATTTTGGAGCTGGAAAAGGGGCAGAAAGGGGCAAGCAAAATGATGAAGGGGACTGGAGCAACAGTGGCACTGTTTGGGGCTTGTTAGATTAGGAAAAAAGAGGCCAGTAGATGGGGGAGGGGAAACATGACAGAAGTGTGGAGAAAGTGAAGAAAGAGAAGCCCTGTCCCCCAATAATACTAGAATTCAGGATCATCCAATTAAGATGAATAGTAGAAGATTCAAGACAGGCAAGAGGACATATGTCTTCACAGTGTACAGTTAAACTATGGAGTTTGCTACCACAAGATATGGCGACCAACCCAGACACTTGTAAGACAAAGTTAAATTCATGAAGGTTATGCAGCTATCAGTGGTTACTGGTCATGATGACTTACATGTTTCCTTCCAGATCAGAGATAGCAGGCCTCTGAATACTAGTTGCTGGGGAGCAACAGGAAGAGGGTCCCCTCCCACCACAGGTCTTCCCTGTGAGCTTCTCATTAGGGCATCTAACTGGCCACTGTGAGATGCTGAACTACATCTTATTTTGGCCTCATCCAGCAGCACTGGTGGTTCTTGAGGGTTTTATTTTCCCTAGGCGGGGATATTGTAATGGAGGAAGAGTTGCTGGAGGTATGTGGTGGAAAAGTAAGGCAGGCAAAGCATAATACAGTGGTACCTCGGGTTACAGACGCTTCAGGTCACATGATTTCAGGTTGCGCACCGCGCCAAACCCGGAAGTACCGGAACGGGTTACTTCTGGGTTCTGGCGCTTGTGCATGCACAGAAGTGCTAAATTGTGCTTTGCACATGCGCCAAAGTGCCGGATCGCGACCGGCACGTGCGCAGACGCAGCGCTGTGGGTAGTGAACGCTGTGGGTTGCGAACGTGCCTCCTGCACAGATCGTGTTCGCAACCCGAGGTTCCGCTATATGTAGACACATATCAAATATTGCACACACACACATTTCCCTTGTGAGTACTTTTTATAAGGGCCTATGACAAAGGAAAAATTGGGGGGTGCATCTGGGGTGGGGGAACCCTTGAGGCCTGACAACCTACACTGGGTCAGCCTGAATGATCTCAGTGGCATCTTCTTATTTAGGCAAGAGAGGTGACAGTGGAGGAGAGAGAAGCTGTTTTCTGCATTGTGAGGTAATGGGAGATGAGCAGGAAGGGAATATAACCCAGCAGTCGCACTGTTCCTTGGGCTTCTCATTCAATTTTTTCCCTTTCCTGTCATTAAAAGGGGGGATAAGGCACCAACTTCCTCCTCCTCTCTCTAATTTACAAAACAACAGGACAGTCACCAGAGCCTTGCATTCTCTCCCCAGGAGTGGGAATGAGCACGCAGTTTCCACCAACAAGCAAAGGAGGTTAGGGGTTAATTTACTTTCATAATCTAGAGTGTCAGCTCAGCAGCACCTCGGCAAAGATGCTGATGGTGTTAATAAGGAGACAGGAAGAACTGGCAATTGGGATTAAGTACTATCCATCTTCCCCCTCCTCCTTTCTGTCCCCCACCCCCAAACTCCCTGTCTCTCTGTGCCTTTCTGCATCTGTGCATACAATGTAATTTTCTCCAGTATGTCCAATAAACCTAATTTCTTACCTCAAGATTTATATGGTTTTATCCCTGATTATATACCCAGGAGAGGTAATTCCTGCTTAACTTGGTATCCAATTGAACCCTGATGGGAACTCTCCAAGCAACTCCAGCTCTTTAAGGCGCAGGAGCAAATCGGATTATTATTCTTGCTGGCCGTGGAGGAGTTTGTCTGAGCAAGAGGTGCTCCTTGGAGGCTCTGCCTGCCCTCTCTTGAGTCCTTTTAAATCCAGCAACAGTGCACTGAATGGTTTCCTCGCCTTCTTTCTGCAATGTTAAATAGTGGGGATGGGGTTGCTGCTGTTTCCTAGCAGCTTCTAGGGGAAGCTAGGGTGAGCTTCTAGGGTGAGCGTCCATTGCTCTGTCCCAGCTCCTGCCAACTGAGCAGTTCAAAAGCACACCAGTGCAAGTAGATAAATAGGTACTGCTGTGGCGGGGAGGTAAACTGTGTTTCTGTGCACTCTGGCTTCCATAACAGTGCTCCATTGAGCCAGAAGCTGTTTAGTCATGCTGGCCACATGACCCGGAAAAGCTGTCTGTGGACAAACGCCAGCTCCCTTGCCCTGAGAAGCGAGGTGAGTGCCACAACCCCAGAGTCACCTTTGACTGGACTTAACCATCCAGAGGTCCTTTACCTATAGCAGCTTCTCAGGTCAGCTTCTGTCTTTCTTTCTTCTTAGCAAATAAGGGTGCTTCCAGATTGCCTGTTCGTTGATTTGTTTGTGGAGAGGCGAGATGACCTTGTGTCAAAGCAGGAGCTATCTCACACTAGCCAGCACATCTCCCCATCACTTTCCTTATCACAAAAGTCTGATATTTTGGGAAAGCGAGGGTCTTGTGTAAGACTTCCCAGTCTGCTATAATTGCAAGGCCTGAATTTGCTGGTATGTGATTGAGTCTCACCCAAAAGTAGTGACCGTCAGAAAGTGTCTTTTATGTCTGGAGTCTTTCACAGAGCTTGGAAAGTTCATTTTAAAAAGGAACTAGCACAAGAAAAAAGGCATTCCTTAGGGCATTCCTAGAAAGCCCTGCTGAGGACAACATAAGCTTTTCAGGAAAGGGAAGCTGCAAAGTGCAGACCACCAGAGATATTATTTGTAGAATGAAAGGAGGTATGCTTACAAACAACCCTTGACCACCTTGAAAGAAAGGTAAGGGGAGACCCCATCTGTGATCCCCTCCCCCCATCATGTTTTCTCTCAGGCTCAGGTTCTGACACTTCCAGAATAGGGCTGGGGGAGACTCATGCCTAAAAGCCAAGATGGATCAGTGGTCTGATCCGACTACCTTTGCACAATCGAAGCAATGCCCATTGTTTTACTACCTCCAGCTGCTGCAGGCAGTTCTTGTCATTGTGGATTGCCTGCCGGATCCACAGTGATGGATCCTGTACTGTAGGGGTGGCTTGGGCTTGATTACTAACCCCCCAGCGCTGCAAAGAGCAATTGCTCTCTTCTGTTGAAAAAATTGTTACCCAGCAACAGGGAGCCTCATCTCCCTGGCAAAATCCCACGATCATTCCTGTGGGGCGATTTGCATTTGAAAAGCGAGTTTCCTTCCATTGCTGGAATATCAATGGCTTTGAATCCATTACATGGGCCTTTATGGGGAAGGGGGCGGGGAGAAAGCAGTGCCTGGGAACTGATGCACTGTGGATCTGAGTTGGCCTATTCTCATTGGTCTTTATAGCCAGCAGCACTCCTGCCATATTGTGGCACAGGAACCATAACAGAGAGGGCATGCCATGGGCACTTCCTTTATGGTAAGGCTTTAGAGAGGTGTGCAGTAACTTCCTTCCTCATAGACACCATATATCCAGCGGGCATTAAGCCAGAGGCATTGAGAAGGCTGCTGCAGCTGTCCTCATCTTCATTAGAAACCACAGGCCGCAAGCACAGCGATACAAATTGCTATGGCAGAAGCAGAGCACTGCCTGTGAAACTGGGCACTTTCCTTAATTAAGTTTGTGTTCAATGGCTGCTTCTCATTATTAGATATGTTGCACTCTGGTACAAGATTGAGGGCACAAGGAGAAGGGGACGACAGAGGACGAGATGGTTGGAGAGTGTTCTCGAAGCTACCAGCATGAGTTTGACCAAACTGCGGGAAGCAGTGGAAGACAGGAGTCCCTGACGTGCTCTGGTCCATGGGGTCACGAGGAGTCGGACATGACTAAACGACTAAACAACAACAAAGCACTCTGGTACAGACACTCCAGTACAAAACACACATGTATGTCAACATCCTACCAGCGTGGCAGAATAATAGAATTATAGAATCATAGAATTGTAAGGAGGAAAGGGTCACAAGGGTCACCAACCCCTTGCAATGCAGGAATCTTTCACCCAACATCTTGAATCCATGACCCTGGACTTAAGAGTCTCATGCTCTACCTACTGAGCCAAGGGATCTGGGTGCAGGGCTTAACGGTGTTGGACTAGGATTCAAACCCCTACTCAGCCATGCAATTCTCTGGGTGACCTTGGGCCTGTCAGTGCCACCCTCACAGGGTTGTTGTGAGGATAAAATGGGAAAGTGTACGCTACCTTAAGCTACACTGGAGAAAAGTTGAGATATAAATGTAGTAATATATATATATATAGGTAAATAATAAACCGGTTAATGTGCAAAGATCACCACTTTTTGCTTCAAATTACACACAAGTTGTTAAGTAGGAAAAGATCAGATTCCCGCTTACATGTACAGTAGTTTAAAGGGAAAGCTACCTGGAAGGCAAACTTTCTGTTTTAATACTGCTCTTTTGTGCAGACGCAGGCCTGGCCAGGACGGCTTTCCTGTTATAGCTTCTGGCGTTGACAAGGCATGTGAGCCTCACCTGTCCTGAGCCTACCCCAGCTGAGGAATCACACACCTCCACCCTAAGCTAGCGAGCCCCATCTGGGCTGTTGGTCCTTGCCTTCCTTCCCTCCAAACAGACAGCGGTTAGTTCTGAAATGCTGAGGTCAGGGGTGGTATGTCCCATTTTGCCACTTGAGGCAAAACAGGAAGTGCCGCCCTGCTCTGCAACACCACCAGTGAGATACTACAACTTAGCTGCCTGCCTATTTGGAGGGTATTTTTTTTACCTGTGATTTCCTTTTAAAAAAAGCTTAACACCTTTGGCTGCCTCCCCTCCCCCTGCCCCAACAAAAATCCTGGCTACGCCATTAGTTTATACATGTTAGACATTTCATTATTTCCATAATTCTTGACTAATGCCTTGAAATAAATTATCACCTTAATTAAAAAAAAAAACCCAGAGCTAGAACAAATGTGAGAAAATGCATTTGAATTCAAAACCTTTATTGGTTCGGCAGCTGCAAAGAGAGCTTTTGAAGAAGTTGGTTAAAGCAGATCTCAAAGTCTTGACATCCAAATTCTGTAATCTGAATGATGGCACCTGAGTTTTGCTTTGGTTACAGTCTGAAATTTTGTAAACGAAACGAAATAGCAGAAATGGGGAAACGAGTGTCATCTTCTTTCAAACCATCCATTTGTATTCCATGCTTCTGAACTGACTGGGGACGTTCATCCAAGTATGCATTTTGACTTTGAAGGTTTTCACATAAAAAATTGACCTGATTTGGGATTTTGCAGATTAATACCAAACTATGATTTGTTACAAACTAGAAGTGGAAAGTTGTAAATCTCTTCCCCTTGTGCACAGCAGAAGTGGCAGAGGATGCACAGGAGCCCAAGCCTCACTGTTGTTCATTTCTGATTCTGAGGTGTGTGTGTGTGTGTGTGTGTGTGTGTGTGAAAGTGTCACTGTCTCCATGTGTTCCTTGCACAGCCAGCGCATATTCTTGCAATATCAGCATTCTCACAACCCCAATCAAATATCTACGTGTGACCCTACTACTCACTTCATGCTGCTGTGCAACTCTGAAATGAGTATGTACAGTCACCAAATTAAGGTGCACAGCAATGGTTCTATACACTCTTATGTTGAACAGATGTAAACATTCTGGAATATTTCCATTTTCTGACTCCTGATCAATGGAGCACAGAAGAGATTTCTTTGGAAGGACGTTACAGAAGCACTAGCAATCACCATATTGTCAGATGTGGCTCTGCTATTAAGACAGACAAGCATATGTCTTCATAAACATGTAGGTGCCTTCCTGAGTGACTGGAAGTACACAAAGGAGAAACGGGGGGGGGGGGGATGTTTTGAGTAAGGTGTATCATTCCTCACAATTCCTCCCATGTGCTATTTATGATTACATGACTTGGAAACCATACAAGAGAACTTCCGAACCTGGTAGGGGTATTTGTGTGGGGAGGGGGAACAGTGCAGACAAGCAAGCCCACAGATTCTACCCTTAATAGCTATTTTCATAGATATGATTTGCCTATTGCTAGCAAGCCCTACCATGCAAACACATGAAGAATTATGAGAATCAGGGCCATATTTACCCAGGGGTGCAAGGGGTGCGGGGCACCCGGGTGCCGAATTCTGGGGGGTGCCAGGCACCCACCGCTGAAGCCACCTAAGCTCTTAACTATCTACCTGTTATGAAATAATAAATAATTTTGGTCAAGCTAGAAAAGCAAAATACATATATGCCTAGGAATAATAATAATAATAATAATAATAATAATAATAATAATAATAATAATAATTTATTTGTACCCCACCCATCTGGCTGGGTCTCACCAGCCACTCTGGGCAGCTTCCAACAAATATTAAAATGTCACACATTAAAAACTTCCCTAAACAGGGCTGCCTTCAGATGTCTTCTAAATGTCAGGTAGTTGTTTATCTCTTTGACATCTGATGGGAGGGCATTCCACAGGGCAGGCGCCACTATCGAGAAGGCCCTCTGCCTGGTTCCCTGTAGCTTTGCTTCTTGCAGTGAGGGAACCGCCAGAAGGCCCTTGGTGCTGGACCTCAGTGTCCGGGCAGAATGATGGAGGTGGAGATGCTCCTTCAGGTATACTGGACCAAGGCTGTTTAGGGCTTTAAAGGTCTGCACCAACACTTTGAATTGTGCTCGGAAACGTACTGGGAGCTAATGTAGGTCTTTCAGGACCGGTGTTATATTGTCTTGGCAGCCGCTCCCAGTCACCAGTCTAGCTGCCGCATTCTGGATTAATTGTAGTTTCCAGGTCACCTTCAAAGGTAGCCCCATGTAGAGTGCATTGCAGTAGTCCAAGCATGCACCACTCTGGCAAGACAGTCCACAGGCAGGTAGGGTCTCAGCCTCCATACCAGATGGAGCTGGCCCTGGATACAGAATTGACCTGCATCTCCATGGACAGCTGTGAGTCCAAAATGACTCCCTGGTTGCGCACCTGGTCCTTCAGGGGCACAGTTACCCCATTCAGGACCAGGGAGTCCTCCACACCAGTCCGCCCCCTGCCCTCCAAAAACAGTACTTCTGTCTTGTCAGGATTCAACCTCAATCCATTAGCCACCCTCCATCCTCCAACTGCCTCCAGGCACTCACACAGGACCTTCACTGCTTTCACTGGTTCCAATTTAAAAGAGAGGTAGAGCTGGGTATCATCAGCATATTGATGGATACCCAGCCCTGATGATCTCTCCCAGCAGCTTCATGTAGATGTTAAAAAGCATGGGGGAGAGGACGGAACCCTGAGGCACCCGAAATGTATACCTACTGTTTCACTAAAGGACTTTCGACTTTGTGCGCTCATTTACCAAAGATGCACCATGCCAGCAGCGGCGTTTGTCATTCACAACGGCAGTGCTTATCATTCTCAATGGTGCCCTGCACGCGAAATTAACTAAATTTGGGAGCGCTAGGCAGATCTTTGCACCCTGGTGGAGCTTATGCTAAGGGCTAAACTAAATTTGGCAGTGCTGGGTGGATCTTTGCACCCTGGCGGTGCATATGCTAAAGACGAACCTGATGAGAATGAACAAGAAAATAAATTCAGGGGGGAGGAGGTTTATGTGATGGTGAGAAGGGCACGTAGGTACAAATTGCTTGCATGAGTTCTCCAGGCTTGCCCAACCTTCTTCTTCTTTTTCTTTTTGCATTATCATCTAAACAATGACTGCTCAAAAATAGGCGCAGGGTTTAATGCCAAAGACAGTCCCCAAATGCCGACAATTTCAGTCCGTCGTAGCAAAGCTGCAAGATCCTGTAGCTGCAGATAAAACTGATATACATGTGGAGTTGGGGCAATGAATGTAAAACAGGTACTGTACCGCACCTGGGCAGGTATAGTTGGATAGACTGTGCTCACTGAAGCCTTCACAGGCTCTGAAAGACATCTGTCTCTGCATTCCCACACTCAATCTATAACGCCCACCCTGTGTGTACTCCTATAAGAGAGAGAGAGAGAGAGAGCATGCCTTGTCAAGAGTCCTGACCCCAGATTTCATGAGACACTCCTTAGTCTCTGCTCTCAGGCCCCTCTGTGCTCTCATCACCCCACCCCATGAGACGGAGCCCACTTCAATAGAATCCATTATGTCTCTTTTCTTTGGTCTGCTTTTCAATAGATGACTTGGTTCTGCCTGGGAAGCACAGCCCCACCACGGCTAAAGAGGAGCAGTGGCTGTTCGGGGTAGGAGAGAATTAATGCTAAGTGACTGTGCCTTTGTGAGCCTCGGGACTCGGAGCCCGTGGAGAATGCATGGGAACAACTGCAGATTACAACAGGGTGCAAGCAAAAGAAGTTTTTTTTAAAAAACCCACACACACCCTGAAAACAAACATCGACTTTAAATCAGTGTTAACCAGACAGGCATCCCCCTCTAAATGCAAGTTTGGAAACAGGGGCCCCAACACTGTCTCTTTGTTAATTCTATGAAAGCCCCGTCAGTATCGGACAAAGGCAAATGTGCAAGGGATGTTGCCATGTGTCAGGTGCAGCAACTAAGGAGGAGAAAGCAGGGGAAGTGAAGAGAACAGAGTCTCAGAGGAGAGGCCCATTGCACCTCTCCATCCTTCAGAGATAGTTCCATCTGCAGCCACGCTCTCCCAGTGTGAGATGGCTTTCAGACTATCTCAGCTCTGGCGGGGAGGCAGTTAAGGGCAGAAATGTTGTAAGCAGAATGCAGGGATGTCGCTACAGCCGTCACAAACATCTCCCTGGACTTTTGACAGCAGCATTTTCAGATCATTGAGCTTCAAGAATCCAGATGGCTTGTTATGGAATACTGGCCCAAGACATTTTGATGCCTGAGGCCAATGGTAGAGATCAGGGGCGCCATCTCCTATGGGCCGAACCCTTCCCCTGCCTTATTTTTTGGTAGGGGGCTGGCTCCCCCATTGTTCAAAGAAAGAGGAGGAGGCCAAGCATGGAGCCTAGTGCAGTGTGTCTTCAGTGGCCATCTTCTCCTCCTCCTCCTCCCGCCCCCAAATGGAGGGGAAGGAAGAGGGAAGCAGCCCCTGGCCAGTGGTGGTGGCAGGAAGAGGAGAATCCACCAACCATTGAAGCCACATTGCCGCTGCATTCAGCTCCGCCCCTGGCTCCTCCCAGTGTTCTGATGTCACATGTGAAATCACACACGTGACATCGGGGCCCTCATTCTCTCTCGAAGTTGGCGCCTCTGATAGAGATACACTGCTCCCTCCTTTCCATATGCAGAAGTTGACTGGACTGATAGTTGAATCTTACTTCAGTTTCAGGAACAAGAGATCATCCTGCAACTTATGGGGGTGTAGGGCAGGCCACATAGAATACACAGCTCTGCCTTCCAACTGAAGGGTGCAGCCAGAGGTTCAGGATAAACAGCCAGGGGCCACCTGCCGCTGAGCATCTGCTTGAGGTGAGTGTCTCACGTGGCCTAATGGTAGGGCCAGCAGAGATGATGATGATAATAATAATAATAATAATAATAATAATAATAATAATAATAATATATTATTTATACCCCGCCCATCTGGCTGAGTTTCCCCAGCCACTCTGGGCAGCTCCCAATCAAGTGTTGAAAACAATACAGCATTAAATATTAAAACTTCCCTAAACAGGGCTGCCTTCAGATGTCTTTTAAAGATAGGATAGTTGCTTATTTCCTTCACATCTGAAGGGAGGGCGTTCCACAGGGTGGGCACCACTACCAAGAAGGCCCTCTGTCTGGTTCCCTGTAACCTCACTTCTCACAATGAGGGAACCGCCAGGAGGCCCTCGGCGCTGGATCTCAGTGTCTGGGCTTAACAATGGGGGTGGAGACGCTCCTTCAAATGGTTTTATGGTGGTGAGACAGGTGTGGTCGCACTGGGCCCTGGGCTGCAGGGGGTGCCACAACAATGCTGTGGTGTGAGTGGTGCCAAATATCAGCATCACACAGTGCCCTGCTGAAATTTAAGAGCCCAGAGTCCTCCACTGAGACCAACCTTGGACAACATACAGTAGTATCTCGGGTTACAGATGCTTCAGGTTACAGACTCCACTAACCCAGAAATAGTATCTCTGGTTAAGAACTTTGCTTCAGGATGAGAACAGAAATTGCGCGGCGGTGGCAGTGGGAGGCACATTGGCTAAAGTGGTACCTCAGGTTAAGAACAGTTTCAGGTTAAGAATGGACCTCCAGAATGAATTAAGATCTTAACCCGAGCTACCACTGTATACGAAGTCCACAGCAAGCAAGGAAACCATCCAAGTCACTTCCAGTACCACATAAGGGGAAGCAGCTATTAGGGATAGTTTTTACATGAAAGCAAGGCACCTGTAGTTCCTACTTCATTCTTCTCAGTCTTGCAGGAAAGGCTCTGGTTCGTCCTTTTAGGGGGACTGCAGTCTAAATACCAGGTGCTCCAGTTACTTTCATTTATTCAGTCTGAACCAGACACTATACTTTGGTCTTGCTCTTATCAGTAATAGTGGCCATCATAGGACAGGAGTTAATGGATTGGGAAGCAGTAAGCGGTCTTCTTTAAAGGTCTGTCCTGAGTCCAGTGCTGTTAAGCACTAGGCACAATGCAGCCACAGTTAAGCAGTTATATAGTTCTGCCTCCTAGAATATTTTCAAAAAGGATATCGCAGAGCTGGAAAGACTTCAAAGAAGAGCAGCCAAAATGATCAAGAAGCTAAAGCAGCTCAGAGACGAAGGAAAAGTTACCACATATTAGACTTTTTGGTTTAGAAAAATGGGAAGTGAGGATATGATATATATATTACACACACCACACCACACACACCACACCACACCCTCTCTCCACCACAAAGTTTCCGAGCACAATTCAAAGTGTTGGTGCTGACCTTTAAAGCTCTAAACGGCCTCAGTCCTGTATACCTGAAGGAGTGTCTCCACCCCCATCGCTCAGCCCGGACACTGAGATCCAGCACCAAGGGCCTTCTGGCGGTTCCCTCATTGCGAGAAGTGAGGTTACAGGGAACCAGACAGAGGGCCTTCTTGGTAGTGGCGCCCGCCCTGTGGAACGCCTTCCCTTCAGATGTGAAGGAAATAAGCAGCTATCTTATCTTTAAAAGACACCTGAAGGCAGCCCTGTTTAGGGAAGTTTTTAATTTTTAATGCTGTATTGTTTTTAACACTTGATTGGAAGCTGCCCAGAGTGGCTGGGGAAACTCAGCCAGATGGGCGGGGTACAAATAAAATAATAATAATAATAATAATAATAATAATAATAATAATAATAATATGGGGATTAGATAAATTAATGGGAGGACAAGGCTATCAACAGCTACTAGTGATGACGGCTACGTACCACCTCCAGCACTAGAGGCAGCATTCCTCTGAATACCAGTTGTTTGGGGTCATGAGAGGGCGAGTGCTGTTGCACTCTGGGTCTGCGTACACGCTTCCAAAAGGCACTTTGATGCCCACTGTGAGAATAGATTTCTGGACTAGATGGGTCCTTGATCAGATCCAGAAGGGCTCTTCTTATGTCCCTTCCATCATATAATGCTACTGTACTTCCAATCATCAGAAATTAACAGGCAGTAAAGCAGCATTTGCCTGTCTGGTGTTTTAGACATATTGGTGCACTGGGAGTGACTTAAATAAGGCTGTCTGCTGAATGCATTACCTAAGAACAATGGAGAGCTATAGCAGTAGAGTTTTGAGGAGGGGGCAGGATCAAGATCCAATACAGGAAAGCCAAAGAGGAAAAGTTGGAATTGGGCAATAAAAAAATGGATCTTGAGCAAAAGATGGATCCTGTCAATGCAATGCTGGGAACGATGTTCATATTAGGGGAGAAGGGTGTTCAGGGACCCTCAATGAAATACACAAGCAAGCCATTGACCTTCCACACCTAATTCAATCAAATCACATCACCAGTAGTGATGTGATTTTAAAAACAGGAGCCAAGGGGATCAGTGAAAAATTAAGGGAGTTTTGCTCCCTCTGACCTTTCTGTAATTCAAGCAGTGGCTGAGAATGGAGAGAAAAACAAGAGGTGGTGGACATCTCAGAACAGAGTTAAGGAAACTAAGAAAGAAAATTAAAAACACTAGTGATATGTCCAGCCACTTTCTGCCTGTCTCTTCTTCAAATTTAGCACACAATGTTTGCTATTTCTGTTTCTGAAACTATCTCAGGAAGATCTCAATACTGGCAGGCATATCTAGGAAGCAGATCTCAGCTAAGTCTCCTTCCTGTCTTCCTTCCTGTTTTAACTTCCTGTGAACAAGATAGAATGTCTCACACAGCTTAGCATGAACTACTACATCATCTTCCTGAAACACTAACACTGTTCTGTTCAGAAAATACCTCTTTTGTGTAGAAAGGGGCACTGGTAGAAGGGCTTCATCTTTAAGAAACCAGTTTCTTCCTACAAGGTAGGAAGTCCCAGGCTGTTTAGTAACATACATCTATGCATGTTCTTTAATAAAATATGTCTCACTGTGTTTTTCCCATGTAAATATACATAATACTGCAGTTTATGGGTGGGATTCAACTAACCTTTTCCCTCGTAACAGACCTACTGAAATCAGTGGTCTAATCTTAGCCATGTTCATTAATTTAAATGGGCCTACTCTGAGTAAAGCTTAGTTAGATACCACCCTAAGGCTTTGTAAGTCAGAATCACACTTTGCATCACACCTGGAATCAAACAGGCATCCTGTGTAGCTCTTCTAAGTACGGTACTAGTGATAGGTATTATTTCTTGGGTCCTGCTATATGCATCCTATCTACCAGTGAAAGAAGCTAAGCATCACTTGAGCAAAAGGAAGAAAAAAAATAGAACAGACCCAACAATCCACTATTTATTATACAGTATTAACAATGTAAGACTTTTCTTTTCTTTTCACATTGCTGGATAGGTATAGGGAAGAAATGGAACAAAATCCGTTCTGATTGGTCTTGGAAACCATGCAGGTAGGAAGAGATTGACCACACTGAATATTTGGAACGCACAAACTAGGTTGCAATCCTGCACACACTTACCTGGGTAATAAGCGTCATTGGCATGTACGTATTTGGATTGCGCTACATGTGTGATCGCCAGTGGGTTGATTTGTCGCAACAAAAACAGCAAAACCACTACAGGAACATTAAAGTTTTAATTTTGCTTTTAATTTTGATACTACCGCAGTATCACGTTTCGTGCAGCAGCACCAACCGCGCTGCTGCTTCACGCCCGAGTCTCAGAATAGGAACGGCGCGCGCTCGAGATGGGCGTGACCATATCTACACGGCCCCGCCCCCTCTCCCGCGGCCTGCCGTTCAAGCTGGCTGGCTCCGCCCCGAGCGGGGTTGTGCTTGTCTCGTGGCGGACCTCGCCTTCTGCTGTGACGTAGCCAAGGCGGTGGGTTGCCCGGATGAGGCAGGGTTCGGAGCTGTGTCAGCGACTGAGGCGATGCGGTAGCAGCAGCGGAGTCGGCAGTGGTAGGAAGAGAGCGCCGCTGGACGGTTGAGGAGCGCGAGGAGGAACAAGGGTGCGTCTAGAGGAGCAAGTGTGTGTGTGAGAGAGAGCGTGTGTTGTGTGCGAGGGTGGGTGGACTTTTTGAAGTGCGCGAGCGGGGCTGAGGTACCGCCGAAGCCGGGTGAGACCCCACCCCACCCCGGTCCTATCTCTCTCCCCCCTCCCCCCAACTGCTTCACTCCTTCGTCGCGAGCTCGTGCCGGATTGGTTGCGAAGCGACAACGGGGCAGATTCCGCCCCTGACGGCCTTCTATTAGTCGGAAGGGGAGCCATGGCCGACTGTCACTGGCTTGAAGCCGTGTCATTCATCCATCAGGGAGCGGCGGGCGGGCGGGCGGCCTCCCTCCTCACCCCCCCCCCCCCGGACACGCTGCCCTCCTTTCCCTGCCACCGCTCAGGCAGGGAGGAGGCGGCCGTTTGTCGCTCCTCTGTTAGTGGCGCCACCGCCGCCCGCCACGCTGTCGGCCAGCGCCGCCCTGTGACGCCTCGGCGCCCCGCCCGGAACCTGCCCTCCCTTGCCCTGGACCGTTAACGCCGAAGGGTTCCGGCTGCTGCTGCTGGCCTCGTGACTCACCTCACGGCCCGCCGCTGCCGCCGCCCGGTAGGCCTCAGATGAAGGCCTGCCTCCGGTTCTGCACCGCCGGCACCAACTCCCTTTCGTGCCAGCCCAGCGCTTCGTAAGAAGCGGGCATCCTGTTGCCGCTTCTCAGGCCTCCATTTAAGCGCTCCAGGCTCCAGTCGGTTGAGCTTCGGCGTTTGGCCTGTGAGTGACTTCCAGCTTCTGGCCAACCCTGTGGCCGCCCTGACTTTTCCTTTCTCTTCCTGCCTCTGGCAATCTTCGCCAGGTACCTCCCGCAGCTTTTGTTCCAGCTGATAAGGCTCTACGACAAGCGAGGCCCAAATCCCCGTGTGTGTAAAATCTTGGGCGGCTTGGATTCCTTCCAGTATTTGTGTCTGTTCCCAGGAGTGACTCAGGGCCGTCTCTTGCAAGGTCTTTTTTTGGGATGTTTGTGAATTTCCCAAGCGAGTAAACCCTGCTTTTAAATTAGGAGGAGGTGTCAAAGAGTGTATGACCTTCCTTCTGAGTCTTTGTGTGTTGTGATAGGAAAAAGATGACTGCCCCCTTTAAGGATTTGGCTTAACCCTTTAAGGTTAAGCTGGACATGCTGAGACACTTACTTGGTCACATGTCACACTGTATATATTAACTGCGTATATTTTTAATGTTTACATCCGAAGGCTGTCTAGGTGAGGTGAATAATGTCTTCCTCTGTTAATTCCCATTGGGCTCACTTCTTGTGTTGCACCTCATCCAGGGGAGAAAGCCTGCAGTAATTGGAAATGGACAGATAAGGTGAGGAAGGGTCAGGATTCAACTCCACTGCCCTGGGTCTCCTTTTACTCTGAAAATGAGATTATTATTATTTATGAAATTTTATACCACCCCTCACCTGTAGATTTCAGGGCAGTGCACATCATAAAAATACAAGACAAAGAACAAAAACAATACAAACCAGTAACCTCCCCGCCCCCACCCTCTTCTTACATGTGAATAGGGATGAGAACAAAAAATGAGGTTGCTTCTATTATATGCAACTGAAGTGAACTGAAAGCATATCTCCCCCTACTCCCCTTATTACTCTTGCCTCCATCTCCCTCCACTCCCTCTGCACCCTTCTCCTGTGTCAAATAGTTGATCACACTGGATATAGTCTGTCCTCTACATGTACACCAGTACTGTAATAATGATAATAGCAGATGTTTTATACAAACAACTCCTCCTTTGTTAATGTTGATTTTCACTGTAGAATCTATAACTACTAGCCTGCCAAATTGGGGAAAGGGAAAAGCCTAGGTGTTTTGCTGTCAGATGGTTGCTAGGATACACAAATATACTGATGATGTCAGAGTACTTAGTTCCCATGAGTCACTGAAAATATTTTTCTTTTGCTTAGTGGAGGGAAGAGGCAGGTATGCTGCATTTTATTTTGGAGATAATCAAGTTGTTGGAAGGTGGCTATTCTAGATCAAAAGTAAACAACAACAACAACAAAACACCTACCCACCAAATCACACAAAGCAAATCCTAATTATAGTTTTCTGCCCCAAAGAGCTGAAGGCTTTTTGTTTGAGACAGCTGCAGAGTAAAATCTTAGTTGCTGCTGTTCTCGTTGCTCCCTGACCCATCCGGTTTTTTTGCCCTTACTACGTATGTCTTAAACCATGTTCTGCACTCTCAGAGGCATTTTTTGCATTGTTGGTATTAGACATATCGGCGGTTCGAATCCCTGCGGCGGGGTGCGCTCCCGCTGCTCGGTCCCAGCGCCTGCCAACCTAGCTGTTCGAAAGCACCTCTGGGTGCAAGTAGATAAATAGGGACCGCTTACCAGCGGGAAGGTAAACGGCGTTTCCGTGTGCGGCTCTGGCTCGCCAGATGCAGCTTTGTCACGCTGGCCACGTGACCCGGAAGTGTCTCCGGACAGCGCTGGCCCCTGGCCTCTTGAGTGAGATGGGCGCACAACCCCAGAGTCTGTCAAGACTGGCCCGTACGGGCAGGGGTACCTTTACCTTTACCTTTTTACACTCAAATTTATGGTGATACAACTGCTTTCATGGTATTGGCCCTTGCAGATTCATATGAGATGGGGTTCAGACTCTGGAAAGTAAAGCCTTCATTGAGAGTTCAGCTACTTCAAATAGGATAGGAGGTGAAAGCCTTTAGTTTATCTTTCACAATGTAGATAGATTTGATGTCAGAGTCTTGACATGATGTCCCCAAAGAGGCTTTCCTGGCAACCACATCAACATCTTTTTGGCACCAGGCAAAGACCAAATTTTTCCTGCTTTTGAGGGTATATTTTAACTTGTTATTTCATTGGTCACTTTTTCTGGGGAACATACTGGTGACAAGACATACTGATGTTTCTGAATTGTGCTGTAATATACTTAATGATTGCTTGTGTTACGTATTTTAAAATGTGTAACTTTGATGTTTTTATTTTGTCTTTTCATGGTTAGTCTACTTGACATTCTTCTGTACGTGATGAATAAATGTTAATGATAAGTATGATTATTATAACTATTGGTGCAGATTTCTCAAATGCCTGGTGACCTCTTTGCCTAATGGTCCATACTCTATGCTGAAAACATAACCATTGATTTTTCTGGTTCCACCCAAACCTTAAAAGCCAGAGATTACATGGAACTCCAGTATAGCTTCAGTTAAAAGCCTTGTGTGGTTACAGTATAGCTCAGTCCTAGGGCTCCATGAAGAAAGTGGACACATCCTGCAGGTTTTATCGGTAGGGAAATAGCCGGGCACCAGTAGGTTATGTTCTTTTGTGGGTTTATTGAGAGCTTGGAGGTTGAAAATGAATGTGGAGCAGTAGTGGATCATTGTTGCTTGGTCTTCTGTCAAGATGAAACATCATAATATAACATGGGCAAATATTCTATTGTGGAGGGTTCTTGTCAATTTGTCTTTATGATACATTATCTGCAACAATATATATTAGACTGAAATGTAGATATGTCTTCAGCATTGCTTTTTGCAATGGACTTGCAGGTATCAAACTGCTGCTGTTTAGGTGCCTGTAGGTGAAATTCCAAAATTCTTTCACCTCAAGCTTTCCTTTCTCACTGCAGGTGAAAATATGTGAACATGTATCTCTTATGTTGCAGGGGTGGGGTGCAGTCTTGCATGGGTGACATTGGAAGGAGAATGGTTAGCAGGGAAAGTGGTAAGAGCCCTCTCCTGCCTTTATTTATTATTGCTGCCTCCAGTTGCTACTTTTCATTAAAAAAAAAAGTCATGGGAAGTTTACATTGAACTATGTGTATGCAGTGTGGTTTCTGGCCACAGTGTGCAGTTAGGGCCTGATTTAGGATGACTTCTCTTTAAAAGTGTAGAGCTTTGTAATAAGTACTTGAGAGCGTCAGAGCTGCGCCCAGGAGGCTTGCTGCTTGGCAATAATAAGAGCAAAGGGGAGGGAGTGGCTGATTCACAACTGAGTTTAGAGAGAGTGAGACTCTGCAGCTCTGAGGACATGTGAACTCTGATTGCCTAAAATTGCATCATTTACAAAGTGCATGCTTTTCAAGTTAATGCTGGGACCAATACAAACTTTGATATGTGGCAACAGCAAACAAGCTTTTAAGGGAGAAATAAAGTTGATGAAAGTTTCACTAGATTTAGTTGTATCATGATCAGTTACTATTCCAAGGAAGGGAAAGGAGACCATGCAACTCAGCTATTGGTCTGGTGTATATAAAACTTGTATGTGCATCATTCTTTCATATTTGGGGCTTAGAAAGGTTAATAAGGTGTTATGAAAAAGAAAGTAAAACATAGCACAGTGCTCACGAACTAATCTGTGTTAAAGTACTATATTTGTGTATGCAGTATTGAGGTATTTCAGACTTTAGAATCAGTTTCTAAAGCTGATTCCAAATTAAAGTGCATTCTGTTTTCATTTCCTGCAAGGAAGTTGTTTGTGTGCTGTCTGTGACAAATATTGAGTTTATTTTGTTAATGCAATTTTAAGGATATATGCATTTTAGTAAACCAGTTCAGTGAGAGCATTTAACTGGTCTCAAAAACTGAAGTCTGGCACCATAATGCTGTGCTTCTAAATGTAGACTAATGACTATAGATTGATAGCCCCCCCCCCCCCCACTCAGTGGTTCTCTGACGTTCTTGTATCTAAGTTTAGAAACTGGAAATAAATGTGCATTTGAGGCTATTGCAATTGAGGTAGTTTTTGTCTGAGTAATGTACTTGCCAGAGGAACACTAAATAAGTCGTCCCCCCCGTAAAATGGCAGGGAAAGATTGAATGAATGTTACACTTTTTTTTTTGAAATAATTTTAATTTGATTTTACAAATGTAGAGTTATAACAATACAAATTACATATCCATATTTAGATATTTCCCTGAATCTCTGGACTTCCCACCTTCCCCTCCAAGGGTCCTATTGAATGAATGCTATCCTTAATTTTGATAAACCTTCTCAGAAGAACTTAGGTCATCGTATAAAGAATCATGTTATGTTTCCCCTATCACACCACACATTTGCTTTCCTTGTTCTTACAGATGGCTTAAAAAAATTATAAATGCAGAACTCTCTTTGGGTAATTCACAGTAAGCCATGGTTACTAGTTCACATTGAATGCAGAAATTGCTTTTGATTCCAAGTAGAAGTACAAACCATCACCTTTGGCTAAGTGTTATGGTTCATACTCACTTGTAGCAACCACTCATCCAATGGCTGTCCTGATAGCAGAATCTTGTTCAAAGCAACAGCAAAATTCATTGAGTGACTTGCACATTCAAAATATATTGCTTATTTGCTACCTTTATTGTACTTTGTGGCAGTTAAGCTATGCCACATTACCACTTCCACAACTAACATGTTGGCTCTCACCCCAATGTCCAAACCGAACATCAAGTTTTGCTTTGCTCCAAACAGCAGCTTCTTTGGAGAAAAATACATCTCAGTCCCCTGTTCTGTTGAGCCAAGGATTATAACTTGTTGATGCTGCTCATTAGTAGGGAGAAGTAAAGTGAGAATGACCTCTGCATCCATGGGAAGCTATAACCATAGCTTACCATGTACATCTAAATGCAACTGCAGTGTAGATTCTCTTTACAGTTCTTATTTGCCATCATATGGTCTTGAGAGGTGTTGCTTTTATTTGAACAGGTACAAAAAGGAAATGAACAGGCGACCTGTTCTGAACCCTGATTTGCCCTGGTTCTCTACATGTGCCACACACTTTATTCTGCTGCTCTGCCCCCATGGGTGGATATAGTTTTGTTCTCTTCTTTTGGTACTCTACAACTTCATTCATCATTTTTTGGTAAGCTTACTGGGCAGCTGGTATCAGTGAAGAGGTGATCAGAGACTGCAGTTTGTAAATTCTTCCTTTCCTTGATGAAACTGGTTGTTTTTATTAGTACTGAGACCCTTCATTGAGTAATCATCATGTGACCTTACTAGTCTCTGTAGATTCCAGAACAGCATCTGATAAACACGGGTTTCAGGAAATGCTGACATCCTCTCCCAGCCAGTTGCCAGAAGCATATGATTCAGTGTTCTGAAGTGAGTTAGATCTTATGATAATTCTAAAACACACTTCTGAGGAAGATAAATAATTGTTTGCTTGAGTAATCGCCACTTAAAATGTGAATTTGGTATTTGTCCCCCCTCATAAATTTATTACTGCTTCCTACATGCTTTTTAAAATGTGCAGTGAAGTGAACATGAAGTGACCTCAAAACATGTGTCTTTGGGATGTGATCAGAGAGGAGTCTTAGAGATGTATCTGGCAGAATTCAAGCTTGTCTGCCGTCCATTTGTCTCATACTTGTGCTCTAATCTTACACATCACAAAGATGTGTGTCTGTGCCATTTTCTAGTTGCTTTCCTACATAGATTGTAAGAATACAATTAAGGAATAATACTGTGGATAACATTTTTTAGAACATTGTACTTAGTGGTACATATGCACAGAAGCTTATTTTTCAGTTTGAACCTCTGCTTTGCAAATCCTTTTTCTTTTTTGAAGGCAACACAGAAGCTGTGGCAGTGCCTCTGGATGATGGGCTTTATTCCTAATTCTGTTCAGACGCTATGCTGGGCCAACTGGCAATCCCCCCTCCAACTGCTCCCCACACTTTCCCCAGATTAGTGTTAAGTATAATTAAGCATTTCCAGTGTAACCATAGTTACCACTAGACATACGTTGCCTTTAATTTGGAAATGAAACCACGATTAGCCCTTAAATCAGAGATTGAAATTAGCTAGCCATAGCTAGCAGTTATAGTAGTTCACATATTGTGTGGGGGTTATGTTCCGGGGGCAGCATGTAAAGCTGTAGAAAAGTTCTTTTGGGATGCTCTCAAGCTGCTAATTACTTGACTGGAGTGCAGTAGAGACTTTCTTTAATATTAGGTGTATGGCTCACATTCAGTGTTCGAAACTGCTATTGTTCTAGGTGCATTTTGCGACAGGGAATTTCATGTGTGAGCAGTTTCTGAAGATTTCAGATTAGAGCTGCAGAGTGGAGGGGGAGAAGAGAGTTATCTGTTGAGGAGTCCCCATTCTTGAAGACTTTTTTGCATTCTTAGTGCACATTTACATTTTATTTCCTTTCCTTTCCATTAATTGGCCAAACAGAGTTTACAAATCAAATATACAGTGGTACCTCGGGTTACATACGCTTCAGGTTACATACTCTTCAGGTTACAGACTCTGCTAACCCAGAATTAGTACCTCGGGTTAAGAACTTTGCTTCAGGATGAGAACAGAAATTGTGCTCCAGCGGTGCGGCAGCAGCTGGAGGCCCCATTAGCTAAAGTGGTGTTTCAGGTTAAGAACAGTTTCAGGTTAAGAACGGACCTCCAGAACGAATTACCGTATTTTTTGTCCCATAGGACGCACCTACTTTTTTTGGGGGGGGAATAAAGGAAATTCCCCCCTTTATTTCCCCCCCCCAAAAAAAACCAGGTCGGGGAACAGTGGGATGGTGGCGCTGCGCCTCCCCGCTGTCCCCCGAGCTTGTGAGGCTGGCCGATGTTTGCCCAGCATGAGGGGCGCTCTGCTTCAGGGCGCCCCACGTGCCGGGCGTCAGGCTGCGGACACCTGCGTGAAGCATGGAGCATCCTCCGGAGGGCGCCCCGTGCTCCGCGCTGCAGGCTGCCGCCCGCAAGCCGTGCGCGCCCGGGGGATCTCCCAGCGTGCAACGCTTGCGGACACCTGTGCGAAGCACGGGGCGTCCTCTGCAGGGCGCTCCGCGCTGCAGGCTGCTGCCCGCAAGCCTTGCGCTCCCGGGGGGAGATCCCCTGGGTGCGCAAGGCTTGCCGACACCTGCGCGAAGCACGGGGCGTCCTCCGCAAGCCTTGCGCGTCTGGGGGAACTCCCCCCGGGCGTGCAAGGCTTGCAGATAGCTTCCTGGAGCCTGGAGAGCGAGAGGTGTCGGTGCGCACCAACGCCTCTCACTCTCCAGGCTTCAGCGAAAGCCTGCATTCGCCCCATAGGACGCACACATATTTCCCCTTCATTTTTGGAGGGGAAAAACTGCATCCTATAGGGCGAAAAATACGGTAAGTACGTAACCAGAGGTACAACTGTACTCGCATTAGACTTTGCAAAATGTCACTCAATGCTGTTGGAGGATTTGACTTCATGCTTCATAAACTACCTGTTCTAAGGACCATAGCCTGCTTTTGAAGTCTCTTCATCTGCTTAGTTTTTCACTTCCTCCATACTTCTGTGGTGTTTTTGCTTAGGACTGATTTGCGAAGAGGCTGCCTGGAAACTTGCAAGCAAAGATGTACTACATTTGAAATCCCTTCTCCACAATGGTTGCCAATTATCATCTTTGTGGAAATTGTGCTATCCATGTTATTAGGCCTAAGCCACAACATAATCAGCTTGTAACAGACGGTATTTTTCCAGACCTGTTGAGTTTCATTTCTGAGAGGGCTCTGAGAGCAAACTACTGTTGCACTACTTCAGTCATGCTTGTTCGAAGCATCTCATGTTGCCATTTTGGTGCTTTAAATTTAAACTGTAAATCCAAGTGAAGTCCTTGGAAGAAGTCATTTGAAAACAGCACACTATTGGGTGGAAGAACCCACAAATAGTTCATTCCTGGAATGGTGCAGACTGTTTTAAATAGTACCTTGGCACAAACACCATTGATGTTACCACACTTAGAAGGCAGAGTCTGCCAAGTCCCAAAATGCCACTTAGCAATTTGATCTGTTCCTTGAGTCACTTATTGCAATGATGTCTGTTTACATGCTAGGATTCTTTGTCCCAGTTCAGGGAGACTATACTGGATCAAGTGCATTGGTTATGATCCAGTGCAGTTGTGTGATTGGAATGGGGGTAACAGAATGTAAGAAATGATAGGTCAGCATTTATATTCTAGATGGACACAAAAAAGTCAAGGTAATAATAATAAAATAATAAATTAATAATAAAAAGGTAACCCATAAGTTGAAACAATATCATAGCCCAGTGACCAAAATATTCATCTCCATGACCTCCAATCTGTTGTCCATTGGACTATGATACTGTTTTTATAAAATTATCATTTTAAAGTTGTCCTGTACAGTGGTACCTCGGGTTACATACGCTTCAGGTTACAGACTCCACTAACCCAGAAATGGTGCTTCAGGTTAAGAACTTTCCTTCAGGATGAGAACAGAAATCGTGCTGGAGGCCCCATTAGCTAAAGTGGTGCTTCAGGTTAAGAACAGTTTCAGGTTAAGTACGGACCTCTGGAACGAATTAAGTACTTAACCCGAGGTACCGCTGTATATGGAGTAGATTTATATTTAACTTATAAGTCACCTTGACTTTTTTGTATCTATAAAGTATTAGGCAGGAAATACATTTACCTTGTTTTTGATTACTCAGTGTTTATATTTCTCCACTATCATTATTCATGATATTTTTCTCAAAGTACTGGCCTCAGATGATACTGCTGTTTAAGAACTGTAGTTCTGAACTGTTACATTTTTTTCTTTGTCGTGTTTTGTACAGTAAGATGAAGTAGAATACTATGTGTGTGCTTTGAATGTTCAGGTCAGAAATGTGGGTCACAGAAATGGGGGATGCGCCAGTTTGTTTCCCTGGTGGGAGAAATGGCTATTGATGCTTGTCAGAATTCAGCAGTATTCTTTGGTTAACAGCATTAGAATCTATATACATGTGGAGGATGAAAAGCTATCATGAATGCAGTTCATTCCTTCCTGTGTGGCACCTCAAAAGTTAGTAAAACAAATGCCTTCTTTGTAGTTGAGTGGCTGCAACATTGACTCAGATGCTAGCAGTGATCATCTGTTGAAGGAATGGGGGCTTTAACAGTCCTCTGGAAGCAGCTGACTAAATTTTAATTGTATTATTATGATTATTATTATTATTTTTCAAACTTTTGTGGGAATATGATTTAAGGGCAGTAAAAAATTATATATAATGAGCCCTATTGGCCTTTAAAAAAATTGAACTTGCTTTTGATATCTAAATTTATTGGTAATCTTAATGTATATTTATTGTAACTTGCTAAGAGGTTTTGATCAAGTGCTATATAAATCCTGTTAAATAAGAAAAATAAAACAGGAGGAACAAATGCTGCTTGGAATCATGCACTACAGAGGGCTAAACTAGATGTGTTATGAGAGATTGCCTATGTTTAACATTTTAAAAAGCTTCAGTGATCTGGATTAGGGTCATAGCACTAGGGGGAGTGCTGACCAGGGCTCTTTGCAAGGAGCTTGCAAAAAATGCTTCTGCATTCTTTGCAGGTCGCTTCAAGGATTGACTGTGGAGTTCCCCATGAGGAAATCAATAGCACAGTTTTTTTGTTTAATGTATTTTTTATTAAAGATTTATTGGTTTACAAAAGTATGTGCAATGCCTTTTTTCAAGTTACATTTTCTACAGATCAGTTTCATTTGTTGAGTGAGACATGACTGTTATATTAGGAAGAAAAGGGGGGAAGAGGTGGAGGGGGCCATGGTGGGTGGGGGTGGGGTCGGGTGGCGATGTTTCTATTTTACTTAATGTATGTGTGGGGTTTTGTGTCAGCGTCATTTGTGCAAGTTCTCTGCTAGAAATCAATAGCACAGTTGATACCAGGAAGCTTGAACTGAGCACCTCTCAGCACAACCAGGAGTCTACTTTAAGGTTGTGCACTGGCAACCATGTTTCCACCTGCCCTCAGCTGATGTCACATACCATGTCAGATTTGGAACAAGTTTTGTGTAGTATAAGGGAGATAGCAGGCTAAATTGGGACCCATGCTGGGCCTAATTGGGTCACAGTCTGGAGATTCCCCATACCTCTAGTAGAGCTTCTAGCCTCCATCAGCTATAGTGCTTTGTCTATGCCTTCAATGTACTCTTGAAGTGCTACCCTATGTTTTTGTTGGCATGTCAAAGCAGTTCATTATCTTTGTGCTTCTGAACAGATAATGTTGTAGAGCCACTCTGCCAATTTCTATTCATTACTGTATTCAGGTGCTAAAGAAAGGGCAGTTTGAAACCTTTCAGCCTCTCACTGTCTGTAGGGCAGGAACAAACCTTTGCTCTGCTTAAATGGCTGACCAGACTTTACTTCTATGATCTTATTCAGTGGGTGATAGACGTGTTAGTTCCAGTAATTACAGGTCTTACCACCTGGCTGAAAAGCCAATGCCTGCCTTAAAATGTGGTTATTTGCATATTCCTTAGCTGGATTTGTTCCAACTCCGTTAACCCTTCTTTGAATAGCATGGTACATTTTGGGTGTGTTTTTATTTTGTTTTCCCAAAACATTTAAAGTGGTATTCAATTTAAATGCAACCATGCATCTTCAGAGAACTCTTGGTGGCCTGGTTCAACCCAGACTTAAGGTAAAGGTAAAGGGACCCCTGGCCATTAGGTCCAGTCGTGACCGACTCTGGGGTTGCGGCGCTCATCTCGCTTTATTGGCTGAGGGAGCCGGCGTACAGCTTCTGGGTCATGTGGCCAGCATGACCCAGACTTAAAACATTTTAACTGCTGATGAAATTTTTTGCCAATCACCCATACTCATTTCTTTTGAGATGAATAGAAGGTGAGGTATAGTTCTACTTGTTGCTTTGGAATGCTGAGAGTCCTGGGGCTTATCTGAAACCAGTAGGCCATATCAGGAGCTTCCTGTTAAACACTCTGGATTTTGCAGGTGACCATGATCATGGACTGTGAAGAAATCCCTGAGTTCTCATGTCCAGAGGAAGAAACTGCATACTGGAAGGAGTTATCTTTGAAATATAAACAAAGGTATGGTTCTAGTAGTAGTTTACTGAGTTTCATTTCTAGAATGCATTTCAATTCAAATGCATTTAAATTGCTTTCTTTGAGGTAACCTTTTAAATGTCTGTCGCAGCAGTAAGAAGCAAGTGGTTGGAAGCCACGTGTCTTCAGCAAAGCTGTGAGCTATGTGCTCTGGGATGCAGAAATAGAATTTCTTTGTCAGTAGTGGCCTTGCACTGTTTGAAATCTGCCTTTGCAAACAATGGGGTCCTTTATCATCTCAAGAATGCTGCTGATTGCTGCCCTTGGCAGATTGTCTCATGCTTCACTGTGGGGTTAAACTGTATATCTTTAAAAGTTCTAGTTTAACTGAAGTTTAGTTTAGGTACAGTGCAGCCTAATTTTGGTAAATAAGGTTGTTCTGAGATTATAGGAGCTTCTGACTCCCTCTAGTGATTAGGATGCTGTTTAAGCCTCTGATTCTTGTATATTGCAATGATAGCAGCCCAGCACATGCGTGATCTGAATGAATTCAGTTTCCTGCCTGAATACTGGTATGGAGTGAAAGACAAAGACAGCCATTATGGGCTACCAGACCCCCCCCCCCCCCGAGATTAGATAGATAGTAGATTCATTCTTCTGACTTGGTGGGTAATTTTTGTATAGTCTTGTAGTCTTGTTAGCTTCTTCTTGCCTAGATCAGTATGGTTTGAAAAATAAAAGGGGGGGGGGAAGTGATGTTGGCTTCCTAAACAAGGTGTGTGTTGTGAGTTTTTAAGGAGTTAACACAGGGATGGGTAGAAACTACTCTATTGGGAAATTTGCGGGGGATTGGCAGTGGTTTTCAATTTCTATTTTTTTAGCAATAGCAAAAAGGATTCAACAGCATCCTCAGATTATTAGTGCCTTGTTTATTCATCACTTTTAAGAGTCTCCAAGTGACTTACAGTTTTTTATCTAAAGGCACTCATCCAGTAATATTGTAAAAAAGTTGAAGCCTATTGTACCCAAATAAAATATTAACACCACAAACAGGCCAGAAAACATACTACAGTATTATCCCAATTAATCAGAAGCCTGGGCAAATAGGAATGTCTTAGCCTGGTGTCTGAAAGCTGACAGTGATGGTGCTAGGTTTTCATAGGGAGAGGATTCCACAAATGGATAGCAACCCTTGAAAAAGCCCATTCTCAAGTTGTCGCCCTCTATACCTCCCTCTGAAGAGGCACACAGAGAGGGGCCTCTGAAAATCCCTGGGTTTGGGTGAGTTCATACAAGGAGAAGTGGTCCCTAAAGTATTGCGGGTCTGAGCAGCATAAGGCTCTATAGGTCAAAACCCACACTTTGAATTGCACTCAGAAACTAACTGTTAGCCAATGTAGTCAGGCCAGATCGGTGTTACTATGTTCAGACCATCTGATCCCAGTCAAGTTAACAATCTAGCTGCTCAATTTTGCACTGGCTGCAGTTTACAAATACCTTTCAGTGGTTACCCAGATGTGGGCACAGGCCAGTGGTTGCAAGCTTTTTTAGAGCAGTGTGCAGTTTTTGATTTTTGAGAGTGCTGTGGGCACCCTGCATAAATGGCATGGCATAATCCAAAATTAGAGTACATTCATGATTAAGCTTTCCCCATATTTATATTTCCATACTAGAAACAGCTTAACCTGTTGTATTTCAGCTTGTCATATAGATGTTAAAGGCATATATTAGCAAACTACATGGATGCTATTGTAGTTAAGTGGTAAATAAATTGTTTAAATAAAATAAATACAAACCCTGATTTTCCACAGTGTCAACCCTAAACCAAAGCCTACGCTGCTTCATTAAACTTGAAGAGACTTGTTTCTGAGTAAACATGTAGACCATTGTATAGTAAATTAACTATACAGTGAATTGTGAATGAGTGCAGGAGACATGCCTAAGCCTCTTTGAAAAGCCTTCACTTTTGCCTTTTGCAGGGACAGGATTCTTTAACATCCAGCCACACTTACTGTAGTAATATTTTTAGAAAATAACTTATAGGAAGAGCCAGTTTGGTGTAGTGGTTATGAGCAGTGGACTCGTAATCTGGTGAACCGGGGTCTTGCCTCCGCTCCCCCACATGCACCTGCTGGGTGACCTTGGGCTAGTCACACTTCTTTGAAGTCTCTCAGCCTCACTCACCTCACAGAGTGTTTGTTGTGGGGGAGGAAGGGAAAGGAGATTGTTAGCTCTTTTGAGACTCCTTAGGGTAGTGGTAAAGCGGGATATCAAATCCAAACTCCTCCTCCTTCTCCACCTAATTTCAGGTGAATTCACCACAGGAAAGATGGATTCTGGTTGTTAGGGGAAAAGGAAGGGCAAATTACAAATATTCCACTGGTTGGAGAGTAAGTTAGATGCAAGAGAAGTGCACTAAAGGGGAGGGCGAAACAGCAGCTCTCTGGGGCCCCAGGGATTTCTACTGCTTGGTGTCCAAACAACATGTTTATTAATCTCATTATTAACTTTAAACAGTATAGCATCACAAGCGACACAGTATTTTGAAAGAGCATGTGTCTCAAGTGACACAAAGGATTCTATTGTTTGGAAGACTATTTTTTCCTTTCTATGGGTATGCACATAGATAGTGTGCAGCAATTCTTTCAGTAGGCTTTCAGCAAGAATCGTGGTTAACCTCCACACAATAATTCTTCACATAATGCAGCAGTAAATACTTTTGGTCCTTTTGAGGTTCAGTGGGAAGAAGTAGTTAAGAGCTTGCTAATACCATATTGACAGGATGGAGGCATGGTTGGAGTAACGCCTCACGCATCATCACCATTCTTCTTACAGTTTCCAGGAGGCCCGTGACGAGCTGGCAGAATTTCAGGAGGGCAGCAGAGAACTGGAAGCAGAGTTGGAGGCTCAGCTGGTACAGGCTGAACAGAGGAACCGGGACTTGCAAGCAGACAACCAAAGATTAAAGCAAGAAGTGGAAACTTTAAAGGTACGACTGCATCTGTTAGCAGTGTTGGTGGAGGCAAATCTGGAATAGGAAATTATTGTTGCATTTATAGCTCACTTCATTATCAAGACATTGCTCTAAAGCTACACTTAGGTTTCAAGGCCAGTTAATTGTGGCCTATCCTTTCTCTTATTTTTATAGTCTCTTAGCCCACCAGATTTTCAAAAGTCACTGGAAAGTGAGCAGCCTAACAAGCCTTGGAGCTTAAAACTAGTGCTCAATGTCTATTAAAGGGCTTTTAAGAGTGAACATTGGTGTATTCTAATGCCTTTTACACGTGAAAGGACTGCTTGGCGCTATGAGTACACTATGGGAAGAGAAGATGTTTTGGCAGAATCCTATCTGAAAGGTGTATGCATTGCTGTTGGCAGCACTCTGGTTGCAAGGCTATAAGAGTTTAGTTGCAGTTCAAAGACACAGTGAACTGCCATACTGCCCTGACATGCTTCTGGAGAATTGCATTCTCTCCCATAAACCTAAAGATACTGTAACTTGGATCTTCTGTACTAAGAGTACTTGGTTACTTACAACCATCCAGTATAATGAAAAAACATGCTTGCTTTATGGTCTTAGATGAGGGCTTGAGCATACTGTAGCCACCACACCCCTTAAGACAAGCTGTCCCTATCAATATGAGTCTCTTACCTGAGGGGCTCTTTAGTAGCTACACATATCATATGTGAATTTGCTTTTCAGAAATGTGGTAGGCATTGAGGAGAAAAAGAGAAGAAAATTGGTCAAGTCCTGCTGGGTGTGACTTGGTCTGCTTATATAGTCTAGGTAGTCTGTAAATGTATCTGCAAATATGAATGTGAGTTTGAGGAAGTAGCACAGGGGATAGCAGGAATGCTTCTAAATCACTTTGTTAATTTCAAAGCAGCAGAATACTTAATACTCTTGTGCTTTCAGGAGAAGCTTGAGCACCAGTATTCACAAAGCTACAAGCAAGTGTCTTTGTTGGAGGATGACTTGAGTCAGACCCGGGCAATTAAAGACCAGCTGCATAAATATGTGAGAGAGCTAGAGCAATCCAATGATGACCTTGAGCGTGCTAAGAGGTAAGGGTCATGGTGTTGGGTGGTAGTCTGTTCCCTTCCTGAGACAGATCCTTCCTTATATTGCCTTGCTGCTCAGGTTTTTGTTTCAGTAGCTTCCAAAGAACCTTGTATGCTATAAATAGTGAATTGATACTGATGCAGTTGTGTAACTAAAACATCTACAGTGCTTATCATATGTCCAAAACCTCTTTCATGTGGTAGCCTCTTGGGTTAGCAAAAAATATGATTGAATTTTGAAGCATTAATGTAAAACACGCAATGACTATAATTTCCATTTATACAACAAATTGTTTTGCACTGTCCCCATAAAAATATATATGTATGTGTGTAGTGTATGTGCCTGGTTGGACTGATTCTCTCCAGAATGATAAATTAGCATTCAGAATGTGCTGTGAGGAAAGTGGTCAATGATTTCTGCTACATCTACAGCCCACAGCATCAGGTTGGCACCAAGTGTGCCAAAAAAATTATTTTATTTTATTTATAGTTAAGTATATATATCACGAATAGGAGCCGCAAACACCTTTAAAATGAAATGCTGCTCTCAGGGATTTAGGGCATCCTTGCAAATAAATTCAGAAAGTTACCGACCACAACCTAACCATGACTTATAATACGATAGTTTTAGAAGTGACTGTTGAATGTGCACTGAAGAGCTGTATCCTCTGTTTTTCTCTGTGTGTCTCTAGGGCCACAATTGTTTCCTTGGAAGACTTTGAACAAAGACTGAATCAGGCCATTGAGAGAAATGCCTTTTTGGAAAGCGAGTTAGATGACAAGGAATCTCTGCTAGTTTCTGTACAAAGGCTGAAGGATGAAGCAAGAGGTATTGCTAAATTAATGCTTAGTTAATGAAGATGGAATCTGGTTGTGAAGGAATAAATAGGAACTTTTAGAATGAACCGTGGGTACAAATGTAAGCCAAATCGTAATATATTGTCATTTCGTGAAGTTTAGCTGGTGATATATTAGGATGTTGGAAAGCAGGTATTGCCTAGCCATAGGTTCATAGAAACAGTAAAAGGGCTTTGAACTACTACTGGTTTCCAAGCACCAACAGCCAGGTGGGTGCCTGGAAAGTGCACACAAGGTATTTTGAGAGATGGGTGGGGTTGCCTACCTATCAATCATGTGATGTCATAATGATGTCATGTCATATTTGGCTTACAAGGCTGATCCTGATAAGGATTTGACCTGCGGAGGCAAATAGGTTTCCCAGCCATGCTTTATGTAGTGGCTATCATGTTTCAGAACATGAATCAACGATCTATTGGACATCAGCAGACCAGATTTGATGAGGAAATACATATTAAGTAGCTTTGAAACCCATCTGTACTTATGTAATCTCCTTTGGAAATCCCTGACTTATGGAACATTTCTCGGAATAGGCCTCAGCAGTACATAGATGAAGGCATGTCTGGCACCTTCAACATTCTTTCTGCGGCACCCCTGTGAGGCTCAGGAGCCCAGTTATGTCACCCCTTGCCTGCAGAGCTGGCAGCCACTCACCGTTTTTCAAACACGCTCCCTTGTAGAGTGTTCCCTTAGCCTCCTCTCCTTGGGAGTCGTTTGGGCAGCCGCTGCTGCTGCCCCTGGTCTCTTGAGTTGCTCTCCTTCCACAAAGAGAGGTGCCTTTTCACACTGCCCCACAAGGTCCTGGGACTTGTCTGTCCATTCCCAACATCAAGGGCTGGTGGACTGGCTGACAGGGCTCCTTTGCCTGCTTGCTTGGTTGATTTGAGGCAGCCTCAGCTCCTGGCAACCAGTACCCGGCAAGACACTAAGAAGACCTTGCTGTGCCATTCTGCACAGACCTCTTGTCTCTCCCTGTTGTAGTGTGCTGCCTGCACTTATAATTTGGTAAAATAAAATAGGAGTGTGTATATTTTATAGACTTGGGTTCTTTTGACGTTTCAACAAAAAGTGTATTTTCCACAATGGAAGTGTGAGGTGCTATTCAAAATATGAATATGCTGTGTCAGCCAAGCAGATGCTTGATAGCTAAGGAGTACATTCATAAAAGCTAGTGGGAGGAGGGAGGTGAATTTACCTGATGGGCAGTTTGCCTTTGCTTAAGGGTTATTAGTAATGCTACTTCTGTGTAACTTGCATTGATAGACAATGGAAATTGTTCATTATTGACTTCAAGCTTTAGTTCAAAGGAAGTCTTGTCCAAGTTAGGCTTTGAGATCAAGTCATTCAGCTCCAGCCAACGTTCTGTTTGTGTCTCATTCGGTCTTCACAACCTACTCAGAGATGGTAGCAATCCCCAGAGAAATGAGTACAGCAGAAGTTGGAGGGTAAGGTGGATGTGTTCTCTGTATTATGGGACACATCTGCAGTATATTCTTTTTCAAACTTACAGATTTAAGACAAGAATTAGCAGTACGGGAAAGGCAACAGGAAGTGACCAGGAAGTCAGCTCCTAGTTCCCCAACCTTGGACTGTGAGAAGATGGATTCAGCTGTCCAAGCATCACTCTCACTGCCAGCAACACCTGTTGGGAAAAGCTGTGAGAACAGCTTTCCCTCTCCAAAAGGTAGAACACAATACACATGTTATGCTTTGAATGTTCTACTGTTACATTGTGTGTGAATGTAGAACTTGCACAGTTCTTGCACAGCTGTAGTAATGTAGAAATAGTGGGCCAGTTTCAGAGTAGAAATTAAAGAACAAATTGAGCCATATAAAGCAACAAAGATTTATTTGTGTATTAATTAAGACTTAATTTTTTTCCACCTGGCCTGTGAGGGTATGACCCTGACTGACTCCAGCTACAAAAGCTGAGGCTGCTGAAAGAATCTTGAGCGGGCTTTTTGTGGTGTGTATGTGTTGCTGCTGTTGCTGGGGGTTTTTTTTGTATCTTATTTATGTGGAAATCATTCAGGTTGGTTGTATACTTTTTGATGTTTTGTTTCTTTTTTAGGACTACTTTTGTTACATTTTTATAAGCTGCCTTCAGCATGTTTTTAACTTTGTAAAGGTGGCATACCAATAAAATGGTTGATTATTTTTCCATTGCTTCTTGTTTTCGTTATAAAGTCTTATCCCATATAATGGCAATGTAGATATTTGAAGATTGTGAGATAAGGTTTTAGGGAACTCACTGAGATAGTTGGTCTTCATAAATACGTGTAGTGGTGATATTTTCCCAGAGAGCAACTGTTCTTGGGGCCAGGGACATGAGTAGGCATGCTCTTCATTTTCCTTTTTTGTTCATATGTACATCCATGTGACTAGTCTGTTGTCTTTTCCCATCTGCAGCTCTTCCCAATGGTTTTGGTACCAGTCCCCTTACTCCCTCTGCCAGAATATCTGCGCTCAATATTGTAGGCGATCTCCTAAGGAAAGTTGGGGTAAGAGCCTTTCTTTACTATGCATGACTTATTTATTCTCTCTTTCAGAGTTCCAGGCTATGTTTAAAGCAGTGTTTCCCAACCTTTTTTGGGCAAAGGCACACTTGTTTCATGAAAAAAATCTCGAGGCACACCACCATTAGAAAATGTTTAAAAAATTAACTCTGTGCCTATATTGACTATATATAAAGTAACTCTCTTTAATAGGCATCAAATAAACACAAAGAAAGTACCGGTATTTTATAATTACTTTATTATGAAATAGTAAGTACCGTATTTTTAGGACGCTCCGTCCCATAGGACGCACCTACTTTTTTGGGGGGGGGGGAAATAAAGGAAAAAATTTTTTCCTTTATTTCCCCCCCCCAAAAAAACCAGGTCGGGGAACAGTGGGATGGCGGTGCTCCGCCTCCCCGCTGTCCCCCGAGCTTGTGGGGCTGGCCCATGTCTGCCTGGCGCGAGGGGCGCTCTGCTTCAGGGCGCCCCGCGCATCGGGCGGCAGGCTACAGTCCGCAGCATGGGGAACCCTCTGTTTCAGGGCGCCCCACGCACCCCCACGGGTGCGCAAGGCTTGCCAACACGAGCGCGGAGCACGGGGCGTCCTCTGAAGGGCGCCCCGTGCTCTGCGCCGCCCGCAAGCCTTGCGCTCCTGGGGGGAGATCCCCCGGGTGCGCAAGGCTGGCCAACACCAGCGCGGAGCACGGGGCGTCCTCCGAAGGAACGCCGCCATCCCGCTGTCCCCCGACTTGGTTAGAAGGCTGGGGGGGGGGAGAAGCCTGCTTTTCCCCGTCGCCAGCCCCGCAAACTCGGGCGACAGCGGGAGAGGCGTAGCGCGCCCTTCCCGCTGTCCCCCGACTTGGCTAGAAGGCTGGCGGGGGGAGAAGCCTGCTCCTCCCCGTCGCCAGCCCCGCAAACTCGGGAGACAGCGGGAGAGGCGTAGCGCGCCCACCCGCTGTCTCCCGACATGGTTTGGAGGCTGGCGGAGGGCTTCCTCCTCCCCCAGCCCCGCAAGCTCCCAGAGCTCTGGGTCCCGTTCTGGGGGAGGGGGAAGCTCGGGCTTTCCCCGCCCCAGCCCCGCGTCTCCAGCCGGAGACGGTCGCGCTTTAGCCCCATGCGTGCTCTCCCAGCTGGAGAGGTGACGCGCGCCTATGGAGGCTCCTGCCATAGGCGCGCGTCACCTCTCCAGCCGGGAGAGGGTCGCGGGGGGCTGCTTTAGCCCCGTGCGTGCTCTCCCAGCTGGAGAGGTGACGCGCGCCTATGGAGGCTCCTGCCATAGGCGCGCGTCACCTCTCCAGCGGGGAGAGGGTCGCGGGGGGCTGCTTTAGCCCCGTGCGTGCTCTCCCAGCTGGAGAGGTGACGCGCGCCTATGGAGGCTCCTGCCATAGGCGCGCGTCACCTCTCCAGCGGGGAGAGGGTCGCGGGGGGCTGCTTTAGCCCCGTGCGTGCTCTCCCAGCTGGAGAGGTGACGCGCGCCTATGGAGGCTCCTGCCATAGGCGCGCGTCACCTCTCCAGCGGGGAGAGGGTCGCGGGGGGCTGCTTTAGCCCCGTGCGTGCTCTCCCAGCTGGAGAGGTGACGCGCGCCTATGGAGGCTCCTGCCATAAGCGCGTGTCACCTCTCCAGCTGGGAGAGGGTCGCGGGGGGCTGCTTTAGCCCCGTGCGTGCTAAAGCAGCCCCCCGCGACCCTCTCCCTGCTGGAGAGGTGACGCGCGCCTATGGCAGGAGCCTCCATAGGCGCGCGTCACCTCTCCAGCTGGGAGAGCAGGCACGGGGCTAAAGCAGCCCGACTCGCCCGCCTCCCTCCCACGGCACACCCGGCAACTTCTTGCGGCACACTAGTGTGCCGCGGAACACCGGTTGGGAAACACTGGTTTAAAGCAGCCTAGGACTTTTCATTGATACTGTTGCATACTGATTCTGTCACACTCTTTGTTATGTTATGTAAACAAGGATGCTAAGTGAAACAAATGTATTGTTAATAGCATTGTGAATGGATGTATCTGCTTCAAGATGTTTGAGCCAACTCTCTCTCTCTCTCTCTCTCTCTCTCTCTCTCTCTCTGTGTGTGTGTGTGTGTGAGAGAGAGAGAGAGAGAGAGAGAGAGAGAGTTGGAATTAGTTCTCTGAAGAATTCTGGCCTGTCCTGCATTTTGGGAATCCATGTTCTATTCAAGAGCAGACTTTTCAAATCAGCTTCTCTTACTAAGAATGTGACATAAGTGGAATCAGAAGATTGACTGACTGCTCTGAGTCATTGCTCCATCTTATATTTTGTTGAATCTGCTGATGTTGATTCTATTTCTCCTATTCCCTCATTAAGGCAAATTACTTTAAATAAAAAGCTCTGTTATCTACTTCTTTCTCAGGCCTTGGAATCGAAATTAGCTGCTTGTAGAAACTTTGCGAAGGACCAGGCATCGCGGAAATCTTACATTTCAGGGAACATAAACAGCAGCATGATAAACAGCAATGGCATGAAGTTCTGTCATTCAGGACACACGACATTCTATGACAAAGCGTAAGTTCTCGTTGTGCTCAATCTTTCAGGGATGTAGTTTGTATGCTAATAGACAAAAGCTTCCAACCTTTGGCCTATGGACATATTTCCTGTGGTTATAGGGTGCAACTTAAGGAAGCCCATCATCTACAGGCCTCTTGTTAAGCCAGAGAACAGGATACCTTGACCCTCTGTGGATGCGAATCTGAGCTTTCATGTTCTCCAATTTGGCACCTAAGCTGTAGCGCTAGGAAGCTGGCTTGTCAACCTTCAAGAAATTGTAGTGGGCCCTTTAGAGTGTTCTGTACAGTTGGGGAAAGGTGTTAATAGCAAATAGTGGAACATCACTCAAAATAAGCAAGGCATCATGAGGTCAGATTTGTTTGGCTTACTGTGACATTCATGCTTTGGTTTCTTCCCAAGAGTTAAGTGAAGCTTGTTAAGTAAGAAACAACCTAGCCTTCACATGCCATCAGTGAAACTCAGGAGTATTCCATCATGGCTACCACGTATGTCTAACAGAATGTTGGTTAGTAATGGTGGTGAGCTGAACTCCCTGCCTCATATTTGTTGGACCATTTGTCCCCTTGGGAAAATGAATATGTTTTCCATTAGATTTCAAGATTGACAGAAGAAAAATTTGTGGGTAGTGGTGGGCTTGGATTCACTTTACTTCTTAGAATGAGGAGGCAGAGGGTTTAAGGTCAACAGGACCTTTTTTCCTGAGTGTTAACTGTCATGCCGTTGTGTATGTGCTGATTTAGACCATGAAGGGGAAGGGTTGGGTTAACTCACCCATTCCTGATCCAAATTTTTATTTTTTAAACTATACGGCAGTGGTGGGAAATAGAATTTAGTTGGTAAGCCAGATCCTTAGCTCCCCCATCCGCAGTGGGGTGAGCTCCCGTTGCTCGGTCCCTGCTTCTGCCAACCTAGCAGTTCAAAAGCACGTCAAAGTGCAAGTAGATAAATAGGTACCGCTCCCGCGGGAAGGTAAATGGCATTTCCGTGCGCTGCTCTGGTTCGCCAGAAGCGGCTTAGTCATGCTGGCCACATGACCTGGAAGCTGTACGCCGGCTCCCTCGGCCAATAAAGCGAGATGAGCGCCGCAACCCCAGAGTCGGTCACGACTGGACCTAATGGCCAGGGGTCCCTTTCCCTATGATGGCAGGTGGGCATAGCTTAGGAGAAATGGCCTCACAGGCCATATTAAGGACTCCTGGCAGAACAAATTAGCCTGTGGGCTGGAGTTTTCTCAACCACTGCCATAGAGAATGTGAAGGAGTTTCTCTTCCTCTGTCATATCAAGTACAGGAAGACAAACTTGAGAATGCTTGAAATGATAATTTCATTATAGAACGCAAGGTAAGCCCCTTCCACTCTTTCCCCTGAGAGAACTTTCTCAGAAATTTCTTCTGCTCTTTCCCAATTTGGCGCAAAAATTATTCTAGCCTTTTATGCCCCTCCCCTGCAAATGGGCAAAAAGAGCTGTGCCAAAAATATCGGTCCAGCTCTAGTTAAGAGCTGTTTGTTTGAAAAGCTTCAGGAGCTATGCTGCCTTGAGCATTTGTGAGGTTTTAAATAGTGTATGGTCAACCATGTTCCTACTCTTTTTGCAGAGATTTGGAGCCACTGCAAAGAAAGCCCTGCCCTATGCCACCTTCCCCCATACTTTGGCTTGTGGAGGATCAGGGTCATCCTTAAATTATCCTGCACAGAAATTGTTTAGGTGAAATAAACAGGGAGTTAGGCAATGAAGTTGTTGCAAAACTGAAGTGTTATGTTCCATTCAGCCTGCACCAGTTGCAATCTTAACAGCTGCATTTCTAGTACCTTTTTCAAAGGCAGACCCTGACAGACCTCAAGACAGCAGTCTAACCTAGATGTGACTAAGTGTGATTAGGACAAAGTGTGGTACATCTTTCATGTGCAAAACTAAATCCACATAAGCAGCTGAGTCCTTCAGATGTTTGGGAGGGGAAATGAAAGTAGAAGCTCTGCTGGCTGCCTTTGTGCCTGGCTTAATGATGTTTTCTGTATAGCTTACAGACCAAGCTGCATCTTTGCCATTTGCACAAAGGTGGGATAGGAAATTGCTTGTGGATACACTTAGTCTCAATGTGAATTGGGTGTGCCTTCAATGTGTGATTTGCTTCTCATGGTCATGAATCCAGAGGCAAGCCTCTTAAAACCCACACTTGCTATCTTGAGCCATACTGTGAACAGTAAGCAGATTGTAAGGTAGGAAAGGGTCACTCCATGCTGGGCTGGTTTGTGTAATGTAACATGCAGTTGACCCGCTGGAAGTATTCATGGTTTGTGTATATTTTGTGTTATCCCTCTATTGCTGCATCAGTCATCGTCTTGTGTCTCTTTTCAGGTCCTTTGTGCTTTTTATCTGCTTAAGCTCATCTTATATTGGCTTAGTTTTTGTTGCCCTCTCCTCTTTTTGCTTTCTGCTCATCTTTTTAGAACACCCTGGCTTTCCTCTTACAAGTCTCTCTCCAAAATTCTCTTCAGGTTTTCCCAAGTCTCATTCTGCACTTTTGCAGAAATAATTTCTTTCTGTTAGGTCCCTTTTTTTTTTTTTTTTTTGGCCAGTCCCATACCTAACCTTGCACTATGCCATATTCCATTCAGTGCAGAACTCCCTGTTGTTTATAGTAACTAGTACAGACCTGAAACAACAGAATTGGTAAACAGTACTGTTAGGCAGCTGCAGTCCTACTTTTGGGCAGTAGTTAGGGGATTCTCGCAGCTTGTCTCTTGAAGAATATGTCTAACAGAGATCTGGTGATCCTGACTTCAAGGTAGTGCTGTGGAACAAATAACAACAACAAGTTATATCTCATGAAGCAGATACACAGGGTTTTCTTGAGCAGCAAGCAGGGAGGTATTCAAGTTGTTCAGGAGCGTGCAGAGAAGAGTCAAAGGCCACTCTTCTTTTCTCAGTCCCTTCTGCTTTTTGCCCCGATGTTGACACTCTGTGGCCTTGCATCCTGTCCCTCTTCCTTTGCTGCTTCTCCTTGTCTCTCCCCCACCCTCTCTTTCAGTCCACCTGCGATTTATTTTATTTTTTGCATATTTTTAAGCCCTTCTGAGTAATTGTGAATTGGCTACCATCTTATTGCCATGCTGGCTAGGGCATGGAAAGTGTGCTTAGGCATGCTCTTTTTTCTCCTTCTCCCCTGTTTGTTTGTTTCTTTCTCTCTCTCTCTCTCTTTCTCTAGCCCCTGTAGTCTTCTCCCTGCCCCCAATTGTCGCTGGATCCTGAAACAGCCACGCATGTTTATGGACCCAACCCAATCTGCTGCTGCTGCTGCCTTATGAATGGCCTATGGTTGGGTGGTGGGACTGATTGAGGTAACTCACACATTGCTCTATTGCTGGCTTTGCCGCTGTTCTGCTAGTAGCAATTGTTTACACTGTTGACTCTCTATGGTGCATTGAAATTGAGTGGATATTAAATTGGGGTGTGGTGGGTACTGTCCTACCTAGTGACATGCAGGAACAACTTGTTAAGGGCTGCTTATATGGAAAGTTAACTAAGTCATTTGTTGAAACTTGAAGCCAAGTGAGCTTAAGTGAAGTTGGAAATTGTGACTGAACCAGAGAATAAACCAGTTGTTCATGTCCTTGTAATGCTGAAAATTGGTGGTGGCTGATAAGTGGCTGAGATTGCTTCATGCAAACTCGTCTTTTGAGCTTGTTAGACTAGGGATGAGGAACCATAGGCCTGTGGGGTATATGTCATCCCTAAGACCTCCCCATCTGGCCTACAATGTTCCCTTCCTTGCTACAATTAAATATGAAAAAAGGCTATTCCCAGAGCATTTCAGTTTGTCACAGCTAGGAAGGAAAGTGTTAATACTCCCTTTGCACCAAAACATCCTGTGCTCTGCAATTAAACTTGATAAATAGCCTTCTGTTGCCCACAGTAGAAGGTTTTTCTCAAGCCTAATTGTTGTGATGGTCTGTCACAGCCCATTTGCAATCTCCAGAAAATCCATCCCTCCTCCAGGAGTTGGGCTTCAAAAACCCCAAAATACTGTTTTCAAGCCAAGTTGGCTGAGGGAGTGAATGCATGTGATATGAAGGCAGGTGTGTATATGCAGTCCTTGGAGGGTTTATATCTCATCCTGCTTTAGATCTCATTGCCAAGAGTACAATTGCTTGCGTTGTAGTAGCACACGTTTCTATTGCAGAATGAGAGCACCATCAGCAGAGCACGCTTTAGATCCCAGCCCAAGCCAGAATTCCATGCTGGTGTCTTTGTACCTTATGTTAGCATTAATGTACAGCGATATCAAATTCTAAACCCAGCTGTATTGACGTTGTACAAGCTCGTACTAAAAATGGTCTCTGGTAGGCCATCAAGGATCACTGACTATATTATTAGAAATATATACAATATACATGAATGCCAGTTGTGCAAGTAGAACCCCTAACAGCAAAGTGTTCCCAAAGCAAGGTAGACATGAGATGGTAAACTGGATTGATTTTAGGCAACTCTAATCTTGCTGTTTTAGTGCTATGCTTGGTGGAATTTGGAAAGCAATTCCCCACCTTTGGCTTTAATACTAGTTCCTAAATTGACTTCAAGAACCTCAATTTCATTAGTGATGCCTGGAAGTCTTTTGACATAACAGATGTTTTCAATATGAATTGTTTCCATCTCTCCTTTTTGGATAGGTCAGATTCCCTGCACATTTCATGGGTAATTGCAACTGTTTTGGTGTGATGCCTGATGCGTGGAGATGAGAGTGTGTGTCACCTATCAGGGATGTGTGGGGCTGAGATACTAATCTTGTGTCTGAATTGGTTTTTTATTGCCATGTAACTAGATTTATAGATTTTACGTAACAGGATGCTATACTTCTATTGAACTCTTGTCCTCTTCATGCATGCCATTTGAGTGGACAAATATATGCCAGATTTGAGGTGTGTGCCGTGTACAGAAATGAAACTTCTGGAAATTTGCAAACCATGGAAAAACAAACCCCTAGAAATTTTGAGACAAAATAATATATATACAAGTACTTATTCAACAGTTTCAAACTTGAATATAAAATGTATTGTGTAAAGTTAGTACTTTAGCAAACAGTAAAATTTAATGAAATTTTAAGAACAAATGCCTTAGTTGTATTTGAGCATCAATTACAAATAGGCCCAAGAATAGAGTTACTACCTGCTGAACCTTACATTACATAAAGATAACTTATTTTTGTAAAAATATGGGGGGGGGGGGGATGATCACATAAAGCAGGAACAATCAGTATTGTGATAAGCAAAATGAAACTTTTTAACAATTAGGCCTTGAAACAGTCCATAGCATTTATCCAGAAATGGGGGGAAAAACCAAATTAATAAAAAAAAATCAGGAGACACATGAGGGAATAGTGGATTGATACCACATATCACAAGCAAGATTCATATATATCTGCTTTATATTCAGATGGTGACCTTTTCATGCAGGGGTTCTGTACCCAGCCCCCATACGCGTCAGTGGAGTGCATATAAGCCTTCATCTGGTTCCAACAGGACCTGTGCGTCTGCAATCGTGCCAGTTGGACGTGCCTAAAATGGTTCCACCTATATAACAGGATTGAGTTCTTTAGTCATTAGCACACAGCAAGTGTGGAAGGCAAGGGTAAAAATGCCCTAAATAAGCCACATGAAACCCTAATTGAACACTAAAGCGCACCCTTGAAAATACCCACAATGAAATTTGTTTCTAATCATGATCATTTCTGAAAGATCAGTAGATTCCAATTTTCTGTTTCCTTCTCCATAATCCGTGAACTGAAGGTTTGCTGCTTGAAACAATATTTGCATGTTAGTTTGTTTCTTAATTCAGTGTGTACTTAATTTGCATCATTTTATTTCATGCTCAAATTTCAAGTGGAGGAATTTGGAGTAGGCATTAAGAATTGTGCATGTCTTCAAGAAGTACCTAACACTTTACATCAGAAATTAAGGAAGTAAGATAAAGATGAAACAATATTTTAAAGCCCTGTATTAAAAGGTGTCATTCACATTAGGTTGGCTCCAATGCAGTGGAATTCCACTCGCCCAACAAGATTTCACCTGTTCTTCCATTCTGCCCCTGCCACCAACAGACCTCCAAAATCTGCTCCAGAAGGTTTAGAGACCCTTCAGAGAAAATTCTGATTGTGTGGAAGTCTGTTGCAGATGAGGAGGGGGAAGTGAAGTCCCTTTGCTCAAATACAGAAAGCTGCCTAATCATTGGTCCCTGTAGCTCATTATTGTCTACACTGATATATTGGCTCTCTAGGGTTTCAGGCAGGGAGTTTCTCCCAGCTCTACCTAGAGATTAAGTCTGGGACCTTCATCAGGCAAAGCAGATGCTTGCCCTGTCCATAATTCCAAAAATGAAAATAGTTCATAAGTTTTAGATTTTCTTCCACAGCGTCATTTCTTTTGCATTGAAAAATGGAGGGGAAAGGCCTTGAAGGGAGAAGGGCATTCATAAGAAGGGGAGAGGAAGTCACTGCTGAATGTAGTCACTTCTGCTGTTTGAGTGAGAAGTATGCCACAGGCAAGAAGCTTTGCCTGCTCATATTGATGCGGCGTTTCTCCAGCTCAATCTGCTGTTGAATCAAGAAGGCAGAGGGAGGCTTTAATGGGCCTCCTGCCTCAGCCAGTTCTAATGAGATAAGTAGGCTAGAAATGGCTGACTGACAGTTCGCTAGGGCTTTATTGCATCAGAACTGCAGTTCAGTGAATGGCCTGGATTTGAACAGTCTTGTACCTCAGTTCTCAGCTGTTACCATGACATCCCTTGTGTGACTAGCCCCAGCACTTTGCGTGGTTTTTGTAGGAACAGGTTAGCCTATAATTGCCTTAAGCCATCTTCAGAATATCTGTGACCTAGAAATAGTTTTTCTTATCTGTAGGGCTCACACCACCATCATTTAGCTTGCCCTGGGAAGCCCTAGCAGTCCACTAGATGCCTGCTAATCAGTGAATTGTACAATTGACCACAACAATCTCTTTTCAGTGCTAAGTGAACTTCCATAGCTGTGATGCAGCTTCCAGCTGCAATCTATGTAGGAATTGTCTCTGTCCAGTATGGGACAAGCTATGTAGTGGGAGAAAGTTTGGACATATATATTGGGTTTCACTTCAGCATCATCACTGTGTACTTAATTTGTGCCCAAGCCCAGTACATTTAAAAACCTGAAATTGGAAATAAACATCAGTATATTCAAAGGGATGTGTACATATTTTGTGGGTAACACCACATTAGTGTATCTGGGAATACTAGTCAGCAAGTTCAGGTCTGTTTAGGAGTTGGACTCCTCATCAGTGAATGTTTGTATTCCAGAAGTGTTGTCCCCTGCCTGTAGGTTTGTGAGCCTAGAACTATGCATAACCATGACCTTGCTGGAACTTTCTGAATCCACCTTCTAGTACGCAATCTGGCATCACTCCAATTCTTGGCGATTGGATTGCAAATTTTGAAAACACAGGCAATTTGTGCAAAACCACTTGACCTGGATGGAACATATAATGGCTAGGTCATTCAACATGTTCTATCACCCTGTTTCAATGTCCAAAGTGATGGATCTGGCCATTCTCCCAGGACACTTTATTATTATTATTATTATTATTATTATTATTATTATTATTATTATTATTCATTAGCATCATAAACATCTTCTCTGTCTCTACCACACTAAAAGTAGCTAGGGGGTTGCATCCAATCATATTCTGCTAATAAATGGTTTCTTGATCCATCAGAGGCTTATATGAATTCCCCCTGCCCTCTGCAGTCCACTGTGTGCACACATTCCAGAGAGTTGGGGAGCCCTTGAAGTGTGTGTGGGGAGGGCCTTGGCAGGAGAAAAGGGGAATTTGCAAAAGAGGACTTCCATTCACTGAAACCTCTACTTGAAGGAAGAGCTTGCTGTGGGTGTAGGGCACAATTATATAGATTGAACCAATGGGAATTCCAATTCATTGGCAAAACTAACTAACTCTGAAACACTTCCTTCACTCTGCAACTTTTGAATAATTGAATTTGAGACCTATTTCTTAGCTATTGTAACACAGCCCACAGCAAAGATTTAACTAGCTCTGTGAGCCACCTAGTCCTCCTTTATGTAATTCATTTTTGCTTTTCTTCCGGGTTGCAGCAGCAGGAGAGTGTCCCACATTTGCATGCAGCCTAGCTCTGGGGACTTGTGGTAAATTATGAGTCCCCTTCTCTAGTTTTTCAAATGGAGATTAGGTCTAAGAGCAAGAGGTAGAAACAGGGGTTGGTTTGGTATTTGTGTGGCAGCCGGGAGCACCTCTACATGGAGGTGTGATGTTTGGTCAATGCATATTGTGCGTTTTATACTTCTCATAGCTTTCTGATAGACTGGAAAACTTGGATGATAATTTCTGTGTTTGGTTGTGTGGTAATGCTAAGGCACCATACCATACAAAGTTATTTATGCACACCTTGATGGTAGTGAAACAGTAGTAGTTTACAAGAAATATTAAAATTATCAGTTTAAAAGATTAAAAAATGTCAACATTTGTGACTGAACAGGCTTGTCTAAACAAAAATGTTTTAAGCAGGTGGGTGTAGAACAGGATACACGAAAGGTGTCTGTAGGCAGGGAGTTACAAAGTATAGGTGCTGCCGCATTAAAATACCCATTTCGTATAGCCAAATATGCTTACAAAGCATTTGGTGTATTTCCGGATAAGCAAAAAGCCCTGTTACCCCTGATGACAGCCCCAAAGGCAGATGTTTCTATTGAATATATAGAAAATACATGTGTACTTTGCCTTTTTGCAGTTAACCCCCAAAATTATAACAATTGTAAAATATAAACAAACATACCAAAATGGAAAACAAATGGAAGGAGACTATTCTGAAAGGAGACAGACGTGTCTATCAAGGGACTTGCCCTTGCTGCATGCATTTTGGGAACTGAACTATTGGCCTTTAGTTTGCAGGATTAACAGTCCTTTGGATTTTCACAATTCAGTTTACACACTTGGCTAGCCCTTGCAAGACAAACAGTTCAGCATTGCATGTGTTTGTGACATGGTGCAACAAGTGCAGTTTTTATCTGTCGGTACTTCTTGTTGACCATTTTCTCTTACTGTTCCACAGGGCAGTCAATGGCTTTGACCAAGGCCCACCACCAGGTCTAGGAGGGTCCAGACCATCATCAGCACCAGGCATGCTCCCTCTGAGTGTATGAATGGGTTGCAAGGCCATGATGGGACTCTTAATTAGTTCGTGAAGGAACAAGAGCTGCTTGCAAAACTTTTCCGTTAGTGCCCCCTGCTGGAGCTGAGTGGGTTGTAGCACTCAGAAGCTGCCTGGAGAAGATCCCAGCACACACAGAGCACTCCTTATGTCAATACAGTATATTTTCTTCTATTTCCATCGTGGACGTTCTTTAACGTGGTCACCGCTGATGTCTGTCTCACAGGATGCTGGAGTTGCACTTGCCTAAATCACCTTCTCCTGCTGCCCCACCCTCCAGTTTTGTACCTCTGCTAAGTTGGGCCTACTTTGATGCTGGATGGCCCCTTAGCAACTCCTCCACCTCCTCCCCAAACTTTGCACATAGGCACACAGGATCCCAGTGCTGTATTTCTTTTCCCCACCCTGCCCCCTTTCTGGATGAGACAGCTCATATTCAAGGGAAGCCAGGGAAGGCCTAGAACTTCTCTGGCCAGCTGATACGCTTGGGATGCAGGATGAACCTGTATGGACCTTCCATACTCCCAATGAAATGATGATGTATCCAATGGGCTTGAGACCTGATGGAGCAGCCCTGCTAAAGATCTAGCTGTGGTATCTCCTCTGTGGAGCACAAGAAATGTGTGTGTTGTGCAATTATGTCTCTGTTCACCAAAGCTGGTAATTTTTAAAGTAGAGCAACACCCGTTTATTTTTTTTTTAATTTTAGTCAGCTTCATCGTATGCTGCTGGCTTTTGTCTATCTTATTTCAATAAACCAGTGGTTTGGGGCTCTGGCTTCTTAGTGAGATTTAGTGGGAATTGCCTAAGAGCAAGGCAAAGAGAAGGGAGTAAAAGCCAGAGCAGGCTAGGGGCAAATTGCCACTCACAGCTTGGATTTTGTCAGCCCTTTTCTTGTGTGTCCTTTGCTGCATTTACTGTTTACATTTGTTTTACTGTACATAGGTTTGTAAACATAATATCTTTGCCTAAGATATTTGTACATAACTTGGGCTTTGTAGCTTTATTTATTCAGAATCTCTGAGGCATGTTTTCCCTAGGACAGTGTATCAGATTTCTGTGGTGACTGCCATCCTGTGGTTCAACGAGAGATGGTCCAAAAATAAAGATCTTTTAATGTGGACACATTGGCTTTTGCAGAAAAGATGCTTCTGCCTATGCTTTGTGTGTTGTTTTGGTGAGTGGGTGGTGTCGCTGTGGAACAGGCTCTTCGCCTTATAAAGTTGATACAAGTTCCCTTCCACAGCTGTGGCTAGCTGTCAGTAGAGGGTAAATACGGGAGTGAATGCATCTACAACTGGATGTGGAGCTGGTCTGATCAAAGAGAATCCTTTTTCATGCGTTTTGGAATTGTGAGAGCCAGGGAGGGGGCTCTCTTCTCCTACATGCCTAACCTATGTTGGATTCCTGCAGCACATGACAGGTGTCAGGAAAGACTAAGTTACACTAAGAACTAACTAAGAAGAGTACTTAAAACTTGTTTAATGTCAAGATGGCAACTGAACAGAGAATTCAGGTTTGATGGGTTTCTAGTAAGATTTCCAGCCAAAATCAAAACTTTCTGCATGGTGCTTCACTACTGTCAACATCCACCATGATTGGCAGTAGCATGTGCTCCTATTCATTTTCATAGTTTCTTATCTTGAAGAAAGTACACACCCAAAAGACCAAGCTTCAGGTAGGCCTTTTTCTCCTAGATGTAAATACATCAGTAATAATGGACCAATCCAACACTCCTGTACTGTCACCATTGGTAAAGTGGTGAGTGGGTACTGCCTTAATTTGTACACCAGTTGCAAAGCTATTTATCATCTTCATTACACACTGCTACAAGAGTAAACACAATCTAAAGGGAAAGGGATTTTGACAGGTTGGTGCCACATCTGTCAACCTTGGCTTACAGATAAAAGGCTTTCCCTTGTTCTAAATTAAGGAATGGGGGAGGCAGCATCCCCCCCCCCCGGTTATTGTGACTAGTATTCCTTGCATTATGTATTGGTTGCTGAACTCGGCACACCTGTTTCTCAAATGCTAAAAGAATTTAAAACCCAAGAAAATGAATTATTGAATTTAAAAATGATTCAGTATTTAATATTATTATCAACATCATTTACTTTTATAGCACCATCAGTTTATCAATAGGGACAAACCTGCAAGTTTCATTTATTCATTTCTATCTTAATTTCGGGAGGGAGAGCATCTCTTCTAAGTAAGCAGCCCAAGCATGAATGAGTCTCTAGAATGAATAAATTTATTGTCTTACAAAAATCATTGTCTAGAAATATGGAGATACAAAGAAACAAGGTATTTGCAGTCAGATGCCTGGTGGTCAACAGCCAGTTAGGATTAAGAAATGCACAGAAACAAAAGCTTTATAACGAATGTTAAAGCTTGTAACCAAAAAAAAAAAAAAAAAAAAGAATTTTTTTCAAGCATGTTGCAACAGATCAAGATTTCATAGTTAACACTGATTCATCATCACTGAATATCAATACCACTTGGACTAGAGAAGATGTGTATGTAACATGATATGATAAAATTAATACATTAAATCATTGTTATAGGCAAATTATATATGTAACATTGTCTTAGTACTGTAGTGTCTAAGGCACTTTCTGTAAATGTCAGTTCACAGCTATGAAACAATAAGGATGCTAAGCTAGGTGTAGTTAACACTGTCCAAATGAAAGCCGAAGAAAGGGAGAGAGCAGTTCCACAGGCTGTATCCATTTACAGGCAATGTCCTCGTGCTATCCTCTGGCAGACACACTGATCTTAGGCATCAAGATAGCTGGCAAGAGCGGCTCTAATCTTAACACTTCTATCCCCAGCAAGGAAACAGTTGCTGGGTAGCTGCGGGGGGGGGGGGGGGGTAATCCAATTCCCAGGCTGAGACTATCCAATTTGCACTGAGCACTATTAATAGTACTGTACTGAAGAAAGTGGTTAGTATCTTATTTGGTCTCTAATCTGCCAGGACATAGCACCAACCCAATTTGGAGGTCCCATGGTTGAAGAGTGCTCATTATGTAGCACCAACTGCTGGCTAGTAGAGATGCTACTCTCAGCTGTACGTTACCCCCTGAAGCCCCTCAGGGCGTTTTCACAGTCAATGACCTAAATCTATCGTAAAATGATCAGGAAAAAGGCGCAGTCAGGGCTGGTACAGAAGCAGAACTTTGGAGACCAAAAGAAAAGCAAGTGATTGCTATACAGCTAAACATGCATAGAAAAGGGGAAGAGGCAGGTGTCAGAAACTTCTGCTTGGGAATGGTGTATCAGAAGGGACAGAGGGGTAATCCTATCGCCCAGTGCCTTAGAAAATGGCTTTACAATGGATACCTTGAAGACAAAGAGCACTGAACGAAGACAGTTTTAATACATATAAAGAAGCAGTGGTACCTATATCCAAAGCAGGCTACATCATGGCAAAGCCAGGCAGCAGTATGCTGGGGCTGACCTGCATGACCAGGTAGTGTGCCAGTGTTGCCTAAGGCAAGTCTAGGGCCACAAGGCAATTTGGTGGCCAGTAAGGGCCTCTTCTTCCTCCTCTTCCAAATGCATGGAGCGAAAGTCACATTGGCGGGAATACCCGCTGTAAGATATGGTGTGGGGGAAGCTCTACTCTGTTTGGGCAGCCTGCGGCTCATTGATATCACTGCCTTTACTCTCTGCGTCGTCATCTGAAAGCTCCAGGGAAGCCCCTTCAATGTGCAGCTGGCGCCTCCCAGATCGGCTGGAGGAAAACGTGATTGGGCCGCCCCTCCTATATGAGGAAGAGGGAAAGGAGTGAGTTGTTGGAAGGACATAAGACCTTTGCTCCACAGAGAAAGGATGTCTAGCTACCCACCATGCCCCACATTAGCATAAAGGAGTCCCCCTCGTTGAGACCATGGCGCTCACAGATGAGGATCACAATACCACTTAAATCATGTTTCCAGTGATTGACTTAAGCCTACAACTATGACTGCTACCTGTGTGGCTATAGCTTAGGATACATCACTTTGCCCTCATTCGTTGGTATAGGAGTTGAGTAGGGCCATTTGTCGTAAGCAGCCTGCGCTCAGCCTACTTGGCACACAATCAGCTAATGATCTGACCCTGTAGACATGAGGTGGGATTCAACAAAATTGTTGTGTGCGCACACACAACAGGACTCCCCTCCTGCTTCACCGCCCCTTAATCTGCTCTGGGGGGTTGGGGAATGTCCTGTTGTTGAGAGGGCCACATCCCCTACTTAGTGCTACATTAAATTTCAAGCATAATGTTCAATTCTGGCTACTCAACAGCACCCTCCCATTCTGGACCACATTAGAGTTGAGCTATCACAAACTGCGGGAGGGAGAGAACTGGAAATGGTGAATCAATGAGCCCCACACAACAACTCAAAAGCGACCCGCCCCGAAGCATTTGCCCACACCTGCCTTGACCTTCCTTCCACCACATGACTCACCGTAGCCTGTTCTTCAGAGTGCTGACCTCCCTGCTAAGACCCTCATTGGCTTCAGTGGCATCATCCAGCTCACGCTGCAGCTTACGGCGTGAAGCATTAGCACGTGTTGCCTCCTCCTCTGCCTCTTCCAGCTGCCGTTTGAGCTGCTTCATCCTGGCATTGGCCTTCTCCATCTACAGAGCATTATCAGAAACAGGCCCCATGAAAGAAACATCCGCACGACACGCCAGATGAGATTAGAGATCCTCTTTCACTTACACTCCCTTTTCGAGACAGAGAACCTCTGGCAGTGGCGTAACAATCTTTCGGTCTCTATCCACTGTGGGATGTCCATGGGGCAGACTGATGAGTTCATCCACTTTCACAAAGCAGACAGTGCTGACTGCCTTGGCTGCCTGTGCTGCTCACATGGATTTGGCAAAACTTTGGTTGAACTCTTCTCTAATGCACTACCTGAGTTTTGTTTTTTTAAAACCTTATGGCAAGAAGTTGCATGCTCCAGAAATACCCTTCTCCTGAAGGTATAGTTCAGTCATTTGCAATTACTCCAGATCAGAGAAGCAGAAGTTTGAATGGGCTGCAGGAGAGGCTTGCACAACCCCCCCCCCCCCTGACTCCACACCCAAGTGAATGGAAACCATAGCAGCAGAGATGCTGCAGGATGTGCACATGCCTGCTCACTTAAAGAACTGGAGGTTATTGGCCAAGGGTGAAGAACCTTTTCAGCCCAAGGGGAACATTCCCTCCTGGACACCCTTCTGGGAGTACATTCCAGTGGTGGGTGGGGAACAGCAGCAAAAGTGGGTGGGACGCTAAATTCAATTTTAACTAGGCTACTTTCTGCACCCACTCTCACACACCTATTTCTTTCCTTCATCCAGACAAGCAGGAGGCATTATCAGAGTTCAAAGACACATTTCGGCCATGCAAAAACACTCAAGGAGAGTGCGATGAAGGACCAGTGAGGGGGGTTGGCCTGGAGAAAGAGGTTGTGGCCAAGGAAGGGAAGTCACCAGGGAGTATTCTCAGCCTCCAGTTCTGAGGTTCCTTCCCCGTCCACAATACAGGCCGTTGTAAACAACCTGCCATGCTTCCCGATGTGCATTAGCAGGGAAAATTTTCTATAGTCAGCTAGGCACAGCAGAGATTCTAAGTGGCACAGGTAGTTCCTCACCTGTTCTTTGTACTGATCTGCATGTCGGCGCTCATCCTCGACCTGCATGAACACCTCCTTCAGCTTCTTCTCTGTCCGACGTACTAGCTTGTTGGCTGCTGCTCTCTCCCTAAGGTAAGTGAACAGAGTGGGATCACTCAACTTGATGTCAAAAAGGTAACAGACTAGTCATTAGTGCAACAGAGCCCAAATGTATATATACCAACCACAGGTGACGGTTCCATGAACCCACAGCAGAAAAATAAAGCACTAGTGAGAATAATTAGCTACCAGACTAGGTTCAAGTGCTGGTATTAGTGTATGAAGCCCTCCAGAACCTGGGACCAGGATACTTGATAGTTTGCCTCATTCCCTACATACCCAACTAATCACCGCATCCAGCACAAGTGGGCAACCTGCAATTATCATTCACTTAGGAGGTCTGTTCCATATGATGTCAGAATGAGGCCTTTAGTGTGGCAGCAGCTACCATTTGGAACTCCCTTCCATTGCATATCAGCCAGGTGCCTTCTCTGTTGCCTTATCAGCACCTGCTAACGTCATTCCACTTTCAACAAACCTTCTAAAAATCTGTATCCCAGCTGGTATTTGTTTTGGATTTGAACTGAGTTTGTGTGTGTGCTGCTGTTTTTATATTTACAGTTGTCTTTAAAACTGTATTATATATGCAATTGTTTTAACTGTTTTTATTTATGTACTGTCTTATATATGTTATTAGAAATCGCTTTGAGGTGTTACATGAGAAGAGAGTCATAAATGAAATAATAATAGAAAAAATAATGGTGGTGATGATGAAGTGGGTTCCCATAACCATCTAGAGCAGTGGTGGCCAAACTTTGAACTCCCACCATCCCTAGCTAACAGGACCAGTGGGCAGGGATGGGAATTGTAGTCCCAAAACAATTCATGCATCAAGCAGTGCTAACATCAAAGCAATAAATCACACCATCAGAAATAAACTTAAGATCGCACAAATGCCTGCACTGGATGATTATTATTCCTTGGGCTTGCAAGCTTCTTGCTGGATGACTATCTTGTTTCATTAATAGCTACCAAAAAAGGTGTTTCAGAATAAACTGCGCTTTTTCAAAATCAAATCACGATTCAGCCTCCTGGAAACACTATTTTCAGAGTGTGCCATGCTTACTTTGCCTCTTGCTCCAACTGTTCTTCGAGCTGCCCAATCTTTGCTTCCAGTGCTGAAATGGTTGCCTTGAACTTGGACTTCACTGAACCCTCCAGCTCCTGGAGCTTAGCTTTCAACTCTTTGTTCTGCCGCTCCAGCTGCTGGCGTGCATTCTCACTCTTCTGGGCGGCACTCCGCTCTCCGGCCAGCTCAGAGTTCAGGGTGTCAACCTTTAAGAAAGGCAAGCAGTTGTTTAAACACTCTCACCCCTTTAGGGTCAAGTAGAAAACATCCAGCTAACACAAAAGGGGTTACCTGCAGAGTGGTTTTGCGGAAACGATCATTGAGGAGCTCCATGTTGCTCTGCTCTTCCTCTAGTTCTTCCTCCAGCTGTGCAATTCGGGCTTCTAAGCGGCGCTTCTCGTCAAGCAAGGCAGATCTACACAGGGGGACAACAGAGGATCAGTACAAACTCAGCTATTTAGCTGCAGTCACATGTATTGAGGTTTGCGCAGCAACTGCTGCAGACACAGAACGCTTCTGACACATAATGGCTGCCATAGGTGGAGAAGTCTACCCGGAGTTACTTACTTTCCAGAGGCACTGTTGGCAATTTCATCAGCCAGCTCATCTCTCTCTTGCTCTGCATGGCGTCTGGCTCTCTCGGAGGCAGCAAGGTCCTGAAAATATATATTCATGGGAATCTCAGTAGCTTCAGCAGGCAAAACCATTTTCAAACATATGGGGGGAAGGGAGAGAAAGCTACTATGTTGTGCCCAATATCACTATCAAACAGGCCTGCACAAGCAGCCTTTTGCTTTTAAGAAATTAATATGCTTTGCTTCTAGCCTAGTTTAACCATGTTGTGAAGTTCCCCAGCTCACATATTACCTGGCATTTTCTAGTATACATCAGAGGCACTTTTGAGCTACTCAAGTCTACCAGAAATAGCTGAGTAATCTCTTTTTTAAACTGGATCCTTTTGACCCCAATCTCCTGGTTCTCAAAAAGTAAGGCACCCCTGCCAACATGCAAAGGGGCCTAGATATTGACAGCCATTTTGATTAGAGGAGCACAAGCTCCTCAAAAACATTATCTATGCTTCTTCCCTCCATGTGACAGCCAAAAAGTCTTCATGAATCTTGGGGCAACTAAAAGAGCCACAATGTTTGGTGATTCACAGTCCTACCTGGTCAACTGTTCAGCACATACTCACTGTTTTCTCCCATTTTCTTCTTTTTGTATTTGGACTCTGTTCAAATTGGACTTTGTTTATAGCATTGCCCTAACCCAAGAGAGTTTGATACTGAAGCCTGACTCTACCAGATCCTTGAAAAGTATTCAAATCAACTACTTCAAACAGATGAACCATTTTAGTGTGTGCGCTTTAAAAGCTGTGCCAAAACCACACACACTCAACTGCAAAGCATCTGTAAAATACACACACTCAACTTGCAGAATGTTAAGAGTCAAAACATTCCTATCTCCACCTTAAGCCATGGGTATATCTCAGGCAGCTTTCCGTGCCATACCTCTTGCAGTTGAAGAATTTCTGCTTCAAGGCTTTTGAGCTTTTTCTCATTCTCCTTCGACTGAGCAAAGATTTCATCTCTAGATGCCCGGGCCTCTTCTAGTTCACGCTGATAATCTTTCATCTGAGCCTGAAATTTAAAAGACATCTTAAGAACAAGACAAGATATTTATTCCGAGAACTAGGCCAACCAATCACATGGCCAGAATTTACTCTACACATCTAGAGTATCCAGTTTCAATTAGATCCTGTTTCTATTAATGTTGATCAATTATATTCAGGTTACCCAGGTCTTTTTCTCTGTTACAGTAAGGAGAAGCTGATAAGTACTTTGGGGGCCAAGGTTTGATTAAATTATTTCTGGAATAGCTGTGCACACCTGCAACTTGCGCAACTGTTTGATTGCTTCGTCGCGGGCTTTGTTTGAAGCCTCTATCTGAGCTTCTAGGTCTTTCAGATCTGCTTCCATTTTCTTCTTGGATGCCACAGCCAAAGCACGCTGCTTCCTCTCATCTTCCAGTTCTGCTTCCAGCTCTCGGACCTACAGGGTAAATCAGTAACAAGCAAAACAGGAAGACAAAAGGGAAGAATTCAAAAAAAGTCCCACAGTTTGGAGCTGCCTATAAGGAAGGAAGAAGTCCAGGGGAAACATTTGTGCGGTATTTAAATAAATACACAGACTATAGGATCCACATGCCCTTATGAGGATGCCGTAAAGAAACCTTCTGATAATCTGCATTAGCTGTTCAGGAGACAAGCCAAGCAGAGGGCATATAAGCAGACAAAAATGCAGAAGAGCTACATGGGCTACAATCAGCTATGTTTTCACTTGTCCAGTGATTTTATGAGCAGTTTTTCACCGAGAGCTTCTATCTCCTTTGATCCATAGATCCTGTGCAAAAGCTTAATATTACAGGTTATTGAAGCCAACCGTAATTGTTAACCTCATAGTAAGGCCAAAAGGGCACACTTGTTCATGGTACACCGGTTCCCAAAATGGAGACAATAAAAGCTTTGTGTAGTCTCATTAATTCTTCAAAGCAAAATGGAAAGTAATTTATGATCAACTATGCAAAAAAAAAAAACCCCTTAAAAAACCTACTGAAGAGCTCATAAACAACTTAATGTGTTTTACCGCAAAACCAAATTAAAAAAGAAAGAGGCAAAGAATATGGCTTCATTTCCTGAATCAGAACTTGAAAGACATTTTCTTAACAGACTTTACAGCAGCTTGCATACAGTAGAAAGCAACACCTATTTCTACCTCAATAAGAACCTCCAGTCAGCAGCACCCATACTAGAATTGAAAGAGACCTGTTGAAGGACATCTGCACTAAGCAAAACTCCTAAGCCAGCAGTTTACAGTCCTCCTTTACAGTTGATAAATCAACAGGTCCTCCTTGACTGTTTCCATATTCATAGTGCTCAGCACTCTGTACATTAATTACAACAGCAGAAAGGAAGCTATAAATTCCATGATCCAGGTTCACTCTACCTGCCCTCCGTCATGTAGAGCCAGCAAACTGCTTCCCCCCCACCTGGCATTTTTCTAACACTGGTTCAGTGAATACTGAATCCATAGGCATTACACATGTATGCAAGATTATGATAAATCACTATGGACTTAATACAAATTAAGATTTTCTGCTTTATTTACCAGAGATTTTCAGCTTTATGCACCCTACAAAACCTGGGTGGGGAAAAAGCCTAAATGAAACAAAATCTGGCATTTTGAGAATGCTTCAGCCACTGCCCTTTCAAAGGAATAATCAAGCATGCATGGAAATTGCTAGAGTGTCATGAATGAAGACAGATTTTGTTTGGCTCTTGGGGTTGGAAGGACTTGTGCGTCAGGTGACTAACATTCCAGCTTCAAAGCTTAATAAAATCCAACGACCTACCGCTTTAGTTTGAGGGACACTTGCTCAACAGAACGTATAACCACCAGTATGGTTACTTCCGTATGTTAAAAGCTTTACCTGTTTTACTAAGAGCCTCTTTTTCTCCTCATTCTGCTCATCTCTAGCCTGGAGATCCCGCTCAAACTGTGCTTTCATGGCTTGCATGTTCACTTCCAGCCGCAATTTGGCATCTTCTGTGGCTTGCAACTCATCCTCCAGCTCTTCCAATTGTGTCCGCATCTCCTCCACTTGTTGCTCCAAGGTGCGCTTGGATTTTTCCAACTCATGAACCTACGGCCACAATCAAATGCTTAGTGTTCTTACATTCCCATTTTTTTTAAAACAACAACAACCTGTGAATAGCTTCTTAAGTAGTATAATTATTTCAACAAATCCTACATTAATAGGGGCATTAAATAAGATTTTTGCTTGGATGCCTCAAGTAATAGGTATAAAATTGCCAAACCTGCAGATAAAATACATGCCAATGATGCCTGCCCAAGACCTGAGGTCCAAAATTCACACGACAATATACTGTTGGGTCATCAGACCAAGTGGATTTGGGCTTGTGGGTTGCCCTACCAAAAATATTGGGAACCACCGACCTAGAACACATACACAAGTGCTCATGCCACATTTGCTTCTGCCTTTGGAGAGCACAGGGATGGAAGACACCACCATAGTAGAGAACGTAGCGCTCTTATGTTCAGTGGAGTGTAAAAGCTGAAGTTACAACAATGACAAAAATGCACAGAGACAGGCAACTTTAACCCTAGGACTATGAGTGTTTGTGTTTTAAGAACCTTCCAGTGCATGCAGCTGTTGAAGCATACAGAATTCCAGAAGTCTTCTCAGAACATTAGAATGAATGTGCTCCAACTGCCCAAAGTTCAATTTGAAATACAACCATTTAAGCACTTGTTCAAACTGTACTACACCATTCTCAGTCATGCAAATAGTACACCACTCACATTTTTGCCCACATCATCTTTGGAACTCATCAAGTCTTCCATCTCTGTCCGGAGTTGCTTGTTCTGCCTCTCATATTCTTCACGGGCCTCCAAAGCTTCCTCCAGGGCTCGCGCTAGAGAGAGGGCTTTGGTTTCCTTTTCTCTTGCCTCGGCCTCTGCACGGTCCCTTTCCTCTGCATAGCGAGCAGATATGTTCTTCTCTTCTGCCAGCATCTGAGCATCGCAACATATGCAAAGTTGGAAGAAGTCAGACATAAATATAGATTTCAAGCTCTTAGCTTCCAAATTACCAAGGTAGTTTGATACTTTGCATCTCAGCCTTGAGAAGCTCTGGGGCAACCACAGTGGATGTAAGAGATGAGGGTGCATTTCTTCTCCTCTCCCCAATTCCTCAATATTGATCCTCTTTCTCAAGAATGCATTAGGATTCCTGCAAGCCCCAAGTTAAGAAGCCAGCTGAAAACCAGTTTAGATATTCCAACAGGTCACAGGTAGACCATGAAAATACCTATGTAACAAGATTATCTACTGGGCAAATAATAGCTAACAGCTACATGTATCATCAAGAAGAAAGCAAGAGGATTTATATAGTGGCATACCTGATCAAACTTCTTCTGCTTTTTCTCCAAGTTGGAAACAATTTGGCGCTGATGATCAAGGTCCACTATTAAGTCATCAAGCTCCTGCTGAAGACGGTTCTTGGTCTTCTCCAACTTATCATACGCCATTGCCTTTTCTTCAAGACGCTGGCTCAGAAGTTCCATGTCCTTCAGTAGTTTCTTCTTGTTCTCCTCCAATCCTTCAATAGTCCCCAAGTCATCATCAACCTTCTTTTTGGCATCAGCGAGCTGAGTTTAATGAGCAACAGAAAATCACATCGTTATGACCTTTCTGTGTTTGGCAAAGAGACAGACATGCATTGTGCAGGTGGAAGTTGGCTTGTTTTCCATTGAGATGGCAAGGTTCTCACTGCAAAGCTGTGTGCAGGTGAGGGCTTACACACAAGGGCAGCAGATGCCTAGGCTAGAACCAGATAGCATGGAGAAACATTCCTTCTTTCAGGTCAGTTGCCACCTGCAGTAGTACAGACTACCTGCACATTTGTTTTTACTGCAGTGTGAACTAGATCAATTTTTACTGAATTTATTGTATTTAATTGGTGGGAATACACCCCCCGCCAAAGCAACTGCATCCACTATCCAAGCTAACAGGTAAAAAGACTGGTATAAACTTGAAATGCTTTGCAAGAAATCAGGAGCGGTGCACCTTGCCAAAAGTTCATAGCTCCCGACGTTTCCCTGCTTCGGTACTTGAGATACAGTAACGAAGAGTTGGAAAAAGCCAATTCAGTTTAAACTAGTCTAAGACAAACCTGCCTGGAATAAAAACACAGAGATGCGCAATTGCCCGTGTATTCCATGACTTCTCACCTGAGACTGCAGAGTCAACACCTGTTTCTCCAAATTCTTCCTGGCTTCCTCCTCTTCCTCCTGCTGCTCCTGCAGATTGTTCTTCTCTTCCTCCAACTGTCGAATCCTGCTACTCAAGTTCAGTTTCTGGCGAGTCTCCTCTTGCAACAGCTCCTGTTGTGGGAATGAAAAACACACTCATGTTTATCACTTGTCCTGAGAGAATCTGAACTTAGCCTGACGCAGTGGTGTTCAGTATGGAATGGGGATATTTACAGGGCTGGGTAAGGATGTCAAGTTTATGCTGGGGTGATCTGAAAGCATTAACTCATTGTTATACAATTTGGTAATGAGATGCATCATTACAGATCTAAAAGCAGTTGACTGGTCCCAGCCAAAAAGAGCCCTCCGTTAAAATGAAGAAATAGCCCGGCATCTTATTGTCAGGGAACAGGATGAGACTGCTGCCATTAGGAAAATGACATTAATTGCACAACAGGAAAAGGGCACTTCAGAATTGCCAGAGCTGGTCAAGCATTACAGTGGAAACTGGGCGATGCTATCACTGCAGCGTTACCCATCATGCTCCTCAGAAACAAGTGTAAGCATCAAAAGAACATAGGCAATCCTGTACCATAAAGTGTCCAAAGTTGTGTTAAAGGTTTGAACAAATCCTTGCAAGGGAATCCATTATTTTAAATGTGAGCATGCAATTAAAAACCTTGTCTTGTTCATCTTCAGCACAACTCTTGAGACAGAATACCTTTATTTCCACTGTGCAGATAAGGAATGAACCAAGAACAACAAAGGGTGCTGCTCCATGTTCTAGATCTGTAAACACTTGGGGTCACCTGCTCAGAAATGCTTGTGCCTTAACTTAACAGGCATGTAGGTTCACAGGAGTCGTATTATCTGTACTACAGCAGCCGCCGTTCTAACAGCTGCATGGAGGCCCAGCTTGGCTTCCCTCTTATTAGCATTCCAGCTTGCCGTGAACACCTTTCCATTTTGCAGGGCATTCATAGCTGGAATTAATTTGCTTCTCTTCTTCTGCTTTTATGTATAATGACTGATTTATACTCAGGGCAGCATTTGCTTGTGCCCTTCCATGAACAGGAGTCCTTTCATCTTGTGGAGGTCCCCATTAATGAAAGAGGAGGGGAGGCAACTTTCACCAATTCCCACTGCAGCTTTTATCCACATTGTTCTAGAGGACTCCAATATGTCGGAGCAAATTTCGGCAGGGTGAGCAGCTGCAAAAAAAGCCTCCCCTCCTCTTCGGTTAGCTGAGGTGTCCACTGGATCAAAATTTCTTAGATGAGCAGGAGAGCACAACTAGAACCAGCCCCTTGTACTTCCATTTTAATTTTTGCTTGGCTTATATATAGGGTTTTTGCTGACTTATGGGAGAATAGAATGGCAGAAAAGAATTTCAAACAAACGTGCATTCTAGAATTTTAGACATACCTGTGTATCTTGTAGCTGAGACTCCAAACTGGCAGCATCTTTGGCAAATTTAATGCCTTTTTTCTCTGCTTCTTCCAGGAGACTTGAGACGCTCTCCAGCTCATTCTGTAAAGCAAAGGAATCTAGAGGTAATGTACTCACATCTTGCTTGTGAGAAAATGTGTTTTTCCAAAGCGACTTCCTCAGTATAGGATATTCATAACAGTATTCATCTAAGGCAATATTTGAAATATCTATGTTCTGATGTCTCATTGCTATGTCTGTGACTATTTACATGAGACTTCGCTTTAGAACATGCAGTAGATTTGAGAAACTTCAATGGAACTAAGGAGAATCTTGCTATTTGTTTCCTCCATGACATTGACAAGTACTTTGATAAGAGCAACTGCATTCTATTGATTCCAAAAGTAGCCCAAGTGGACCCATTTGCAAGACATTTGTTTTGCAGCTACTTTAGAAATGCAGTTGAATACTCCACCTTTTAGGCATGCTTGCTTCAGGTTCTGTAAGATTATCACTACTGCCCTATGTCAAACAGAGCTAACAGAACTCCTATCGGGTTCTAGTTCTCTGACCTGACCCGATCTAATCTAATCTAGTATGGTAAACTGGAATTGGCTGGAAAACAGTATTTCAGTTCTCTTTGCGTGACTGGGCAGTTGTGTATTACATGAGTGAAGCTTTTTTACAGCTTCAAAATAAAGTGGCAGTTGAAAGGCTCGAACTTTATTTAGAAGTTTGACCCTGTGCACATTTTTACTGTAGAATTTTCTTGAAGCAGCTTAGACTGCAAAGTAAATAAAATAAAATACTGTCCTTTAACACTTCCAATATATTTCATGATAAGTCCTAAAGTGTTATGATAAACTGTAAGAGAATTTTAAAACTATTCTCCTCCGCCTATTGCAGCAGTTTCTGAGTGGTACAGATTTTCCCCAAAGTATTCTACACCCGTGAACCATCTCGCTGACATTTTTACTGCTCATTATGTTGGTTATATACTAAATGGCCGGAAAGGATGCAAGGCCCTGGAGAATAGTCCTGACCCAAGGCCTACATTTCTTATGAACTTTTGAATACTTTTATTGAAAACGTCCACAAAAAGTTTCAACAATCTGTAGTGAGCAGAATGAGGAGTAATTTTCACTCTGATGTTTTAAGTAACTTTCTCAAAATTCAAAATGTTTCTCTGAGCGGGATGTGGCTTGCATGGGGGAAAATGGGCACTTCAAGACAGGGGAAATGGTACAAGAGCTCTATAAACAGTCTCCTTGTCACAAGAGGAACAGTAACGTTGCATTTTTCAGGTGCTTAAAACTATTTCAACTTTCAAGAACCATATCAATGCAAAGCAGAAGCTTTGCATGTGCTCACCAAAGGATAACTAGTGCAACACAAAGTATTACCAGCAGCAGCTCCTGTCCTATTATCTGACATTAATGCCACACCATTTTTTCAAAATACTACATCTGTATCAAGCAGGAGCATTTTAGAAGGATGTTCACTAAATTGTGTAGTCTGATCAAGAGTTCGTGAGAAAAAGCTAAAGAATCGCCCATCCAAATCTTTACCTGCAGTTTGCTTGATTTTTCTGTAAGTTCTGTCCTCAGCCTCTCTCCTTCTGCAACCTTGGCCAGCAATTCCTGTACCTGCCCATCCAGCTTCTTCCTCTTGTGCTCCGATTCAGATCTAACCTGCTGCAACACCTTCACCTCGCAGGCCAGCTCCTTGTTATCTGTTTCCAAGCACTGCTTATTCTTTTCAAGATTTGATTTGAACTAGAAGCAAAAGAAAGGTAATCACACTTCACCTGCAATATAAATCTAGGCTTCACCTGTGGTGAAAATCTTTTTTTCTAGATTCAGACTAAAATTCACTGGCTTCTTCATTTGAGGAACCACAAGTTTGGCCATCTGATTTGAATTCTTAGCTGCTTCAAGTTCCATATGAATTTGTTTTTGAAACCGAACAGCTTTAGATATTGCATTGCAACACAACTGTAACACTTTACTGCGGAAGAGTCTACAAATGCATGAATTTGACACGAACGTGTATGCTACCGGCTACAGTCATAACAGTGGTTGCAACAATGGTTATGTGAGCAATTAAATCATAAAAGTGTGGCCTCATTTGCCAGAAATGTTGTGATATACCTAGGGTGGAGCAGGAGCTGCCACTGTAAACCACAATTCCACAGGGGATGCAAGAGGACCCAAATCTTAACACTTTATAATTTTTAGGTGCATATCTGTGAACAACACCCATATTGAGCAAAGTCAAATGAGCTTGCATTTCTGAGATAGGTAGCAAAGACTACCGCATTTTCATCCTTAATCTGTTGGACGTTTATCTACTGTCCTGTTCAAAACTGCTGATAGGTTGGTTAAAAAAATGCAAGATCAACTGACTTAAGTAGACAAATGGCAGCAGTATCTACTGTGCAGTTATATTGTGAAAGAAGAGTATTAACATCTGTTCGAATGTATTATTTAATATATGACTATCCTGCCCTCCTTCAACTGAACCCAACAGAGTATATACGAAGGGCTCTGAGGCAGTCTCCCGTGCATTCAAGTGCATCTTCCACTCACTCGTTTGGCCTGTTCAAGCTGTTCCGAGAGCTCTTCCAAGGCTGTTGCATGCCTCTGCCTAATATCCTGAATTTGGGCTTCGTGGTTCTTTGTTTCTTCTTCAAGTGCTTTCTTCAGTTCAGCAACTTCCTGCTCACGCTTTGTCCTAAGGAATACCCAGCAAGACAAGATCTGAAGGTCTGAGCAGCTTCTACCACAGTGTTTATTTTCCAATGATTTTTGCCTCTATGCAAATTTAAGATAGTTTTCAGAAACAAGCAATCTACCAGCATTGCCCAGAAGTAGTAGTAAGAAGAATCCAGTTTGGATAGAATAACCAAGTTTTAGTTTTAGTTTTTATTCCCCAAAGGCAGATTTCTGTAGCAAGGGAGAGCCGCCACCATTTAAATGTTACAAAAAACACCAAACTGGAGATTAATCTGTGTCAGAAGACATGAGGCAGTCCTAAGTTTATTAAAATATAAGGAGTGCTGAGTTACTTTTGGAAACTCTTCTTGTGTGAGAATTTTTACACAGATGTAAGTCATTAATGTTGCTTTGATTGAACAAAAGTTTCAACTATGCTCTGCCCTCGTTACATCTTCCAGAGAGTTGTAGCCAGCACTTCAGATTTACCAGAGTAGGGCTTGTTCTTTATGAGGAATCAAAGCATTATGAACACATTCCTTGTTATGTATCTAGTCTTCTACTAACCTGAGCTCTTGTTGAGCTGCTGTGGTATCCAAGGTATCTTCCAGCTCAGTCTTCAGTGCCTCCAGCTCCTCACTTAGATCTCTCTTCTGCTTTTCGGCCTTGTTTCGTGAAGCCTTTTCTGATTCAAGGTCCTCCTGCAGTTCTGCAATTTGAGCCTGAAGTTCTCGTATTAATTTCAGCGCATTGTTCTTCTGCACGGCTTCCTCATCCCCTCTGGAAACACAACACAATTTCTAGAATAAGAATGAAGCTCGGGTTCCAGGCTTTGCAAAAAGCCTATTCAAATGTTGGGAGTGCAAGTAAGAGTTCTAGACTTCCACAAGAAAACTTATCAGTGAAGAGCAATTTGGCAGTGTACTGGATTCTGTCTACCTAGTCGCAGATGGAGATCTAATAAGAGGTGGAAATCAAATGTCACTCCTTGACATGTGCAGAGGCCCACTGCTGCTCCTGATTTTTATTTTATTTTTTCCTTGTCATGAAAGGAAATTGGTGATGCTCAGAAAAAAACACATGTGATAGAAGAAGAGTTTGGATTTGATATCCCGCTTTATCACTACCCGAAGGAGTCTCAAAGCGGCTAATATTCTCCTTACCTTCCTCCCCCATAACAAACACTCTGTGAGGTGAGTGGGGCTGAGAGACTTCAAAGAAGTGTGACTAGCCCAAGGTCACCCAGCAGCTGCATGTGGAGGAGCGGAGAAGCGAACCCGGTTCCCCAGATTACGAGTCTACTGCTCTTAACCACTACTGGGATGGGCTGTGGAGTGTGCAATTTACACGGCACCCCAGCACCAACAAAGCAGAAATATGTAGTAATAGCTTAATAGCACCCTACAATACCAAATAACCTGGCACTATCTTTGCATATTCTACCTGGCAAGAGCAGCCTGCAGCTCCTCTTCTTTCTTGGCAAGCTGGATTTTTAGCTCCTCAATCTGGGCTTGCAGCTCTGCAATTTGGTCCTGTAGATCAGTTGTTTCTCCATCAAGTTTCCTTTTAGCTTTTTCCAGTTCTTGACGAGTCTTTTCTTCTTTTTTCAAGCGCTCTTTAGGAGACACAATCATGGTAAGTGGGGAATTTTTGTCTACTAAACACTATCTTATGAGAGCATGCCAAGGATGAACTTGCTAAAAATGAAGGTAACCAAATGGCTAATTCAAGATTTAGGGGCACAGAGTTGCATCAATCCCAAGTGAAAATGCCAGAATTCAGTGCACACATTTAGAGCATCTAACTTACAGATCACTACCACAGGACAGAGCTCCTCGAAATCATCATGTTTCAAATAGCATTCTGTTTGAACACTTCCAACATGAAGAACGATGCAGTCTGGGTTTAAAATCAGTGTTGTAAGAACATAAATGAACCCTAGAGAGGAACAGTGATGTTTCATTTCTTATCTGATTAATTTCTGCTATCTTCCAAGGCAACAAAATTGGGACTAGAACAACTCTGTATGTCACTTATGTAATAATGACTACTGATGTTTTTATCACAATGATGGGACTGCCATTTGACTTTTCTGTGCCAGGAACCAAGATATCCTGGGCTACTTATCTCTAGAACCTGGAAGGTAGACTTCTTAAGGAAAGGAACTTATCCCCACAAAGTCCTCAAACTATTACCAAAATCACGACTTGATGAAAATACAAATCAAGGTGTTTAGTAAGGAAGCCTAATTGTTCTCTGACAAGCGCAGAGGTTCACCAGCTAAGAAACAGAACTTGACCAGCCCTGGGAGACCATGATTAGAACCCTCTTGTCCAAAAGCTCCAGAAAAAAACATCAATTTATTCCACAGTAACTTCTAAGGTAGTTAAGCCTATGTGTGCACCTGCATTTGTGCAGACAAGAAAAAGAGCACTTGGCTGAGGCAATAACTTCGCAGGGAATAGAAGGATCTTAAATGACAACCTGATGCATTTTGAGTTTGATGCATTATGCAGTTCATTAAGGAATATTTAGTTTATAAAAAGTTTCTACTCTGAAACATGATTGCATAGCTTGTGCATAAAAGGGTTCTCTGTGCTTTCCTTTGATCTCTGGAGCCTATAAAAGAGACTCTTGCAGGCAGCTAGCTCTAGCTTCTGGAAAGCACAGCAGACAAGTTTCCATCCGTATCAAATAAAAGGAAATATTTGCTGGTAAGAAGTTGACTATAGAAATCTGGCTAGAAGCCGCTGAAGAATTTTTGGAGTATCCAGAAGTACTCTACAATTATTGGTTGTAAAAATCCTATAGAAAACTGAAAAGTATTTGGAACCTCTTTAGTACCTCTGTTGGATATTTAGAGCACTACTGAAAAGTAAGTCTCCCGAGGAGCTTGTCTGAAATATGTAGTCAATGGCTGATGGTCACAGAAGAGGCCGAGGTGGAAAATGTGCCAATTTCCTGTTGGGTGAGATTGTGTTGGGGATGGAATCTCCTCACTCAGTCTCAAAAAGATGACTAACAACTCCTGCCTGTTGATTGTTCCTGGTAGAGGCAAAACAAAACCTTCAGTGCATTAAGATAAGCTTCTGGTCCTCAACTAAAGATCTCATGGAAAGTCTACTTCCCAAGCAGAGGGACGAAATAGAAACTGGGAGAGATCCATCTCTTAAGTTAAGCCAGGATCTTGGGAGGCTAACTATAGGATTTCTGCTGCCTCAGAGGAGAAAAACAATAAGGAAGACACTTTGGGAAACTGTAAAAATGCATTCTCTTCCATTTTGGACTGTCAATGAAGTGGTATATGGTGACACCTTTATGCTTTCTTCCAGTATCAGGTTACTAAGTGTAAGGAAAGGCTATGACTAGCTTAAGAAATTGCAAGATGAACTTCAAAAATATGGCAGATGTCAGTTGCAATCCTTATTATTCAATTTCAGCCTATCTAGCTAAATGTCAGAACTGTAATACTTTCAGAATCAAGTCAGGTGGCCACAGCACTGTAGGCAGAAACTATTCCCAAATTAGGACACAAAAATAAGTAAATGTGTATGGAAAGTCAGAATTCTATGATGTATGCGTTTTACAGCCAAAAATTATTGCACATCTAAATCCAAGAAGGGGGTTGCGTATACTGTTGATATTGCAAATGTAACACTGCAAATATTTCATGGTATTTCTTCTCAAAACATAATCCATCAGCAAATGCCAAGAGCAGAAGGGGGAATTTTTATAAACAGAACATTGGGATAAAGAAAAATAACTCTATTTTGAAGCAAGTTGAGATAGCAAAAATAAATGCTAAGAACTTCCAGAAAGTATTCTAATGTGCAGCATAAACAGTGATGTTAAAAAAAATGCAGAGAGAGAAAGAGAGAGAGAGAGAGGGTGGGAGGGAGAGAGAAGTCAGTGAAATTTGGAAGGCAACTTGGAGTAAGGGGGGGGGGTATGAAGACTGGAATGCCCCAGTGAGAGAAGGGATCCTGTTCTTGTTGGTTTGGCTCTGGTCTCCCAGTAGGAGAAAGAAGGAAGTTCTATAAGTAACAGTATACTGTACATAGGAGTGAAATTTGCTTTGGTGATGCCAGGTGCCTAGATATTTGCACTAACATATAACAATCTAGGAATGCAGAAGTTGGTACAAAACAAAGACATTCTCCTCTTTTGTCATTCCATAGGGCCAACACAGCAACACCCAATTCCTATGAATAAGATTCAATATTTTCCAGTAATGAAGACATGCTGCTTTCTTTCTTTCTTTTTTTTTAAAGATCCAATTAACATAGACAAAAGTCAGATTAAGAATATGCCCAACGGCCAGAATAGCTATTAAGAAAACACAAATGAACATTTGAACACATTTTTTTGCATTTGCAATGCTGAAAGCAAACTGCTAACCTAAATAGTTTTCTTTGTGCTAACATTCGTAATAATGAAATACTCAGATACCAAGAGATGCAAGTCCAAATATTTGAAAATCTGTATTTACCCTGATTAATTCATTAACTTATTTGTTACAACTGGGATTAGCATGCTGGCCCACTGACCGGTCAAATGTTGTCCACTGACCTCCTATTTGACCAAATACTGCCAAATATTTCATGAAGGGGAATATGACACTGGAGAGGTCGCAGCTTAGCTTTTCCATTTAGTATCAGCAGTAACAGAGAATGAAGACTGCTTGCCCCTTCACCCTGCAGTAGTCAGGAGCATACTGCTGACATACCGATTCAGATAGAAGAAAAAGGCAGGGGAAACAGGTAACCAAATAACTAGCCTGCTTTCAATTCAGCACACTTGTCTTTAAAAACCAACTTGTGTTCAACAGCTGCTTTAAAAAAAATACTTTAAAAATGTAAAGCAGATGAAAATGTGTTTGTCATCAGGAGTTGTTTGTCATCAGAAGCCCTTCCCCCTTAAAGGAACAAAAATGGTATGACATAATTTGTGACATAGCACTTTCTGAAAAACTGACCCAGAAACTAAATACGGATAGTGGGGAGGGGGGAGCAGGGAGACTTTCATAGCAGACTGGTGGCCATTCATTCAGCACACGAACAACAACTCTACAGGACAAACTGCACCTGCTGCATTCCACAATGTATGTATGTATTTAGCGTTCTCTTTCATATTGATATTAGCAAATTTTCAGCCTCTTTCCACTTCAGTGCTTGCATGAACTATGGATCTGAACTATGCCTTTGAGTTCTGGAAAAGGAGGGGGGAATATTCAGTTTGTAATTCTTGTTCTCGTTTCACTATATTTTTTTATTTTATTTTTTAAGAAAGTAGCCCTCCTGAGAGTCCCTCTGCCATATGAAGTTTGCCTTCCCTGTTTGACATTTGCCTGTTTTCTTGGTTGGGGCCCTTTGTATATTAAATGCCCTCCCCATGGAAACCTGCCTGGCACCAGACCTGTTTCTTTTAAATCCCAGGTGAAGACCTTTTTATCTGCCTAGGCATTCCAAAACGTGTTGAAGCTGGTTTCTGAAGGCTGTTTCATGGTTTGTGTAGGATTTTGTTGATTTGTTTATTTTATACTGAGTTTTATTGTATTTGGGTGGTGGTGGTGATTGTAAACATGTACATGGGAGCAGACAGACCATAGGTCAAATTGTAAATTGACTGATTTTATTTAGTAATGAGCCAGTTGATTAAAATATCATTGCTCCAACAGTTAGTGCTTTAAAAATACTCGATCAAACAAATATTTTCTGACCAAATGCCCAATCCTAATAGCTGCCAAACTGACACTGTGGAAGACTATTATTGTACCTCTGGTCCCAGAAAATGATACACGTAAAGGCAGTGATAAGCTTGTTTTTCGTTCATTGTTAGCATACTTTTGACTTTTACTGAGAGTCCCTTCATATGGCAAATCTTGAAATTGCTAACCTTCCAGATCTGTGATCATCATTTCCTGCTTGTTCTTGAGTTTAGCTAAGTTTTTGGCCTTTTCTTCTTCTTCAGCCAGCTGTGAAGTACACTCTGCAATTCTATCCTCCATTAATTTCTTTTCCTAATTGAGAAAAAGAAAGCAACTTTTAGGTAGTGCATATATGGGCTCAGAGCAATAGACATGGGTCCTGCAGATACAGCTTGAGGCTGCATGAATGATACGACAGGACAGGACAATTCCATTGCCCCTCTGTATTTTACTGAACCTCCTAAGATTTTAAAGCAAAATGTGCAGGGCAAGCTGAAAAGAAGCCTTGTTACTTAATTACTTCCAGATAATTAAAACATGGGGCTCATCCAGATATATTTAGTAGAGGGCACAACAGAAATCATCTGGTTCAGGACATATCATTCCCCAGGGATGAGGGGGAAATGTTTTTAATGGTTCAAATAGGGGAGAAGTAGTAGAGTGAGAGCTCCCTAGGGTAAACATATGCCAAATGTATTTGGAGAAGGATGCTGTGTACAGGGGTTTACACTGAGTTTCTGAGCCAGGATGGGCCAGCTGGAATGGTGGACTGAGAGAGCACCATTGGGGGGCAGTGGACGCAAACTCCAAGGACAAGGAAGGGTGTACTGGAGGTGGGGTTGCTCTGGACATCATAAAGTTCAACAAGCTACAATTCTCAAAACGGGCAGACTTCTCCACAGAACCGTTGTGGGTGGAGATACTGGGTCAGGGGAAATTTAGTACTTGAAGAGACGTGCTGTCACCCTCCTGACCAAAATGCTCATGGTGATTTTGAGATGGGAGAATGAAATCTAGGAGGCATCTGAAATAGGAAGTGTAGAAACCAGTGACTAACTACCCACATGCATGTTCAGGTCACAATGAATAGCACTAGCGCCATACAAATAGAAACAGGTCCCCAAATGCAGGTTGGGATTGAAGGTGGGACCTGGGCTTGGAAAGGCTGAAGAATGCTACTCTAGAAGATGACCATTAAATCAAAGCTATCTTTCACAGAATGAACAGCAAAGCCCACCCTTTTTGCATGACTTATGACATCACTGCATGATAGCAGCACAACACATGACAAGAGTTTGCTCTATTGCGGGGGGGGGGGCAGGGAAGGTCCTAAATCCAGCAACAAACAGATGCCAATTAGTCTCTGGGTTACAAGATTGAGGAGCCACAAGATGGCTCCCACAGCAGTCACTTTTCACGCATTGCACTATTGTTTCCACATTCACAAGTTCTAAAGGAGTGTGTCACAATTTGCTCTCACCTTAAGAAATTTGGAATTTTGGTCCTCCAACAGTAAGATCTCTTCTTCCATCTTTTTTATTTTGGCTTCAGCTGTTACCTTCTCCAGCTGCAACTTCTGCCGAGCACCTTCTTCCTCATCGAGCTGCTCCTCTAAGTCCTTAAAAAACAGAAAGCTCAACTCAGCTATATTATAACTTGCCCCCAGTTTTCACGTGGTCTCACCAAAGATAAGTCAATGTACCAAAATTTAGACTTATTTTCCAATCATCCTACCATCAGCACATCAAGAGATACCTGTATGTGCGCCTGCATTTTCTTCTTTTCATTCTGTAGCACTTGGTTCCTTTCTTCCTCCTCTTCCACCCTGGATTCTAAATCATGCAGAATTTCTTCTAACTCTTGCTTCTTTGAAGCCAGACGGGCTCTCATCTCTTCAGCTTCAGCGAAGAGTTCTGTCTCTGCTTGCAACTGCTCTGCAAGAATGTTTTTCTCTTCCAACAGCTGCAAATTCAGTAGGAAAGTACTGTCAATCCTCCTTCAATATATTGTCAAAAACAACCATTTCATAGTTACAGGAGCATCGTGCATAGCTCACCCAGTCCTAAAAGTTACTGAAAGAACAAGCATGCACAGACAACCACAGTTACCAGAAGGAAAGACTTTTGAATGATGCTATTTGCTGCAATCTTCTGTCTATTCCTCCAGTTGTTCTCAAGGATGGAACCAAGAAGGAATAAACTAACAAGAGGGAACAAATATATTCTTTATCTAGCCCAGGCTCCTGTTCACTATACCAGCCCTCCAACTATTTTTGCCATCAGTAGCCATATACGTAGAGAGAAACTATACAGGGAGGGTGTGTGTATGCATACAGGGGTATACTTTGGTCTTTCAAATTTCAGTGGCTCCCTGTGCAAGGCCAAAATTCAGTGTCCCCTGCCTCTCACCTATGTCATAGTTGCAAGACCCCTTGCAGCTCCATGCCCAGTGTGGGGGAACCAGTTACACTGCCCTAAATCTGCCTCTGATTATATGAATATATCCAGAAAAGATTGAGTTCAATTTCAAAAGCGATCCACTGTGCAGCTTCACACCCCTTCTCCAGGCCAGTCATTAAAATGTATTTGATATAACTCCTTGCGTGTTTATTTGATCACACAATATGCTTTCTATTCCTACACAAACTAGGAATAGAGTTAAGATGTTAGTTTTGCCTAGGTAGATAATAAAGTCATACATGCTATTAGAATAAGGTTGACTTTGTGCCTAGGTCAGATTGTGTATACAAACCTGTTGATGTTTCCTTTCCATCTCCTCAAGTTCTGCTTCTACCTTTGTCTGTTTCTCCTTCACCTTCAGAAGCTCCTCATCCTTAGCCTGAAGTTCTTCCTCCTGGCGAGTAACTTGAAGCAGGGGCTTCACCTGCAAAGTATGACACAAGAGGCATGCCACTTTTGTGCTGCTGAAAATTCCTAACCACCACCACCACCACCGACCTTTGTGGACAACCTACCTTTGTGAACACTCTCCACCACTGCCAATGCCGCAGCTTCAAATAGGCAGCACAATTTCTCTGCAGGACTTTCAATGCACTCAGCTGCTGCTGTTTCTTAGCAAAAGCCCTGAACACAAACCAAGGTTTTCCATTTCAGTTGGGAATGTTTGCATTTTAACAGCCACATCAAAGCATTTCCAAAGCCATATTCAAGTGCAAGGGGGCAATACTCATGCTTTGTTTTTTTTATCCTGGCAATAAATTTATTCCATTAGACTGCTTCTCAAGCCTTTTAGCAGTGAAATAACCATGCATCTGTCTGTAAATTCAGTGCTTTTCATTAAGCTAACTGAACATTTCCACAAAATCTGCACTTCAAATATAAGAGCCTGCCAAGATTACTATAAACACTTACTTTCTGGCAAGGTATCCCCTGCAGACTGCCTGGAAGAAGATGATGATGTCTGTGATCTTCAGATCTCTTTCTTCCTCTAGGTGTGCCAGAACACCAGCTCGGAAAAAAATCTTGCTCTGTCCAATTCTATACAAGTTGGGGTCCAGCTCTAATGCTCTGATCTGCACAAATACCCAAGACCCATTTGTTTCAAAATTTAAAAGGCAAAGAAGATAATGTTTTTTAGCAATGTTAGATTGCTACTGAATGACTTACCATGCGTTCACAAGCCTGCTTCCCATCCATAAATCCCTTAGGAATTGCATTAGGAGTCAGGATCTCATATCTACCAATCAATAAGAAAACAACCAGTTAAGCTCTGATCAGAATGTACAGGCACCAATTTTCATTTAATCCCCGTGCTACGCTTGACTAATGACAGAAAGTTATGTTGAGGGGGAAGACTGGGTTTAACCACCTGATATGATGTAGCTCTGAACATGCATTCTGGAGTAAAAGCCAAATCTAGTTATTATAGTACCTCTGTCTAAATTCTTGGAACACTATCCTGTTTGGAAATCCTTGCCGACAAATCCTTATTCCTTCCAAGACACCGTTGCAGCGAAGCTGATCTAGAACGAGGTGCGGATCCAGCTTTCCAGCCTAAAGGCAGAGGAGAAGCTCTGTTACAGGACAGTACTAGCAGCTCCTTGTAATCATCCTTCTGGCTTTTAGCTCCTTGTAATCATCCTTCTGGCTTTTAGCCTTACCTAGTTAAAGAAACTAACCACTCACAAGGATTAAGTGGGGTTCTGAATACTTGTGCAAAACATGAAATCCAAACCCTATCATGTCAACAAATACATCAAATGTCAATAGTATTGCTGGAGATTCATTCCCCGTGTCTGCAGTCATGGGATTGTTGTCTATCACATGACGGTGTATGTTTTCATTCCACAGTGTGGGAAGTGACGGAGACAAGATGTTTTGTGTTACTGTGTTCTGTGAAGTGAGACTATTGTCCTTTGTTCTCTCTCTCTATTGTCTGATGAAAAAGAGGATGGAGCTAAGTCAGAATGCTGCGAGTGTATTATATGTAAATAAACGTAGATTAGCCAAAATGCTGAGCTATTGAGTTCTGTTACACAAACTGCGAATACTCTGCAGATCCCTAAGTGTGCTAATGCCTTTTGGCATTAGTCGCTGTGATGTTCAGGTTGGGGAAACCTTTTGAAGCTCCCGAACGATCGACCAGGAGGGAGAGAACATGCCAGTTGGGCATGTGTCTCTACCAGGGTCCTACTTGAGAGTAGGTCGCTCCTAACAAGTATTAGCGACTGGGAAGGGAAAATCAGAAGCATCTTATAACGTTTGAAATGAACACATACCCTCTTTTCATGGTTTGGAATGATGCAGCGGACAAAATTTGGGTTAGTATTTCGCAGCGTGGCCATCAGTTTGGTGAGGGACTCCTTGTATAGCTGCCCCACGGTACGGAACATGCCCTTCTTGGTCTTGTAAGTCGAGCCAAACGCCGTCTCTGTTATCCCAGTGACTTGATCCAGACCCACAATGCGGTCCACTGCAGGCAACAAGAACACTGAATTAAGCGGATTCGGGAAACAGAGCAGCGCACGAGAGATAAAAGGTTCGACAAATGCTCTGCGTGACAAACGGTGGAAGGTGCTGCCTACTATGGCAAAGCAATCTACGTACATATGGAAGCAGCAGGATTGAAAGCAACACACCAGGCAGAACATTGTAGCTTTTGCCATTATGCACTACAAAGCACAAGTCACGGCTTTATGCACCAAAAGCCATTCCCTTTTCATACGTAAAAGGAATTTTAGACCAAGAAGCCGCAAATAATGCGAGTGAATATGTGGGAAGGTTTACAATAGAGCCAAAAAATGCAAATGACATGTATCAAACTTCGCTAGGAGCAAACCATGATCAGCCTGCCAACAACTTTTGCTTAACTTGAAGAAAACATGGAATAATATTCCCACAGAAAATGGGGGGGGGGGGGAGAATAATTAGGCTATTTTGTTTCACCACTGACATTCCCTTTACCACATTGTATGAAGTGCAATTCTGTGGGTATGTCATAGTAAATAGTACACCTGAGATATCCACTGTGTATGTGACAATGATAAAGCTTCTGTAAAGCTCTTTACTTTTTTTGAGGAACGGAAGGGAAAGTATTTTCTATATTGTTTTCCTCTATGGATTATATAAATAAACCAAACTCTAAAGGCATGAGGAACCAAGCACACATTTGGACCAGGAGGACAGGGGGTGGAGATGTTATTTTTTTGGTCAGTTAGCAAAAGAGAAATGTAAATAAACAAATCTCAGGACAGCCACAGTACTGGGTATTCCTAGGAAACAACACATTAAAATCTTCAACCTAAGATCTTGCTAATTAGCCTAGTCATTGCACCAGTAATCTAACATCTTCTTCCCAGTTAGACCAACAGTGCCTCAGCCTTAAATGTTGAAATTCATACTAGGTTCAGGGAGTCCTTTCCACTGTGTCCCTAGACAAATAAAAATTTAAACAACCTGGACATGTTGCTGAGTGGCACTTCATAGTACTTTGAAGTTCAAGAATCTATCCTGCAGCTAAAACCACTGCCATGTCTACTTCAATTAAGTATGCATAAAATTACATCACAGTATTTACTAATGAGAGAGCAATGCATGCTGCATCCTCCAATGAAGGAAGAGCCAAACAGTAACCAATCCCCCAAGTTTAAGTGAATATGGGCCATATTCTTAAGTATTTGCACAATCATATATTTCACAAAATACATTTTTTTTCTATCAGGAGTAGAAATCAGTCCCCTCTAGCGATCAAGGAAGCAGTGCACGAGAGCAGATTCACTCAGGAAAAAGCAACATGCTTCATTTTGAAACTACATCAATATGATTAACTTAGATACACCCATGGAGATACATAAATTCCCTGCTTATGTATTTTAGCTTACAACAAAAGCACAATCAGACACATAACATTTGGAATGGTGGCAGTAAAAATCTAATAAAATGCCAAAGCAGGCTCCATAAAATACTTTTAGTGAAAAACAAAGCAGCTTTAAAGTCTACCAAAATAAATACAGTTTTGCTAATGGGGTAATCTTATAGGTTTACTCAGAAGTAAATTCCACTGCGATCAACTGGGCTTAGTTCCTTGTAAGTCTGCTTAGGAGCGCAGCCTAACTGATATTTGCTTCAAGTTTAGAAGTGCTCCTGCAGATTAATGGGCAGCATATACCCCTGGCAGAATTTGTTTACTTGGCCCAAGTACTGACGGACTTCCCTCATAAGCTATCATTCAAAATATAGGCATTTAATAGCAATGATACTAATTTTGAACAGCTTCTGAAGTAATAAACATTCAACATGCCATTTAATGCCAGCGCAGCAAGTTGTATAAAGAAAACTTGCTTTGACTGCAATTTTTTTAAAAAAAAATTGTATACAGACAATAACATGTACAAATCATACCGAACCAGAGTACCGATACTCCTAATTTCAAATACCTAAAATCATCGGGGTATGTTGGAGAAGCAAGCCTGTGTTTCAAAATGCAGCTACTCACTTGCAAAGCTTCTAGAAGTGCAGTACAAAAAAATGAGACTCTATGTATGCAGCAGCAACTAAATAGGTATGTGCACAAGAACATTTGCCTTGTGGAGGTAACGCTAAGGTTAGGATGAAATGAAAGTTCATGCTTGCCTAACAAGCAAAAAAATGTTTTTCCTACAGATTCAGGTCCTGCTTTTAGGAGGCCTATGTTATTATTTTTGTTTTTCATTCATTCACCTGGTGTATCAGGAAGACCAGTAACATTGTCATAGAAAGAAGCTCTCTGAATAATGTCAATCTCTATGGCACAGAAACGGCAAGAACAAAGAGCAGATACACAAGACAGTCTAGTTAGTAAAGAGAAGACAATTTTGAATTGCAAGCAAGCTTTAACAAAGTGCATAACAGGTTGCTGTGGTGTAATGATGGATCTTCAGCAGAGTGTGTTGATTTCAGGGCCCAAACAGTGAACATAAAGGCAGGTTGTCAGACTATAGATTTACAAGGAAACATGATAGTGATTCCATATTTCACAACAAGGAACTGTTTACTGAAAAAATGTTCTGAAATGGAACAATTGTTGTGTTCATGCATACTTTGGGGCTGGTCTGTTTAATAGAGAAACCAGTGCATTTTTTCCTTAAAAATGTTTAGGGGTACTCTCATTTTCCTACTCATATTGAAATACTGCTCCTCAATGAGGCTAAACTTAGATTCACAAAATGTTTAGGAGTATGCGTACCCCTGTATACCCCCAGAAAAAAGCACTGAGAGAAACTATGTATGGACTGTGAAGCAATAAGCCCACAGGCACACCTTCTACTAAGTTTACAACTTAACTGATGACAGATGTGGAAACGCCCCCTTCTCACAATCCACGCACGGTCCCTGCTCCAAGGCATTTACAATATTCCCAGATGGGCGTTTATCATAGTCATTACACATTCTTGAAACCTGGCTCCATAAAACCTCAAAAGCATTTCTTCGGTCTTCAGCATGTTTACTTTGCTTCACTAAAGTTGACCTCAGCGAGGAAATAAAACTGCTAATATTGCGCCTTTGTATAAGTCTATGATGGGCCACACTTGTATAGTGCAGCTGGTAACTATATCTTTTAAAAAGGTTGTTTGTAGACCTGAAAATGATGCAGAACAATGGCAACCAAATTTACCAGAGGCCTGAAGCATGTCCCCTACATAAGGAAAGCTGACCATCTTGATTTGTTGCTAATTTTGCTAGCAGGCTAGGTTTAAGGTTCCTGTGTTAGTTCACAAAGCCAAAATCAACTTGGGTCCGAAGTACCTCAATGACCATCTGGTCCCTTATACACCACCTCACTCCCTGAGATCCTGGTGGTTCCTCACAGGCCTTAGGTTTGATAGGCCTTCATTACAGGCCTGTAGGGGTTTGGCAGGGACCAGCTCTCCCCTTCTTTGAGAAACCCCTTGAAAGCCGTATTTTCTGGACAGGCCTTCCCAATATGCATTTATTTTTCAAACCAACCAGTATCTATTGATGTTTTAAATTATGTTTTATAGATGTTTCTAGATTTTATATGCTGTCAGCTGCCTTGATATATTTTATGTATCTGTAGAAAATGCACTATCTAAGCACCCAGGAATCTGCTGGTTGTCAGATGCCTTGGAAGTGCTGCTCAAGGGGCTTTGCAAGCACTTTTGGAAGGAAAACAATACGCTGCTTTTAGATGGAGCATTCTTTTTTTCCCCCCTTTCCAAGGAACAGGTACAGAGTTCCCACCAATCAGGTGATCTGCAGTATCTCCAAACTTGCTTGATTGGTTGAATAATCTATCATTGCAGAAAGCCGACTTTGGGAGTCTGATGACAGTCAATAGTTGGGAAGTCCAAACCTCTGTGGGGCTTCAAAGCACCGTGCAGGGCTATTTGCTAGCCCTATGTGGTACTTTGAAGTCCCAATGTGCTGCAGATCCTTATCTCCCCAAGATAAATTTGACAGGTGGGAATGCCATCAGGTGATTGACAGGTAGATGGCGCAGTTACTGGCGAGCAATAGCCATAAAAGGCTTTTGCCCTTATGTCTGGTTTGTGCTTTCCCATAGGCATCTGTTTGGTCACTATGGAACACAGGGATCCAGGATTAAGAGTGTCTTTTGGTGTAATCCATCAGTTCTCTTCCTAAATTAAGTTAATGCGAAGCTAAAAGTTAAGCAGGCGTTAAAAGCATACTAAATTATAACACCGTCTTGGAAGCACTCCAAGCAATGCAACCAAGTTTTAAGAAGTGTTTTTGGTTAAGGAAGCTTATGTTCCACCATACCAGGCAAACAGAAAATTAACAATGCAAGAAAAAGACTTAATGTACTATTATGATACAATATTTAAGAGCTATTTAAACTTTGATTATTCAAAATTCTTAGTTTACTGTCCTGTTTTACCAGTGTACCCATTGCTGATAACTAAAACAGCAGCTTCAGAACTTTTAGCTGTCATAAAAGGTTGAGAGTCGTTTAGTCACAACAGAGACTTTCAAACTATCCTAAATGACTATGAAAAGAGTCTACTCAAAACACACTTGCAGCTAAGTAGCTTGATGTATGGAAGTGCAATCAGCCCATAATGACACATGTGCAAGTAAATTAATTGATACTGCAGCGGCACTTCAAACCCTCCTGCTGCCACTGCTGGCAGGAGTATCAAAGGAATTGCACTAACCCATAAAGGATTCATGTGTAAGCTTTGCAGAGAAGGCCCCAACTCACCCACCAGGATTTACCAGCTCATCTTATATAGATTAGGAGCAGATTCTTACCATCCTTCCAAAGCTCTGCCACAAATTTGTCTGAAGACTGGTGTAGAAGCGTAGCCACGTTGTCATTCAAAGGGTCCATATTTTTCATAAGCCACTCATCTGCCTTGTAGTCCACCTGGAATTAAGCAAGTGGGGTAAACAGCAAATACTGTCAACCTTCCCAACCTGTTTTTTCTTTTTAAGGGAAGATGAGACGCATCTCCTCATATGTGATTGACACTTAAGCAGTGCTGAAATTGTGAAGAACCTCTGCACACACTTACTGAACTCCCTTTTCAGACTAACACTGAATGTACCACACTGTCAAGGGTGTATAGATAGCAGGCACAACTCCTCCGTCGCACTGAATGCATGAGGCGGGTTGTCTGAACAGGGTTTTTATGTGTACAGTGGATCCACTTAACATGATACTTTCCAGACTGTCCCTCTGCTGCAAGTGACCCTTAAGTCTTTCAAACTCATTTTAGAGATGACAGCTTCCCAATGTTTACATGGCGGTAGGCTACTATTGAGAAAACGCCTCCCCTCCCCACCACCAATTGTAGGGCTATTATCATTTAAAAAAAATTTTTTTTTTTTAATTTCTTGAATTATCCCACCCTTCCACCCAAAGGTGCTCAGAGAGGCATTTGGAGTCCTGGGCAGTGCCTCACTGATGGATATGACTTTGTTCCTTGAGCCTTCAAAAGTTCAGGCTGACATTAACCCGGAAGTAACTGCAAAGGTGGCTGAGTTTTTGTCAATAGTATCTCTTAAAGAGTGGTGAATGGCACAATTTAGAAGGAAGAAACTCCTCGTTATTACATATTTTACATGGCTGTTTATTTGTATATAGTTTAAAATTTTATACAGTGGCACCTCGGGTTACATACGCTTCAGGTTACAGACTCCACTAACCCAGAAATAGTACCTCGGGTTAAGAACTTTGCTTCAGGATGAGAACAGAAATCGTGCTCCGGCAGCGCGGCGGCAGCAGGAGGCCCCATTAGCTAAAGTGGTGCTTCAGGTTAAGAACAGTTTCAGTTTAAGAACGGACCTCCAGAACGAATTAAGTACTTAACCAGAGGTCCGTTCTTAACCTGAAACTGTTCTTAACCTGAAGCACTTTAGCTAATGGGGCCTCCTGCTGCCGCTGCGCCACCAGAGCCCAATTTCTGTTCTTATCCTGAAGCAAAGTTCTTAACCTGAAGCACTATTTCTGGGTTAGCGGAGTGTGAAACCTGAAGCGCATGTAACCTGAAGCACATGTAACCCAAGGTACCACTGTACTGCAGCATGTGAAGTATCTTGCATGGAATCAAAATGGGCACCAGAGTTTGGAAGCAACATATTTCACTCTCCAATCCTACCCGATGACCAGACTCAGGAGGCCAAACTTATTCTCAAATAGCAAGATACACAGGCTCCTGCAGCCTCTCAGAAGTCCCACAAATGGGACACACTGATAAATGCTGAAGAAATCATATAGCATTTCAGGCTTACCCTTCCTGCATAATGAATGATGCAGAAGTCTGCCTTGTCCTTCAGCTGCCGAGGCTTTTGGAATTTGGAATGGGTTCCTTGTTCCTGGACCAGTTTTTCCACAAATGTCTTGTCAGTTGCCTTGGGGAACCAGCACTCTTCATCCAGAAGAGCAAGTACACCAGGGGGGTTGGCCTAGCAAGGATTAGTACATAAATAAATGTTTTATTACCAGAATCTATTCTGTTCTCACCTCCCCTCATTTGATATTCCTTTCACCGTACAGTTGCACCTGAGCAACACAGCCGAAGCAGAGCACGTGCTTATGCAAAAATAAGATCCATATTCGCATTTCAACGGGAGATACAAGTGGACATATGTGACTAATGGCAATGGATTCCCCCCAAGTCAGTTGATTTTGAAATCAGATACAAGAAGGGAACAAGATACAAGCATATCAAGAATTCTAAAGCATCAAGTTCAACCAACTTGATGCTTTGCCTCACAGGATGTCTCATAGCAACACAGAGCTACCTGAAATGTAATCAAAATTATGAGAACCAAAGTAAGAGCTATTAAAGGTACAGGACGAGAAATAGGAAAAGAAACAGAGCTCAGTGATATATACACTGAAAGTCAGGGTTCCCTACCCTTCAGTTAGCTCACAAAATAATGTGTGACATAAGCAAGCCTAGAGTACATTTGGGCATGTTCCAAGTTACCAGCGCCTTGTTAATCAGATCCAGTGAGGCATGTATTGCCTGTAAGAACATCATTCTGAATTTCAGTTCATAACACATTTTTCTAGCAGGGTTTTGTTTATTATAAATGTGCTTTTTAAGTCACCTGGTCAGTTTTTAATTAGAAAAGCAGAATAATAATGCCACAAATGCAAATCAGGAGGGTAGCACTTGCTGGATTTGTCTACAGGCACACTTTACAGAAATGTATCTTGATTCAACACTTAAATCCCGGACAAGCCCCTCTAGAAAAACAAAAAGCAAAACTTGGATCGGTAAGGTGTATGGAATGATTTACATCAAAGAGAGATCTCGGCTGAGAAAGCTATGAGCTGTTAAAAGGACAAGGATGAGAACTTACAGGTCTTTCAATTAAATCAATACAGGGTTGCAGATCCAGTCCAAAGTCAATAAAGTTCCACTCTATGCCCTCCCTCTGATACTCCTCCTGCTCCAAGATAAACATGGTGTGGTTGAATAACTGCTGCAGCTTCTCATTGGTATAGTTGATGCAAAGTTGCTCAAAGGAATTCAGCTAGGGGAAAATATCAAGAAAGTTAACTTTTTAGAGTTTTACAGCTTTTGTATTGGTTATACTACAATGTAAGTTTTGCAGGGCAAACCATTTAACAAGCAACTGGCCAAACGTGCAGAGTTTTGCACGTGATTCTATGATAGCAAGGAAATAAGGCAGACGTGCTAATCTCTTACACAGAAACCCCATCTCATTCAGAGCTTACCAAGACTGCTTAAAAGTCAGGAAAAGCCACTGAAAAATGTGGACACGTGTAGAGTAGAATCTTATCCATGAACTTTCAATATTGCAGTTTGGAGCTACCAGATCCATTGCAATGCTATTTTATATATGTTACAAAAATCTCTCAATCTAGTAAGTACTGGAAATTTCTTTCATTTGTCTAAATACCTCAAAGATTTCAAATCCGGCAATATCCAGGATTCCGATGAAAGAAGCTCCCTGTCGCTTGGTCCTATCCAGAGCTTTGTTAATGCGGTGAACAAGCCAGCGGAAAAGGCGTTCGTAGGTGGCTTTCGCCAATGCCTCCACAGCAAAGTCTGCCTGAAAATTTGAAAGAAAATTTGGAAGAAGTTGTAAGAAAATAGAAACTATTAAGTTTAGCACAGTTACTATTTCTAATAGAAAGATAATGAACATGCTATTTCCTAGGTATATTTATTTTGTTTATATCCCACCCTTCATCCCAAAGGAGTATAAATGTCATATTCTAATTAAGATCTAAGCTTGAATGTTGTACCACTTAAGATACAGAAGGCCAGCTATTATGTGGCTTTCTAGTTTTCCTACAGACACACACATATCAAACTGTATCTCACTGATCAACCACTGCACCCAGCGTACTGATGCTCAGTGTAATTGTCTCCTTATTTGGAACTCCAATGCTGAAGCTCAACCGAGAGGCATTGATGGGGGTCCAGGCACTTTTGAAATGCCAGAACTAACTTGTCAGCAGTTTTTGGGCTCCAGGTGAAACCTGAGGCCTCATATGCAGTCTTACTATAGCACACAGGATACTTAACCACCCCTCAGGGCAAAGAGAAATGGTGAGAATGTTTGCTGGCCGGAAACTGGTGGCTACTTTGGGTGGAATAAGGTTCAACATTTTGCACCACAAAGCTTACTTGTTCTTTGGTTTGTGCTTTCTGGACGTAGTCCCTGCCAACTTTAATGCGTGGCGTGAGTATTGCTCGAGTAAATTCCATTACATTCATCCCCAACAGGTGGCAGAGTTTCTGTGCAACTACAAATACAAACAATGCGATCAGTTACCAGAACCTCAACAACTGGTTTTAACACTAAATAGGTGTCCCCAAAAAGTATTTCCCACAGTTCCTAATGTTAAGGAACCCCTTCCAAGTCAACTTGTTCGACAATGTACTCCCTGTGTATTGCAAAGGACTCCAGTGAATGTTCTAGGTTGCCAACTCACTTCATATAGGCATAATGAGCCTTTGTACTACCCTACATGAACCAAGCGTACACCCTAGCACACATTCAGCCACTGCCCTGCAGCTACATGCTGCAGGGGAACGCTGGCAATGGTGGGCAAATTGACCTTCAAGGAAGTTTTTCCACCATTACTGATTCTATCAATGAGGAATCTCAGCATTTCTCAGAACACCATTTGAAAATCACTCAAGGAGTAACACCAGTACAGTCGTACCTTGGATCCCAAATGCCTTGGTACTTGTCCGTTTTGGCTCCCGAACGCCGCAAACCCGAAAGTGAGTGTTCCGATTTGTGAATACTCTTTGGAATGTGAACGTCCGGCAGGGCTTCCGATTGGCTGCAGGAGCTTACTGCAGCCAATCGGAAGCCACGCCTTCGTTTCCAAATGTTTTGTAAGTCAAAAGGACTTCTGGAACGGATTCCGTTCAACTTCCAAGGTACCACTGTACTTCACATTAATGAAAGGTAGGGCAATAAGTAAGCTCTGCAACTCAACAAGTGAAGCCTTCCAAACAACCAATGCAATAAGTTCTTAATTCTAGCATTCATTCACCAGGAACGTGTGCCTGGGTTTGCGTATAATAAAACTCTGTGTTAGCATATAATAAAACTATCACTGAAACTCTGTAGATTCAGGAAATACATGTTACATATAGCTGTGCTTCATACATGTCACAGCATACATTTAACCAGTATTAAATCAGCACTCGGGGGTGGGGATAATGAACCCACTCTGATGACAAAGGCAGTGACACACTACTCTATGCATTAACAAGTTCCCTTAAGAAATCCACTTAAGCACAAAGGGCTGAATGATACAGATGATCCTTGTCACAGAGAATACAAAAGTGAACTAAGAACGTGAGAAAATTCCTACTTGTGTCAGGATCCCCCCCCCCCAATGATTAAGAGGAACATTAGACATGGATAGTATTAAATTATAAAGTCAGTCCTATGCATACCACCCTGTCACTTGAACGATCAGATTTTCTAAACTTAGCATTTATGGTCTCCCATTCTCCAAAAAGTCGTGTTTGGCTCCAGAATCACTGTCCCTGGCAGCATAATCACTGTATAGACCCAAGAAAAATAAACCGATTCAACTGCACATACCATTTTACTTGGGAGTTTTAAAGACTTTGCTGATAAGCTCTTAATGAGGTTAGAGTTCAAATACTTTTTCAAAGAGGAAATACCTCAACATAGTCTCAGGGATTCTGAAGTATTTAGTAGGTTTGGGGGTGGGGGGAACAAAACACAAGATGTGTGAACAGTACCAGTTTCTTAGTACCTGAAGGCTAGGACTTATCGTTACAACCACAGCTGCCTCTATACTGCAGGCATAACCAACATGGTGCAGGATGATGTGAGCTGCAACTCCCACCATCCCTGGCCATGCTGCTTGGGGCTGATGGAAGCTGCAGTCTTCAACGTCTGAATGGCACCACATTGGCTATCCTTGATACAGAGGGAGCTGTTTCTTTGCAAGCATCTATGCAGATATCATTCACTGATGAGGAAAATAGACTAAAATCAAGTCTACTGTGCTTGTAAATATATCTACCCGTATTTTCCGGCATAGATGCCTGGTCGGTGTTTCGCTCTTTCTTGAAGGAAATGTTACCAAACTGCAGTACTGAGGATACCACTTTCAACATAGCTGGAGGCACACAAAAGAGCAGAGGACAAGAGCAGATAAATACATCATGTATACATGTTTGACAGGCAGTCAAGTTCAGTATGAAAGAAGAATATCTAACTGGTTCAGGAAACCCACAGGACAAGCCCCCCCCCCCCCCCCGTTTCAGATCAGGTCATAGCTGTATCTGACAAGTCCAATGTTTCAACAAGGCAAGGTATATGTCAGAGGCTCTACAAACCCTAAAATAAAGGTACTGAAATCCTACACTAGGGTAATCCAGTTCTACACCAAGAAGTTATTACCTTTTTTAGGATTTATGCTACTCTTGGAGAGTTAATGAACTACATAATGCCCTGCCCGGACCATTAAAAGTCTCTGCCTTTTAAAGATTTTACTGCTCGTTATGTACATACTTTCAAGTCCATATTTAGAGTAATATACCATGTTTATTAAGCTGCGATGCCACACTATTCTAGATACAATACTGAACTTACTTTCTGCATTTTTACAAAAATGCTACAGGTTTTAAGTGTAAAAACACACATTTCCCCGCTTCAAAAACCGAAGCCATTTCAAACATACCCAAGATTTCATCATGAGAAAACCCCATGATATGCATGGCTTCCATTGTCTCCTGAAAGTTATCCTTATCTTGCTGGCCAGGAATGGGCACGTAGCCATTGGAGAGGAATCTGTAGTTATTAAACCCTTCAAGGAGTAAATCAGCTGTATTGAGGAGGAAAAACGCAAGAGAGGTTTCTTCAAGACACTGGGTAAAGTAACTCTCCATTCATTTAAGGTTGCCATATTTCAAATTGGGAAATTCCTGACATCTGCAAAGTGGTTGGGCTTTTGTAGGGAACAAACACAAATTGTTGAGCTTTTGTGGGGAAACCTCCCCCCAAAATAGTGATTTTAAGCTTCTGGAGCTGTTTCCACTGCTTTTTTTCCATCATGTTGCCATACATCCGGGTTTTCCCTGACATTTTGCCAATTTGGCAAAATTCCCCCCTGTACCATTTTTACACCCCAAAACCAGGACATGTCAGGAATTTTCCTGACGTATGGCAAGCCTATACAAGACGTTATGGCAGGCCAGTATTTTATTCTCTAACAATGACAAAGTTTAAAGAGTTCAGAGACCAATTCCCTATTATTTATAAACTATTTTAAAACCCAGATTCATTTTCACATTGGGCTGGAAACAAACAAAAACTTTCCAGAGGACAAAGGTAGACAAACAATATTTCAGAAGACACAAAAGTCAAAAGGTATCCTCAAAGAACATCTACATCTGAAATGCTGATGATCCCAAGAAGAAGTGGAAGCCTTCTCACAATAATTTGTGCTTCGTCTGAAGTGTAAATACCATGCTGCTTTGGCCTACCAACAGCACCTTGGCACTATTCCCAGCTTGAGTGCTCTTCTGTCCAGTGTGAGTTTGATAGCTGATGCCAGCACTCCTTTAACTGCCTGGCCTGAAGCTTACATGTTTCTGTCCAGCCAAGGGCTCAATAAATTTTATAAAGCTTTATAGACTGTAATTGTCTGCTGGATCTGTTAATATGGGTGATGCGGATTCATTGAGGCCTGCACCACCGCAGCATTCCAAACACAGAACCTTAACTCCAAATACCGAACTGAAGCCTAGCTGCAGAGTTCATTATTTAGGAATCCCTCATCCAAGGTATCTTGGACAGCGCCAGTACAAATGACCTGACAAACAGAGCCATCTGTGCCCTTCACATATGCAAAAAGATAGTAAAACCATGAAATCAATTCAGTTTCTGTTTAAACGCTGCAACTAATAAACTGAAAAGAATAATGCACTGACTCACCTTTCAAGTGTTCGCCTGCCCCAGATAGAAGCTGATAGAAGATATGAAAAGTCCGCTCATCTTTGGCTTGACGGACGGCACGTGACTTTTCTAGTAGGTCTGAGCCAGAGCAATTAAGGATTGTAATGGACAACTATGCAGTTTTGCCATGAAAAGGAAACAAATTCCTAATTAACAGCAGCAATCCCCCCACCCCATTTCTTTTCACACATTCTATTTTGCACTGTGTCTTCATCAGCACCAGAAATTCTCAGCGTAGAATTTGATGTGCGAGATTAGTACCTCAAAAACCATTAGAGGTCCTACGCATCTTCCAAATAGTCTGAGCTACATCCACCGTGGGCTGCACTATTCATAAATAAATCCGATCAAAATTGTTTCCTTGAGTCTTAAAGAGACAGAGAGAGTGCAAAATCCATAAATGAAGCAGAGGTGCGATGCTACTTCACAGCCAGCTTAGAGGGAGACACGGAGTTGTCACTGAAAGGAGAGATAATGTTCTCCTGGCATGTGGTGAACTCCCTCCGAGCTTCCAGGCTGTGGATAAACTGAGAACTGCTCGTGCTTGGGCTACAAAATCCATTAGGCTCTGATTCAGAAGATTCTGCAACCCATGATTCCTGCTTGCAATTGCTCAGTGGCAATATAAATGCACTCTGCATATGTCAATAGCCACAGGCCTTTTTCAAACTACTTAATCTTCCAGAGCTAAGCTCTAACAGAGGAGGCAGTTCTGGACGTATAACCCTGCTATGAGTAATTCATACTTTAGGGAAGACTTGAAGAAAATGAGACATTTAATAATAATAATAATCATCATCATCTATTAAATTTGTTAGTCACTCTGTCTCATCCAGGGCAACCCAAAGTGAACTACAACCAACCAACAACCAAATTAACAACAAAATAAAACCCCACATAGATACATTGAAACTAAGACGGTAAAGAAATACATTAAAAGTTTTCCGCCAACTTCTAAAAGGCCACAGATAATTAAAGGCCAAAGGCCTGGTTATAGAGGAAAGTTTTTGCCTGAAGCCTAACAACAACAACAATAATAAATTGTTTTTTAAAAGAAGGTTGAAGGAAGAAAATAGAGTGGGAATGTGAAAAGAGCAAATGAGGGAGCTAGATTTCAAAAGTATGTATTATAAAGGAAATAAAAGGCAGAACAAAAACATTTTGTGTTAAAAAAAAGGTATGATGATCAAGGGAAGGGTAAGTATTGTGTAGGAAATATATATGCCATTTTGCATAGGGGTGCATTTCAACAGTGAATTTCAACACAACAGAAAGGAGCAAGATATACAACATCTGAGTCCATGAAGCCTGGATGCTCCATTTTTATTTGCTGACAGAATCATATGGCAAGCTCCTCTCCTGATTCTAGAATCTAGAGGCCCTTAGGAAGTTCATACTTCAGGGAGCTTTGCAAAGTGTCGTGTCTCCAACCATGAAATTGGCATTTTGCTTGCCTACTGTTTTTAAGCTGGCTATAATAGCTGAATGGATTTCAGAAAGGGAAAAGTAGGGAATTTGGAAGTACAGCATATGTAGATTTGAGGAAAATGTGGTAAGCAATCAAAATGGTTGCAAGAACTCCATGCTAAATCTTCCACTTTCTGCATTCTGAACTGCAGACCTTTGTGCAATGGTCATAACCAGCCACAAAAGCTGTAGTTACTCATTTTAATTACTTCCTATCATATCTAGTCCATTGGTAATTTTCCCAGCAACAAAATCACCCAGGTGCAGTTTCAGTGTATACGAAGACAGAACACAGCCTTGTAACCTGGTCTTCAGATGACTCAACTGATGAAGCTTTATTTACTTCAGCAGAACCTGAGCCTATACAGCACTGAGAATTGGGATAAATGTTGACCAGCCTATTGTGGCATATTTTAAAAATTGTGTACCTTGGAAGTCAGGAGTATGCACCAGAATTTCCTCAATATTAAGGTCTGTGCATATTTGGCGCTTATTCTACAAACCAATAATGGAAGTGCACTTCTGCATAAGCCCCAAGTTTTCCAACATAGCCACTTAAGAAGTGTCTACTGTATTTTAACCAAGTCATCAATACACTTTCCCAAATAAAATAATAATAATAATAATTTATTATTTGTACCCTGACCATCTGGCTGGGTTTCCCCATAATCAGAGTTTATCAAATGAGCTACTGAGAACAGGATACATGTTTCAATGTTGGCCCCAACAATATAACCAGTAACATCAAAATTTATTCTGATGAATTTGCCCTGTAGGAAAAACACAGATAAGAAATTACTACCTTACAAATTCAATGCATCCAAGTTTATTTAAACTGAGAAGAGAAGCAGCAATACCCCTCAACTACAGCTATATTTACCTTTATATCCATTAAATCAATGTTTGAATGCATTTCTTAGTGTATCACTATTATTACACTTCCATCAGGTGAAGATAATTCACAATGCATTTCCCCTTCAGGGGAGGAACTCTCTCTTATCAAATCAGAATTTTAAAACCTTCACTACTGGAGATTACTTCTATACAAAAATAAATCACCATCTGGACTGCATTAAACTACTCATTACAAAAATAGTGCCAGAGCCATTGGAGTGATTATGTTCACAACATCAATGCAGACTTAAAGGAAAAATGTAATAGGAAACAGATGCTTAAGGACTTTTACAGGAAAGAAACTTTACTGCATTCACGTCTTTGCGCCTCCTGTAAAAACTGAGCAAAACAGCAGCGCAGCCTGCAAACTTTTAGCCAATGTCCTATCTGTTAGGTTTCAGATAGTACGTCTGAGAAGAAGCCTAATTACATCTACTCTACTCTGCAATGCCATCATACTTTGGACAGATTGAGATTTGGTTGATCTAACTCATCCCAACCCAGTTATAAGAAAAGGCCTCTTGTTTGTTTTTTTACATCCTCTCGGCTGTGCTTACAAATATTAAAAGATGTAGGCCACAATGTGTTTCGCAATGTCATTCAGTGAATTCACAGCTGAGATAAAACATTTTAACTAGGGACTTTCAGATCGTGCTCTTTGTCATGATGCTAAACTTTATTTGTTTATTTTGTTATGATATTTATGCCCCGCCTTTTATATTGTCCAAGGAGCCAAGGATGGTGTACATGCTCCTCCTCATCCCAATTGTTATCCTCTCAACCACCTTCTGAGGAAGGCTAGGCTGAGATGGAGTGTGACTTGCTCAAGGTCACCCAATGAGCTTCATGGCTGAGTGGGGACTGGTTATTGCTCCACCATTCTAACCTGCATGTACTGCATATGCACACCTACAGGGGTATACTACTGATGCTCAACTTGTAGTAGTCATTTAAAGTCTACAATGCATCAATATTATAATGAAAGCAAGATTGGAAGGCTAGTCATAAACTAAATAAACGGAGTGACTATACGCTGCTACCTCTCTTCTTCTAGAGAATGAGGTAACAAATTGGTTCTTTCTGTTGTAAGCTTCAGCTGTTACATGACTTGCTCATGGAAAAATTAACACTGAGCTCTTTTTTAAAAAAAAAATGTATCATAGGTAAACATGGAACTTAATCAGGAGGGAATTGCTTATTTATCCAAGGCATGTTTACACCAACACAACAGGGGATGGACTCATTTACACTGCAATGCTACACCCAGTCATTGCAGAGTAAGCTCCATTCAACTCAGCTGGACTTCTAACTAGGCATGTATTGGATTGCACTGTTAGACCAGTAACTGGCACAGACATTGGTACTTATCTGAGAATATACAAGGGCTGGAATATACTCAGAAAAATGATCTAAAATTTCATGCACCTGAATCAAGATTTGTTTTGGCCCAAGTGTTATGTATCTTTGTAATGCAAGTTTGGTTGCTCCCAGTGTAAGTCTGGGCATTGAAGACCATGATTAGTGGAGGGGGGATTCTGCCTAGAAGCAGATCTGCCTAGAAAAAATAGTTTAGCATTTAATTAAGGTTGTTTGGTTTAAATTTAAAATTTAAAAACTTACAAAACGAGAGGAATTATCATTTTTCACAGTCTTTGCATTCCCAAAGGATTCCAAAATGGGATTGGCCTGTAGAAGCTGACGTTCCAGTTCACCCTGGAAAAAAACAACAAACCACAGACACAAACACAAAGTTAGGCAACTCCAATCCAAGAGCAGCACAATTTCCCAGGTGTGGTTTCCATTTTCAATTGCCTTGACCCCATATGTCTTCTCAATACAGCATCTTCAAAATATGCTTAATGCTGTTAACAGTTGAGATGGACGACATCATAAAAAACAGTTGGAAAATATGGTATTAAAAACTAAAGAAATAGATACAATTTACGTTAGGGCTAATGGATAAAGCACAGGGTTGACAAACTGCCACCTTTCAGGCAATTTTTGAAGAAAAAAATGATGCTCCATCTTCCACTGAGATCAGTATCTGGGGCAGCTAAATGGCCTGACAAAGTATACGTTAGTAATGCACAAAGATTTTTTTTAAAAAAACTTTGTGTAGTAGACATTTATCATTTTAACTAATCATCTGTGCAGCACAGATTTCTGCTCCCACATCTAAACAAAACTTATAGGATTGTTTTAGACTGAAGTGAGCAGTGTTGCTTTAGCTCTGGCTATTCTCAAACTTGAGGTGAAACAGTATTTCAGCTACAAGCACAGGACACAGAACTAATTTTGCAGTTTTTAAGAAAGGTTTGTAAGTCTGAGTTGCCAGCTCAGACATGTCTGGGAGAATTCTTTCCCCACTGCTGTCCATGTTTACACCGGTGTGTATCCATTAGCCCAATGAGGAGTCAAGTTGGTGAAAGATGAGATTTTGCTGCCATGTCTTGGATAGCAAAGGTGTGTGGCAGAGTGGAATTGTATCTGTAATATAATTGCAAAATTAATATTAGCACCGCTAATAGGTCTGCTTTTTCCAGTCAATCTTGTTTGTAGAAAATGTATGAACCTAGGTTACCTAACAGTAAGTGGCCTCCATTCAATTGCTTTGAAATACCAATACTTCACAGTATGATTGGTTTTGTTTGGTCCCAATTATATGTATGTTAAAGATTTCTGCATACTGTTAGTTAATGTTTGTACAGTACCTTTTTAGAAGTGCATTATCTGAACAGAATTATCGCTTAGTTTCTTGACTGAACATTCTCTGCTTATCCAGCTAACATCAAACACTCACTGGTTTCAGAGAAGCAAGTGCTTAACTCACCTGTTGGAGTTAAACAAGTGAGCTTTATACAGGATCAGTCTTTTAAAAGAGGCCCCATGGAACATGTGTACTCTGTATCCACGGGGCCTCTTTTAAAGGACTCACCCTGTATATGCAGAAGACTGTAACGTAATTTCAACATGCTTTTTCTAAATGTTTAACTAAGACTACACCATTCTATCTATAGTAAGAGGAAGTGCAAGGCTGGTTGATATCCATGATAAAAAAACCCTTTCATACAGCAAAGAAACATATTGTTGCCTTTTGCATCTTAACTCTACATGGCAGGTTCTTGCTAGTTCCTCCTTTCTAAGAGATTATCCAGCAAAATGCCTTTCAATGGGCACTGAGAAGCACAAAAACAAAACAAAACACAGAAACCAAGTAATAGGGGCTCAAACAGCTAGTTCAGAGCCAATTCAAGTGAGCACACATCTGACAAGCAGGAAAGGTCATAAATTGTTTGTAAACAATATGAACTGCAGAAATGAGCTCTATGGAGTCTGCAGGAATACATCTAGTTAAGAACGGAGTTTATCTCAGTTTGGACAGTTACAAAAAACTGAAATACGCGAAGATAAATCATTTCATGGAATACTGATGCTACCTCCTGTTACAGCCCAAGCACACTAGCATAGTGTGCCTGTAGCTGTTCTCAGCAAGCAAAATCAAATTTCAGACTTCACTGAAGAGAGACATACATTTGTACCCCCCAAGTGTCTGATCAATACAACAGGTTTAATCTGTTATTTTAGTCTCTATGAAGTCAGATCTTGAGGTTTGTACAATTGCTTGCCTATAACACAGAAATGAGGAATTGGTAGCCCTCCATATCTTGTGTACTCCCAAGTCCCATCAGCCCCAGTCAACATGGTCAGGGATGACAGGACTCTAGAAAACATGGAGTGTTACAGGTTCCCAATTCCTGATATGAACACTTCAAAATAGGTTTCCTAGTTATTCTTACTTATGGCCCTAAAATGCCTGGCACGTTTGTCTTGGTGTCATGCATCAGCCCCATGTGAGGAAACAGACAAGAGGTATATGGAGACCACCATCCTATTCTGCAATGTATCACAGAAGCTTGAAACCAAAGGCAAGATCTACATTGGCTTTCAGACATAAATTCAGGGAGATCTTGGAAAAAGCATCCAAAATATTGTGAAGGTGTGGTAACATGCAATATATTCATGCAAATCAACAGTGTAATGATAGGTAAGAGAGGCTTTGCTCTCAGCATCCCTGTGATTTGACTCATTTTGAGAGCGGGGTGAGAAGCTAGAAGAGCTACATGCTACTCACATACAACAGGGATCCACTCTGCAGTTCAAAATGACAATGAAACAGAATGTTAATGGTTATGAACTTATGAAACCTACAGAAACACACTGGGATTAAAAATACAAAATGGCTTTATTGGGTTCCTATAGGAGAGTTTACTCATCTTTTTAATATAGAAAATCTGTTATCAGACCCTTCTTCAACTTCACAGTATAAAATAAACCTGATGAATATGACACCAGGTAGCAAAAACTTTTATCCTGTTTAATCTGGTTGGATCACCAAGGAGATCCCATCCATGTTTTGCTCTGCACTCGAAGAGTTATTGTCCAGTTACCCTAGTCTATGGATAAGAAGTCATTCAAGTTCTCCTAATGATTAGGCAGTGGCCCATAAGGGTTATAGAGGGAAGAGCTACAACAGAATCTGTTTGTATGCTTTTTCATAGAAAGTAAACAGTATTAGCCTTTCCCTTGCTAATACAACCAAAGTTGCTGAAGGTCACATATTGGACCAAATAGCTAACCAGTCAACCACATACCAAACCATAGGTGGTTCAACCTTCAGCAGTACTTAGGCTGCTCCTAAAATCCACATGCCAAGAGAGAGTCACAGCGAACTCCTACTCATTCAAAAAATCTTAAGTTTCAACTTCAAAGCCTGTACATAGTACAAGGCATCACTTCAAGACATTATACGGGAAGTAAATAGGTCACTTATTTAATTAGGCAGGTGACAGCTTGAGGCAAAAAAGAATGGGGAGAAAGAAGAATCCAGAACAATCAGTCCTGCGATTCGCATGCCCTCTTTCCTCACTGGCCTCTAGAACTAAGAATCTATGCAGTCAGAGTTTACTGTACCAGCCCTAGGGCAACTGCAGTTCAGATTTATCCTGAGCCGCAGGAAATCTAGCACTAAAACACTCCTGCTTTCCCCACATAGTCAGCAAAATATGGAACAATAATGCCCAGCAATCTGGGAGAATCTGTGCCTGACTACTTTGTCAGTTACACTGAGTGATATGCACGCTCAAAGGACAATTATATCGGTGTTTCTGTACATGTGCAATAATGAAGTTTACTCTTAGCTGCATGCCTGTACCAGAAATTACTTGTATACTTATATTGGATGTTGACAGGTAGTCTCCTAAAAATGTAAAACAAGAATGATTAAGCCTATATAAAGTTTAGAAGCATAAAAAAGACACTTGCCTGGTGCTTCACTGGCTTAGGTGACTCGGGCTGTTTGTTGTAAACAAACAAATTCACATGTTAGCAAATTTGACCTTGCCTTCCCATCCATTGCCAAGATTTCACTCTCATATACATGCTAGTATATTTTCTTTAGCCACTCATGTTCATCATGGCAACAGCTAAATTTTAGCCAGATAGAATTAAATGTGAACTTCATTCAAGGAAAGCTGACGATCTAAAAGTACTTTTTAATCTTATTTCATGACTCCAGGTCTGATACTGGGTTCTTTTAGAAAAGGTATAGATTGGTAATACAATATACACTGTTTGCTCTCAAGACATAATTAAATACAATGTTTCCAAAAGGTTCTGACCAAAAAACCCCCACCTAGAATTTTTATTTTCTGGATCACATAGAAATCTCTAGGCAGTGTATTTAGTTTCCTTTGCCAGGATTCAACAGGCCTGTTGTGCATTCAGGGCCTCCAACATGCATACAGATGTGTGCATGCAAGAGCTGCTCTTATCTTTTGTGAGATGATGTGTGCAATGTTTTGCACATGCAGGGGAATTCCTAACTCGGAAGAAAACACAATACCAACATGTAGAGCTCCATATGTGAATCAGAACTCTGTATCACTCTAGTGTATTTCCCAAACTTGGGATACAGTAGCACACAAATTGCCAAAGTTTACATACGGGTACCACACCACACAAAAAAATTCCAAAACCCAACAAACCGAGATGTAGTTTTCTTTATCCATAATGCCTTTTATCAAAATTGGATTATCCACACAAGGGATGCTAAATAAAACCTATTTATTAAAGATGCAATGTCAAATATTGGTTCATAGAAAGCAACACAGCTAAGACCAGTGGTGAAAAATTCAATCCTGTGCTTCTATGACATCAATTAGACAACTCAAGTACTCATTTATATTGCACTATACAATGAATATTGTGGGCAGATAAAGCCCATGTTCCAAAACATGGTGCCTTCTCCACAGCTATAAGGCAATAGCAGTTTAAAGAAGAACACTGTGCTCTACAATTGTTTGTCAAAGCAAGAAAAAGTTTTGGAGGGCAACAGTAGAGAGTTTTCAGGTGAAAGTTACACAAACAGATGCTTAATTGTTGCAAGCTGCAGAATTAAAGGAGGGTAGCAACTAAATACCTTAATAGTTCTAAAGCTACAATATGCGGTATGCCTTCACAGTGTCTTCAGAGGTGATTTAATGGTGTTCCATTTCTCACTTCCCCATAAAGAAGGAAAGGTATATCTGTTCTGCATGTGCATACATATAGTGTACACAACAAACCTATACCACCAGAACTAGTGGAAACCAAGATATGGACTGCCAGGGATAGAGGGTATGTTTTGTACCCAACTACAATACCATCCCAAGTTCATTATTCTTCTGCCAAAAAGGGTTAACCAACCATTCATTCACTTGAACAACATGAAAAGTGTGTACTCAGATACCATTTTGGTATGGGACTAAACCCCAGCAACAGAGGAAGGGACTGGTTTTATGTCCTATACTTCATCTTGCTGTAGATTTTGCTCCACAAAACTCATTGTTAGCCTTTGAGATCCAAGACAGTTCCATAAATAATCCTTGCTTGGATTCCATTTTTTGGGGTATGCTCAAGTATTGGGTCTTCAAGTGGTGGGCTGGAACCCACTAGTGTGTTGTGTCCTGATTCAATGTGGGTTGTAACAGCTGGGACTATTCGGATGCACATATATATTACAAAATTTAAGAAATGGGTCCCCAAATGCATATTTGGGTTAAAGGTGGTCCCTGGAACTGAAAACTTAAAAGTTACCTGTGCTAGAGTTAAAAGACTCCTAGGATTTATATCTATTAAATGCCCAACGACTTTAAATTTTTAGTCCCCAGTTACAGGGCACATCTCCATCTAGAGGAATAGCAGTCAGCCAACTGCACGCTAAAAGCAATAGCATGATGTATCTGGTACAGGATCACTTGAAGGCCTCCTTACAGCTCCAATATGCATCACAAAAATCCTTATGCTAACAGCAAGAACTTAAGGAGACATTGCAATATCCAAGAGAGCACAAAAGTGGGGCAAGGAATTTTCATTCAAGAACATGTTTTGCTTTGCTATAGAACTTAGCATATAGGACCACAAAAACTAATGCCAATGGTGTATTGTACAATACATATTTCTATTTTAAGAATTCATTATATCAAGACTGGATTTTACAGAATTGTTTCCAAAGACAACATACTGGATTTTACAGAATCGTCTCCAAAGACAACTGTAACAGCAAGAGGGTTGTTATGTACACATAATTTACCAAGTTGGCATCCAACTGTTTATGCTTTGTAACTTCTAATAGAGAGCAATTGTAACACAACTATTAGGTGGCTATTCCCTTAAACTAAAGCAAGTTCTTTGTTGAATGGATAATGAAGCAAACAGCAGTGCTTACAAACTGATTCCAACTTTAAGTGGCCTGTTTTTCAACACTTGTTTATCATGGACAGGGTCTCGGAAGCAGACTTCAAAGCAAGGTATTATCCGTTTTTACAGAATACAACAATTGCAAATTAAGGAAATACCATGTGAAACTTACAGGAATATTGTGGTCCTTTCTTCCTTTATGAGAGGAAGCAACATGTGCAAGATACTGAATGACTTTCTTGGTGTTTTCTGTTTTCCCAGCACCTGATTCACCTCTGAAAGAACACACATAATTTAAAGCTAGATTTGTGGAAGAGAAACAACAATCAGGCTTTCACTACAACTTAATGTCTAGGATAATTTTATTAATGCAATATTTGGACAACTGCAAGGTACTTTCTGGTTCCCGAGATGTGAAAAGATGCTGAATTGAGTTGTTCAGTAGTGAGTTTTATGTAAAACCACTGTTATACAGCAGATACACTTGGTATTGAGAGCACCTCTCACTGAAGGAACTCTCCCTGTCAATGAGGCAGTTTGCTGTTCCAACTGAAAATACACTCAAGGTATTTTAGTAAGAACTTGGATGGTAGGTTTTAAATAATGAAAACCAGACATTCCGAGCTAACTTCTAAAAGCACTCTTCAGTCACCCAATGGTAAAGAACGAAAACTCTAGTGAGTTTGGGATAGTTCAGTCAGTAGAGCATGAGACTCAATTTCAGGGTTGTGGGTTCAAGCCCCACCTTGGACAAAACACTCCTTCATTGCAGGAGGTTGGAATAGATGACCCTCATTGTCCCTTCCAATTCTACAATTCTATCTGAAGTCACCTTTGCCACTCAGGAAATACCATTTGAGTCTCCCTCACCACTCAACTGTAGGATGCTATGATCCAAGAGTCCTGTCCTGCAACCATTAAGATTGACAACTGAAGCATAGCAAGAATCAAAACATTTGTCACTCCTGTTTCAATTGCTTAGGAAAAAGGAAAGATGAGATAGTGACATACACGCTGAGAATCAAAAAAGGAATCTCCTGGAACAATATATAAATTTGCACAACCATTCTCAAGTTGCCCGATATAAGACTTCTTCAAACATGAATATGTATTGCTGCATATGAAGTAGCCACTTGAGAAAGAGCCCTAAGTTTCCTTATGCTTTGTTGAGTAACAGAATTTAAAAGATCTGGCTAAAAGGTGGTGAATACTTCATGTACAATATCCAAATTACTGCTCTTTTATAATCAATTTCATATGGTCCATCTAGCTTGCACATATATGAAAAGAAAAAAAGCATAACTTTAAGCAGGTATTCAACATGTCAAGCATAGGTTCTATTCTCTTTATAAGCAGTGGCTGCAAAGCTGAAATTGAAGTTAATTCTCTGCCCCCCCCCCCAATAGTGTATTGTTGCCAGATGGTGAACTATACAAGATTTCCTGGAATAGGAATACTTGATGAAAGAGGACACACACACTCCTGGCCTTTAGAACACTTTTGGATCATTCCATGACTGATGTTGGATTTTCACATTTCACTGCCAAATAGACTTGTTATATACCGGAGACATATGTTCACCGATATTAACTTATTAGTTACGTATGGGGTTCCCACTGACTAACCCAAAACTTTTACATTTTTCACTGGTTTTATTATGTGACAAATGATCCTCAGAAGACAGACTGAAGACCTCATTAGTCCTCTCATCTCCCCCTGTATCTTCAGTGCCTTGGCCTCTTGACTTCCGTATTCCTTATGAATCTGTGAATTATGAATGAAAGATGTTTGAGGTAAAAGACAGTGACTGCCTTGGCAACCATGTGAATGGTGCAGATACAGTAGTGTGAAGTGGGGTTACTGCCCTTCACTAAACCCCTAAATAGCTGGATGTCATTCTTCCAGATCTCACATGAATGATATGCTTAGATTTATAGCCTAATCCAGGCATAGGCAAGCTTCGGGCCTCCAAATGTTTTGGCCTACAACTCCCATGATCCCTAGCTAATAGGACCAGTGGTCAGGGATGATGGGAATTGTAGTCCAAAACATCTGGAGGGCCGAAGTTTGCCTATGCCTGGCCTAATCCATCCTAAAGCCATGGTAGCAAGTGGCAGCTAGAGCTGGCTCACAACAGGAGCTAAAATAACAGTTGCGAGAGCAAGCAGTGAACTGTGAAGTTCCCAGTTCCAAGCTCACCTCCATGAAGGCACTGGACACACTAGATCCAGTTCCTACTAAAGCAGGAATGCCACAGCCTGCCTCCTGCAAAGGAACTGCAGTACATAGTTTGGTAATAATGATCTCTGCTACCCGTGAAATCATTCAGTGAATAAAGTTAAATGTTAACTCTTGTGTAACTCATCTTAGAAGCCCCTGTTCCCTGTGAATCTGACAAATAGTAGTCATCACACTATCACAGAACAAAGCTAAGCTCCAAAATTTATTTACTTACGTGCAAAGAATTGATTGGTCCTCACGATCTGCAAAGGAAAAGGGAACAAAAAAAATTATGATTGACATTTTGGTGCACATATTTTGCTAAGAAGGTACGCAGAGACAGAAAACCTGAGAGGAGGGAGAGTAAAGGTGACAAGAAGTTACCAGGAATAGCTAGAACCATAATATTATCCAAACGCTAATTCTCACCACTGTAACATCCATCCACAACCCCCCTAATTTTTAAATCAAATCACCCAGACAAGGTGAGTGTAGGCACATGTATATATGCAGTCCTTCAGGCACCCTCGATTTAAACTATGGAAGACTTATAAGGTTAAAACATGCCCTGAATTGAGCCTGAAAGTGCTGTTAACTTAAACAAAGGTCATACAAGGTACTAACCAAACAAGGTTTGACCTATATGCTGCCAAGGCACGCTATTTTATACTACCGCTGACAAAAGGGTTCTCTGTATAAGGCTACAGTAGAGAGACAAGAATGTCACCACTTCAACATGGCTACCATACACCCCCCCCTTTGGAGCTACCAGCCTTTTGGGGACAAGTAAGCAAATTTGGAATTTTGAGCAAGTGCCATGGGCACCAGTCACACAAAGTGGCTGCCTTAGGGGTAAAGCATAACACAGAATAGTTATGGCATTTTTTAAAAAGACAGGAGCACGAAATAGTCCACCAGTGGGAAATGCCTATATTAGCTGCAACTGTATTTGCTCAGAAAGCAGGTCATTGTTAAGAATAGATGAGAGTGTGGATGCCTCAGTCCTGGCATCTAATAAAATATGGGCATGTTTCAGAGGTGTGTGTTCAGTGTAGGAGAGGGCTGAGCAAGTGTAAACAGGAACTGAGCAGGAACAGAAAACAGTTTCTTGTGCATTGTGGATTTCTGAAGGCGTATTTACTGTGACCTCACAAAGGCACCATAGGAGGTACAGCCTGTGACTGCCGAAATGGCCGGAAAACCTCATATGCAAGCAAAGCAAAGACAAATAACTATTCGAACAACTATACAACCTAGCCTCCTCTGGAAAGAGCTCTTTCAGCAAGTATTGTTGAAGTTTGGTATTGAGGTGCTAACCAGCCATATAACTACCAAGTCTCATTTCACCATACATTTTTTTTTCCAGGGACTGCTCATACAATGTATATGTTTTTGACATAACCAGCTGGTGAAAGATTTGAAATGAAAACTCGTAATTTTAAAATATTGCCTTAAAGGTGATGTGTCATGTCAGATACAAGCCCTATCCACTTAAAAAGATTAATGTTTAAACTTATATTTGTAGAAGAAATGTTAGCATATTGAAAAGCACACAGAGATATAAACTAACGTAGTACCCTTTGGGAATCATTCAACAATAAGCAGAAATAAATGCAGCTGTTACACATCACTTTGACATTCATGGAACGCAAAAATATGGTTATGTTACAGCAGCAGATAATTTATAGGGCTGCCTATGTCTGCGCAGAGCAAAGGATGGAAACTTAAGCATTATTTCCTTTAAAGAAAATTTATAAAGGCTGCTAGAATGCTTTTGCCTCATTTCTGCCACCAACAGCAGACTGCAACCTGAGCCAGAAGCCGAATATGAAGCAAAAGAAGAGCACAGTTTGGACTGGGCTTCTGAGGTAATTTAGAAAATAGAAATAATGAAAGGAAAAAAAAGTAAATGGCTGGAGATACTTTGGAATAACTAGTAGATTGTGCTACACAACTTATGATGAGCTTTTCCACCAATTTCCCTAGTGGTCAGAAGATTAATTCATTCTTCACTAGCCACAAAAATCTTGGGCAAAGGGAGACTTACTATTACAATTTGTATTCTAATTCACCATCAATGCATGGGCAGCAGCTTCCATTTTTTCCTCTTTATTAGCATTGCTCTTCAGTTTTTAAAAAATTATTATATTTTTTTTGAGGGAGAGGACAGTGTTTAATATTAAGCCTTGTAAAGACAAAAACCCAAGTGTTTAGACCAGGCACCCCCAACCTTTGGCCCTCCAGATGTTTTGGACTACAATTCCCATCATCCCCGACCACTGGTCCTGTTAGCTAGGGATCATAGGAGTTGTAGGCCAAAACATCTGGAAGGCCGCAGGTTGGGGGTGCCTGGTTTAGACCAACACTGCTTTGTCAGTTATAACTTTAAAGAGCTTTGAGTTGAAATAAGTAAGACTTGGGGACTAGGACACTCCTCACCACAATGAGCAGCTAAAATTGCTTTTGTGTTGATACAGCAGAAAAGGAGATGTTGGCCTTTCAATACTTAAAAAACTCACAAGGAAGTATGCTTCTAGAAGAATGATATCAGAAAAGCTTTGTGGGGGGAAATTTAAATGAGAATTTACCTGACAGGATTTACCTGCTAAAGTTCATCATAAGCTATTTCCTTCTTTTTAATTATTTATAGTTTCTACATTTCTGTTTCTTGAACAAAGAAAGACTGTGCACCTCATGTGTCTGTAACAGGGTAATAAAAAGGATAGCCTTTCATAAAGAATCATTTTTCATTTTAATCTGCAGTGCTATAGAACTCGGGTGAAGTAAAGCCCAGTTGAATATCTCCATAAGTGAAGTGCAAGCTCCTTCATGGGAGGAGGAAGGTGTTTGCTGTCAGCTCCACATGGCTGGTAGGCAGCAAGCAAGCAAGCTGGGCCATAAGGAGAGTAGGAAAACCACCCCTGCCACTTCTCTCACCCACAAACATCCTTCCAAACCAACCAGAATGCAACAGTGCAGGCCCTTCTAGTTGCAGCAATTATTTTGCATCACTCTGCCATTCCCATCTCCCGCATCATACAGGGTCACCAACACAGCACCCACAGGTAAAATGAATGAAGACCTTTGTGAGTGTCTGTGAAGCCACAGGCAAACAGATTGGTGATCCTCACACTAGCTGATCTTTGGCCAGTCACTACCTCTCAGCCTAACCCGGGATCTTCTGAAGAAATACTATTGCTATGAACTGTCTGGAGGAACACAATACACCCCCCACCTTCCTAGTACTGTGCTATGTCATTAAACCAATACAGAGAAGTATGTGTGTGTGAGAATACTGGACAGCTTGAAAAATAACTATTAATAACAATGCCAATGAAACTAGGTTAATCATGACCCCAGCGTGGCAATATAGTTTACAGGAAACTCATTCAACATTAAACTGTTTTTGTAAGAGTTAACAGACTCCATCCTCTAAATACAGCATGCCCAAAGCAGATATACACAAACGCCAGAAAAGTAATGTCAATGTTTATACAAGGGCAGCTATTACTTTTAAACCTTGTTATAAAACTTTCAGAAACACTTGTCTGAACACAACTCGTTTTGAAAAATGAAGTTAGTTTATAAAGAGAACTCTGGAGTTAATTCATGTTCATAATGTAGCCAAAGTGTATTAGTGGACATGCACACAAGAACATCAGTTAAGAAATTTTGTACCCTGACTAAGTTTATCAAGAGTTACTTATTTTTTACAAGCTTCTTTAAGTTAGATTTCATGCATTAATGTTTAATAGAACAGTTAAGTCCAGTAGCATCTAGCAAGGCAGCACAGGTAGTAATGCACTGTCAAGCCATCTTCCCAGTGCCAGGTATCATTGCCAGTTATTGAGAGGGTGGGGGGAGACAAGGCCCTGGAGAGCTCAGCATGGCAGGATTGCCTCTGCTGTTGCACCTGTACATCACTAAGCTCTCCACTGCCCTGCCCCTCTAAGTAACCAGCAGCAATGAAGTACTGGGAAGTCAGGTGAGCAGCACAGCCCCACCCACACAGCCCCACCGGCCACTACAGGTTAACTCACTAGCCATTTTGCAAACAGAACAGCCTTGTGGACAACTCTGTATATCTAACATCTTTACTGTATCATAATTCACTGAAAGAAAAGGTCTAAGTTTAGTATAATCATTTAAATTATCCTATACAGTGGACGCTTGGGTTGCAAACGTGATCCGTGCGGGATGCACGTTCGCAACCTGCAGCGGCGCGTCTGTGCACATTCAGGTTGTGATTCGGCGCTTCTGCACAAACCCCTGAAACCCGGAAGTAACCCATTCCGGTACTTCCGGGTTTTGGTGGGTCCGTAACCTGAAAAAACACAACCTGAAGCGTCTGTAACCTGAGGTATGACTGTATATTACTAAGCTGGGGATCAAATTTCCCTCCCACTGATCTACTAAAGCATTCACCCTTCAACAGCCCAACAGGCAAGCATGAATGACTGAACAAGAACTTATCATCTGTAGTTTGGTATCAAGTGCCACTCAATCAAACGCATGCTTATTCACAGCTACCATCAAATTCAATGGGATTTACTCCCAAGTGTGCAAAATCTTACAGCCTCCACATAAAAGCAAGTACTTCAAGCGGTGGTAGAGATTTAGCTCTGCACAGTGTTACGTGCTGCTGCTTTTTGCATTTTGAGAGCATGCATCTAAGGTCAGCACAAGGCAAACATCACATACAATTTACACATGTGCATGCTTCTCCCTAACCCAAAAAAGTGTTAGAAACATGCAATTATTAATCCACCCACCACAACCAAGGCTTGGTCCTGTATAATCATATCAATAATGTGCTTATCTAGGGCTGTCACATGTGGACGTGTCAGAATTTTGTCGCCCCGTTGCAGAGGACAGGAAAAGAATGAGCTAGGGCTTTATGCTAACCATTTTATCTAAGCAATTTTTAAATCAAGGTACTACCAAATTTATCTTTTAGCATTCTATTCTATCAAAGTTTATTGAAGCAGAAAAGACAAGAGGATGCAATTCATTTAACCAGCCCCATCCACTGAAGCCTTGGACTTCGACCTGTGCAAGGGTACTCCACCCCCACTCCCCTCAGCATCCCCCCCAAAACTGTCTGGGAATTTTGTGGGGTGGGGGAGAATCCCAAGAACAGGGGGCAGAAGAGGGAGATTTCAGCTTGCCACCCTTAGAAGAATGTCACAGTGAAATCCACCCAGAGGCATTATCTTGAAAAAAGGCAACGAAGCAAAGCAAATGCTTAAAATGCTTCTTTATCCTGAAAAGGGGGCGGGGGAAGGGATGCTATCCACTAGTTTGTAACCTCTACCTTTGGCTTCAAACCTGATCGGCCAGAAGTTTTCTTCCTTCATGAATTTTTATCTTTAAAGTAAGCAAGCCTGCTTTTCCTGCCTTCCTAGAGAACACTCACTTATCTCCTCATTCTCGTCTGTGTACCTCCAAGATTTCTTCCAGTTATCAAACACTGCGAGAAATCATATGCTTATTTGGAATACTGTGTACCATTTCTGGTCACTTCACCTCAAAAAGGATAATTGCAGAGTTGGAAAAGGTTCAGAAAAAAGGCAACCAAAATGGTCAAAAAAAGAAGTGGAGAAACTCCCCTGTGAAGAAAGATTAGTTTCGAGAAAAAGCAAGAGGGGACATGGCTGAAGTGTGAAAATGTATGCAGGGTGTGGAGAAAGTGGTTAGAATTTTTTTACCTCCCACTCAGAAGAACTCATGGACAACCAGTGAAACTGAATGTTGAAGGAGAAAGCACTCCTTCACACACCATACAGCTAAACTATGGTATTTGCTCCCACGAGAGGCTGTGATGGCCACCAACTTAGATGGCTATAAAATAAGATTAGACAAATTCATAGAGGATAATGCTATCAGTTTCTGGGCCAAGGCTCTACAGATGTAGTTGGTTTCCAACTCCCATCACCCCCCTGAATGTGCCCCTGGGGCTGCTGGGAGATGGAGTCCAACAAAACCTGGAGGGCCATAGCTTCCCAGCCCCTGCTCTAGGATATCCCACACACAGCACGGCACAAAGACCTTGAAAACGAACATTCAACTTGACTGAATTTACTGTTAGACACAGTTGATGCAGCAGTTCGAAGAGAATAGCCAGACTCCTGCTCCACTTCCTGCATATGACAAAGACACAATTCATCTGACATTTTCCAGTTCTTCCCTGCACACTTAAGAAACCCGTCTTGTTCTAATCCGCTGCAACACTATCATTAAATTTTATAAAAGCAGACTTTGTTTACCAACTCTTGGGTCTGTCCAAGTCCCATGAAGAGCTAAGTGAGGCTTTAGCAGGGTTGGCAGTTTGACAGAAGCACAACTGCAACTCATTCAAAGTGCAAGGAAGATAAAGTAGGAAGAACGGCAAAATGAAGAAGAAAAAAAGAAAAGATACCCAAACACCGTAGGCCCGTCTGCAAACTTTCAGCTAGCTGGAAAGCTAGGAATACAATAAGAACTGAATAGTTTTGAAGACCAAGCATATCAATACAGTATGAATCTGGCCAAACGTACAGGAACAAGCAGAACAATTGAGTTAGGCCAGTGAGAGAGTTTAGCAATATGTTAGTACTGTATGTTAGTACTATGTTAGTACTACTGTATGTTAGTACTACTGAATAATGGAGGAAGGAAACCCCCCACAACTGACAATATGTTTTGAACTTCATCCAGATCAAACCTGTAAGGAAATTTGAGGAGCTGCAAATATGACTTCCTAAATTCTGTGGTGGATTTTCTGGATGTAACTAAATTCCTTTCATAGCGGCCTACGCTAGATGAGGATTCTAGGCATCATATTATGCCACAAGAACCCTGAGGCCTCCACGCCTACTTCAAAGTGCAGATACTTCCCCTATTACACCAGAGAGCCAATTTTCAGATGCTTTGCAATAGGTCAACCTGAAACCCCCTCCAGTTTCGCAATTTTGATATGCAGATAAAAAATAGGGTACATCCATTTTTTAAGTAGAATTTTGGTTTTTCTCATCTTTCCTGTAAATTCTGAGAAAATCTAGTAATCACCAGCACACTGTTCAAATTTAATTTGCCCCCAGGAAGCTAGACACCGTGTGAGATGGAAACCCCCCCCCCCAAGCTCCTCCACTCCCCCAAACAGAATGGCCTCAATGCAGTGGTACAAATTTTAAAAGCACAGAAGTTGTCCTCAAGACGCAAGCAGCTTAGTTAAGCCTGCCTTTAAAAGAGTAGCACAAATCATCCCTAATGTAATTCAGAAGATTCTTCAAGCTCTCCCCTCAGTGGTTACTCCCGCCTAAGTCGAAGGCTTGGATACCTAGAGAGCAGCGTGACTGCTTCTCTCCAAATTCCTTGTGTCCCTGCATGATCACTGAGGTCTTTGTGGGAGTCACTTTTAGTGGTCCACCATGGCTCAAACCCATAGTTGGTATCCAACAGGAGCTGTACACTTAGTATTACTGGCCCCATTTTATGGAACTCCCTTCCAGTTAATGTCAGGTGCCTACTGAAGACATTATTATTATTATTATTATTATTATTATTATTATTCCAGCAGGCATTGTAATTGAGGTTTGATTTTATAGTTTTGACCAATTTATATTTTTTGCACTGTATTCCTGCAAACCACTTAAGAGACGACTGTAGTATATAAGCAGTATATAAATTGTTTGATATATAAATAAATCATGCACGTGTCCCCAGTCCTGGAGGCAGAGAGCACAGCTTTTCAAGCTCTGCCTTTCATGTACCAGAAGCAACAACTGTAGTTTTAATAATGCCAAGTGTTAAAGCACAACAGCTGCCAAGTGCTCCATTCTCCAGTCCTTTCTTCACTTGGCAGTGAAGTCATGCAACAGAATTATCTCCTCAAAGCCTATTGCCTGAAATTTATTCCCATTTACCATTTGAGAGAGGCCAAAACTTGAGGGCTCCAATTAATGTTAAACATCATGCTAACAGTCTTTAATGCATTAATGTCTATTAAGGCAATTTAACCATTCATAAAAGATTCTGCTGACAAACTCCAGGGATAACAATGTGATTAGCAAGAAGTGGAAGCCCCCAAGGGGCAAATTTTCTGCAAGTGGTTTCATTTAGTCTGCAAAGTCTTCCATAAGTAAGTACTAAGCATCTCTTCGAGTGTAGAACGTGGAGTCCCTCTGCCCCAAGGATCGCCACTGGGACCTGTGCTTTTCAACTTGTTCATAAACTATCTAGAGTTGGGAGTCAGCAGGGAAGTAGCCAAGTTTGTTGATGGTGGTAAATTGTTCAGGGTGGTTAAAACAAAGCAGTGTTGAGAAGCTTTCCAAAAGGATCTCTCCAAACTGAGAGAATGCATGGGAAAAAGACAAATACAACTCAATTTTAAAAATGATAAACATCAGGGCGAAAACCAGTATCTCTAAGTGATACCCACTACTTCCATGTAGTTTTCTTTAACAGGTAAACATAAAGGCCCCCTGGCCGGTTAAGTCGAGTCAAAGTTTTATTTCATAACCCTGAAAGGATAGATTAAAAGGCAGAGTAAAACTGAGTGCATCTTACCTTGCAACATGCATCGATATGCTGATTCGGATATTGCATAAATATGTGGAGGCATCTCATGGCGTTTCTTTCCTCTGTACATTTCGATGATGTTCTCAGAGTAAATTGGGAGGTTCTTGTAAGGATTTATGACTACACAGAAGAGCCCGGAGTATGTCTACAGGGAGGGGGAAGAAAAGTTGATTATTCTCTCCCAACCTGCATTAACCTAACCTGTATGTACTACTGTTTAATTTTTTTAACTGATTGTTAAATAAATAAAACTTTCCCCCCATTATCTTTGGTTTAATTCATGATGCTAAACTGTGGCTAAGAGTGAACAGGAAAGCATGCAGGTGCAGAGTTATAAAATAGTGGCTACTTCACTCCTACTGCGCTGTTGGAAAATAAGCCATGGGTTGGCTTAGAATTACACATGAACCCAGGCTCATGGATTGTCTAAACCATGGTTTGCCCTGCAACCAAGGTTTGCTTTTGGTTTACACCTTGTGGTTTGTCAAACCACATGCCTAGCAGGAGCAAAGATGCTTGTTATTTTCTAAATATGCACCAACATGCTTGCTCTTTCACATACTGCCATAATTCGGCTTAGCATGACATGCAAACTGAGCCACTGATTCCTATCCATCCTGTTCTTAACCACACAATGTTCAATGCTTTGTTTTTGTTCAGAAACATACACAATGTACTGTTAGCTTACACACATTTCACTCCTGCATAGATACAAACAAGCAAGTGGGGAAGACATGTTCCACACTACAGCATTATTGAAATAAAGGTACTTGGTGGGTCTTTTAGAAGACTTCAGCTGCAAAAGATAGTTTACCGCTATAACTCATGTCAACGTCGGGGATGGGACAAGGTCCGGAGCTGATGTTTATTTGCCCTCCCTACTTAAATCAGCAGAGGAAAAATTCAGATGACAACCAAGCACATAGAAAGAGTGTTGCATTTCGCTGGTGCACAAAAAGACTTTGCTTACTGGATCTTGGATGGATTGGTAACATCTCGCAGGAACCTCCAGAACCTGCATGAGACCTTCCCACAGCCTAATAAGCAATGTAGAGGGCTTAAAAGCTCTCTCTGCCTTCCGGGTGGGGCAAGGCCCACTCGGCGTACCAGCTTCAGCAAGGTAGGGGTGGCCCCATGGAGGCGGGGGGGGGGGGGATTTTGTGGTTGTTCTGATTATAAATGATTTCAGCTTTATGCACAATTCCCCTGAAAATTACCCTGTGCAAGTTGCAAGCCTACTGTATACTATGACCGCAGTCTGGGCATGGATAATGGAAAAGCTCTAGTCTCAAGACTGATGCTGGTACCTCTTTGCATAACTAGATGCCCCATTTGTGGCAAGTCAGAGTCCTGCTGGATTTTAAGCCAAAGATATTAGATCATCTTAAAACACAGGGCCAAATATCTTTTTTGAAGTTCTGCTTCTCAAGTGAGGGAACAATACACAATCTGTAGCAGTAGCAGCATATAAACCTGTGTCCTATATTCCCCTTCCTCAGTAGTGCACTGTTCTACAACTTTCTTAAGATTTGGGGTCCTCACTTCAGCTGCCACTTCCTAAGGAGGAACAGAACACCATTTTCTGCTAGCGGGCTTCTCAATTCCTTAAGTACAAGGCTAGTTTATCTATGCCATACTATTAAGTAGCCTAGAAATGGGAACGTTGTATATATATATAAAGCAATAAAAGAGAAGACCATAATATGCGCTGTTCTACAACTCATGTTAGTGTGAAGATTTAACCTAATAGCACTGAACAAGATGAAAAACAGATTGAAGTACACACATATAAAAAAAGTGAATGCGTGTCTTGAGGTAAAGGTAAAGGGACCCCTGACCATTAGGTCCAGTCGTGACCGACTCTGGGCTTGCAGCACTCATCTCGCTTTATTGGCCAAGGGAGCCGGCATACAGCTTCCGGGTCATGTGGCCAGCATGACTAAGCCGCTTCTGGCGAACCAGAGCAGCGCAAGGAAACGCCGTTTACCTTCCCGCTGGAGTGGTACCTATTTATCTACTTGCACTTTGATGTGCTTTCGAACTGCTAGGTTGGCACGAGCAGGGACTGAGCAATGGGTGCTTACCCCATCACAGGGATTCGAACTGCCGACCTTCTGATCGGCAAGTCCTAGGCTCTGTGGTTTAACCCACAGCACCACCTGCGTCCCATCTTGAGGTAGCGTGGGGAAAATACTTATTTATGCCTCCCTATCAGCAGGTTTTTGAAACTTAATGCTACTACAACACTAGACAGTATTGCTTAGTAATTTGAAATCTACATAAAGCCCACAAAGCATCCTGAAGGAAAATATGGTACAATCTGTCATAGTTATCATTGGAGTGTGGATATTTGTGGAACCCTGTCAAGAGTACATTCCAGCATTCCTAGCCCCTTTTGAACAATAAGACCTAATACTTGTTCTTCAAGAAAAGGAAGCTATCAGTTGCTTGAATTTGGCAGGGTTTTCAATTGCTTATCATGTACGCAGTGGAAAATATTATATTCAATTTAATTATAATTTCATTATCACAGAATGCATATGTCCTTTACACTGATCCTAGCAGTTTAGTCCAGTACATCTGTACTTCTGCAAAGTGAAGAATTCGTAGAGAAATTAGTAGCTGGTACAATCACAATAGCCAAAGCAAGAATTCTGGTGTGTTTTTTTAATTAAAATCAAGTCTCTAGTCATCCTACAGAAGCTCAAAAGTGGCCTCTGGTCACAAAGAAAAGTTTATGTACCCCACATAATTTCATAATCACTTCCTCCTAAACCCCCTATTGTCTACCACTTTCTCAGCTCTCTGGGGGCAGCCCTTAAGACAACTCACAAAAAAACGCCCAAATCAACCACTTGATACAAAACACAGTGCAAAGTAAATTTGCATTGTATTGATTTTCATGGTTTATTTTGAAAAGTAGAAGGCAAATTTCCGCACTACAGTATTTCCTGATTCACTGAATACAAATGTGGTGTTGCATTTGGCTACAGCTCCTCTTTCAAATATCATTTTATAGCTCAAACACAAATTTTCCTTTCCTAATGCAATTTAAATATGAATTTCTTCACTTCAGGTGTTTCTAAAACAGAAGGCTGCATAAACTGTTTTGCCTAGAATATGTGGTATAATATGACTCAACTCAAAACTGTGATTTAAACATTTCAGGTATTATTAATGTTGACTTCCTTTTCTTGGTGTAGAAATTAAGATCTAGGCCAGTGCCAATAATATGCCACACAGCAACTGGACTGTTCAATTACAGTTATTCACTTTGAACTAGACCTCAAAATAAGTTGTACAAATCTCAGATCTGGCATGGAAAGATTCAGATTTTGAAATTTTAAACATTTCCATTAGAAATGTTATATTGAGAGCCACCTAAAGATCAAAATCAAGAGTCTTTCCAGGGCTGCTACCCCCCCCTTTTAAAAGAAGTGGGGTGTGGGGAATTGAACCAAGGATCTTCTACATGCAAAGCATGTGCCCTACCATTGAGCTACAGCTCTCCCTTGAGCTATTACTACCTTCTTAATATGTGTATTGGATAAATGTAGGATATACCAATGGATAAATCCAGGACCCTAAAGTGATGTTATTTCTAGATACTGTGCTGGGGTTTCCTCTGTGCCCACCCCCCACCCCCTTTGTAGTTCTTCCTTGCTTTTTCTTCTGTCTTGAGAAAACAGAGTAGAAAGAAATATATTAGTGAAGGACAGAAGGGGGTTTGAAGCTTCAAGTTTTCTTGTTGTGCCTTGTCATATGAACGTATGAAAGGGGAAGGAGCATGAATCAGCTATTTGAGTATGTAGGGTGCAGCAGACTGCTATTGTTTGACTACATTCAGTATTGGAGGGAGGGGAGAAGGAATTTATAAGCTTATGTGAAGTTATTTACTGTTATCCAAAAACCATGTAACCGGCGGAAGTGTGACTTTGGGAGTTATTTAGGTGGGCTAAGAAAATATTGGCACTGTTACTATTTTTTTGAAAAATGGGGGATAGTTGAGTGATTCTAAAAGAGGATTAATATTTTTTAGATTTTTAAAAATTAATATTTGCATTTTAAAAATTAATATTTGTATTTAATTTGGTATCGCCAAACATGCAGCCACTATAAGATTCTGAAAGATGGGGCACATTGAACTAGAAGTCCACCAATGCAAATTGACCCAATGTCCATTGTCATACACAATCTGGCAAGGTATATGATAGACAGTCATAGTGGGAGTAAGACTGGTACCAAGGCAAAACAGATAAAAAATCTAAAAATTGTGAGACTTTTTAAAAATAGCCAGTGAGGAAATCATGTGTATTTCTTGGGGGATTGTATTCCATGAATAAGGGGCCACCAGTGAAGACCACTTGTCTTCGATATCATTCAACTACTACCACACAGAGTCTGGTTTATTAAAGCAGTTTCTAGGTTCAGATATAAAGGGAGACTGTGGTTTAAGAAACCCTAAAAGTTTTATATTATGGCATGTGATGAAAAGAGGAAAAAATATGGGCACAATGCTCCTTTTTTCAGTCAAATAAAACACATGTTATTTGGCCATTACTGTCATACCTAAGCCATGCCTGTAAGTCAAAACTAGCACCTTGCATTGTGCACAGGACACAATGCAACGTATACTTCGGAGCACAGATATAATTTGGTTCCAACAAACCCAACCCTAGATAATCTACCACATTCTGTGCCTGTGGAAAATTCTGTTTTCAGGGGCACGCCCTACACAGAGCACATTACAGGTGTCTGGTCCTTTGAAGGTGATTTGAATTATCCAACAATAAGAGATGCCAACCATCAAGCAGAAATGCCTAGCTGAAATCCAGCCAGCAAAGCTGAATATTCATAGAGATTACTAAACTGGACTGACAAGGAGGAAATAAGCCACATCTAGAACAGGAATCCTAAACTCCCAAAGGCCACAGGACCTGCCAGCTATCATCACTTCCACCTCGCCAAGATTCAACTTCATTTGGTTCACCTGTATCCAGCTCCTGACCATGTCCAAACACTGAATAAGCATTCTAAGGACAGGTGCAGCCCTGGAAGAAAAAGTCAAGGCTGCATATCCTCACCAGTTGCAGTAGCAGCTTGCAAGTCAGCTCCCCTGTCTTCCTAACACTGCATGTTGCTGCTAGTTACCTAAGAGGGGGAGGCAAGGCCACAGCATTGGGAGAGTCAGGTTAGCTCCCTGATGCTTTGTCCCTCCCCCTCTCAGTAACAACAGTGATGCTTGGGAAGGTAGGAGAGCAATGTTTCACCCATGCCACCTCTCTTGACCACTACTGACTACTTGTCTATGCCCCAAAACTATGACCAAGCCCAGGGGCGAAAACCTCATCATTCTTTTTTACCACCCCAAATCGAAGAACAAAAGTGAAACTTGGAAAGAATAGGTTCCAGACACACAATGTTTGTGACCAGTTTCAAAGCCTTCCTGGCCACAAATGCTGAAGCATTCAAAAATGTTTTGTGTGTCCTGGTCACCTTATCACTACCCCACAGTCAAAAGTATCAAGAGCCACAGACTATCTAATAAGAAAAAGTAGGGCGATTATCAGAACCCTAACCACACTGTGGATCAAGTTACAAGTTATACATAACATCAGGCTGGCATTAAAAAAGATACAGGTACTTTTTCACATAAGGAAGCTGTTGTTGGTGGCTCCATGGTCCAGTAAAGGCCAGTCAAATAATTATTACTTACATAAATGAGCCCAGAGTAGTATCGGTCCTTCAAATTATGTAGAACAGAGGCCTCATTTAAGCAGGTTAATTCTGCCATGTCTTCCACTTTAGAAAATTTGGGAGGGTTCATCTTCTGAATGTCATCTTTGTTGACAACCGCTTTCTTCCCATTCTCAGCCAGTTCAACCAGCACTTCATCTCCCCTCTCCTCTTTGATGCTTGCAGCTTCAAAGCCATGACGTTCTGAAGGAATCCACACAAGTTTTTTAGCAGTCCAGTCAGCCTGTGTAGCAGGGTTGTAGATTACTGCCCTGTCCACAAAGAGATATCTCTCAGGGTCCTCCTGTCCTATCCTCTGCGCCATCATGAGGGAATTAACAAATAACTGCAACCTGGGGGGGGGGGGGAGGAGGGGAAATGAAAACAGAAGTAGAAGTCACTATTAATACATGAACCTGAATTGGCTGGTTTCTCAAACTCAGCAGATTCTATAGCCAGAGCACTGAATAATCTCAAGGATGTATACCCAAATAGGGGATTTAGCAGATTCTGCAGAAATGGATGCTTATGAAAGCGAAACATCCTATGAAACCAGGCCATTTCTGTAAAAGAAGCATATTTGCTCCAATGTAATGCTCATGCTTGCTTAGTAAGGGCCCCATCTGTAGCCATGCAAGTATCTGCATTTCAGCTTGTTTTTCCCATTTACTTTCAATGCACTGACACTGCAGTCTACCAAGACAAAGGTGGTACAGTGGTACCTTGGGTTAAGTACTTAATTCATTCCGGAGGTCTGTTCTTAACCTGAAGCACCACTTTAGCTAATGGGGCCTCCTGCTGCCACCGCACCGCCGAAGCACAATTTCTGTTCTCATCCTGAAGCAAAGTTCTTAACCTGAAGCACTATTTCTGGGTTAGCGGAGTCTGTAACCTGAAGCGTATGTAACCTGAAGCATATGTAACCCGAGGTACCACTGTATTGTGGTCTAAACCACTGAACCTCTTGGGCTTGCTGATTGTAAGGTCAGCAGTTTGAATCCATGTGACGGGGTGAGCTCCCATTGTTTTGTCCCAGCTCCTGCCAACCTAGCAGCTCGAAAGCGTAACAGCACCAGTAGATAAATAGGTACCAGAGTCGAGGGGAAGGTAAATAGCGTTCCCATGTGCTCTGGCTTCTGTCACGGTGTCCCGTTGCACCAGTTGTGTTTTAGTTATGCTGGCCACATGACTCAGAAAGCTGTCTGTGGACAAACTCCAGTTGATTGAACTTAACGGTCCAGTCAAACCAAAGGCTGAAATCTTATAAACATTTAAGCTAGGGACAAATATTCAACTCTAAGGGGCTAATTTTTAATTAAACATGTACACCACATTGCACTTTCTTATGCCAAAGTACTTTGATGCAGGATACCAGTTTCTGTATAGAATGGCTTTAACTTTATAAAGTTATATTTAGTACTGTTAGTAAAGTTATATTTAGTACTGCTTTTGGTGCAGTAACAGAAATAATGGATTACCACTCCATGACAGCTCCATAGCTGTCAGTGCATTCAGTAGTTTCACAACTACCTGTCCAATACATAATAAGAAGCATCAGCAACTTCTGAAGTAGGATAAACCAGCTGAGTTGCCAGCTAAGCTCTGCTGGAAGATGGTAGGCAAACAGAAGCAGTGTTCGAAATTCCCCAAGCGCCAGGTACATTTTGCTACTGGCGCAGGTCCAACTGCAACTACCTTGAGATTTCTGGACGCCAAGGTTGACATACGTTTAAAAACCTCTGCCTTAGTACAGAGTGAATTTCCACTGTGTGTTTTTCTACTTCTTGCATACTGGGACAAGTGAACTGTTGTAAGAGCAAGCTACAGTCAAGCAATGTAGTTGAGATCACAGAATCATAGAATTGTAGCACTGGAAGAGACCCCGAGGGTCATCTGGCCCAAGCTCCTAGTCCATTGTGGCAACTGTAACCTAGGTTTAAGGTGCCATTTGGCACCTAGCTTATATATCCGAGTTTCTAACACTGAACAGAAGAGGCAGATTGGAGATTTCAAAGGGCAAAATTCCAATGTAACGAAAGTAAAGATTCCATCCATAGTAAGCCTGATAAACGCTGAGGAACTTAGGAGAGTTCCCCAGCCTTCTCATCTGGAAGAACTATAATACTGTACCATATTTCCAGTATGCTGTTTACTGTCCTTCAAGTGACCCTGGACTAGAGTGGTAGAAGAAATGTTTCCTTTCATTCTGTCTTCCAGAAGGCCCTATCTAAGTCTTCAATGGGATGCGTAAAGATGAATTATAAGCAGGAGCTGCGAGAAACCATTTAGCAGTCTGAACCTTAGTTCAGGGGATTTTGGGCTGGAGATGTGCAATCAACTTAAAACAAGTATTCTCATCCTAGCACCTTTTCCTCTGAATGAAGATAAATACCCAATTAACCTAGTACCTTTAACTCTCCAATCCAGGCATAGGCAAACTCAGCCCTCCATTTGTTTTGGGACTACAATTCCCATCATCCCTGACCACTGGTCCTGTTACCTAGGGATGATGGGAATTGTAGTCCCAAAACATCTGGAGGGCCGACTTTGTCTATGACTGCTCCAATCCTTCTTTTGATACAAAATTATTCCTTATGGGTAACCTACAGCCCTAAGCCTAATTACAAAAGCTACCCACTTCTCTGGGAAAAGCAATCAGTTCCTCCTTTAGCAGCCAGCTGGGCAGGGAGTAAGAGACTGTGGTTCCAGAGAAAGAAAGGAAAGCGCCCCCCCCCCCGGTCCTGTGTACTTTTGGCTTTGGCATATCCATTCCGACTACCAGCATGTGGCTGTTGACCAAAAAAAGCAAAGGTTCCCCACCAATGCTGTAATACCAGCCATACTTAAATCTTCAGGTGAATCACTTGAATAAAATTCCTAAACTCAGATCTGCTTGGTCATAAGTCTAGAAATAGTGACCAGCATAACTTAAGCATGGCACTTAAGCATAGGTGACAAAATGCATGTTAGTAGCTATGACTGCAAAATAAATGTTGAGACTATGTGTAATACTGGAACATAAACATGGGAATGTTAATCCATAGCAGAATAAGTAATACTTCTGAAAATAATCAATTACAGCAGTTTTAATGAAATTACATTATTTCTGCCATAGCCAAGACGCGTATATAGAAATATATTGTCAGCATAGAATCAAGTTCAAGAAATTTAGGCAGAAACTTAAGAGACCAAGTAAAATGAAGTTCTGTGCTGTGCATTTCCTTTAATAATAAGTTACCTGAAACTTACTACAGACACAAAATGCCAGCCAACAAATTCACTTGGATGTGCTCTGGAGCTGAACCAAAGTTTTACTGATCCTGGAACAGTAAGGCAATCAAAGGGCAGATGTTCAGATTTGATGCAACTGGTAATGTTTTGAAATATATCAAATTTAACAGTGAAGAGGACACTATCTAAAGTTAAGGAAACATATTGCTTCATTGATTTATTTGATGCATTGCATAACTACCATATCCAATCCAACCTTGCTTTGTCTAAAAACATGGTCAAGCGAGTTAAAATGTTAATTCTCCCCATGAAAGATAAAATTCATGATGTGTTAAGTAGGTTTCATGCAATTATGTTTTGCTAGGATGCCTTCCAAATGCAAGTGTTTGCTATCTTATTTTTTAGCATATAAATCATTTTAATATAATAGACACTTTTGTAAAGATTGCCAAAAAAATAAAAATAAAGTTGCCCAACGTAACATTCATTTACAAATACAGTGGTACCTCGGGTTACATACGCTTCAGGTTACAGCTCTGCTAACCCAGAAATAGTGCTTCAGGTTAAGAACTTTCAGGATGAGAACAGAAATTGTGCTCCGGCGGCACGGTGGCAGCAGGAGGCCCCATTAGCTAAAGTGGTGCTTCAGGTTAAGAACAGTTCCAGGTTAAGTACGGCCCTCCGGAACGAATTAAGTACTTAACCCGAGGTACCACAGTATTGCCATGTATTGCATGCAGGTTAATAACATTTCCTGCTCTGCTCTAGACAAACAGGTTGCAGTATTCTCTGCTGGGTGGCTGCTTTGTGCTGACTTGTTCACCACCATCCTGGAACAATTTTTACTAAGAGTCCTAACCCAGCCTAAGCCTCTCACCATTTAAAATGAAGTACAACAATCCAACACTCATTTTAAAGGAGGCAGTTTTAAGAATGATGCATGCATTGGGTTGTATTCAACTAACTTTTACTCAGAATGAACCCAACTTCATCACGGGCATTCATTTCAATGGGTCTACATTGAGTACAAGTTAGTTGAACACAAACCATTCAAGTCTATTCTCCTTCAAGGGAGACACCTACATGTCAGACTGATAAGTTACTATAGCTGAATAAAGTGTGAAGTCATTCAATCCACCAGAGGGCCATGAAGCAGCCTGCCTTACTTGCTGCAGACCAGATGAATTCACATCAGTAGACCAAGAAATGACTACAGTAAGCATAGCTAAGGAGGAATAGTGCTTTAGAATAGACTGCTCAAAAGAAGGTTCCAAGAAGGAAAATAAGGAGAAGTAAGGTTGCTCCAATTGAAACTAGAACCCAAATAAGTCATGCCCAAAGTAAGAGCCAGTAGCTCTACAGATGCTACAGAAAAATTTGACTGAAATCAAGATGGCACCTTTGATATAGATGGAGACATCTATAGCAGTATTATTCTAGCGGGGCCCTATACTTCCAGCTGCCCTATGCACATTTATATACATACATACATTTATATACATACATATATAATACATACACAGCAAATTGATAGGCATTTATTTTTCCTTTCTAGGTTAAAGCTAGAACTCCAAAGCAGGCCCAGGTGTCATTCTAATACAACAAAGTAGCCAACCAACACTGTGCAACCAATATAGAACCCAGGTGAGTGCATCAGCTAGTTTCTAGAGCAATGCAAAGAAGGAATCAACATTAAGGTCTGCAAGAATACAGTCACATGGCGGAGGGGTGTGTGTGCTCCCAAATGGGTTACCTGGGCAACCTTAGTTTGTCACACAGTTGGATAGGACCTCTGTTGTTTGCCATTCAGAGAAACCAGCACTAAGTGTTAAGAAAAGATCACTTGTCAGGCTACATCACTCTTTTCACATCAGACAACAGTGACTAGAATAAGAAAAGAGTAGAGTAAACGATGGGTGGGGCGAGGTTTTAGAGGTTCCGTGCAGCCATTTCAAGGACACTGAAGCATCTTACATACACCTGGAACATCTCACATGAGGAACAGAACAATGCTACGTAGCCCACTAGATCAAGCACTTTTGCGTGCTTGTTGTGAACTGGCCGGTAGTTTCAAAATTAAGTGGTAGGAGCTCCCAAGTTTGGAACCAGTTGTGACCAGCACCCACGGTGAAGGACAAAAGGGCTGCGTGACAACTTCCCAGTCCTTACCGGGAAGATGGAAGGAAACAGACGCCGCCAACCCACGGAAGGGCGTCAAGACCTCTTCATTGGGCAGGGAAATTATTTGGAAAAACGGGGTTACGGCTAACCGGCGCCTTCCTAGCGGCCACACAAAAGGCAACCGGAGGGCGGGAGAGGGTAGCGCCCCTAACCCCAACCCTATACGGCCCCCAGAGATGGATGCTACCGAAACCTCAGCCGCGTACGGACTAAACCGATGCCTACCCCTCTGGCTTCAACCGCTCACCCTACCCCACGCCGTCAAGCAATCCCACCCACCCCTTAAACAAAGGGACACGTGCGCTTTTCGGCGACCCGGGCCCCGAACAGGCAGCCCTTTTGGATACGTCTGCACCGGCGCGCATGCAGCGCGCTGCAAGGGAGGGGAAGGGAAAGGACGGGAGGTGGGAGACCATTACACGCGAGCCCCATTCAGTTGCATTTCCCAGGAGGGGAGGGGGACGTGGGCTATTCGTTTCGCGCACCTCCCTCAGAAGGTGGAGTGGGAGGGAAGGGCGCCTGAAGATGAAGGCGAGGCAAGCGGGGAGGAGGAGGAGGACTGGCCCCCCACCTAGGTGGGAGCAGAGACCCCACTGCTTTCGCCTCCCCCCTCCCCATCTCGTCCAGGCGAGGCGGGAAAATGTGGGGGAGGGGGAAAGAGAGGGGGGCACCCGCAGCTTCCCCTGCTTCCTCCCCGCTCCTTCTTTTCCCCGCACGCCTCACCTCTTCTCCGCGCGCGCGTGCCCGCGCCGTCCTCTCGGCCGCTCAAGCTGGTCCGCTGTCTGCGGAGCCGCCTCTCCCCCCAGCGCGCGCGCGCTCGAACCGACTCCGCACTACCCGCCCCGCCCCCGCTCCCGGCGCCTTTAGCGCCACACCGAGCACTCCCCACCTCCTCCTCTCTGGCACCGCCCACCAATAGGGTGGAAAAAAAGAAAGTTGCTGGGCTGCCCCGTTGGTCGCCTCGCCCGCCTATCGGCGTCCTTCCTCGCCGCCTATTGGTCTCTCCCTTTAGACCCGCCCCCGTCCAAGCCAGGCTCATAGCAACCTTCGCAAAGCTTCTCGTCCGAAATTCCATCTCCTCCCGCTTCACCGACCCTTTGCGAGGCCTCGGATTGGCTGGCTGCCTCTGCCTATCAAAGGGAAGCAGCCCTTCCAGTGCTGGGCGTCTTTACGCTTGTCACCCGAGCGTATTGGAACAGAGGCGGGACATTGGACGGCTGCGGTTGTCCCGTTTTGCGGTTGCTGCTGCTGCGGCTGCTGCGGCTGCTGCTCCTCCTTTCCTCGCCGAGGTCAAAGCGAGCCCGGACCAGAGTGGCGCCGCGCGGGGTCAGGTGCAGCGGCCGGGGTAATGCGCGCGCGCCGTGCGGCCGAGAAGCGCTGCAGCCTTTGCTCCCGCTGGGGTGCATGTGTCGCTTGTAGCAGCACCCCGCCCACTTACGCCGCATCCATCTGCAAGCAGCTGCAGTTGCCGCGCGCGCCATCGCCCTCCTCCCTCTCTGCGAGCCTACAGCGTGGCTGGTGAAATTAGGACATGCACTAGCGCGATGCGTGTAGCGGGCTGCCCATCCTGTGGTGCCGCGTGTAGCGTTGCGGGAGCAGAGTCACCCAAGCGCTGAGGCCTTGGGATACGATGCGCGCCGCGCCCCACCCGCCGCTTAGGCCGTGGCGTTGTAGCAAATCCAGACCTTGCATTGACTCCCTCCTTCCCTCCCTCTTGCAGTCCCCTCTACTTTACACATCGTCCGTGCTGACCATTTCCCTCAAACCTGAGGGAATGCTTTTTGCATTGCATTCCTGCAGTGAATTAGATGTCTTAAAGTACCACTCCCTTTCTCATGGAAAACTACCCTTTCATTCACCTGGGAGGTGGTTTTCTGCAAAGACTGCAGTACAAATAACGTCATGTAAATAGCTTTTCCTCGCCCATTCCCTATGCAACAAATCCCCCCCCCCCCTTTGAGGGTCTGTGTAGAATGATTTTACACCCACCAGGAATCGAGTTCACACCTCTGATATCTCTTGGCCTTGACTCCACCCTCTGCTTTTTGCTGCTCACAGCTACACTCATTCTCTGCCAGCTCACGTTCATACCACACATGCACATAATATATTGCCAATAACTAGACATGGAGACTTTGACGTTAAGTGAGTGATCGATCACAATTTAACCATAACATGCTTTTCTTGCATGATATTCTACAGGTTTAACCAATTTGTTCTGAATGCTACTGATAATTAAATGCAGAGTGGCGGGAAACTCTGTGTGTGTGCACGCCAAAAAGTTTATTTTTAAAATCCAGTGATCATACTTTGTAATCTCAGTTCAACAACAGCAAGGCTGGCTTCTGAATGTATCTGGAGAGGACTTGAGGTCACTGAGAGAGTTCACAGGGCTAATTGGATCTGGTGCTAAGGAGACTGATCAGGTGAAACTCATTAACAGGGTTAATGTATATACTGCACTTCAAAAGAATAAAGGCAAATTCTCCATCAAGAAAAAGAATTCAATAACTGATACAAATGTTTGTATATGCTCATAATGTGTTTTGCTGTTTCTAATTAGGGGAAGAGGTATGGTCCTATACAGAACATAGAAGCACCTGTCTGGAAATTCTACTTGGATTCCACCTCTCTGAAAGCCACTCCCACTTCCCATCACATTTTCAAGCCTCTCTTTTCAAACATATGGACTAAAATTTGCTTTTTAAAAATAAAGCCAATAATTTATGGTGCTGGATTTTTAACCCAGAATTAACTTCTGTACTGGAATGTTTGTATGGAAATCCAGAACATGCTCAGTCCTGTCTTTTGAAAGTCTAGGTCAATGGTTCTTAATTTTTCTTAGTCATGGACCCCCTGGAGAATCTGCTGAAAGCTATGGATCTCAGAAAAAATGCACAAAAATACAGAATTTTGCATATACCGTATTTTTCTGTTTATAAGATTCCCCCTACTTTTGGGGACCCCAAATTTAGAAAATGGGCATATGCACTATCCATGTATAAGACACCCCCATATTTTAAACCTTATTTTAAAGTAAAAAAAAGCCCCTAGATTTATACACTGAAAAGTACGGTAATTTTATTGCATTGGTGGATTTGTTGGCTTCCACTTGAAACTTGCTGAAACTCCTCAATCCATGAACCCCAGGTTAAAAAACCCTGGTCTTAGGTTATTTGAAGAAAGGACCTGAAACCTTTAAAGGCAGGTCCTTCTTTCACTGTAGTGAAAAAGGGATAATTCAGGCTGCTGTGAGATGTCTTTGTGACAGTTTTTAAAAAGAAGAAAGAACTGACACTAGTTTATTTTCTTCTTTTATGCAATAAAATGTATGCATCGGATGATTGAAAGAGGGGGGGGAACCCATGAAATTGTTTACAAAAAGATGAAACAAGAAAAAAAATACGACAGTGCTTTAAAACCTACAAAAGTTAAAACACTAAAATTAAAATTATCTCAACTTTCTTAGCATCTTGGTAGACTTGTCTAAGCAATAATGTTTTCAACAGGTGTCAAAAAGGGTACAGTTTATGGCTTAGGAGAATGTTTTCTTCCATAGAAAGTGTTTATTTACTTATGTATTACTGCACATATATGGCATTTTCCTGCTAAGCCACTGCAAGGGGTGTACAATTTAAAATACAGTACTGAAAAATGGAAAAATACAAAAAACTAAAGAGCAAAATTGACTCAGACCAGCCTGGGCTTCAAAGCTCTTTTGCAACAGAGCTTTGAACAGATTCTTCAGATCTGGAAGAAAGGTGGCCAGAGATCAGCACTTAAGAAAAGGAAATGAGTAGGGTTGAGCAAAACCGATGTGGTAAAAGCTACCTAAGCTATTTCTTCCTCCTTTTAAATAATTTTAAATTATTTATACATGAACAAACATACAACATATAATACATTCATCATAGTAAGAGCATAAATATAGAAAGCATTAAAAAAATTATTCCTATAGTTCTATTCACATATATACGTATCAAATTTGTAATAAATCACTGTAAATATAAGGCAATCAATATTAATTTATTGTATCAATCCCAACTTAAAACTTGCTCCTTATAGCTGACAAAAGGGGAACTACGCCTTTTACAATTGCTCTTTTTTCTGTCTGCTGCCACTTCTTTCACTTTGTGTGCCTGTTTCGCCATCCTTTCAACATACCATATGTTGTTGAACCATTCTATACTCACCTACCTGGGAATAGTAAGCTTCGTTGAATTCAGTGAGACTTTCTTAGTAAATTTGTAATTCTACATAGGCTTGCTTGGAAGTAAGCTCCAGTGAACACAGGGGGGTTATTTCTGAGGAAGCATGCATAGGATTACACTGTAATCCATTACTAGTCATATGCAGAATACACCCATTTAAATCAGTGGAATTAAGTAACCTTAAGTCCCAACTATGCCTACAACTTAGTTGGGCATCACTCTATGCTGCAAATAAGAAAGTCCTAGCTTTAAATATTGTGTCAACCATGAATTCACCATGTATTCTTAAAGCACTCTTGAACTCGCATCTCCCACCCATGATATGGAACTAACAGCACTGATCTACTTTACAGAGAGTTGTAAATATTTTAACATGTATGTATGTGAAGTACTTTGAATACTAAGCAATATTCTAAATAATAGTAGTCTTGATTCATCTTTGCCACCCAGCCTTGAACTTTCATAGGATTTTCTGTGAACATTATGCTCCTTTCATGTCAAGTAGTATCACTGTTTTGGGTTAAAGCAATGGAAACTAATTAAATAATGAAAACAAACAATATATGTTTTTAAAAATTAAGCATTCTTAAAAGGAAAGAAGATGTGGGCTGAGACAAGGGCTTGCTTTTTCCATTTTTTATGTGCTCTCAAATGATAGATTATATTATAATCTTGACTTTAGTAGGAGTTTTTTTGCTGTCTACAATTGGAATGGAAGCCAGCTGGATTTATAACCTAAATAGAGCAAGATTTTGCAGAAGCAGGGGAGCCGGTGGTGTGGTTCCTTTTACTTCCTTGAAGAAATGGATTTGGTCATATATGGTGGGGCGAAGAAGTCTGTGCAACAGCGGACCAAAGAACTCTTTCCATTCCCAACTGTTTTCACATTTCCTTCTTAGCACCCTCCAGTGCCAACACCATCATACAGAACCTGGAGGCCAACAGCAAAATCCCTTTGGATTACGCTTAAATTTGAAACTAACTGACAGGGAGTGTATTGGAGATAAAGAGCTTAGAAAAGAATGAGGGATCCAAGTTTTGTTAAATGCCTTGTGCTGATATATGGCTATGACTTTTGTGAAAGTTTGCTTTTTGGGGTGACTGGAGTTCAGTTCTTGCACTTGCTCTTCACATACTTTGTCCAAAACAGCACTTGTGTTCGCAGTGTGCCTAAACATGCCCTGCTCATGGTGGCTAGGTCCCTCAGAGAGAAAAAGAAGGGAGAGATGGTCCTCTGTCTTTTCAGGTGTCCCACAAAAGACCAAAGATGACAAAGATGACAAAGCATAGGAGGGAAGACCATTCTATGGGTGCATTTTTCAACAGTGCTTCTTGTTAGATTGAATGGGTAGCAGGAGCGCATGTGATTTGATTTTACAGCAGGGGTGCCAACTGGAATAAAATATTGGGGGGGGGACAGATAAACCCCACCACACATAATCACATAGCACGCACCATTTGAATAGCAGTGCCTATCAACTGGGGGGGGGGCTGGCCCCTAGGAGTTGGCTCCTATGTTTTACAGTACACTGAACCATCAAAGTAGACTTGTTAAGCACATTATAGTTTAAAGTTTAGCAGCAGAAGTGTTTCTGAGCCATACATTTTTAAAGCAATAATTAAGTAACGCTCTACATACGTAGTTAAATGAGGAACATGACAGTAAATCAACACAGTCACAAAGGGGAATTGCAGGCAAAAATAAAATAGATGCTGGACCACATGAAATTTAAAACCATAAACAGTTCATAAATTTTGTAATGATACAGGTGAAAACCATCATCCAAAAATGACAACAGGGTGATGGAGTATATGTTCACATTAATTCTTACTCCGCTTCCAGTGCATTCCCACTTCTAGTTTTTGAAGTCACATTCACATAGTGTTAGCCACAATCCATATCTAACCTGTAAAGGTAAACGGACCCCTGACCATTAGGTCCAGTCGTGGCCGACTCTGGGGTTGCAGCGCTCATCTCTGGCAAACCAGAGCAGCGCACAGAAACGCTGCGCACAGAACCTTCCCACCGGAGTGGTACCTATTTATCTACCTGCACTTTGACATCCTTTCAAACTGCTAGGTTGGCAGGAGCAGGGACCGAGCAACAGAAGCTCACCCCGTTGCAGGGATTCAAACCGCCGACCTTCTGATCGACAAGTCCTAGGCTCTGTGGTTTGACTCACAGTGCCACCCACGTCCCTTCATCTAACTTGTAGTTTCTTGATATATACAGCTGTTTGATGTGTGTTTTCCCAAACCAACTTCAATTAGAAAACTTGAGCCACATTCATTTCATGTTTAAACCAGGTGCATACAATTGAGACTGCCATTGGCCATGCACAGGTAACAGCTTAATAAATAGGAGTTCTGCAAGGAGGGTTGCAGTAACAGGGTGGAGACTTCCCTACCGCATCTCTGATGTGAACACTGTACAAATGCAGCTTGAAACACAGCGTAAGGGATGACACTGCATTTTAAGTCACTAATGTGAACATACCTGGAGTACTCTGTGTTTCATTCAACCTAGTTTTAGCAGCCCATTACCAGGATTTGTTCTCTGATACAGATCAAAGAGCAGCAATGAAGGCATGTGTTGGGCTGCTGCATTTCCATTGCTATTATGTGTGCGGTCTTAAATCTAATGCCAAGTATTTAGTTCCATGAAGGGATAGTGATAGCTAATTAATAAAAACTGCTACCTTGAAAAATCTCTGGCAACATTAGTCAAACTATACCACAATTGCCTCATTACGTAAATCATGTTTAGAACACCACAACACACACGTAACTGGCTGTAAAGTAACATAACATTATATGTAATAAAACTGTAATTTAATTGTCATATCAAAAAAAATGCAAAGCACAGTTCCTGATGGCAATAACATAACATATTATTATTAACCATCTACAGTATATGTATTTATTGTTGTAAAGTCCAAGGATTGTCATCCAAAGTTTGTCAAGTCCAACAATTACAACGTACAGTTCCTGTTGGCAATGCCATTTCATACTGATAACTTCCTTCTCCATCGTCCTATGACTTAAAAGTGCAACAAACAGAACTACTTAGTAACAACAAGGCAGCTGATGATAGGCCAGTTCTCAGGACACACCCTTGTTTCACCGATTGGACTTCTTCAGCGACAAGGTTTCCAGATGGAGGCAATTAGAATTAAACATTCTCAAAGAAAAATAATCTTTAAAAATGTTTAATTCTAATTGCCTGCCCCTGCCCCATTGCAGGGGTTGCTCCTATATACAGTAGCTTAGTTTCAATGGTCACTGATACGGAGCATCTCTGACCGGCAACTTCTGCATTTCTGTGGACTACTTTTGGCTGAAAAAACCTACTGAAAAATCTCCTGGAAACCTTGTCAATTTAAATTAAATTACAATTTTATTACACATACTGTAATATTATGTTACTTTATAGCCAGTTACGTATGTGTTGTGGTGTTCTAAACAATAGTCACCCTGCATTCTCTGCAATGGTCTGAAAATGGCAAATAAACCTCCACTACTATTATCCATCCATACTTCCTAAGAAAGTGACAGAAATGGCATGTCAGGTTGAGTTCTTACAGGTTAATTTAGTTCTACAATTCTAGGATTATTTTTTATCTCTCTGATAACTGGTCAAACATGTTCTTTTATTTCCAGCTGTGTTGTTCATCATGTAAGAAGTATTATAACCTTAAATGCACAGTAATGCAGAGCCACACATTTCAGGGATGGCCGTAGAAGTTATAATAACCTGGTTTGGAATCACTCTGGAACTAAACAGGAATGGTTTGACCTCAGTGTGTTGTGGAGAACTCTGCAGGGGTTACAAAGGCAGTGTCAGAATTCTTGTCTCTGTTATTCCTTACTCGTCATTTGAGTCCCTGCGAGTCACTTCACTTCTCTGCTCAACTGGTTGTCTCTCTTCCTGGGTATTGAATCATGAGTGTTAATTCAAGCTTATGTGCCAACTATTGGAATGTTTCTTTGGTGGACATACTATTTTAGTCCTGGAACCTTTCAGAATGGAACTCAGTTGTCCTAAAGCAAGTTTGGATGGCCATTTTTGGCTTTGGTGAAAAACACTGAGCTCAAAGGCCAGAAATGTGGTCATTTATTTTATTGGAAAAGGTAAAAAAGGGGAGGAAGAATCCAGGATTCATCATTGTGGGTTGGGAAAAACCAGAACTCAAAACACATACACACATTTCCTAATGTTCAGACAGAATTATCCAATAATAAGTTTTAAAATGTTAGCCTTCTTGTTGAATATCTGACTTTTCTGTTTAAGACAAAAATTGCACTCAGATATCATTAACCTTATTTCACAAATGAAGCCTGTTCTATCTTGTGTATCAATGGGGAAAGTGAGGATTCCTTTTGTGTGTTTTATAGAGATGAACTTCATTATCTTTCTAGGAAGATAGCCTCCCCCCCCCCCAAAGTTTGCATAGCAGCTAAAACAGGAATGGAAAGGTTTCTTATTTAGGATTGCACAATAGCAGTGGGCTATGCTTTTGCAAAACTGAGGTCAGATCAGCAAAAATAGCACACGGTACAAGCTGGGAGTGAGTCAGGGTAGAAGCAGCAGGGGCCAGAGCATGGAATTTCACTGGAGTTATTCATCAGTGGTTGAGCAGTTGCCCATTGATGGATGTCAGCTGCCCAGGTTTGAACATAAATGTTCAGACAGTAGGACATTTCCTGGTCATACCATTGAGTTGCATACAGCTAATGATTGTGTGCCACTAGCATGACAACCTAACATAGTTCTCTGAGGCACTTAATTTTTCCATGTTGCGTAAGAGTTGTGTTAAGAAGTCAACTCTTTGCATTGGTTTCCCCAGTCCCAAACTGAGTGCACAGTTTGCTCATAAAACTGGTTGGATAAAGACTCAGTGGAGGGCTCAGAGTATGTTGGAGCCACCCAGCTTTCAGATTGCTTGAGCTCATCTTTACAAGTCCTTGGTGGGGCAGGAGAATAACCTGAATCAATGATACAGGATTATCACCCATAGTAGGGGGATGAATAGTACTCTCTTAAACAGGCATAGGCAAACTTGGCCCTCCAGATGTTTTGGGACTACAATTCCCATCATCCCTGACCACTGGTCCTGTTAGCTAGGGATGATGTGAGTTGTAGTCCCAAAACATCTGGAGGGCCGAGTTTGCCTATGCCTGCTCTTAAAAATTCAATGTCATTACCTAATCTCAATGACTTAAGGAGCTGAGGCTGCATACACACTACACTTGTAAGGCATATTCAAAGTACATCCTCCCCTTCAAAGAATTCTGGGCACTGTAATTTGTTAAGAGTTGCTGAGAATTTCAACTCTTTGAGGAGTAAACTAAAAGTGCCTGGAATTCTTTGAGGAGAAAAATGTGCCTCAAATATTTCAAATGTGCCTTAAAATTGCACCGTGTACATAGCCTCTGATGCCACCAGTACCTTCATTGAGACCAAATCCATCCCAGCTGATGGAATTGGGAGAGTCTTTGATTTGTCCATTTGAAATGTGAGCTGACAGTAACAATTGAACTAAGTTTAATTATTGATTGGATCACACATTCATTTAATTAGCCAGCCAATATTTAGATTTCAGCAGCTAAGATTGCATTCATAATGGTTTAGAGCTGGAGAAGAGGAGTAGTTAGTTCCAGGCCAAACTGAAATGGTCAGATTGCAGGGCTTGCCATCAAAAATTTTGGGCCTCAGCCACTTTTTCCACACTGAACTATTAGAGGCTTGACTATGAAGCCATAGTTTTAGATTAGATGCATGCCTCCAGTGGTTTGAAGGAACCTTAGGATGCCAAGATTTTAGCAGTCGGCATTCTATTGTGTAAGAGCAGAGACCAGAGTGAGGTGACCTCCAGATGAAAATATGTGACCAGGGTGAATAGTCTTGCCACAAAAGAGGAGCACGAACTTAATGGTTTTGTCATCATCCAGTCTTAACATTCTAAGATTCCTGGCGTTAAGAAACAGGTAGGATCAAACACCCCAGTGCCGGAAGCATGGTAGCACTTTCATTGTAAATAGACTTATGGATGGACCTGGACTAAGTACATTCCTGAGGATCCCATATTACTTGGCAAGAGAGATTCCTGTCTTTAGAAGTACAGTGGTACCTCGGGTTAAGAACTTAATTCGTTCTGGAGGTCTGTTCTTAACCTGAAACTGTTCTTAACCTGAAGCACCACTTTAGCTAATGGGGCCTCCTGCTGCCACTGCTGCACGATTTCTTTTCTCATCCTGAAGCAAAGTTCTTTACCCGAGGTAATATTTCTGGGTTAGCGGAGTCTGTAACCTGAAGCGTATGTAACCCGAGGTACCACTGTAATGTGCAGCCCTCGGATTTCTTAGTTGAGCTGCCTCAAGAGTTAAGGAAAAGAGAGCACACCAAGTGAGTGAGAAGACAAAGCAACTCAGTGCCAGGAACACCATAGCAATTCTAAGCAGTGTCTGTGATAAGTACACTAGTGATCTTTTCCTTAGTGTCTTATCCACTATTATCGGGATAGAAAGGCTGATCTGGAGCCAAAGGGTTTTCCCCCCTCAATGTGTGAAACTCACTGAAGCATGTGATGTGCCAGGTGACCATCAGTGGCAGTAAAATGGCCTCCTGGTTGCGCCTGAACTTCCTAAGCATCATGTCTATCCTTGTGGTCTGTGAGCTGAAGACAGTGGCTATTGGTCTGCATTAGGAGAAATGAGTGGCATTTTTTAATATCCACATACATGTCAAGAATTTTGCTTCTCCGGATTTGTTATTTTTAATTTAAATTCTCTGTCAGGGTCCCAAGGAGGCTGCTTGCCATCCCTAGCTTGAACGTATATGGGATCTGCAATGAATTACGGCTGAATCCCCGCCAGCCCCTTTCTGGTAACATTTAAGACAACGCCTGGCCGGGGCCCAAACCTCGTCTGCTAGAAATGCACAGCTAAGCTCTGACAGGAGTTAAGATACAGCAGGATGCATGTGGGACTGAAACAAGTTCGGGGATATGAGGCAACAGGTTCAGGGATATGGGGCAGCAACTTCCGTGCTCAGTAGTCAGGTAATCCTAGAACAGGAGGGAGAGTTGTGAACAAAACACCTTGCCAAATATATCACTTGAGGCAACTCAAGGAGGGAAGGTCTGGCTCATTTCCTTCCAGTTGTCGAAGCCTGAAATGCATCAACTCTTACCAACCCCTCAAGGTCTTGTCAAGCTTTTCTCAAACAGACTTTTCTCTCAGAAGTTTTTGCTTAAACCAGGGTGGGGAACCATTTTTGTTGTCAAGAGCCTCATTCCCTCAGGAGTAATGGGGCGGGGGGAAGCAGGGAGAGGGGTCGGGAGCCAGTGGCATGTCAACAGTGGGAAGGGCTAGAGCCAAAAGTGGGCTGGATACCCTCTCTCTCCCCCACCTCAAGTCGGATTCTGGCTTGGGAAGAGACAGAATGTTCTTGTCAGAAGTCTGAACAAGTCACTTTCAGAGCTGGGTGTAATTTTAAAAGTTATCTGCATGTGGCCTTAGGGTCTCAAGTCACCCACTCCTGTCTCCAAGTCTCCTCTCAGCAGCTGGATGAGCAGGGAGAGGGGTTTGTTTGTTTTTTGGTGGGGATGGGGAACATTTGGAAAAGTTTTCTATGAAAAGAGGCTACTAATGAAGGCTCTGAAGACCCACTGATCCTTGTTGAGGTTTATTATTATTTTTTCAGTTTATATCCTGCCCTCCCCCCCAAAAAAGACCCCAGAGTGGCAAACACAACTATAATAATGCATTGCCAAAAAAAGTTGCAAAAACACTTATTTCAGAGTTGCCAGGAACAGTGTCTTTCAGACATCAAATACCTGGTTAAAGAGGAATGTGTTTAAATTTCCCATGAAAGTCAATAATGAGAGAGATGGGGAACATTCCACAAATGGGGAAGTGCCGCTGAAAAGGCCCTGTCATAGCTCATCTCCAACCAGACAGTTTCTGGTGACAGCACTACCAGATGCTTATGGAAGCAGAAGTTGAAACGCAAGTCAAGTGTACTGTGCTACTAGGTACTTCTTAAGTTAAAGGCCAAAAAGTCTCTTATTCCAGAAAAACCACAGCTCCTTAGGTGTCTTCTTTGCATCAGACACTAATCTCCTAAAGGCCTGTTTGGAATCAGGCACTGGCAGTTTCAGAGAAGAGACCTGTCTTCACAGAACGGAAATTGCACAAGGACAGGTCTGCACACGAAGCAGAATTAGTAGGGTTCTGAGTGGATAGAACAGGCTGCTGTACTCCAAACTGCAGTTTGTTCCAAACATCCTGGAAGATTTTGTGGGGGGGGGGGGTATCCCCCTCTGCAGTCTGAAGTACAAGTCATTCTGTGACCACATCCCTGCTATATGCCGCCTGATGTGTGAAATCACTGGGGTAAAAAAGAGGAGAGGAGGTCTGGGCATATGTTTGTAGACTATACCACTCTGCCGACTTTGGGCTTTGGGCAAATCAGTAAGTTTCTTAAGACATCCCATTACCTTCTTGAGCAATGGGAGCATTGCAAAGCCAACTGCATTGGAGTATTGACGTGAACAACCTGAATGCCCTGTTGAACCCACACAGTAGTACTGTATGGTGGTACTTAGAGCTTTGAGAGTCAGTCATATATTCCCTGTAATTGCTTTTCAGCATGAAACCACTTTAGTAAGGTCAGTCTGGAGGATGCTCTGCTTTTCGGTCCAATGGGTAGCCATGGTTTGCACTTATTCCAGGTACAACTGTATTTTTGCAAAGTGGCCCTCTGCAATCTGCTACGTGGAAAGGGTATCATTGCCCCTTGCACAATGGCACTGAGTACGTCTTCCCCACTGCCTGCTTGCTAGCCTTCTCCTTTCAAGAGTCCTTTTCAGCCTCTGTGCAGCCTGTACTTCCTTTCTCCACTGCCCGTCAGGACAGCGCTGAAGAAGCAGTGGCCTCTGCCCCTGATTCTTTGGGGGCAAGGCTGGAGAGCACCAGATCTGCTGCCATGTGGATAAATATTTGCCGTTTCATACCCCTGTTGAAGGTCAGCTGCCATCAAGCGCTCCTGCCAACGTGCAATTAAGCCAAATTCCACCCTGATTAACTGCTGTGCTCCTCTGTCTTGGAAAAAGCCAGCTGCTTAACCCTTCAGGTACCAGCTGAAATGCAAGCCGCCGATTTAAAGCAAGATCAGGGTGCGTGTTAAGCGTTGAAAGAGTTAACAGACTGGGTGAGCACATGAAACCAACATGTCACTGAGAATAAATTGCCAACTGCCCGCTCCTTACAGGGAATCATTGCAGAGCCAGGTACAGCACAGGCCCAGTGCAGAACAGGCGGCACTGTGTCTAGGAGAGAATCCTATCCAACACCCTCCTGGCACACAGTGATGAGATTGCTTGGCTTGTGAGGGCTAAGAAAGGCCATTTTCTCCAATTATCCATGGTACGGGAGTTCACTGGAAAATTAGAGGGAGAAGGCTTTAACTGCCCTACTTCATCCTGTTTGGTTAAACTAAGGCTTCAGGTTAGGCAGGTTTCCATTGTTAGAGGAGTAAAGTAGTTTATTTACATCTGCTGCTGCTGCTGCACCTCCACTGGAATCCACCAATGTGTTATAAGTTTACAAAGCAAGAGTGCATGCTTTGGATCCCTTAATAGTGAGACATGGCTGATCTAGGTCATCCAGAGGTTTCACTGTTCAAGAATTTCCTTGTTATGTCAGTCCAAACCCCACATAGTCCAGCCCCCATTGCCACCAGTTTGCACTAGGTGGTCCACTATAAACTGATCAGTGGCACAGTTTGTCCTCTGCCAGCTCCTGTTGCACATGAAAGCCACTTATTTTTTAAAATACAGGGGGTTGGGCTCTATGGAGGAACTGCTGAGCCAAAGGCTATAGCTTAGATACCACTTGAGTCCAAGCTCAGGCAACCCAAGCCATGAGCAGGAGAACCTTATCCAGCTTGTGTTAGTAGCCTTAAACTTGGCATTTCCTAGTTTCCAAGGGCTTGGCCAGCAAATATAGCCACCGGTTTATATGGCGTAAATGCTGCCTGCTGCCAGAGAGATCTGGACTTACCTAGTACAATTGTTGGGTGTCACATTGCCATGTCAGGCAGTGTGGGAAAATTATAGCTGAAGATAAATGAATTGTGTATGTATCCTGTCTTTAGCCTGCTTCACATCATATATGCTCACTAGCAAACACCAGCAAAGACACAGACAATCCCAGTGCATGGGCACCAGTTTTGTTGTTGTTGTTGTTTAGTCGTTTAGTCGTGTCCGACTCTTAATGCATGGTCATAAATTGTTTGCATGCATTTTAATCGGCCCCGCTCCCCCCCTCCCGGAAATAATGGTTTTACAGTCACACACCACTCTAAATGTACAAGGACTGTGAACAGCAGCCTAAGACCATATACTCTGTCCTTGCTCTGGTAGCCTGGAGATATGTATCATTCTGTGTCCCAAATTCATGGCTTTCCTGAAGGCTTGCTGTTAGGTAGTGTATATGGACTTATTTTGCCAGATACCTGATCTCTCATCCTTACACAGCTTTTAAAACAAAGAAACCCTCAAAGTTTTGAGTGTGGTGCTGGTCAAAGGGGAGGATCTCACCCCACAAACCACATACCTCACTGGAGGTGCTCTTTTGCCTTTGATATTATTCCAGACTCCATTCTTTTTTCCTGTTCCCCTGCTTCTTGGAATCTTTTATTTGGAAGGGAAAGAAAGGCTCAAATATGGCTGCTTGAGGAATTCATGATTTGCAGATTCTTCTATGAACTCATCAAATCCACACCTATTTGGACTAATGAGCAGATTGGAATGCAGCTGTCCTTCAGATTTTAGAGCACTCCAAATTCTGCAATGCAGATTCCAGCTCAAAAGAGGAACTGAAATGCATATCTTAAGAAAAAATACATTTTGGAATTCATAAGAGATAAATTATACTTAGAAATGTTTGTTTTGTGTACAGTATATGTGCGCTCCAGTAATATCCCTGTTACGTCTCTGCCAACTGATGTCAACTACAAACCTTCACATCCACCTTCAAGAAAGACTGGGAATTGGAGCTAGATCTTAGCAGAATCTTAGAGAAGGGGAGATGAAGCATGTGGTTATCATCAACAACACAACAGCCCTGTGCAACAGGCGGGCATGAATGATCCTTAAATGTGGCCCAGCTTCATTTCCAAAGAGGTTTCATGAGTAAGTAATGTCCCTCTTTAGAATAGAGTGGGATGGTAGACTTAGCGTTTTTGGGTATGTTCACATTTCCATCTTAGACTGCAGTGATGTTTTGGTGCATTTCACAGCTCTTCACATCAACATGGCTTCAGTTGTTTTCAGTTGTGTACATGCAAGGAGGACCAACTTAAGGACTCCAGTCAGTGTGAAGCTGGCTTGAGAAGCAAGTCATCAAACAGTAGTATCAAATACTATACAGGATACATATGAATTTTGCATCGGGTGGTGTGAATATGGATTAGATATCCAGCAAGGAAAATGCACCAAGTGCACAGCAAACAGGAGTGTGAACACAACCTTAGTTACTAAGCATTACTCATTTCTCCTTGACAGTAGACTGGTGAAAGTTCTCAAACCTGCTGCTCATGGTTGGTCAGTATTAAGCAGAAGCTTCTTCCCTGATTTTTGCTGGGATCTGCCCTACAACTTTCAAAGCATTGGGTGATGGATGTATTCTTGTGAGGTTTATGTCACATTGGACCTTGTCTTGCCATGGCCTCACTTCTCAGCGCTTGGTAATGTCACATACGGAAGCAGCTTCTCCTTATCTCTGCCCTGACTAAAATAAACCAACCAGCATGAGGGAAGTTGGGGGGGGGATTTCCAGTTTTCTCTCTGTATTTAGGCTCCTGCCTGCCCACCGATTGTGATTCATTTATGCCTTTGTGCTATGGCTGATCGCAGCCCTGCTCCTACTGCAGAGAACAGAGAGTGATAGAGAAATATTGTTCCCTTTGTTCTCTCCAGGTCAGCCAGATGCTTCGGCTTTGATTGTGTCCAGATGTGCATTCTTTTTCTCAGTTTGTTGTGGCAAGTCAAAATAGTGTTTCTTATGAGGCACCTATAATAGGCAGAATAATGCAGAAGTAGACAGGGTGTTTGTCAAGGGAGTTTCCTGTTATTCAGGATCGCTTACTGCTAGCTCAGCCAGAGAAGTCGGGGATTAATGAAGGGACTCTGGTTCCTATGCCAGAGCTTCCCTGGGGCCTCGAAGACCCAAGCCCCCAGCCTGTCCCCACTGAGCTGAAAAGGCTTGTGCAATGCTGAACCCCACCTCCCTTCCCTATAGCTGAGTACACAATGTACACAGGCTGCACATTCAGAAATAGACATAATCTGTGCGTTTCCATTCTGTCTCAGCTGACATTTGCTCAAGCACACAAAGAACTGACCTAGACAATTGGTTGATAGAAGGGAGTCAGGTATGCTCGTGATAAAAAAATGCTGTAGGACCCAAGAATAGTAGATTTGGGTGTCAGGAAGCATGTCAACTATGTATTCATTGGAATTGTGAATTTGGGTGGGTGGGTGGGTGTTTTTAAATGGACCCAGAAGGCTATGAGTGACATGGCTTTACAGACATGACTTTATGTTCTGTCCTCAAGCCCAAGTATATACTCTGCATGCCTCAAGAGTCTCTTCTTGGGACCAGTGGAGGACCATTGTTGTCTTTCTGCTTGGAGCTGTGTTACACTGCTAGATGATGTCTACCTCTCATGTGTTTTGCCTGCTAATATTGCAGGCAGGAATACCAGGCCTTCTGAAATGCAATGCTTGACTTCAAGGTGGACAAGTTCAGCCTTGTGGGAAACCCAGCGATTGAGCCTTAGGTGGCATATATGTGCACATGCCCATGAGCTTCGTGCTTGGATCGGGTTGTAAGATGATTCTGATTGCTGCTGAAGCCACTGAATTCCCAGATTTCCGGAGGAGCTGATTTCTGGAGGACCACATTAGACGTGGTCTAATGTGACACAACTTGAAGCCTCGTGGAAAGTTCTTGCTCTTCTCAGTCAGCACCCTCATAGATCTCTTGTTAAGTCAGATTTGGAAAGAAGTTAGTCTCTTCAGTGTTAGCATTATTACTAAACCCACATATACTACAAATTGGAAACTGTCATCAGCTACAGTATTACTTACCAGTAAGGCTATCAGTCAAGATTATGTACCTTGGACTGCGTCTGTACCATCAGGACTGAGCCCTAAACCTCTTGGCTTCCCAGTCTCTGTCTGCATTGTTCATTCAAAGGCTGCAACACTTTTTTAGTAGCTTGACTACAGCAATAGCATAACATGGCAAACTGAGCCTTGATTTAGAACCAGAGCAGATATCAAGAGCTTATATTCCTTGGAAGTATTTATTTAGAATAGAGATAGGAAACTTGTGGCACTCCAGATGTTGAGCTAAAAACCCCATCATTGGCTATGTGTCTAGGACTGTTGGGAGTTGAAGTCCAGCCACATTTGGAGGGCCACAGGTTCCCCATCCCTGGAATTAGAATATGCAACTGAAAACAAACAATTGTATAATTAAAAATCACAGCAAAATACTTAGCCAGAGAGGACTAGATAAGGCAGGTGTTTATTTTTATGTGATTCTCATGGATAATTTAAAGATGTGTTCTCATTGCAGACATGCAAAGCAGAAGCCTAGCTCTGCCTCCTGGCAAGCAGGCAATGTCAGGCTGCCCAATCAGGACATGTGAATACATATTTCCCAGAAATGATAGGCTGAACCTGTCTGAAAACTGAACACACCCCAGGCAGGTTTCCGGACAGCTTCCATGGAAAACTTTATCAGGAAAGCCCCAGGGACCAGAGGGGTGCCAATAGATAAACCAACAAATTTGCTTAAAGTTTGATCCTTGCAGAACAGCTTAATTCAAGATACAAGAAAGAAGGGGAACTAAAATATTAACATGTTCTGTTTAGCAGGCTCAGTCCCAAGAAGTGGCTTCAAGCAAATCTTTTTATTCTAATTAACTCCGGTCTAGGGAGATGTTTACTCCCAAGGAAGACACCATAACACCAAAAATCGAGGTGTGTACAACAGCTTGAGATACGATCGTGAATCTGAAAATGAAATATTACTTTTTTTAAAGGATAGAAGGCATTTTTAAAAGAAGCCAGGAATATACCAGTTTTCCGAACCCGGTGTCCTCCAGATGATGTTAGACTACATTCCTGACCATTGGCATGCTGTCTGGGACTGATGGGAGTTGTAGTCCAAAACACCAGGCACCAGGGTTGGGTACCGCTGGTATAGATCATGATGATTCTCACTTTGCCCTATAGATTTGCTACAAGGACATAATGCAGAGTTTGAATACATCATTATCAAGGGCAAGTTCATAACATCTGGTGAGAACGGTTGACCTTGGATTTGAGAATTAAGCAAATGATGCACTGTGCAACCTCAGGCTCATATGTGTAAGGTGGGAATTACATGTGTGTGAGGGCAGACACAACAAAGGTTGCACTAGCCTCCCCATGGAGTTTGGTATTTGCAATGTGGGCCAGGAGGCTCAGACTCTTTGCCTCCAGTCATGCTTCAGCACATCACAGCTAGATGGAATCTGGTTGAATCTGCACTGGTGGGATCTGGTTCACCCCAGACAGTGGTGGCACCATTGTTATTGGGCTCCTGTGTGTAACATGAGTGTGCAGATGTCCCAAGCAACTATTAGACAGTGGCTCTAACCATACTTAATGACCAGTGAAACAAAACTCTGCTCACCATGTTTTACCATTTAAAGTTCATTTTGCTTTTAATTAAGGGGGATGGAGAATTCTTGGCTCAACTATATGAAGTCTCCATGTTGCACTTTATAAAAGAGAAAAAGGAGGAGGTGGCAAGGAACATGTCAGCATGGTGTAAGAAGAAAACATTGTCTCTCTCTTTGGACGCTGCTTTCCGCTGAGTCAGACCATCTAGCTCAGTATGGTCTTCACTGAAGTGAATGGTACTCCAGGATTTCAGGTGCAAATGCCTCTCAGTTTCAGTGCATTTCCATCTCCCCCTCCACTGTATGGTTTGTTCCTTTGTTTTCCAAGGGCTAGGTGGGCTTCCTTGGCCTGTCAGTATGGCAGACTCCGCTGCAGCAAGGCTCCTCTCGCCTACGCTAAGTTGTCGGTGTTGTTGTGCTTTTGCTGCAGGACAGAGGATGAGGCAATAGGAACCCCACGCAGAGTTGGCTGCTGCTAAAGGCTGAACGTCTGTACAAGTACAATACATCTTGCTTTCATTCTATGGAGACAGACAACCAAGTGCTCAAGGCCCAAGTGTTCCAAGTACTGACAGGATCTCTCCACAGTCTAAGAAACATGATTTGCTGCAGCCAGCATCTCTGGGTGGGAAAGTGAAGTAGTAAACCTAGGAATGTGAGTAATTTCAGCCAGTGAGTATTAGAAGCTGGGAGGGCGGGGAGGTGTGTGTGTGTGTGTGTGTGTGTGTGTGTGTGTGTGGTGCAGCCTCTGCTTCAGAGAGTTGTGGCTATAGGGACCAATGGCGCTACATAAGGCTTGTGTAAATATTGTGACTGGCTTCTCCTTGGAATCAGATAAAGGAAGATTTTTATCACATTTTACAGAGAGAGCAGCTTTCCTGGCCCCTTAGTAGCTCCTCACGGCAGATTCTTTTGAGTGATTTAATATAAGATGAAAGGGGCCAGATTGCAGCTCCAGACAAAGTGGAATGTAAATATGGGGCCAGCCCCCAAAGTCCCACTTCTAAAGTCCCTAGAGGGAAGCAAAGCATGCCCTCCCCCTCCCCTCCCCTCCTCACCCCGCCATCTAAACACACAGTGCCTCCAAACAAGTGTTAAGGGGCTTTCCCTTTTGGTAAGAAGCAGCTCCTGTTTTCAGAAGTGGGTGTAGACAACAGAGCTCTCTGAGTGCAGAGAGTGCATTTATTTTATTTAAAATAGGGCCACAGCTTCTGGCTTAATATAAAGACAGACCTGAGTTGTCCCCCAACACTGTTGTATAAAAAAGGAGCTAGAAAACAATTTCAGAGTCCAGAAATGCTCAATACTCCATCCGATTGTCACCTGGATATTTCCCACGTACTTCTAAATTCACTGCTGAATCAGGGAATGTGGCAGCTGTGGCTTCTATCCATTTCTCCCAGGTCCTGTCGACCACTATGCCACTCTGCTCTATAGCATTAAGGAGAGAGATGCAGATGAAAAGACTGTGGTTAGCTGAGGAGCCCTTCATGTGTCATTTTTCTCCATCAGCACGTCTTCACCTTTAAGAATCCTCAACTCCACACTCCTCTGCTTTGAGAGGGATGCTGAAGGATGGCCCAGCCAGAATAGTGGAAGAATTGGCAAGATAGTCCTACCAGAATTATCAGTCATTTTACAAAAAGCTTACACCGAAAGGCTGAGTTATTCCATTTTCATATAAATACTGATGGTTTATTTTATTTTATTTTAAAGTAGCAGATTTAAAGGAACAGATACCCTGGAATTTTCTTGGTGGGCTGCCTGCCTTAAAGTAGGCTTTGATAGCATCATAAGGTAGACAAAATATTGGGATGGGGGTGGGAAAAGGTGGTTCTGCTTCATCAACAGGAGAAGTTGTTCACATGTTGTGATCAGGCACTCCTACTCAGGACACACAGAGACAGTACTACTTTTACACAAGGTGAGGCAGCAGCAGACTTTGGGATACAACGAAAGAGCAGCTAACTGTCCATTATTTAATTGATCATTGTATTTTGATCATGATTTGGGAACACCTTTTCAGCTGCCGACCTCAGGTTCCAGAGTGTCTTTAGTCCATCTCTGTCAGTCCTCTGTCCTTAAAGGAACAGGATGACCACCCCCACAAAAGCGGAAATAATGGGATGAAAACCCTAACACCCACCCACTTTTTTCGTGCTGGATTTACAGCCTTCTGCTGTGGCAAGAGGCTACATGGCTGGCCCAATACATTTTGGCACCTGGTGTGAATCACAAAATGGCATCCCCCCAGAGAAGAAAGGGTGAGTGAAGACTGACAACAGGAATAAGGGGAAAATAAATACCCACATTGGCAACAAAGGCAGGAGGAGACCAGCAGCACCTCCCAAATTGCCAAGAGGCTGTTGTAGAGGTGGCAATTGGGGGGGAGGGGCTGCCAAGGAGAAGACAGGTCCTCCAAGGAACTCACTACAACTGCAAAGGCAGCAGCAGGCAATGTGTTCCTTGGAGGCCACATCTGCTGCCCCTGTTGGTACTGCCACTTGAGGCAGTTGCCTCACCCTGCCTCACGGGTGGACTAGCCCTGGGGGCCTAGAAGGATGGCTCTTTGGCTGGCCCTATAAAATCCTGGCTGATTGGCCTGCCAAGATCCAAGGAACAGTCACACCAAGCCCCAGATGCTGAGAGCATTTTCTTTCAATGCTTTCTTCTTTCAGCTTCCAACAGAGCTAGTACAAAAACCACCAAAGTCCTTGTGGTTGCCAGGTTTTCAAGCAGCTCTGCGCTTTTAATAGTAGCTTAATATGCAGAAATTAGGCACCTGAAATTCCTCCTCCCACACACTTTATCTGAAATGTTCTCATCAGATTGCTTAAACGCAAAGAAGCAGAGCTGGTGAGAAAAAGTTCTCAGACCCTACCTGTTTCTCAAGCCTGTGCAGGTAATTTCCTTTTAGGCTGGATCGAATGATGTCCTTCCCTTCATCCAACACAATGTGTGGAGGGGTGGAGCTATCCATCCACTATGCAGGCCGGCATACACGCATAGGGATGGAGCATCCAAACATTGCCTGTGCACATACAATTCAGTGTATCGGTGGAACGTAGGTGAAAGCCACATTTGATTTTCAAAGCAGAACATCAGCCATGCAATTTCCACCTACACTGTACACTGTGGGCAGCATTTGGACATTCCATCCCTGCATTTACCTGTAGGGATGGCAGAGTTGAGAACGGCATGCCAGGTGGATGAGAAAGAGTTGTGCGGACTCAATCCCATCTATGCACTGGGTTGGATTTGGGGGAGACATGTGTGAGTCGGGGGGGGGGGAATCTTCACATTCCATTTAACAAGACAGCTAAATGATGCTACAGGGTTTCAGTGAAATGATGACACGCTCAGTTTGTTCACATCATTTAGTTGATCATACCCTGAAAAGCTAGAGCACCAAGTGGAAAGGAGAGCTTACATTCTAATGGGGCATTTGCAGACCAGCCATTAAAACGAAGTATGTTCCTGGCCCTTGTGATGTTCTTCATACTGCCACATCCTTTCCACCCCCCCCTCACAAATCAAGACTTTTGTCCTTATAACACAGCAAGGAAGCTGACAGAAATTGGCACAGTGTAGCATACTTCGCGGGCACCAGAAGACACAGATGTAGTTGGTTTGGGCAGACAGGTTTATTTGGAAACAAATAAGGTTTACGCCAGCAACCAATATTTCATGGTTTCCAGGCCGAATCTAGCACTCTGCAGAAGGGGAGGGAGAGATGGTGCAACAATCCAAGCTGAGCTGGATCTGCTCCAGATCCCAGTGCTTCAAGCTTATTGCAAAACAGGATTTTTAGAGCACATTTCTAGACGTTACACCAAGGGTAACCAACGAACAGCCCTATGGATGTAGCTGGACTACAACTCCCATAATCTCTGATCATTGGCCACACTGGCAGGGGTTGTGTCCAATAACAAAAGGAGGGTGCCACGCTGACTGCTACCCCTGCATTACACAAAGGCCAGCCTGGACATTTTCGTCAAAGCTAAGAATAGCACCCACATTGTCTGCATCCAAGGCTAGCCGTCAGTAGCAATGACCCACCCGTCTCTGGCAGTTGACTCTTGATAAGCCCACAGCCTGCCTGCCTGACCTTTTGACCTTTGCCTTCACTGCAATATCCTTGGGATCCCTTGGCCTTAGCTGCTTATCATCAAACCGCCCTTCCTTTCTCCTCCCCTCTTGATGTTTCTGGTGTTGTTGGGCGCCTGGAAATATTCCTGTTATACATTATTCTGCAAAACCCAACAGTAGGAACAGCTTGTGGCAGTAGCTTGTTAAGACATGAGACTGCACAGCAGAAGGTCGACATTTTCTTTTCTTTTGGCCAGAAATGCTGAAAGGAAAGAATAAGCAGAGGTGCTGGTGGTTATGCAAGGGGAAGGGGGCAGCATGAGCTTTGAAGAGGATCTTTTCTCATTCCAGGACAATTCTGCAAAGAGTCTGCAACTAATCACAGCGGTTTGGAGGCTGTCAGGAGAAATTCTCTGCATGAAGGATGAAGGGATTTTTTTTCTGCTTTAGGGACAGCAAGCTGCCTGTGCAGATGGTCAGCTTTAGATCTGTGCACCCTTGGTCAAGGCAATGCTTGGGCGGCCCTTGAGCAGCGGCCCTGTGCTCCAAGCTGCCATTGCTGCAGGACAGCACAGCAAGTGTCCATTCAGTTCTCCATTAGCTCCAACAGATTTCACAGGTAAAAATGGGGGTGGCCCTTCACCAGCCTAGTGACTGCTAGATGCAGTTGCGCTGCACCTCCCCTCGGTGTGCTGGCAGGGGCAAATGAAAGCTGTAGTCCAACAACATGTGGAGGGCACCAGGTTGGCCAAGGCTGGTCTTGTGCATTAGTGGGTGGGGCTACAGAGTCTGGTGGTGGAAGCCTAGAACAGCATGCAAGGTGAGTGGAGATTGTTTGATGTGGCAAGCAGAAAGGCGTGTGCTGAAGGAATGACCCTATCAGCCCGATGTTGAATTCCACTTGTTGCTTTGATATGCCATGCAACTTCCCATTCACACATCTTTCGGTGACTGAAGGCCAGACATTGGAGTAGTCTGGAAAGGCTTTGCCTAATCCCATTTGGGAAGCTTGGATATATGCAGACTCACATTCTGGACCAACCAACAAACCAACATGCTAATGTAGCTAGAATCGCTCTGCTTCTCTGCTGCACAGCTCTCCCCCCCCCAATAGCACGGAGCGATGCAGCCAACATCTGTCTTGTGGCTTCCCAATTCCTCTCCCTCTGAGCAAGGAATGCTGCTTTGCCGAAGAAAGGCAGGAGTTCAGAATGAAATCGCCCCTTTGTGATTGTGTTTTCTGCTCTGGCCATTTTGAATTAATTAAGGAATGTGATAGGGACTATAAATACCTCCTTCCTGTATGATTGATGGTCTATTTGTGCTGGATTGGAATGTGCCTAATCTCTAATTGGGAGCCCACCATCTGGTTCTATTGATTTGCTTGCCAGACGTCCGATTGTTCTCCCTGCCCATATATGGGAAAATTAGATACGTGGAAGGCCAGCCAGACCTCTGCCTGTTGTGACATCACTGCTTGGGCCCAGCCAAGGGCTTGTCTGCAGCCTCATGGTGGAATTCTGTTTACTGACTGTGTGAAACTTTAACTTCTGCTTCCAGTGCAGCCCCTCCCTCCCCCTCATTTGCTGGAGCCTCTCTTATGTGTCAGTCACTCATAAACCCACACCAGGGAAGCAGTTCCAGCGCTTGTAAAGCAGAATATGCCTGGCCTTGCTGACTCTACTGCCATAAATCAATGGACTACAGAGAGCTTTGAAGCAAGGAGAATCTTCTTGTATAACAGAGCATTCCCCGATCAGAGTCCATCACAGAAACAGCACGGGAGAATTCCTGATCGGAGGCTCCATTGTGGTGTTTGTGCACATCCAGACATTAACAGCAACATGCTTTAGACTGAGATTAACAAAACCTAGTGCTGGAAATGCACTAGGTAAGCACTAAAAGCTAGGAGAAATCAAATTAAAAACAATGAAAGTATGGTAATCTTGAACCATGGTGCCCAAATGTCCTTAACTCTGTCCCTCAGTTACATATGTACATACCCTCCAACATTCCTCAGATTAAAATAGGGGCCTTGCTCACTCCCCACCTCTACTGTTCCTCCTTGACTCCTCCTTTTTTGGTCCCCTCCTCTCCAAAGAGCATTTCCTGTCAGAAGAAGGGCAAGGGCCACCACCGCTATACCAGTGGGACACAGTGGATTATAAGAAGTTACCTTACAGTGCAGGAAGCTACCCCATACAGAGTCAGACCATTGCTCAGTATTGTTGACAGTACTGATTGAATAGCAACAGCTCTCCAGGGCTTCAGATGGCTCTCATCCAGTCTACTGAGGCAAGACAATGATCCAGCATATCTTACTGCCACAGCTGCAGATTTAAAGGAGAAGTAGAGTTGTGTGTCGTTAGCATATTTGTTGACAATGTACTCCAAAACTCCAGATAACTCCATTCAGCAGTTTCATGTAGATGCTAAACAGCATGGGAAATAAAATTGAACCCTGAGGTTGAATGCTCCATGAAGCCAGAGAGCACTCCCCAAGCATCACCCTCTGGAAATGGCCATCCAAGTAGGACCAGAACCATTGCAAAATGGTACCATCCACCCCAACTTGGACAGCCACTCTGGAAGGATACCATGGTCAATAGTATTGAAAACCACAGAGAGGTCCAGGAGAATCAACAGGGACACATTCCCCCTGTTTCTATCCTAGAAGAAGTCATTATACAGGGCGACTAAAGCAATTTCTGTGCCATAACAGGACCTAAATTCTGAATGAAATGGCTCTAGAAATTAGTTTTCCCCAAGAGCACAAGGATCTGGTCCATGACCACCCACTCAAGAAACTTGCCCAAGAAGGGGAGATTGGCTGCTGGCTTGTAGTTCCTTGATTTTCCAAATCCAGGAACGGTTTCTTGAGGAGTGGTTTAACCACTACCTCTTTCAAGCAAGCAGGGACCACCCATCTCGCAAGGAGCCATTAATCACCTGTCTCCTCCCTGCTAGTTTTTATCAGCTGTGGGGGGGGGGGGGGCAAGTGTGCAGAGTGCAAGTGCTTGCCCTGACTGATCCAAGCACCTCATCCACATCTTTTACTTCTCCGCATCTTTGAGACTGCTGGTGACAGCAGTCACGAAATTAAAAGACGCTTGCTTCTTGGGAGAAAAGCAATGGCAAACCTAGGCAGCATCTTAAAAAGCAGAGACATCACCTTGCCAACAAAGGTCCATATAGTTAAAGCTATGGTTTTCCCAGCAGTGATGTATGGAAGTGAGAGCTGGACCATAAAGAAAGCTGATTGCTGAAGAATTGAAATGAATTATGGTGCTGGAGGAAACTCTTGAGAGTCCCATGGACTGCAAGAAGATCAAACGTATCCATTCTTAAGGAAATCAGCCCTGAGTGCTCACTGGAAGGACAGATCATGAAGCTGAGGCTCCAATATTTTAGCCACCTCATGAGAAGAGAAGACTCCCTGGAAAAGACCCTGATGTTGGGAAAGATTGAGGGCACAAGGAGAAGGGGACGACAGAGGACGAGATGGTTGGACAGTGTTCTCGAAGCTACCAACATGAATTTACCAAACTGCGGGAGGCAGTGGAAGACAGGAGGCCCTGGCGTGCTCTGGTCCATGGGGTCACAAAGAGTCGGACACGACTAAACGACTAAACTACAACAAGTGAAACTCACCCAACACAACAGCACTAGAGGTTCATCTGCTATTAACAGCGGAGACAAGATCCCAGTGCATGTAAGCAATTTCATCCTCAAAATGCTTTGCAAACAAGTCTCAGCTAGCTACTGTCAATTCTGCCACCTTCGGGCCAGAGTTTAAGAGGCCCCACACTACCCAGAAGAGCTCTACCGTACAGCACAATGAGGATGCAACGGAAGCAGCAAAGTATTAAAACTATTCTAAAACCAAACGTTTTAAAAAGTTCCAATGCATGTACTTGGATGATGAATGAATTTGTCACATTCATGTTTTACAAGTTTAGGTGTACACCTTATTCATTGATTCATTCATTTTAGAGATTTACACCCTGGCCTTCAACACATTCCCCGATGTTTTAAGTGTACACCTAAATATGCAGTGTGTGGATGGGAGCGGCCCTCAGCTCCCACTGCTGGACCTCTTTTGGGTTTCATTTCTGAGTCTTCTCACCATTCTGCTTGCTTCCTGGCCCTTATTCTCTGAAGCAGAACACAGACTGGCTCTGTGCAGCACAGACGTTCTGCAATGATTGCCAGCAGCCACCAAGCTCCATCCAACATCTCACCAAGGTCACCCACTTGCTGTTCCCTCCACTTTGTTCTCAGATCGCCTGGCAAGCATAGATCAAATCTGACAGTGTCTTTGTCTTTTAGAAACCCACAGCCTTGCCAAGAGACTGGAAGTCCTCCTGAACTGCAGAGAGCAATCACAGATACAATGTGAACTCCAAAGCTTGCCTCCACCCTAGCTCCATTGTCTGAACTGGCAATGATAGCAGGTCTCTGTTTATGAGACTTCCTGGCTCCTCATAGCATGTTTTCAGGGCCAGCCCTACCATGAGACAGTGTGAGATGACTGCCTCAGATGGCAGATGCTAGGGAGCAGCAGTGGTAGTCCCCCTCCCTATCTAGCTCCTCCTCCTCTTGGCCCCCTTGACTGTACCCTCCTGTTGGAGGAGCTGGAGCGCTGTGTGTGCCACTTGATCTGCACCCCCATCATCATCATCATCATCATCATCATCATTAGAATTTATATACTGCCCTATACCGGTGGGTCTCAGGGTGGTTCACAGAATAAAATCAAGATATAAAACCACAAAATACGTAATGAAAATGAAAACAGCAACCCATTACACCCCCCCCCCCAAAGAGCCACAGTTTAAAAGGCATAGGATGTAAATCAGATCAACCAAAGGCCTGGTTAAAGAGGAACGTTTTTGCCTGGCGCCTAAAGGTGTATAACGGTGTTTCTGTGCACTGCTCTGGTTCGCCAGAAACTGCTTAGTCATGCTGGCCACATGACCCAGAAGTTGTATGCTGGCTCCCTTGGCCAATAAAGCGAGATGAGCACTGCAACCCCAGTGTTATCCACGACTGGACCTAATGGTCAGGGGTCCCTTTACCTTTAAAGGTGTATAATGAAGGTGCCAGGCGAACCTCCCTGGGGAGAGCATTCCACAGACAGGGAGCCACTGCAGAGGAGGTCCATTCTCATGTTGCCACCCTCTGGACCTCTCAAGGAGGAGGCACACGAAGGAGGACCTCACAAGATGATCTCAGGGTCCGGGTAGGTTCATATGGAAAGAGGCAGTCCTTGAGGTAACCAGCCTCAGGTGCAGTAAAGGACACAATCCTGTTGTCTATATTGAAGTAATATTCAGCTGCCAGTCCAGTTGGCTTTTGGAATGGGTCGGTGGCACCATCTTGTCCTTCACCCGAGAGAGAAGAATGACCTGGGCTGGCTATGCATTGTGCTCCACCTGTGTTTACAGGAAACAGGGTGAATTCCACTTACCTGCCATTATGCTAATAGAAAGTATCTCCAGTGTACAAAGAAACCCCTGGGCAATGAACAAGGATAGGTAGCCATAAGAGCTGTGGCTTAGTGGTAGAGCAAATGTTTTCAGTGCAGAAGGTCCCAGATATAACCCTCAACTTCTCCAGCTACAGCCTGGAAAGGCTGCTGCCAGAAATCCCCAAGTGCTGCTGCCAGACAGTGTGTAGACAACACTGAGCTAGAAGAACCCAAAATGTGACTTGGCTAACATAGCTTTCTATATTTCTAGATAATTCAGTGTCTTGATTGATTGATTGATTGATTGATTGACTGATTATTTAATACCTCATTTTAAAGGAAAAAAGAATTCTCCAGGTGGTGAACAAATTTAGTTATATGGTGGTACCTCGGTTTTCGAACGCCTCCGTAATTGAACATTTCGGAACTGAAACACCGAAAACCCAGAAGTAAATGCCTCAGCTTTCAAATGTGCCTTGGAGGTTGAACTGGAAATGCGGCTTCCATTTTGAGTTTTCTATATTTTTGAGGTTTTCGCTTTCGGTTTTTGGTTTTCGAACGTTTCAGAACTCGAATGGACTTCCAGAATGGATTGTGTTTGAGAACCGAGGTACCACTGCATATTAACCACAACTAAAATATACAAAGAGGTTAAAAACAAATAGGCCTCCCTCAAGCCATCATTAAAAATAAAGATAAAATCAATAAAACATTTAAAACCAATTAACTAAACTGTTACATCCTCAGCTCTGTGCACTTTGCCCTATGGCTTCTTTGCTTCTTTATTATTTTTAAGTAATAATTTATTATTGAGATTTATACCCCACTCAGGAAGGCTTACAGTGAAATGTTCAAAACACGTTAAAATAACCAAAGCATTAAAACAGGGGCTAACCTTTGGTCTTCCAGATGTTGTTTGACCACAACTCCCATCATCCCTGGCCATTTTGCCAAGCTGAGTTGGAGTCCAGCTGTATTTGGAGGGCCACAGTAATTTTACTATAATAGAATTAAAACAATAAAAAAAATAGAGATAGTAAAAACAGCCTAGCACTAGTCGAAGCCCTTTCCTCAAAAGCAGTCAGTTCCAACATAAGCCTGCTGGCGTAAGAACAACAAGGAGGGAGTCAGTGTAACCTCTCTAGAGAAGGAGCTGCAAAGTTTGGGAGCAGACACTGTGTAAGCTCTCTCCCACATCCCCACCCAACGTGCCTAAGAGAGTGGCAGGATTTGGGGCTCATCCACACCTCTGTTTGCCCCACCATTTCCCCCTGGGAAAACCCACATTTTACTGCTGAATTGGACCAAACAGTAACTGCGCTCTCTGTGGATTGCTGTTTGTTCCGATTCAGCAATAAAGAGCATGTTTTTCGGGGGGGAAGCTGCAGGGCCAATGCAAAAATGCTCAGAGGCATGCCTGGAAAGCAAAGGACAAGTAGAAAACTGCTCAGACCCATGCTTTCTAGACATGCAGTGTAGACGAGACATTTTCTTGCAATGGCAGATCTATCATATTCTGCGCTGTCTTCCAGTTACCCGTGAGTGTGTTTATGCTGTTCCCTTTCATTAGCATTCTGCTCTGACCTCTGGGACACTAGGCTTCCTTCTCCCACTTCCACGGGAAGGCAGGAAGCCCACTGTTTGGGGGATTGCATCCTGTGTCTGGAGAAGGCTTGCTAGCTTTGGATAACCCAGGTGTTTCCTGCCTTGCTTCATCTGAGCTATGCTGTTTGCTGGCTTTGGGGAGGGGGATAATTCCTTATACCAGTCTTCTTGGAGGATGCATGTTAGCTGGGGTGTAGAAACAGGAAGCAGACTGGTACTGTAGGCCAGACATAAGTTTCCTTTTGGATCCACACTAGGAATAAGTGGAATCCAGGCTGAAAAAGTGCAGCCATTAGGGAGGTGGCAAGCTTGTAGTCAAAATGGTGAAATGGTGCTGTAGAAGATATGATATGATGGGAGAGACTTAGGATGAGTTTGCATTACCTCCTTAGAGTGCAGTGAAGCTTTTGTTATTAAAACAACTTGCAAAATTGGGGGAAAGAGACTAGGTTAAGCAGTTAGCAACAAGCCATGCAACTTGCCTTTCTCAATGTGCCATGAATTGTCAGGACAGATGACAATGAACCCCAATGATGGGAGTCAAATTTGCTTATTACAGCAGATATTCAATTGCTGTCTTGCTGCATTGTGGTAAAAGCAGGAGTACAAGTAGAAGCTGGAAGGTAGACTGGGATCTAGGGGTAGTTACAGTGGTACGTCGGGTTACAGACGCTTCAGGTTACAGACTCCGCTAACCCGGGAGTAGTACCTCGGGTTAAGAACTTTGCTTCAGGATGAGAACAGAAATTGTGCGGCAGCGGCACAGCGGCAGTGGGAGGCCCCATTAGCTTAAGTGGTACCTCAGGTTAAGAACAGTTTCAGGTTAAGAACGGACCTCCGGAATGAATTAAGTTCTTAACCCGAGGTACCACTGTATATGGGTCATTTGTGGTAGATCTGCAAAAGTTCCTGATGGCTAGTTGTCTAACAATTGCAACAACCTCTCAATTAGATTGCTGAAACAGAATGCTTGTGGGGAAAACGAGGCATGGATTATTGTGTGAAAGGACTTGAGAGCTTGGTTCTGGTACTGATCACAAATTGCTGGCCTAAGCATCTGTTCAGTGGCATCCCAGTCCTCATTTCTCAACATGCATCTGCCAGGCTGAGCTGCTGTTTTGCACCTGGCTCTAGTTGGTGGACCTCAGGATTCTAGTAAAAAATAAAATGGATCCTGAAAGCCTGATGTCTGCCCACCCATGATGTACAGGGGACATCTGTTTCATCTTATAGATCCCTTGTGGGATGTTGGTATTGAAAGGAATCTGTCTTTTTTTTTACTTTGACAATAGCACTTTGTCAAGTCTATAGGCTCTGAGCTGAATTAAAAAAAAATAAAAAAGTTTTGTGACACCTTAAAGACTAACGGATTTATTATGTCATAAGTTTTTGTGGCCCAGAGTCCACTTTGTCAGATGGGCTTGAGTCCATGAAAGATTGTGCCGTAAAAAGTCTGTCGCTTCCGAGGATACCACACAGGACTTTTGCTGCAAGACACAAACAGAATCAGGGTAACCTTTGAGTTGCATTGAGTTTGATATGCCTTGGGAAAGCTTCACAGCGCCACCTGCAGGATGTCCAAGAGAAAAATAGCAGAAGCGTTTTCTTTCAATGTGCTTCAGGAATTACTTCAGGAACTTGTGGTAGCTCTGCGTGAAGGAGTAAAAATCATAGAATCATATTTTAAAGATATATTTCAGATAATATTTTAGTTTCCTGTTAATTATGTTGCTTTGACTGTATACCTTATATTTGACTTTCTTGAGGAATGTTTGATTCTGTATTGTTTTATTGATGTTTAATATGCTGTAAACTGCTTTGAGATTTTTCTTGAAAACATAAAGTGGCATAGAAATGAAAATAATAAATAAATAAATCATCTAGCCCAACCCCCTGCGATGCAGGAATATGCAAAGGCATAAAGTGTTCAAAGCAACGACCTTGGCATTATCAGTACTACACTCTAACCAACTGAGCTAATCAGCAAGGTACTAATGAATGGAGAAAAACACCAAGCTACAGACATAGTTCGGGCTCAGCCCCAAAGCTGCCCCTGTAGTTAGTGTATCCTCCTGCTTTAAAATGTTTGATTCACTTTTAGATTGGAATACACACACAATCCCTGATCTGGAAATATAAGTACACACAATGGGCACATATACATTTCCTCTTCCGTGCTTGCAAAAGTAACAGAAATGCAAAAGCTTTGTGCATCCTGCATACTCCTTCCCTCAAAAAAGTTGCTCTGCTCATTCAAAGCAGTGATTTGATACTGACAACATGGGTAACTTACATATCCTTTATGCAGCAATTGCATTGTGTTTCATCTGATTCACAAGTTCTTTCCCCTAGCTCCAACAAAGTGCTGTGTCCTTTGCAACCAGCCTGTTGCCCAGTGCATCACAACTGGCAAGAATGGACTTCCAAGATATCAGTCAGCATTATTTAGGTGCCCAAGACTTTGAGTTGGGTGGTTCATACCAAATTTGATGATAACCCAGCCCTAAGTCCAGCCACAGATGTTGTTAAAAGGGATACACTTATTTGCATGATTAATCTGAATTGGCTTCAGCGACAGAATATAAAATGTGTGCTGACTTTTCTAAACATGCCTCCTGCTTGGAATCACTCTCTGGGGTGCCACTTGTAGATGCTCATAAATAATTTCAGATCTGTCAAAACCTTCGCAATTTCAGTTGTTTCTAATGGATGAGCTGCTTTTAACTTGGAGCTATTAGGAGCCTCACCTGTGCTGAAAATGTATTTATTATGTGTTTCCATTCCGTTTCTTGCATGTCCTGTACTATACAACTTTTCTTAGTCATCAGCCCTGCAAAATTGCCTTTAACAATTATTAAAATAAAAATAAAAATCCTGCATGGGAAATGAAGCCTGAAAGCTAACAATTTATTCAAAGCTACCCAGGCACATCATATGGCTAAGTGAAATTTTGGAGTTTTTTAGGACAGGCTGCAGGGGACAGAGCTGAAAAGGGATTGTATTATTAGGCTAGCCCAGGCACAGGCAAACTTGGCCCTCCAGATGTTTTGGGACTACAACTCCCATCAACCCTAGCTAACAGGACCAGTGGTCATAGATGATGGGAATTGTAGTCTCAAAACATCTGGAGGCCGAGTTTGCCTATGCCTGGGCTAGCCCTTTATAGGCCCTGACCCCCACTTTTAAATGGGCTGTGAAGATTGCTCTATTCTGGGGGGCTCTTTTAAGTCAAAATCTTCAGTTGTATTTTTTTAGTGGGCTGCTGCTGATACAATTTTTAGGGTGATGTTTCACTGCTGTTTGTTTATTTCACTTTATGGTCAGGACTTATTTTAATTGTGTTGCATTTTGCATTTTTATCTATAAGCTGCCCAGAGTATTTCATCACAGAAATGCAGGATATCAATGTTCAAACAACAAGCAACATTTTAGCTTGGATGCTGAAATGTATAGGACTCTCATTAGGGGAATGTCACACTGTTTGTGTAGGCTGTAGTTCTCACAAGGATGTCACCAGCAGGAACAGCTCCTGAAGCACAAGGCTGCTAGCATTTTAATGAGCCTCTGCCACTGTGCCTTTAGCAGCAGCTTACTCAAACAGGGATTCCGCTGGGGGAAAGCATCTCACAGCATGCCAGTAAATGCTGTCGCCTGCTAATTCCTCTGTGAAAGGCACAGAAGCAGGTCGTGAAGCTGGCAATCCCACTGAATCAGAAAATACGATGAAGCGCCTTTAGTATAACCAGGCCTGATAAGCAGGCAGACTGTCCTGCAGTTGGTGAGATGAGATTCCATCCTTTCCGTGACTGGGCTTCATGCAGCGGGTGGGTGGTCGGAACCCAGGTTTGCAATATATGAAATGTTCCCTACTGCTAAGCAACCAATAGAGGGCAGCACAGGCACTGCTCTCTAAGAAGCACAGCAGGTACATTGGCTTATAAAGTGGCAGCGTAAGGAGATGAAACTTCAAAGCAGGGGTAGGCAACCTAAGGCCCGGGGGCTGGATGCGGCCCAATCACCTTCTCAATCCGGCCCGCAGACGGTCCGGGAATCAGCATGTTTTTACATGAGTAGGATGTGTCATTTTATTTAAAATGTACCCCTGGCTTATTTGTGGGGCCTGCCTGGTGTTTTTACAGGATTAGAATGTGTGCTTTTATTTAAAATGCATCTCTCAGTTATATGTAGGAATTTGTTCATTCCCCCCCCCAAAAAAAATATAGTCCGGCCCACCACACGGTCTGAGGGACAGTGGACCAGCCCACGACTGAAAAAGCTTGCTGACCCCTGCTCCAAAGCATATAGCAACTGATTCTGGAAGCATTTGAACAATGTGGTGCTAAGATCAGCACAGTCCAAATCTCTTGCATTTGTTTCCTGCTACATCTTCTTAGCATCTGCCCTTCCATTTCTGGGCTCTAGCCAGGAAAAGTGAACAGGGACGAAGCCACTGCAACGACTCTCTTCTTAGGAATTGTTGCCTATGCCTGCTAGGAGCTGATCTTTTGGTACTGTTGGCATTCCGCCACCCATTTAACATCACAGATCATTTCCCCCCCTTTGCCACCACTTCAGTTGAAGAAGGGTAGTGTTAGAGACCATGATAGAGGGACATCAGTCTGGGAAAAGAAGCTCAACCTTGCTCATCCACACTCCCACTTGTCCTGTGCCTAGAAAGCACAGGTCCAATTGGTTTTCTCCAGGAAAGCCCACTCTTCAGCACAGAATCGGTGCAAATATCAATCCCTGGGAATACCCGACGGATGTTTGCTCTGACTCAGTGGTAAAGATCGAGTTTTCCTGGAGGACAAGTGGCAGGCAGGACAAGACAGTCTGGATGAGCCCTTTCATAGAAACAGAAAACATCTGGTTGTAGCCTTTTTGTGTGCAGGGGGTTGTTTTGTTGCCTTTGTAGACCCAGGCTCACACCACTGACTTCATTCTTGCCTCCTTGGTTCATCCCAATCTGCAAGAGGAATCCTGCTACAACACATCAACATCGTCATTTCTAACATAGCCAAACTCATGCAGAGTCGGGCATACTCCATGTCAGAACTTGCAACAGGGCACACCCTTGTATATGCACCATGGTTGCTAGCTCTGATGTGGCTGGGACCCATTTGGAGTGGTGGGATCCCATACTGACACCATTAGAATGGGATTCTGGTTGTGAGAACATGAGCCTCTCACTTGGTGCTGGGAAAAGCAAGGGAAATTGTGTGATCAGGCTCCAAGCCTTTTCTTTTTCTTTTTGGGAGGCTTTTCTTTCGGTGAACTTCTTCCCATTTGTCCAGCGTTTGTGATATGCAGGAGTTCAAGTCCTTTCCCCCATGTTTGGGAGCCAATGGGAAGGAACAACACGGCCTTTTGTATATTATCGGAACCAGTCAAGGCTGTCGTTCTGACTTAAAGGCATGCAGGAGAAATCCCTCTTGGAACTCATATTTTGACAGGTTATTCTGCAAGGGAGAGATAAGAGAGCAATACTTTTTCTCTTGGCATTCTGGGGGATGAGAGCATCAACTTTATTTTGCCTGCTGTGATGGAAACTCTACAAGCAGAATCTCTAGCACAGTTTCACAGTCCAAAAGGACCCAGGACTCAGCTAAAGACTGGCCAAGCCAAATGAATAAATGGCTTATTCACTCATAAGGCGTCATCACAGAGTGACTTCTTTTTGCCTTACTTTTGCTAGCAGTGGTGCTTCCAGGGAAGAACTTTGGGGCGGTAGAGTGAGCAGGGAAGCCCTCTGTGCTTATTACCATTTAAAGAGAGGGGAAGACTATTAAGTCTGAGAGTACTTAAGTGCACTGGTTATGGAGTCACCCTCTTGCACATAGAGCAAGCGTCTTTTGAATGTAGGACTGATGGACTTTCAACAGAAAGATAATGATTGTTGTTTAGCATATTTGTCCTTTCCTATGAGCAATTAATGACACAGCAGGGACTGCCATGTTTTCCTTTCGGCCATCAGACCCAGGTTGGGGCTCAAATGGTTGGACCAATCTTCCTATACAGGTGAGAAGGTAGTACAGCAGCACTTGTAGAGCAGATGTGAGGACCTTTGGCCCTTCAGATGCTGCTGAGTTACAACTCCCATCAGCCCCAAGCAAGCATAGCCCAGGTTACCCACATGGGAATACAGCTCTTTGGTTGGGAATATTGGGTACAGATGGGCAAATTTGTCTGTTTCTATTTCTTTCTGTTTCTCATTTTCCCAATTTTAAATCTGGTTCATTGCATTTCCTCATTGGTTTCTTTTTTAAAGTCCTCGTGGAAATTTGTCAGCATTTAAGCACATTTCTCTTAACAAGAACATTTAGGTATGCAGTGTTGCCTATTTTGCATATATGTTTTCCCTATATAATGCATTGTTGTGTGGTACCTGCACTGATATGTGCTTTTTTATGCACACTCTTCCAGAATATACACATTTTAGTACACTTTCTTTGGTGGGACAACTGCATTGAAAAAATCAGGCAAGTGTGAATTTTGAAGGACAGCTGCAGATCGGTTCACATGCTGTTTCAGGAAGTGTGAATTAAGTAGATTTATATTAAAATGTGACTTGAACTGAAATCCTTTCCATCCTTAGTCTTCAGGCCCATCACCATCTGAAAGCACATTGCATGTAGTGGGCATTATGGCATTTCAATGTGGACCTTTGCTGTTCTGTGCACTTTGATATTGCTCTCTTTAAAACCCATTTTACTTATACCCAGTTCATCCTTTGAAAGGCTCTCAGAGTGTCTTACATGGGGCTTCCAGTGTTCTCCCATCCAGGCAGTGGGCAAGCTCTCACCCACTTAACTTCGGCTGTCCAATTGCCCTGATTGCTCCCTCTGCTCACTGGGTAATGCCCAGTGTTTTTACTATATAATCTATCCTTATGGGATTCTAATTATTTCCACTGAAGATATTTCTCATGCACCAACCTGAATGTACACTTTCTGGGAGGTACATATCCTATAAATATTCCTTGGCACATTTCATTTTAGCATAAATCGTTAGCAATTGTTGCTGGTGCTTAACAAATTTCAAGTCTCAGCATGACTTTCCATGAGCTTCATTAACCGAGTCCAAACCTTGCTCTCATACTGTTAACTGAACAGTTTTAGTATCTCTGAAGAGAAAACCAACTATTCTCTATGTCCATCAGATCGAACAAATTCACCCCTTAAAGACACTTAAGTTGTTAGATTTTTGGCTCACAACTGGTTGTGATACTGACATTATTAATCGCTTTGCAATGGCTTTCAAGTTCACTGCGTGATTCTGGTGTTAACATCTTTAGCTGGAAAAGACCACTTATTTCATTCAAGCTGATGATGTATGATACACTCTGTCTAAACCAATAGCTATGCCTCTCTCATTGGTTTCCAACAGAGAGATTCTCATCTAGCGTGAACGAGCCTTTCTCTGCTTAAGATGAAGTCAATGATTTACAGCAGAATTGCCCTAGATTTACATGAAGGAAGGATCCAGCCCTAATTCATGTCACACTGTGTTGCCATCACCACTGCAGGACGTTAATCAATGACGACTGACTAATTTCCTCATTTTCTTAACAGTTCATGTTGCACCACAATTAAATGAAAACTCATAACTTGTCCTATTTTCAGCCTTTATGCAGCTAATTGTATCGGTTGTTGCAATGAAATCTTGTTTGCTCCAGTTTAGAAGCATGCTTAAGCTGTGTACAAGTGTGCTGTAGCAGGTCACACCCTCTGCCAGGCTGCCTTTGAGAGAGGGGCAACATTGTCCATCCTTTTAGTTCAAACTGTCTTGACAAAGCCTTTCAACAGCCATTCCCTGGGAAAGGGCAGTTCTGTGAAAAGTCTGTGTGCATGTGTGCTGTCATAGGGAAACCTCGGCACCTCCAACAAGCTACAATTCCCATGATTCCTTTGAGGAAGCTGTGACAGTGCAACTAGTATAAGATAGAGGGTCAGTTTATAATGTAGGCATGCCCAAAGGAATTGTCACGCAAAGGGGTTCAATATTAGCTAGATGTTGAGAAACAAAATGCCTGGGATGGTGATGTTATAATGCTGGTAACATAGGATGTTAAGAAAATAGGAAGCCGCTTCATTTAGTGCAGTACAGTACAGTACAGTACAGTACAGTACAGTGGTACCTCGGGTTAAGTACTTAATTTGGTCTGCAGATCTGTTCTTAACCTGAAACTGTTCTTAACCTGAAGCACCACTTTAGCTAATGGGGCCTGCCGCTGCCGCCGTGCAATTTCTGTTCTCATCTTGAAGCAAAGTTCTTAACCCAAGGTACTATTTCTAGGTTAGTGGAGTCTGTAACCTGAAGCGTCTGTAACCTGAGGTACCACTGTACTTTCTGCAGACTGTCAGCGACTATCCAGAGTTTCAGGCAGAGGACACCCATATCTGGAGATGTCAGAGAATGAACCTGAGACTTCCTGCATGAAAAGCAGGTGATCAGTGGCGCTGACTTGTGTCCCTACTGATGCTCAGACCTAATGTCTGTTGAGAAGCCCAAATCCTCTCTCGTAAGTGAACATGCCACTCCGCACTTTTAGAACTCCGTAGGAGTGGGAGGTATTAATCCATTTTTCTCCGAGATCCCCTTTCTTCTATCAGTTCCTTTGGGTTTCAGGGTCAGAACCCACTGGATTCCCCCCCCCCCCCCAAGTCCCTGAACATGCCGCAAAGTGTGTGGAGGCACCTCAGCCCCCTGGCAGGATGAGTCATCGTGGCCTCCCAAGACGAGACATTTCCCCCGCTCCCAACTCATCCCGGTTGCATTTGCGTCATCAGCTCCACCTGACTGCACTGCAGAGCCAAGCGATGACGCCAGCACCGGGGCACTCTCGGCAATGGCTGCTGTCTGAGGCTCAGCTCCTTTGCTGCCGCCTGCTGAATGGACGGAATGAGCTTCCGGGATCTGCGCTGCTCTCGCTCTAATCACCGTCGCGCTCTTCGCTGAATGGAAGACTCCCGAGTGCGGAATGCTAATTGTCATTCTAGCGACAGGGAGGCGAGCGTGTCAGCTCTGCGCTTGGCTGTCTGTTCCTGTGCAACAATCAGCTGCCTGTTGCAGCACAGATAGCTGTACTCAGAGCGCTCCTCAGCAAGTCCCAGTAGCTCTGCTTCCCAGGGACGATCGACAGCCACCCCAACGCTATAGAGAGCTCCTGGCTCCAGTGATCATTTTCTTCTCCACTGCTGCTGGCCAAGGAGTTAATTCGTGAAGTTCATATCTAGATGTAATACAAGCCCCTTACTTAAGCAACTGCTTGGCATTCCTTCTGCCTCCAGAAGAGACAGAGATCCTTCAGGCCTTGGAACATCTGGGTGAACTTACCTAGTCCGGCGCCCTTAAATTCTCGTATCTTAACTTTGGGATGTAGCCCCCTCCTCTCAAGAAGAACATACCAGGGCAAGCATAATTCAGCCTTCAAGACTTATCATGTTCAGGAGGTTGGGCTTCTTTGGTTAGTGTCCAGAGGAGCGGGGGGGGGGGGCAGGGCAGACTGGGCACCACACCACGGGGGTGGCACTTACTGTGGGGCCTGCAGCACATCAGAGTCACTTTTCTCTCCTGGGAGTGATGCCTGCCTAGTTCATCTCCTTTCATTGGTGCCATGTAATCATGATGATGATTTGTGCATATGGTAGTATCAGGGTGGAGCAGTTTTGCACGATGGGTTAAGCCACAGAGCCTAGGGCTTGCTGATCAGAAGGTTGGCGGTTCGAATCCCTGCGACGGGGTGAGCTCCCGTTGCTTGATCCCTGCTCCTGCCAACCTAGCAGTTCAAAAGCATGTCAAAGTGCAAGTAGATAAATAGGTACCACTCTGGTGGGAAGGTAAACAGCATTTGCATGTGCTGCTCTGGTTTGCCAGAAGTGGCTTAGTCATGCTGGCCACATGACCCAGAAGCTGTACGCTGGTTCCCACGGCCAGTAAAGCGAGATGAGCGCCACAACCCCAGAGTTGGCCACGACTGGACCTAATGGTCAGGGGCCCCTTTACCTTTACCTTTTTACCTTCAACACTGTTTGTGCCTGAAAAGGTTTCTGGGTGGGCATCCTGCTTTGTTTCCAATCAGTGCATTTCCTGTGACTTCCTGCTGGAACCCTGTGCAAATATTTGGAGGGCAGGGACTGGTCTTGCTCTCATTGTGCTATTGTGCATCTATTCACACTCTGTGGAAGCCGCCCAGAGTGGCGGGGTACAAATAATAAATTATTATTATTATTCAAACCCTGACGCCAATAAGGCAATAGCTTTGGCAAAAATCAACTAATCAAGAGGAGTGATGTGTGGGCAATCCACCACAAATGCATTGGGATTGTAGAATACTTCCCGCAAAGAGCACATGTTTGGCAGGCCACCCAGTTCCAAACAACTCATTGACAGGCTGCCAGCGGTGGGTCTGTGGCACAGGACTCATTTTATCCACGTGGAAACAAAGGCAGATGAGAAGCCAAGGCTCTACTAACTAAAATATTCTCTTTATATACCATACAGACTATGTTTTGTTTCCAGTGAAGGGAAAGTAAAGGGTGGGAAGGATATTGATTAAAATGCAGTCGTGGGGCATCAACCATTCCAAAGTACAAGCAAAGCACAGCTGAGGAGGATTTCTGAGAGAAGAGAAGCGGGGAACATTATACTCTTTTTCCAATGCCTCCTGGGTCACTCCTTGTTCATGCCTGTTAGCGATCTGTTTTGCTCTTTTTTCTTCACCTCTGACCAGATGTCAGACAGGTCCTGGATAAACTGCTGGATCTGAGAACAAAGAGGATGAACATTTGATTAATACAAGTAGCAGGGCAGCCATCACAATAGGATAGGCTGGAACTGGGGGCTACTTTGGGATTATTTTTATTATTATTATTTCAGTATTTATTAGTTTATAAACGACACACACACACAAAACCCACAAAACATAACTCACAAATAAAAAGAAAAAAGAACAATACAACATGGAAACACAAAAATATTTCAGCCACCCACCAACTTTTGCCCTCCTTTGGGTTCTTTGTTTCCTTATTACTTGCCTCTATTTTTCAATAAACTCAACCTGTATTAAATCTAAAGTTTTAATGTGGGGACAATGTTCTGTTAAATATTGTCTATAAATCTCCCTTTTCCTTTTTGAACTTTTGGGTCGATGGATTCCTGATCTTCTACTTCATATTTGCTACTTCCATATATTCAAACAGTTTAACCTGCCACTCTTCTTTTGTTGGAATTTTATCTCCTTTCTGTCCCTTGGCTATCAGCATTCTCACTGCAGTTGTTGTGTACATAAAAATCCTCCTTTTCTCTCTTGGAATGTCTGGTGCCATAATGCCTAAGAGGAAGACTTCAGGTTTTTTGATAAACATTATTTTGCACAATTTTTTTAGTTCATTGTATTTAAGTTCCCAAAAGCCCTTTATTTTTTTTACAACCCCACCACATATAGTACATTGTTCGCTCTAGTTCTCTACACCTCCAGCATAAATTTGAGTTGGTTTTGTACATTTTAGCCAATTAGCTGGTGTGATGTATCATCGGTATAGCATCTTCATAAAGTTTTCCTTTATTGTAAGGCAAGCCATAAATTTCAGTTCATTTCTCCATAAATTTCCCCATTCTGTCACCTGTATATTGTACCTAATGTCCTTCACCCACTGAACCGTAACCGATTTTACTTCCTCTTCTTTTAAAAGAAAAGAAAGCTACTTTGGGATTTAATTGGGGCTGCTGGTCTGGAGGATAGAATTCTTGGTAGAGCTATGGATTATGGGGCTGGTGGGGGAAAGCAATGTCCACACTACACTGGAGAGAGAACATGCTGTAGCACAAGAGCCATCAATTCACCACTGGTCCCAGTTCACTGTGTTTCATTTCTAGATACATTCTGGACGAACCAGATATAAGCCCTCCCAATTGTATCTCATTGTCACAACATGGCTTGATGGGCCTCAAACAATGAAGGACTGAGGACTTTATGCTCAGCTTGCAAACAGAGCTGGCCCACTCATGAGGCGGGGTGAAGCAACCATCTCAGGTGGCAGACACACAAGAGACAGTGCCGCCTCGGGGCACTCAACCCCATGTGTATTTTGCAGTCTTGTATTTTGATTTTGTTCTGTGAACCGCCCTGAGACCTTCAGGTATAGATTTAAAAGCACTGCCAGACCCTGGAGGGGAGAGGTGGAGAACTCAGAACACGTGTACCATATCCAGCTGCCTGTGTGTGTCCTCCACGGGCACCATTAAAGCCTCCTTCATCTGCTTGGCTACACTCTGGAAGAGATTCAAAGTGGCCATCTTGATGGTACCCAGCATCAATGTTTTCTTCGCGGCTGTGTTCTGGATATGGGCCCAACGTGACTCCTGTGGAGAAGGCAGAGGCATAGAAAATGAGGTTTTGATGGACGTGACTAGTATGCTGCTACTTTCCATGTTAAAAGTGCCCCGAACTTCATTTGGGGGAGATGGCGGGGACAGGACTCAACACAACTTGCATAGCAACCAGCCTAAGATGCCTCTCTTATGTTTTGCACTTCCATTGGGCAATCTGATCTGCCACATACAAAGCCTTTTCAGCAAAATGTTCTGTGTTATTGTCTGTCTGTCTGTCTGCCTCTCCCCCATGGAATGTTGGTTCAAATGCTAAGAAGTTTGTTACTAGGCAGAATGCCTTGTCCTGCCGTAGTTAGTCATTCAAACACAAGCCCAGCATCTTTCTTTTCCCTCCCTAAACTGTAAGATATTCACCATTGCCAAAGATGGTGGTAAACGTTCTCTGGCTACCACTAACGAGGTTTAAAAATGAAGTAGCTCCCTCCTTCTGTCATTTCTTCCTGATAAAGAACACATATGGTGGTCTGGAATGGCTCTTGAGATTCCCTAATAGCTCAGCTGGTTAGAGTGTGGTGTTGATGATGCCAAGTTTGCAGGTTCGATCCTGGTAAGGGACTGCTGCATATTCCTGCGTTTGGTGGTGGGGGTGGAGTTTGGACTAGAAGATCCTCAGTTCCCTTCCAATGCTATGATTCTCTGAATACTCCAGCCCCATTTGCACTGTGTTTTGAAAGCAGTATCATGCCACTTTAAGCAGTCATGGTTTCCCAAAAGAATCATGGGAACTGTAGTTTGTTATAGTTTCTGAGAGTTGTTAGGAGACCCCTGTCCCACTCACAGTCCCCAAAGTTCCCCAGGACAAGGGATTGACTATTAAACCACTCAGAGAACTGTAGCTCTGTGAGCAGATTTTGGCTCCAGGCCTCAGATTCCCTATCCCTGATTTCGAGTGATACTTACAGTGTTGTGTGCTAGCCAAAATGCCCTGCCCATTGCCAAACAGGTTAATGGCTCCCAGTGATGCCCAGTGGATTGCTGACCATTCTTGCCACCCTTTCTGGCTTAAGTGTTCACTGAGCCAGGGTTTGTTTGCAGATAGTCAAGGGTATGGGTTCATGGCAGCAGATTTTAAGTTATGATTACACTGAGGTCTGGGATGAGAGTAATCCTGTTAGGATATGCAGATAGTTCAGGAAGAGACAAAGATTCTGATCCATCCAGACTGGTTTCAGGCTTGCCGTCGTATTACTGGGTCAAAGCCCTCCATGCAAAGAAATGCATTTCCCCACCCTTACTCCTTACCCAGACGATGACATCGCTGCGGGCATGGTCGAAATGCAGCTGTAGGCGGGCTAGCTCATTGTTGTGCTGCAGCATCTCATCATCTTTTTCCTCCTTGTAGCGCGCCAGGCGGACTTTAGCTTGCTCAATCATCTCCATCCCCTCCTGGGCCGACTGCACAAGGTCACGGTGCATCCCTACGAGGGTCTTGTAGCGACCGATGACCTCCCGGATTTCCTCAAACTACAGGGAATGCCTTGCATTACTGTCCTGAACCCTGATCTTCCCTTAACCAATAGCCAATTCAAAATAATAGCCCCTCAACGATCACATCGTCTCCTCCCCATGACAGATCCTTGGACATGCAGGAACCGATGGGTGCCTGGCTACAGACACCATAGGGCAGCCAGCCAATATACTGGCTTAGGAAGCCAGCTATTATTATACAATGCACTGTCCAGAACTACAGCTTAAAGGTAGCAAATAGGGGGACAGATGCTCATGATACAAAGTCACCACCATTGTTCATGAAACTGTGTAGATGCTTGAATAGCAGTTGCACCAATGACCCAGTTGTTCTAAACTTCAGATTCTAGAACTTAGTTTAGCATCAACTGTAGAAGCTTCAGATTCTAGAACATGATTCTAGATTCTAGCATGAACTGTAGAGCCAGTGCTAAACCCAGTGCTTTTTTTCTGGGGGGATGCAGGCGTACACATACCTCTAAACATTTTGTGAAACTAAGTTTGGCCTCATTGAGGGGTAGTATTTCAATATGAGTAGGAAAATGACAATAACCATAAACTTTTTTTAAAGAAAAAAGCACTGGCTAAACCACTGAGCCTAGGGCTTGCCGGCCAGAAGGTCAGCGGTTCGAATCCCTGCGAGGGGGTGAGCTCCCGTTGCTCAGTCCCTGTTCCTGCCAATGTAGCAGTTCGAAAGCAAGTCAAAGTGCAAGTAGATAAATAGGTACCGCTCTGGCGGGAAGGTAAATGGCGTTTCCGTGCGCTGCTCTGGTTCGCCAGAAGGGGCTTAGTCATGCTGGCCACATGACCCGAAGCTGTCTGTGGACAAACGCTGGCTCCTCGGCCTATAGAGCAAGATGAGCACTGCATCCCCAGTGTTATCCGCTACTGGACCTAATGTCAGGGGTACCTTTACCTTTACTTAAATCTGATCTGCAGATTTCTGGTGTCACAGACAGAACCACAATGAGGTAACTGAGGTTTCTCCCACTCACCACCTCAAGTGTTGGTCCTTTGTCCCCCCCGCCTGCTTCTCTGGTTCTGCACACAGGCTACAGACCAAAGAACTGGACATCTGCTCTTGAAATCCACCCTCAGACTTTGCCTCTCTTCTTAGCAACCATACGTACCTCAGAGACCTCAACCACTTTCTCCAGGTATTTGTTGAAGATGGAGTATTGCTGTAGCTTGTTGTAGAGCTTCTGGTGCTGCTGCTTCAGAGCTGCCATCTCTATCTTGGCCTTGGCCAGCTCTTTCACTCGCTGCTTCTTCAGTTCCCGCTCCTTATTGGCTTTCTTCAGGGCTCTGATCCGTTTCTGGTCGTTCTCCTAATGGCCCCATGTTGGACCCCACCCCACATGCCATTGAAAAGGAATCAAGACAAGAGTCATAAGTCTATAAGGCTGTCAGAAGTGCATAGGAAGTTGCCCTGTACCCTGCCAAGATATTTGCCCATCTAGCCCAGTAATGCCTGATACTACTGTTCTGGGGGCAGAGGCATACTATAACTAACTAGTCATTTCTTTGCCGAAGGCTGGGATTGAACATGAGACCTCATGCACACAAACCGTGTGCTCTACCACTGAGCTATGGTCTCTCCTGACACCATGTCTCCATCTGAACCAGCACTGAGTTGAGCTAGGAAATGGAGGTACTGCTTTAAAGGTACCACTGCTGAAATTCTTGGCATTCAAACTGAGTCTACTCAACATCTGGTGTGCAAAGATGCAGCTGGCTGATGGAGCCAATGTGGCTTGATCTTCTCCACTGCTAGCTGAAACTATCCCAGGTTAACTTAGGTGGAGTGACAGGGGACATAACCTGGGCAAGGACACAAAATATACAAGATTCATTTAATATGATTGTAACATCCATCTGCTGCCATTAACTTTAAAAAAAAAAATGTAGGAGATCCTGAACATAAATCTCTATGTCACATGTAGTTTGATCCTTTGGAACCTTTGATGGGGGACTTTGTAAAGCACTTTTTGTATTTTCAAATATATAGCATCTACTGGATTATCACTATTTATACACTTGTTGACATGCTCAAATAATCCTAATTCTAATTGTTGCAGGATACTTCCCTTTGCAGAAGCCATGCGGATCCATAGCTCCAGGCATATCACAATCAGGCCTGTGCTGTGCTTAAATAGGGTGGAGGTCTTATAATGTAAGAGCCAAAGAATTGCAAAAAGCAAATACCTGTATGAATTGCTCGAATTTCCGAATATATGCTTTCAACTGAATCTCCTTAGAACCAAGTTCCTCCCAACGATTGTTCAGGGCTTCCATCCTTGTCTTGAATGCCTGAAAGGTTCACAGAGGGAAGAGACCAGTAGGACATCTGGTTCCAGTAGATCAGACTGGTGCCTTTGAGATATTTTGGACTACAGCTCACACTGTCCCTATTAACCATTCTGTTGCTAATGGAAGCTAAAATCCAAAATATTTGGGGGACACCTGGTCAGGGAAGGCTGCAGTAGTCGTCTTGTTCTGTTAGGTTTGCCTCCTGCTTTTCTCTCAAGTTACAGAGAGCCCAAAACTTCAAAGAGATTAGCATCCTGGCCAGGAGGATCAGAAGGTGTTTTGATAGCAAAGAGGGGAAACATGTGCAATTTGCTGCCAATAAGCCATGTAGTTCTGTGGTTTTGAAGTGGCTGGTGACAATTGAAGGTAGAGCTGGTCATCAGGGATACAGAGGCAGTAAAGCAGGGCATCTCCTCACCTCCTTTTGTGCCTCCATGGCCTGGTGCACCAATTTGGCTTCTTTTTTCTTCTCCAGGAGCCGAATGGAGGGAGATGGGGACTCCTCCTCAGATACTGGGAATTTCCTAATAAAAGAGAAAAAGAATTTTCCCATGAAGAGTGCAGAGATATTTCTAAGTCATAGGACCTGTGAGCTAGGTAGGTTCTGTGCAGCTCACACACCTTAGGATGAAGGGGCAGAATGATAGAATATCCTGTTTGTCCAAAGGTGCCTGGATCAGTCAGAAAACAGACAAGGGTTCCAAAATACAAGGTCTACAAGGAGCAACAAGAAAATGGGGCTTGGATTCAGTTTAGATACCCAGCAAGAGAAAGGGGTTTGGAGGAAGGAAACGCAACTTCAGTGGCAATAGTGGAAGAAAGGGAAATGAAAGCAGTGAAAGGAACATGAGCCAGACAAAGAAGGATCTTGGAAAGGAAAAGTGAACAGCTAATCATGGAGCCAAGAAGAGAGGAAGCTATGCTTGTTTTAGTACTCGGTGGTCTGATTAGTTGCCGAACCACTTGGGAACAGGGGTACAGCACCATCCAGGGAAGTATCCTGCAATAATTAGAATTAGGGTTATTTGAGCATGCCAACAAGTGTATAAATAGTGACAATCCAGTAGATGCTATATATTTGAAAATACAAAAAGTGCTTTACAAAGTCCCTCATCAAAGGATCCAAAGGATCAAACTACATGTGACATAGAGATTTTTGTTCAGGATCTCCTACATTTTTTTTTAAAAAAAGTTAATGGCAGCAGATGGATGTTACAATCAGGACCATAGCACTGGGGATGAAGTTAAATTCCTCCTCATTCAATTTTCCAGTATAGGGGGCTGTACCTTCATGTCTAGTTTGGGTAGGCTTCAGGGAATCTGATCCCTCCCCCAGTGGCAGCCAAAAAAAAGATAAACAAGAAGAGTTCTTACCACGTAATTTATTCAGTATTTGCAGAGAGACACAAATGAATGCAGTCTTTATTAAATAATGGCGTTGCTCTGAATAAATTCCAACCCCCTCTGTCACTCCTATGTCATCCCTGTGCCAGCTGATCTGAGCTTTCTGCCTCTGAGCTTTCTGTTCTACTACTCGCAATGCCTGCCTAGTCCTGGGAGAGGGTGGCTCAGGAATGCTTTCCAAAGACACTGAGACTGTCAGTACTTCTTCCTGCTGTTCTTTTCCCAATATTTCCCAGCTTTTCCCCTCTGCAGCCTCTGAACTATGGCCTTCTGCAAACCACTGTTCTAAATCTATACTCTCCTCCTGTTCTTGGGAAGGTTCAAGAGGACTGAGGCAGCCCCCACCATTCTTCCTCAGTCCAGCCCCTGATGTAGACTTTCCAGATGCATCTGGCCAGCTGTTGCTGGAAGCAGGATGCTAGTAAGACCCTGGACCCTTTTACAAAAAGTGTGTGTGGGGGGGGGGGGGATGAAGCAGGAGAACCTAGAAGGGAAAAGAAAGAAGAAGATACCAAAAACATGGGAGAGCAAAGAAGAAGACCATGGAAAATAAAAGGTAGAATGGAGAGGAGGCCAGAGGAAGGTTCTTGCTGGAAGAGATGTGGCATTTAACTCACATCAGAAGTTTCAGCAACTTCTGTCCATACTGTATGCGGAAATACTCGCTCAGATCCTCTTCATCCATGGTGGTCATGATGCCTGCTCACTGGCTAGGCAATGCACCCCTAGCCCTTTTAAACCCAACACTCTACGCAGAGCTAGAGACACCCCTTTCCACCTCTCCTAATGCCTTGGGAGGAATCAGGCAAAGCGAGTCTGTTACAGTTGGGGCCACAGAACCTTCTGGAAGATGCAGAAGGGTTGCTTAGCAACCACAGGGCTGTTCTGCACTGGGAATGATGTAGGGTCCTATGTGAGGCTATCGTTCTCTTCTCGTGTGAAGGGTACCAGTAAATGCCACAACCCATCATTCCCCCTTGGAGAAGGACTGAACTGGCCAGGGAGATTGTGTGAAGTAGCAAGCATATACTTTTAGTAGCCAGTGGTTTCAGAGTGGTCAGGACAACAGGAAGGAGTTGTCATTTAGAAAAATGGTCAAATTAACCTCTTCTGCTAGATGGAGGAGAGCATTAAGGAATCAAAACACACATAATGCTCTTTGAAACAACGTTGTGGCACAGCATGAGTTCTGATTAGAGCTGAAAAGAAATTATATTCTCTTTATCCTATCCTCACTTTCTGAATCAATATGTGAACCGAAACACCAGCAGCCTTTAAAATTCACATATCTCCAAATTTTGTAATGCACTTCTCCAGCTGAGCAATGAGGCAAACATTGTGTGCAAACATTGGTATAAAGTGTGTACAGGAATGCATATATTAGTGAAAACATCGTGCAAATTCATCATACTGGGCAAAATATATTCTCAAAGTTCAAAATGTGACCACCTGCCCAAAGAGGTTGTTGTGCTCAGTTCCATCCACCCTTATGTCTCACAGTTGCTATTGCAAAAATGAAAACTCTGATGGTGACAGCCAGATTGATAGGTTGATACTACATACAAGTCTGGGCTTTTGTGCAGATAAGCAAGAGTGATTACCATGGTGGCAACTTTGAAGCAGTGAAACTTTAACTGGTCTCTTCAGGTGCGAAAATATTTGAGACTGGGACTCGCAAGCTCCGTCAAGCCCTGAAGCTCCAAAAGGTTTCCTGGGGAGTGGAATGCATCGGCAAGGCTCCGACGCCGACTTCTTTGAGGCTGATCATGCTGCAGAAATGCCAGCTAACCATCAACATTATGTGGGTCCTTTTCAGCAAATCCTGGGATCTTGTCACCACAGAAATGTGCCCCTCCCTCACTGGAAGCATGAACAGCACGAGAGTGCCCAAAATGGCTGAGCAAATGTTATTGCGCCAGCCCAGTGTAGTATTTGCATCCTTCACCCCAACTCATTGTGGATTGGGCACTGTTCATTCCATCAGCTCTGCTGTGTGTGGCAGGCCAGCTTCCTCTCCCCTCAGCTGTCATGTGGGATCAGCCATTCCACCAGGCTACCATAGCAAGAGATTAGAAGCAGGGCTCATTCATCAGTTTTGTTGAAAACCCAACTCCATCAGGCACCTCCTAACCCTGAACTGTGCCAGCTGGTCATTTTAAGAACAGGTGTTTAAGAATTGGTGCCTGAGTTTGATTTTTATTTTCCTCTTCCCTCCCTGTCCTTTCCCCCTTCTGTGTCATTCCCCCCCTTAACCATTGTAAGCCTGTAGGCAGTGACCTGTTTCAATTAACTGCAGCTTAAATCACAGAGCCTAGGACTTGCCGATCAGAAGGTCAGCGGTTCGAATCCCCGTGACGGGGTGAGCTCCCATTGCTTGGTCCCTGCTCCTGCCAACCTAGCAGTTCGAAAGTACGTCAAAGTGCAAGTAGATAAATAGGTACCGCTCCAGCAGGAAGGTAAACGGTGTTTCCGTGCGCTGCTCTGGTTCGCCAGAAGTGGCTTAGTCATGCTGGCCACATGACCCGGAAGCTGTCTGTGGACAAACGCTGGCTCCCTCGGCCTATAGAGCAAGATGAGCGTCGCAACCCCAGAGTCAGTCATGACTGGACCTAATAGTCAGGGGTCCCTTTACCTTTACCTTAAGCCACTCTGGGAGCCTTTTAGACCAAAGAGTGAGCTCCAAATGCTCCAAATAAAATAAATAATCATAATAAGTATTCCCCAGGGCTGATCCAGTCATGCCGTCCTTGTGTTTTCACGTGGGCTGCAGCAAATGCCTTTACACTGGGGCTGAGCCTGAATTCTCCTGAAGTCAGTGATGGAAAAGTTTTGGAGCATTACCTCATGATGGAGTGGAAGCCACAGTGGGTTAGCTTTAATTGTCTTGTACTTCACCCTTCTCTCCCAGTGTCTTTACATCTTCTCCCTGACTGAGCGCTCGGCTCTTGGATACAGTGTGTGCTTTAAAAGCTCAGCTTCTTTTTCTTAGGTTCTCCATGGCAACTGCATCAGCACCCCATGAATAAATTACCTCTCTGACACAACATCGCTTATTAGAATAGAGAAAATGCCATTTCTGAGTCATGTCTTTCTGATGGGGCCTTTTGTCTCTTCTTTCATTCTTCTGTCTGCCCAGTTCTCTGTGTGAAAAGAAAGTCAGCCAGACAGTTTGCCTTGGGGTGAGGAGAATGTCCCTCTCCAGGCCATGGGTGACTTTAAAGGGCAGTGAGAGTTTCCTGTCCTGGCCTTAGTGTGGAGGCTGCCATGGTAGGGAACAGACACTGTGGGTTGGCTTGCTTGCCTACAACCCTTTTCTTAAACCTAGTCCTCTACGGCTGTTGAATTAACCTCCCCTCCATCACCCACATACGCATCCTGCAGTTCTCAGTTAGTCTCATCTTTATTCCTCCTAAGTGTTGTCCTGCCACAACATTGCAGAAGGGAGATCGTTTTGTCACGCAAGCAGAAATGTTTGTGCTGATGGAACAATCATAATAGCAGGCCCTCCAAGTGTCCCTATTTTCCTGTGACTGTCCTGAATTTACAGAAACAGTCCCAGTTTCTCGCTTGATCCTGGAATGTCCCGCTTTTCCTAAGGACGTCCCTATTTTCTTCAGAGAAATGTTGGAGGGCATGGAGTTATGTGACCCCTGAGCCAAGAAGATAAGTAACTATACAAACTTTAGAAGACTTCTGAAGGCAGCCCTGTATAGGGGAGTTTTTTTTTCATGTTTCATGTTTTATTATGTTTTTATATATGTTGGAAGCTACCCAGAGTGGCTGGGGCAACCTCATCATATGGGTGGGGTATAACAACAGCAATAACAACAGCATCCTCCCCATCCCATTTTTCTTTTGTGTCATATATTTTAGATTGCAAGCCTGTGGGAAGGAACTGCCTTATTTTTAATTGATTGTACATGAATCAATTGAGAGACCTGTGTGTAAGTAGGTGTGCTTTCTCTAGTCTCAGGATTCCAGGTTGACTACAAATGAAAGATTGGAACTCTGCACAGAGAACTGTCCCATTTGACAGTTGTCAGCCTGTTGTGAGATAAAAGTTCAGAATGTCAGGAGAAAATTAGGGGAAGAATGCTGCAGTTAAATGTTGCAATAGAAGCACTTCAGTAACTCAGTGGAATTGTTTGTTTGGGAGGCATTGTGTGTCATATTGTGCGTTCTGAGTTGTTGCAATCATCACAGTGGCAGACCAATTTGTTTAAGCTGTCTGTCCTGTTGCTACTGAGAGCAAGGGCCTAATTTTAAGATTGCAATGGGTAAGGAGAGTTGAATCTCCCTGCAGCATAACTCTCAAAAATTCACTGCCATCTCCCACCCCAAAACTGGCCTCTGATGCCAGATGCCAGCTCACATACCTGGGAGAGGGCTGCCAGGAGGTGAGTTTGGGGATGGCTCATCTCCAACCTGTGCACACATTTTGCAGTTAAAACCAAAGCTCCCATTATGTAGGGAACAAAATGCATAAGCCTCACTAGCTGAGTCCCCACCCAAGTTGTAGCTAATCACACCCTCCAACACTCAGTAACAAGACAGTAACTAAGAGGGCCATTTGAAACCAGAAGAGGGTAGCCTCTGAATTTGAGCGCTGCTTAAAATCCAAAACAGTTTCCCATCGTCATGTGCAGCTTTTGCTTCAAATTTCTCCATCTGTGATTAATTACTGAACCTTAATGGCTTTTCGCATCTATGATCAAACAAACTGGTGAGAGGCAAAAAGCTGGATTCTGTGACCTTTGCTAGAGATTAAAATTCAATAAAATAATAATAGTGGTGAGAATACCAAGGCATTTGACGCCTATCTCCTTCAACTTACCAAGTGTGCAGTCCTATCAAAACATTCTCCTGGGTTTCATCCAAAATGTTTCACCCTGCAGGCTTATATTTTTTTCCCTTTCCTCCACGTTATATTCCATACAATTTTGTACAGTGCTAAATGATGCCTTTGAAATACCCTGTAACCTAGGTGGGGTTCACTATTTTTATTAATAATAATTCTGAATTTTATATTAACTCAAACAGATAAATCAGGGAGCTGAAGTACCGTACATGTCATAAAAACAAATACAAACAATAGCTCCCCTTGTTCCTACCGTAATTATATAATACACAAATCAGGGAACACACAAAAGTAGGAAAGAAAAAGGCTGTGGATAGCAATAGAGCAGTTGAACTAAGTTTATTATTGGCATCACCACCATACTACCTCCCAGTTTAGAAGAGCATTTCCATTCCAGAAAGAGGATTTTTTTTTTTTTTGCAGATTGCAACCATTCTGTATGTCAAGGGTAGCCAATATGGCAAGTCCCATCATTCCTTGGCTATTGGTGATGCTAGATGAGGCTGATGGGATTTGGAACCCAAGCACATCTGAGAGGCCACAGGTTCCCCACCCCTGACATTACACCTTCCTTTCCATTTGGGGCATTGTCTGGCGGTTCATTCAAAGTAGGTGAAAGAAACAGATTAAACTCAAGAGGCTGAATTTTCATAGGTAGACAATTAGGTCTTATAACATATTCGTGCAAGCAGGCTCTGGCTGGAGACCACTCAGTTCATCCCTAGCATGGTTCTTTCTACACTAGAGATTAAAAACATCCCAAGGTAAAGCCGATTTCTCCCTCATTTGTGTTCCATCTGCAAAATGCCACATGGTGGGGCTGTTGCAAGGCATCCTTGCCTTGGCTGGAATATATTTGTAAGATTTATTTATTGCTCAATAAATACTGAGCAGGGTTGTTGTTGTGGATGTGTTGTTGGCAAGAGGCTGCTTCAAGGTCTTACTCTTGAAATTTGCTATTTTTGAGCTCTGTATAAGCCTAACTCAGCTATTGTGGGAGCAGCAGCCAGGAGAAGGTGTATATGAAGGAATAGAGAATGATCCTCTTATACTAGAATGTCGAGAAGGAAGGAGAAAGGGATTTTCTTTGGAAAGGATGCCAGAAAAGAACAGAACAGAATAGAACTGGGAGGGAGAGAAAGGTGGAGTGAGTTGCTAAGAAGTTTCCACACTTGTCATTTCAGAAACAAACACCAGAAATGGTGTCTGATTTCTCTCTCTCTCCAACAGTTCCTAGATAACATTTCATGTTGAAGGTGAGTTTCTTCTGTCTTGGAGGTTGGACCCACAGTATCAAGGCCCTGACCATCCATAAACATCAAGCCTGGAATTATTCTCCAGCTCAAGATTCCTGAAGTCAAGGACAGGGGCAGAAAATGCTGTTTCTTGTGTTTTTGCTAGGAAGGACAAGCCCAAGAGTGAGGAACCTGTTGGTGGACTTCAGCTTCCACCATTCTTGTCCATTGGCTATGCTGACCGGGATGGATGGGATTTAGAGTCCAAGAACATCTGAAGGGTACCATGTTGGCTAACTGCTGTATACTATATTCTTAATCAACTGGTGACCACAGAGTTCCAGCTAGGTAAATGCAGGAAAGACAGCTACTCCTGTTTTTAATCAGTGCAGGTTTTATAGAGAAACCTCACTGAGTCTTTGGGGAGACTGGACTGGAACTTGCCACAGCAGTGGCCTGCATGTCTTTGATTTCCCAAGTCTTTTTAAACACCGGCTCTCCCTGGCACTCCCCCCCCCCAATCCATACAGCAATTGTCAGTCTGAAAACTATGAATGATTGCCAGCTGCTAGTTGGAATCTTCAGAAATGTGCCAATTCATCCTTCCTCTCCTCTCTTTGTTAAATCCTATTCCTCCCCACCCCTCCCCTCCCCCCATCTTAAGAGCATGGAACACAAAAAAGCTGCCTTCTACCAAGTCAGACCACAGGTCCACTCAGGTTTAGTATTGCATGCACTGACTGGCAGCAGCCCTCCAAGATTTCAGGCAGGGGATTCCCAGCCCTAGCTGGAGATGCTGGGAGGGTTGAACCTGGGTGCTTTTTGAGCTTGTTGTGTACACACAGTGTAGAATTTGCCCTGGATGTAGATTCTGAAATATAGCCCTTTCTCCAGAGAGTTAGGAATATGCAAGACACAGCTGTAGAGGAGTAAACTGCTGCCAAGAATAAAATTCCTGGTAAACATTCCTGTATTGCTTTAATTAAAGCACAACTCAGCTCACAACGTCAGAAGAACAGAGGAATGAAAGGGGAGCACCCACTGATGCCTGTTATGCTGCTACTGTATGGTGGAGGGACCTGAATATTCAGGAGTTTGCATTTGTGATTTGCTATCTTCTGATAAAGCACTTAAGCTTTTTGGACAACACTGCAAGACTTGTGGCTTTTAGGAGCACAATTACCCCTGCGTCGTTCTCATTCAGACTCCTTCCAGTGGCAGATAGCAGAGTTGCTGGCAGCACTATATTCTTGCTGCTGAACATCCTTTGTAACGACACTGACATTAACAGCAGTGCTCGCCCTTTTGTATCCCTTTGATGGTGCCACTTATCAACTGGACTTAAGAGAGCCTGGGACAAGCCACTGCGTCAGCTAATGGAAAGCCACTTTTCTGAAGAATTGCTTCGGAGCAGGTGCAGGGGGCTAGGGTCTTGTTGGTGTAAATCACTTTATCTCTGTTGTAGTCAATGGGTTTCGCTCAGGTATAGGTACAGATTGGGTTGTCAGTGGCTCATGGAGGGTGCATTCAAAGAAAAAGAGGGAAGGTAATAGTTCATTTTTGTTTGGAAAACAGATTCAGCAGCAGGGGTCTAAAGACTGCTACCACTGTTACTCCGGCTCATTGTGGAATTGTTCACCTAGCCTCTGCATCTGGCCTGGCTGCATGTCCCTGGAAGCATTTGGAAAGGCCTTAGCTCAGGGAAGGGCCATTGTGCAATGGCAGAAGCTCTCAGTGTCTGTCCCTGGTATCTCTAGGTAGGGCTGGGAAAGATTCCTGCCAGTCAACATAAACCAGGGCATCTTCAAACTTGCAGCTAGCCACATTTTGTGTAGTGTCTTTGTTATTTTTTTCTTCCTTCTTGTCTCTTTCTCTCTTGATTCTTATTTCTCTTCCCTCCTTCATGTTCTTTCTTTTGGTTGAAAAATGGTTTGGGAGCAGGCAGTGTGCTGGCTGCTTGTGCAGTGTGTGTGTAGAAGCTCAGAATAGAACCAGTGCAAACCAGCCTTCTCCCATACCTTCATCAGTCCCAGTCTTGGAAGGTAGGAGTTGTAGACCAGAACATCTGGAGGACACCTTTAATGGCCTTGATCTACTTAGGCAAAGTGAGCAGAGACCACATTGGCTCGCCAAATCTGATGGCAGAAGATGGACTTCCATTTTCTGCAGGAGGTGATGGAGGAGGCCACTGAATAGGAGCAGAAGCAGTCTCAAAACCATAAAAAACTCCTCACCGGGAGCCTGCGGTAGAGTTAAACAAACTGATTACCTTAGGCCCGGCTGCAGAGTCATTGTTGGGCAACATCTCCTCAGAGTAGCTCCTATCATTACCAGCAGTATGATTTAGCTTTGATTCCTGCATTGGAGAGGATTGGATGAGATGACCCTTGAGGTCCAACCAACCCTACAGTTCTATGATTCTCTGGTGCAGGGTCTGGATTGACTCATAAAATTCCTCAAGCAACCCAGCATCTGCTGGAAATGTATGCCAGTACTCCTGCAACCTTGGCACTTGGAGACATCTTGGAAGGCTGCTGTAGACCATATTGATTTGGGGTAAATCAGCTTCCTGTGCTCCTTCTTCTGCCCCTCCAAAATGAGATATATTTTCTCATGAGATATATTTCATATGATGATCCTTGGGGTGATGGCAGGAGACCAGAATGGGCTAAAGTCCCGGGAATATGTGGACTGTCAGGACAGTGTACATACCTGATCTATGAAATAGCAGTCACTGTTTTGCACCAGGTAGTGCTTTGCTACAGTAGCGTAGTTCAGAGCACTGAACACCCACCCACACCAAATCTCAGCTCAGCCTTAAACAAATAAGTTGGTTTAATAAAGCGTATCAGCTTACCTGGGTTGTGTTTCTTCTACAAAGAGCTAAATTAGGACCCCTTTAATAGCCACAGCAGTGATAGTGATGCTGTCTGCCAACTGACAATGACAGGCACCCAGTGACTTGTGGTGACTCATCTGCGAGGCTGCTTTAGACAAGAGGGTTTGCAACTTTGAGCTTATGGAGGGTGATAGCTGCAGTGTCATCATTGCTTATGAGGCTGCACATTCTCACACAGATTCACAGATCTCTTGATTGATTAAGCTGATCCTTCCTGCCATCACTTCCTTCAACAGGCTTTGGCACCAGTTGTCTTTGGCACCAACAGCCCCCAAATCCCATTTCCTTGCAGGACTGAGTTCACAAAGAAGCACTTCATGTGGATGGTGTAGTAATTTATTTGTTATGGGAATTTTTAAGAACTGAGAAGGGAATATTTGACTATTGAATCTGATCCAGCTCACTGATCTTATGACCAACCTATTCCTTCATGCAACATGCAACCTGACTGTGTGCATCTTTACTCCAAAGTAAGTCCCAGTGTGTTTAATTGGGTTTTCTCCAAAGTACATGTGCACAGGGTTGCAGTCTAAGGCTCTGTACACATGAATGGCTTTAAATGCTGTGAAGTCATTTTCCTCCTGTTATGTTTCAGGTTGCATTTTATGTTACAGTCTACATACGCCAGAATCTAGGCCCTGCAGAAAACCTTACATCTCTAACTATGGGAGATTTATTGTTCTGCATTTTAAGGATTATTACATAAACTGCTGTGGTGTGTTTTTTTAATAGAGAAAGCAGGATATACATTTTCCATATACATAAACAAAATTTTCTTATTAGGTTGGTAATTCTAATTCTTCATACATGTCCAAAATCTTATTGCGATGAGAATTCTAAAATAATAAGATGCTGGATGGAGCTTAGAAGTTCAGCCTTACTCAATGCAATGTGAAGCGTTTTCCTGCATTCACTCTCCATCTCTGTGTGTCATTTAAACGTAAGCGTACGTGGGAAGATCGTTTTGACATTTCACTTTTTGTCTGAAAATGTCAAAGTTCTGCAATGCAGTTGTCCAGCTTTTCATCCTTCTAAAAGGGGTGGCGGCAATGGATCCCTTGTGAAATCACATCCCTTCTATAATGATAAAAGAATCTTGGATGCACTATCATGGGTAAGCAAAATAATATCTTAGTCCTGACACCATGGTGACAATAGCCTGGGAGTAACTTTGCTTGGGCACCCTTCAAAATCTGCAGTTTGAATAGACTGCTAAAAAAAAAAATGGCAGAGAAAGATGGAGTGTGGGTGGAAGCTAAAATACACCCACAGTTTGCCTCACACTTACAGAAGGCCTCACAAATTGCAATATTTTGAAATGTGATTTATTGACTACATCAGGAACATGTCGACACTAATTCCAAAACCTTTTGTTGTTATATTAGCTTGTGGAGTGATGGAATGGAAATTAATATATATTTTCTGGCAGCTGGAGATACACATGGCAGATTGCTGAAGGCTGTTGTGCTGTGGTTTGATAAGGAATCCCCACAGAGAAAGCAGCAAGGCAGGCCAGAAGGTTCAGGACCACGGATAGCTCCAAGTGAGCAACTTGCTTCGCCTAGACCTAGGGCACACAGAGGCCTTTAAAGCCAGACTAACTTTTCTAGGCTCTGCCATATAAGTTAGGAACATTGACTTTCCAGGTGTTGCTGAACTACAACTACCGTTAGCATGTTCAATGTACAAGGGTGATGGGAGATGTCAAACAACAACATACTGAGCGCCACAGCTTCCCCATTACTGCTCTATTCCAGGTTCTTAAAGGGCCAACTCTCTGGCCTGAAGATAGGTAGTCCCCCCTCTGTTCCATAGCCTCTCACCTGGTGTGCGCCCTGCCCTGCTGGAGTGTTGAGGTTCTGGGGGGAAGCATTTGGTACCTTACACTCAGGTGAGGGTCCTGGCTCTGGCCCTGATGGTGCAGGCTATTTTTCTGGGAACTCCTCTTTGACAGTCTCAGGCATGGCAGTCTCCTGCTCTTCAGCAGCACACTCAGAGTCTGGTGCCTCTGTAGCCTCTGAGTTGTATCTATTGAAGTTCCTCCCCCTCCATGGCTGCAATCACTTTCAATCACTTTGAATCACTCAGAGAGATCCTTCTCATTTTCAAACTGATGGTGTGGAAGAGGTGAACTGATACTGCTAAAAAATTGATTTAAAAATAAACAAATGCTTCTGTGGGGTGGGCAGGATGAATGACTCAGTCATTTAAGGGAACTGAGCTATGAGTCTGTGGCGAGAGAAAGTGCCATGGATGAACTGATATTGTTGTAGATGCAATCATGTCTGTCTATACCGAGATAGGAGGAGGAAAGGGAAGAAATGATTGTGTCTGCTATAACTGATAGAACAATTATACACAATAATAGAACAAATTAATTGGAAAGTATCTGAGAGTAATATTTTCTAACCTCTTGTCTTTTAAGGGGTATGAGGGACATGGGTGGCGCTGTGAGTTAAACCACAGAGCCTAGGACCTGCCAATCAGAAGGTCGGCGGTTCGAATCCCCACGACGGGGTGAGCTCCCGTTGCTTGGTCCCTGCTCGTGCCAACCTAGCAGTTCGAAAGCACGTCAAAGTGGAAGTAGATAAATAGGTAAATTGCGGGAAGGTAAATGGCATTTCCGTGTGCTGCTCTGGTTCTCCAGGAGCAGCTTAGTCATGCTGGCCACATGACCCGGAAGCTGTACGCCGGCTCCCTTGGCTAATAAAGCGAGATGAGCGCTGCAACCCCAGAGTCGGTCACGACTGGACCTAATGGTCAGGGGTCCCTTTACCTTAGGTATATCTGGGGATGTGTGGAAGGTATTATTGTTTTGCAGATTATTTTATTTTAGGTGTCTAGTGAGTGGCGATGGGAATGCGGAGCAGGGATGGGGATTGTGGTGCTGTTTCACATACATCCCCTGAACAAACTTGACTTACCCTCATCTGATGGAAAGAACCACGCTTGCCCATTAGGTTCATGGAAAGGGTAAGCTCCAAGGTGTTTTCAGTGATTTTCCATCAAGCAGCTCTTTGATGCCTGCCATCTTGACAGCCTGTGGGTGGCTTGTTTCAGCACCCTTTATGCACACTCAACCCTGTAGCAGTTCTTGCAGAGACAAGGCTAAGGGTGGGGCCAAATCTCTTAACCTCTCCCTGATGAACCATCAGAATAGCTCGGAGCTTAGAATGGGCTCTCCCCCCCCCCACATTCCACACTTCTTCCCTTGTCTGTGTTCACAATGGCCACCATATTTGCAGAGTGTCCTGACTGCACACAGAAACACAGCATGTTGTGGGGCTTTCTGTGTGTTATAGCAGCAGGAGGGGAACTGCTTCCCTGTGGCATCATTCATGGCCTGCCTGCCACACTCAGAAGCTGAGCACCATGTGGCTTCTTCCCTCTCTGCCCTCAGTTCTAATTACTACACTGGAAGCAAATTACTGCCTAGGAAAGACAGGAGCAACTGACCACATGGTGCAGAGCTGTTCAATGTTACAGCAGTGGTAGCTTCTTTAAAGGACTCAGGGCATATGTCTATGCAACAAATTTACATAAATTTGCATATTCATACACACAAAGAGAGAGATCCATCAGAGGAATGGGAAAGAGACCCAGGGTTTGGGGCAAAAGAACCAGGTTTTGGGCCCATCTGCTAGCTAGCGAAACCCTTGGATGTAGCCATGGAAAAGCCATTATAGCCTCTGCTATAATAAAAAGGGACCCATGAACAAGAAGCTTATTTCACCATTAGCAAATGGGTTTCACAAAGAAGTAAGGAGAAGTTAATGATTCCAGACACCTCCATGCAGACAGGCAAGTGCAACTCGTAGTTTTAATGAGGTTCTTAAATTGGGCCTCCGTCAAAGGGAGCTGACAGCAGTGCAACTTGATACAAACAGGTCCCAGAAGCTGGTACAGCATCTCATTATAAACCTAGATGTGATAATGGTTTATCGAGAGTGCAATGAGATTAAGGGCCACTATCTTGGACATTTGAATGCCCTTTTTACCCATTGTTGTCTTTTTAATTGTATATATTGCTTGTTTTATGTTGCTATGGCCGTTGGCTAATGTGAATAAAGTTTACCTATCTATCTATCAACCTAGATGTGAGCCAGATGTGTGAGAAAGTGGGCTGCAGTGTACGATTCCACTGGGAAATACATTCCTATGAAGGGCTTTGCTAGTGTAGAACTACTGCACTGCTCTTTGTGCTTCCTGGCACTGCAAATTCTGTTTTGTAAGGCTTCCCCTCTTTCTTTAAAGTAGGTGTGTGCCCATCTTTCAAAATTAACTGATGCTATGAATGAGCATACCTCAGAAATTCCTGTTCTCACAATTGGGGAGCCTTACTTTTCCCACTCATACATAGCCATTTGGAGAACAACCAAATACGATGCCCTTAAGCTAGGTGAGTTCAGGGATGAAACCCGCACCTTCCATTTCCCCATTCCTACCCCCAGGCCTCAATTAATTCAAAGCTGCATGTCGCTGCACAAAAGATAAAGCAGTACAAGGTGCGCATTTGAAAATATGCCAATAAAAAAAACAAAACCCCCCCCCTGCAACTCAGCTCTGCGGATGTATTCAAATTTATGGGGTCAGAGAAACTCAAGGCATTTGTGTCTTTTCCTTTGTGAGATGGGGAAAGGGGTGCTTTCTGTCTATTCTGGAGGATTCACTAAATAGGTTCCTGCATTGCAGGGGGTTGGACTATATGATCCTTGGGTCCCTTCCAACTCTACAGTTCTCTGAGTCTATGGTTTGTGGCAAAGGCACAGCCAAATCAAGGTTCTGGACAAGCCTTCTCTGAAAGAGTTCTGCCAGGACTTAGAATAAGTGTATATATAAGACAGGCAGGCACATACAACTGATACGTGCCCATGTGTGGCCATCCCTGATGAAGCTAGCATCCTGGGTGCCTTAGCCATTCAGAACAGTAGCCTTTCTTCTTCTCCCCGCATCTCATCCTAATCACTTCCAATTCATCTCATTTGGACACTATGCTATTCACTTCTTGCAGCTGCGATTTTCATTTTCCTTCCTAGCTGGAGCACAAAGCCATTAGCACAGGTTTCTGATCTGAGCCTTTGATCCACATTAGCCCTCTGAGCTCAAATTCATTTTGTGAAGAAAGTAGTTGTCAGGGTTTCAGGGACAGAGAGCGAGGGGGAGGGGTCCCAGGGCGACGAGGAAGAGGACGACGATGACCCGAGGTTGTCAGTGAGTCCGTCAAGTGAATCCGAGGATTCCCAAAAGGGAGCCCCCCTGGTCAGGCCAAGGGGCAGTAGAGAGGGAAGCAGTCAGAAGCAGGGGAACGAAGAAGGAATCCCCAGTGGGGGTTGGAGATCGGGACCGGCCTCTCCGTCGGAACGGAGTGAAGGGGGTGGAGTTGCCAGTGTGTCAGAAAGAGCAGAACAGGAAGCAGAGAGGGGAAGGAGTTCGGAGCAGAACGTCCTGCCGGAAGGGGAGGAGTGTAGTACCGAGAGTAGCGTAACAGTCGAAAGGAAGGTCAGAGGCAACGTACGCGCGCCAAGTTCAAATGTGGAGGCGCGCGGAAATGAGGAGAGCCCTGAGGAGGAGCCTGGTCCCAAAGCACGAAGGAGGGGGGAGCAGGCGTCAGAAGACTCAGCCTCGGGGGAGTCCCGGAGGGAGGGAGCACAGGGGGGCAGGAAGACCCTGCGGAAAAGGAAGGAGAGGAAAAGGTGGAGCAGTACAAGCCTCTTAAGCTGGTGCAGGGGCGGGACTGACTCAGAGGGGACTTCTAACATCTAAGGGTAACAGATGCTGAGCCACGGAGCTTGGATGTAACGACAACAATGTTCTTCAATAAAACCTTTTGTATATAACTTGGACTGGATTTTGGTCTCTTGTGAGCTGGGACCTCGGGTGGCTCTGACAGTAAGTCCCCTCCCAAAGAACGCAAAAATTTTTTTTGCAAAGCTCACAAACGGTGACAGCCATGAGTGCGGAGGATCAGCTGACAGCACTGCGAACTACAGTTTCCGAACTCACCGCTGCAGTCCTTGCGTCTCAGAAGAAGCATGACGAAATGGAGAAGCGCTGCCAGGACCTGCAAACAAGGTGGGAGCGTGCAAACAGGGAAGGGTTCCCAGGGTCCAGATCAGAGGGCATTGGACTTCGAAGGCGGGGGGGCAGCCTAGTCACCCACTTCGATGGGAACCTGAAGCACTACCCCAGTTTCAGAGCAGATGTTTTGTATGCATTGCACTTGCTTCGTCATGACTTTAAAGATGAGGAGGAGAAAGTGGGGTTTATTGTTTCTCACTTGCATGGGCCGGCCAGAGACTGGTTGCGCAATTTGTGGCGTGAAGATGGCCCTGCCCGCCGCGATTCTGATGAATTCATTAAAGCGATGGATGCCTGCTTCCAGTCAACCGTAGATTTGGATCTTGCACGCAGGGAGATATTTGGACTGCGGCAAGGCAAAGCCACTGTGCGTCAGTACCATTCCAGATTTTTTGCTTTACTGACTGCGTTACGCTGGGAGAAAGACTGCACACCTGTGAGGGATTTGTTCTGGGAGGGTCTCAGCGGTCCCATAAAGGACGAACTTGCCAGGGGAGACAGACCTCAGACCCAGGAGGAGGTGGTGCAGAGGGCTCTGGCGATTGGGATACGTCACGAGGGACGTCCTTGGCACAATGAGGAAGAACGTCAGGTGCGTCCACCAGCGAGGACGTCTTCTTTCATCCCCAGGGAGTTCAGTCAGTCACATCCCTCGCCGCTGGGGAGGCAGGGGGAGGAGCCGATGGAACTTGGTGGTGCTAAGGCTCAAGCAACAGCCAGAGCCCCAGCTTCCGGTGCAGTAAAGGCGAAGCCTCCTAGAGGGACAAGGAAGTGTTACATCTGCGACAGTGCACTGCACATGGCGAAAGAGTGCCCCCAGAGGCTCCAGAAACACACTGCAGCTTTAGCGACGGTAGCTGCAGAAGTGATCCAGGAAGAGGAACCTCAGGGAAACGACAATGCCTGGCTGGAAGCAGAATTGCTGGGGCTCAGCCAGGCGAATCTGTAGAACAGTCCCCAGCGTCTTTGCAACCCACAGACCCTTTACCACCCAAGCCAGCGGTGCAGCTCACTGCAACACTTCAGTTGCCAAATGGGACCACCCTAGAAGTGCCCCTCACGATCGATTCGGGGAGCAACGCCGATTTCGTGGGGATGCAATTCGTCAAGCAGCATCGCATAGCGCTTCTGCCCGCCACAACGCCTCTGAACGTAGTCACGGTGGATGGCAGGAAATTGCTAGGAGGGCAAGTTGTGCAACAGACACCTCCCATGGTGATGCGGATTGGAGATCACCGAGAAGTCATTAGCTTCAATGTCACCCACCTGTCTGACACGCCTATAGTATTGGGCATGAGTTGGCTGGAGAGACACAGTCCTGCTGTAGCGTGGTACCAACGCCAGATCACCTTTTGTTCATCGTACTGTGCTCAAAATTGCATCCAGTCCTGCCAGGAGGAGGGGGCTGAGCAGCAGCTGCGACTTGGCATGGTGCAGGCAGTACCTAGCAAGTACGAAGGGTTCCTGGAGGTTTTCTGCGAGAAGGAAGCTGACCAGTTGCCGCCCCACAGACCTTATGATTGTGCCATCGATCTGGTGCCGGGGGCACAGTTGCCGACTGCAAAGCTGTATTCCATGTCTGAGGACGAAATGCAAGAGCTCAGGGAGTTCATAGAGCACAATTTGAAGCGTGGATTCATCCGGGAATCGAAAGCAGTGGGGGGCAGTCCTGTGTTCTTTGTGAAGAAGAAGGACACGCCCCAAAAGAGACTCATTGTGGACTATAGAACCATAAACAGTATGACCAAACCCAAGGCCTTCCCCATGCCTAAGATTGATGATCTCCTAGCAACCGTGAGGAAGGGGAAGATCTTCACCAAATTGGATCTGCGTGGAGCGTATAACCTCATAAACATCCGGGAGGGCGATGAGTGGAAAACGGCCATGTTCACGCCTCTGGGCACGTATGAATACAGAGTTATGCCGTTTGGTCTCCAAAATGGATCTCACGTCTTCCAAGCCTTTATGCATCACGTGCTAGCGGGACTCCTCTACAAGAAATGTGTGTGTTTCCTCGACGACATCCTGATCTTTTCGGAGACGGAAGAGGCCCACGAGAGGGACGTAAAGGAAGTCCTGCAAAGACTACGGGAGAACAGGCTCTACGCCAAGTTAGAGAAGTGCCAGTTTGATGTGACGGAGGTGGATTTCCTGGGCTACAAGCTGTCCGACAAGGGGCTGGCCATGGACAGCGTCAAGGTCCGCGCGGTGTTGGACTGGAAGAGCCCACGCAATCGGAAGGAAGTCCAGAGATTCGTCGGCTTTGCCAACTTCTACCGCAAATTCATCAGAGGTTTTGCAAAGGAGACGGCAGCGATCACGGACACTCTGAGTTCCAAGAAGAAGAGGTTCGTGTGGACGGAACAGGCGGAGCGCTCTTTTCGGAAGCTTAAAAGCCTTTTCGCCTCCGAGGAGCAGCTGCTGCACGTGAATCCAGGCAGGCCCATGCGAGTAGAGACTGACGCGTCAGACAGGGCGGTTGGAGCCGTGCTCCTGCAAGAAGATCCACATGGGAACTGGAGACCCGGTGCCTTTTACTCCCAAAAGCTCAGCAAGGCGGAGCAAAACTACACCATATGGGACAGAGAGCTGTTGGCCATTCACGCAGCGTTCAAAGCGTGGCGACACTTCCTCATAGGAGCCAAGCACACAGTACAGGTCCGCACGGATCACAAGAACCTAGAGTATTGGCGCACGGCGAAGCTCCAAAGCCAGAGACACATGCGCTGGGCGGAATTCTTCGCGGATTTCGACTTTCGGATAGAGTACATCCCCGGAGATTCCAACGTTATAGCCGATGCGCTATCCAGGAAACCGCAATATCTCGATGAAGCTACACCAGTAGCAGCCAGGCACATTTTCGCACCGCAGGCGTGGTCGTGCGCTGCCATCACAGTAGATCTGGACGCGGTGCGACGCGCGTTGCAAGTGGATCAGTTCGCACAGTCCAAGATGGAGGAGTTGCGCAGAGGTGTGCAGAGTGGCGAAGATTTCCAACTACGCGACGGGCTGCTAACTCGCAAAGGTGCCCTCTACGTGCCAAGCGACGAGCTTCGCGCAAAGGTTCTGCAGCAGTTGCACGACGCCCCCAGTGCGGGCCACTTCGGCAAGGAGAAGACAATAGAACTGGTGGCAAGGGACTTTTGGTGGCCTCGGATGCGTGGAGAGGTAGCGGATTACGTCGCCAGGTGTGACACTTGTCAAAGGTCCAAGCCAGTACACCAGAAGCCAGCGGGGCTGTTGGAACCGCTGGAAACGCCACAGCAACCGTGGGAGAGGGTAGCCCTGGACTTCGTTACTGACCTGCCCAGCTCCAGAGGGAAGACGGCGGTACTGGTGGTTGTGGACCTGTTCACCAAGATGGCGCACTTCATTCCGTGCGCAAAGGTGGCGACGGCGGAACAGACTGCCAAACTCTTCATTGATCACGTGTTCAAGGTGCATGGGCTGCCGCAGTCCATCCTGTCCAATAGGGGGCGCCAGTTTGTTTCCAATTTTTGGCAGAAGCTTTTAGGTATCCTGAACGTCAAGATCAACCTTACGTCGGCGAGACACCCACAGACCAACGGCCAAGCTGAGAGGGTCAACGCGATCATGCAGCAGTACCTGAGATGTTACGCCAATCAGCGACCCGCAGCTTGGGTGGACTACCTGCCGATGGCAGAGTTTGCCTACAACAACACGAAGCACGTGTCCACGGGGGTGACGCCGTTCTTCGCGAACAACGGTCGTCATCCCAGAACCTTCCCGGGGTTCGGGGCACCGAGAGAGGGGGTGCCGCAAGAAGCCGACCAGTTTGCAGCGGAGCTGCAGGAGGTGCACGAAGAGTTGCGGAGACATTTGGAGCTGGCCAAGCAAGCATATAAGGTGCAGGCAGACAAAAACAGGAGAGCGGGGGAGGAGATCCAGGTGGGGGACTGGGTGTGGTTAGCGGCCCAAGCGATGCCAGCCAAGTCGTTGGCCAAGAAGAAGCTAGGGCACAGGCAGTTAGGGCCGTACCAGGTGGAGGCTAAGATCAACCCTGTAGCCTTTCGACTAGCCCTCCCCGAAGGTTCCAGAGTGCATCCAGTATTTCACAGGTCGGTGCTCACCCCCTACAAGGCACCGCACAGGTTTCAGGAGTCTGAAACAGTCCCGCAACTACACACTAAGTCACAGGAGAGGGAGAGGGCGCCTAGGGCCGAACCACTCAACGAGGTCACAGAAATCCTGGACTCGAGATGGGGGAAAGAGGGGGTAGAATACTTTCTAGCCACAGAGGGCACTCCAGCCAGTGCCAACGGTTGGGTGCCGGGCTACGCTTTAGACGAACCTCTTCTAAAAGACGAGTTCCATGCCCTTTTCCCGCATAGACCCATGCCAGCCGAGTACTTTGATGACTGGCTCTTTACGCCCACACTCTCAGACAGTACTTTCCGGGGTTTTTCTTCAGCCGAGGAGAGAACGCCAGAATCTAGCCCGCCCAGGGGATCGTGCTCCGGGGTGGACACAGAACCCTCTTATTGGTGGGACGAGCAACCAGAGGAGGACTGGCGCAGGAAATGGCTGACGGGACCTTGGCCGGCAGCACCAGACGAGGTACCAATGGAAGAGGGAGAAGAGAACACTTTGGGTCAAGAACCCGAATTCGAACACTCATACACCGAACTGCAAGCAGAGGATATGGAGGTACACAACCTGTATCCTGCATCCACCTCCGAAGAGCTGCAGCTCCTACAACCTGCACCCGATGGGCGGGAGGGGGGAAGGGGGGGCTTCGAGGGGGGGATGGATGTCAGGGTTTCAGGGACAGAGAGCGAGGGGGAGGGGTCCCAGGGCGACGAGGAAGAGGACGACGACGACCCGAGGTTGTCAGTGAGTCCGTCAAGTGAATCCGAGGATTCCCAAAAGGGAGCCCCCCTGGTCAGGCCAAGGGGCAGTAGAGAGGGAAGCAGTCAGAAGCAGGGGAACGAAGAGGGAATCCCCAGTGGGGGTTGGAGATCAGGACCGGCCTCTCCGTCGGAACGGAGTGAAGGGGGTGGAGTTGCCAGTGTGTCAGAAAGAGCAGAACAGGAAGCAGAGAGGGGAAGGAGTTCGGAGCAGAACGTCCTGCCGGAAGGGGAGGAGTGTAGTACCGAGAGTAGCGTAACGGTCGAAAGGAAGGTCAGAGGCAACGTACGCGCGCCAAGTTCAAATGTGGAGGCGCGCGGAAATGAGGAGAGCCCTGAGGAGGAGCCTGGTCCCAAAGCACGAAGGAGGGGGGAGCAGGCGTCAGAAGACTCAGCCTCGGGGGAGTCCCGGAGGGAGGGAGCACAGGGGGGCAGGAAGACCCTGCGGAAAAGGAAGGAGAGGAAAAGGTGGAGCAGTACAAGCCTCTTAAGCTGGTGCAGGGGCGGGACTGACTCAGAGGGGACTTCTAACATCTAAGGGTAACAGATGCTGAGCCACGGAGCTTGGATGTAACGACAACAATGTTCTTCAATAAAACCTTTTGTATATAACTTGGACTGGATTTTGGTCTCTTGTGAGCTGGGACCTCGGGTGGCTCTGACAGTAGTGTTTACATAAGGGTGTGTACTACACCCAGTAGCCATTGCTTGCCGAGCTCATGTGACACCCACTTCCCTCCCAGCCTTGACCTCTGACCTTTGGGGTTTGATCTCTTAACCTTTGCCAGATAGGGTGGCCATTTAAGCGTCACAAAATGCATCATCAAAAAGGAGAAAAGAGAACACAGATTTGCATAAAATGTGCATATGATCATTTATATGTATAGGTGAAAGCTTAGAAATAATTACTGTAATTTAAATAGAAATACAATACATCTCACCATAGCAGGGAAGATTGTGGCGAGATGACCTGTGCCCATTTTGCTGCCCAGGCATTTCTTGTTCTTGGAGTTCTTTATCTTCAAACCTGACTTGGACCAGACAGCCTTCTAGATGTTGCTGAACTGCAGCTCTCATCATCTCTGGTCATTGGTCATGCTGGTTGGGGCTGATTGGAGTTGTAGGTCAGCAGATTCTGGAGAGGTGAAGGTTCCCCCACACCGGATATAGAGGATGCTTTCAAATAGAGGGCTGCCCTCTGATAGGCCTTCAAAAAGTAGGTCCACCTCAAGCATGGCCACCCTAACTCCAAGCATGTGAGAAACAATCCCGGATACCCCCCAGAAGCTATTCTGCCAAGGTGGGAAATAGGAAATCAAAGGAGGACATAATGCTACAGCAGAGGTCCCTGTGCTTCTCTGTCTAGCTGCAGCACTTCAAACATAGACATGAATGCACAGAGATTCTGCAGCTGGGCTTCACTTCAATTTGACAGCCACACATACCTCCTCAATTCCAATTCATGGCCTGGTCCCTCTAACACAAGTGGCATTCGGTGTCATAAAGATGACAGCTTGGAAGACCAAGCTTTTGGCTTTTTCTGCCCCCAAGAGAAGTGTTCACCACTTGCCTTGGTGCCAGAAGCATGATCAGTAGAGAGGAAGGCTGAAACTCTCACGGATGCCTCGGCAATTTCCTGGAGACCTGTGGGAAAGTGATCTGGAGAAGAGAATGCTCTGGGCAGACTGTTTAGGTACATAGGATGTTGCTTTATAGCAAGTCAGACTCTTGGTCCACTTAGCTCATTAGTATCTACATTGACCAGCAGTGGCTCTCTAGGGCTTCGTCAAGGAGTCTCTCCTAGCCCTGCCTGGAGGGATTGAAGCTGAGACCTTCTGCATAGTAAGCAGATATTCTACCAGTGAGCTACAACCCACCCCCTAGATTTGAAGTGTGAAAGTGCTCCAGTTTGACCAATTGGTGGTAGAATGAGGCATCTCAAGAGGAAGGGCTGCAGAGTTCAATGCAAGAAGCAGAGGGCACAAGAGCACTTTTCAAATATATAAATGGCTGCCATAAAATAGATTTAGAGTGCAAGTTTGCAACTAAGGGAAACGACAAGAAGCAGCGGGTGAAGGTTCAGTTGTAGCAAACTGATATGAAGTATATTTTTATGGATGGCTTCCTCGTTATTTTTATTTTTTTCAAAAAAAAGATTGGGAATATACAGTAGGTGCTGCTGTAGAAACCACCCCTAGAAATTTAAAGGAGGACACTGGATGTCCTGCTAGGGATAGTTTAGGAATCCATTGTTTCTGGGACTCTCCGGGCTGCTTAATATGTGTCCTTTCTCTTATAGGGATGGGGGAAGTATGCATGTCTATATCTCTGCACACCATTCTATGTGAAGACCATGCTAGCACCTATTTCCCCAGAAGGTGTAGCTGACAGCAAAACAGACATGTGTGCATTCACACATGGTAGTCTCTCCTCTGCATATACTCCTTACACCCATTTTCACACACCGTTTGAAGCAGCATTTAATTAGCCACCTGTCTTTGCGCTGAACAGAATGAAGAGTGAAGAGCTGATGATCGCTGTGAATGATATTGCTGCTGGGCGGTAATTTAAGAATAAACTTAAACAGATTGCCATCATTCTGCACATGGAAGCGGCCGCAGAGATGATACGGTGAAAGGCTCAGTGCCCCACAGTTGCTAGGTAACTTCATGGCGGTTTCGATGTAACCTGCTAATCAGAGAAGGAATGAAGAGGAGCAACATCCACATTACTGAGAGGCCGGGGTTGTGTGTGAGAGAGACGGGGGGTGGGGTGGGGGGGAGTGTGTTGTATTAGTCCCGCTGATTCTTCTTGCTTTTAAACTATCAGAAGGGCTCAGTCCTTCCATATTGTTTGCGTCTGCATGTGTGTGCTTGTGTGCATTTGTTTGTGTGCACTTGGCAACAATATTTTGCTGCCTGAAACCCTTCTCTGGTTCACCACCCTGTAGCCAGCCTGCAAACAGTATCCTGACTGGGGCTCCTGTTTCCCCCCCTGCCTGCCCTGTTAAAGGGTAGGAAAAAGGCAGCAGGCTGAAATCTTTGTCTGTGGTTTGGCCCTCCCATTTGGCAGCATGCATGCTGGCTCTCTGCTTGTGATGCCCACTCTGATTGTGTGGGTTGGTTTTGGTCAGCAGGTGGGTGGATGCTGGCCCTGCCTTTGGCCCCCCGGCAGATTCCACATGTGCTTTCAATGTCCATGTCATCTGCAAAAGAATCCCTTGTCCCTGCTCCTCAAGCTTGTGACTCTGCTATGAGTTGAATGGATCCAGTAGACCAGGGTGTGGACGGGCAGGGTTTGCCCATGAATGTATTTTGTGTTTCGGGGTGGGTGGGGTGGGCAATATGGACAACAGCCCCAGCCTACATGACCGAGCAGGTGAAGCCACAGCATTCCTTCAGAAGGGTGAGGCCTGTCTTTGTTACATATGGTGTAGAGGTTTGCTGTCCTCTTGAGGTCATCCTCCTTTCTTTTACTGGAGCTGTGAAGGAACAAACAGTTACTGCTATGGGAACAGGGGCTCATGCTCAGGCCCTATGATAGCCACCAATCTGCCTGAGGTAAGCAGGTGTCTACATCTGGGGTCCACACAACGCATATGGAAGGTGTGAGGTGCTGGCCCATAACCAACCAGTGGAGGATTGTTCATATGAGCAAATGGGGCACTGCCCCACCAAGCTCTGTCTGCCCTCAACCAGACCTCCACCTGTCTGCTTCCTTACAGCCAGTCCAGGGCGTGACACTGGCTGTAAGCCTTATCTTCCTTAGTTTCAGTGTTGCCCTTCTAGAACTTGGCAGCGAGGAGAGTGGAGGCAAAACTAGAATTTGCTGACTCCAGTTGCCATTGACTCTGGCTCCACCTACTGTTGACCTCCCTACCTTCTGCCTTGCTAGTTCCAATGAGTGCCAGCCACCATTGTAACCAAGTCATGTGTATATTTGTATATTTGGTGGCAGCAGCAAATCACATATGGCACCAACCCTCCACTCCAAACTACACTCAGTGGGAACAGCTGCCAGCGCTGATAAGTATCTGTGTGTGCATATTTGCATTTGCAAACATAAACTTTTCACATTTACACTGGACTTTAATAAGATATACTAGTAAAAATATTGGGCCACTCATTTTTTAAAAAGTAGATAATTCAGGATCTTTTTGATTACGAAGCAAGAAATAAAAATAATATGCACAAATCATATAAGCAGCTGCTTCCTGCATAGGCTAGCTATTTTCCAGTTGCAAACAACTTCTCCTCCTCCTCCTTTTGAGCAGGGTGTGTGTGTGTGTGTGTGTGTGTGTCCTGGCTAATGGACATTATCCAGACTGCACGGGAACCTCTTCACACAAATGGCTTCCCTTCTGGAGCAGCATCGATGCACAATGGATTCAGCCATACAAGATAGCAAAACCCAGATATATGAATGAAAAAGAGCAAAGAGTGCAGAATCATAACACCTAATCTAAATTATGCAAATTTGCATCATTTACACAGGTTACAGATTTCAACTTTTCTTGGTGCAATAGAGATAGAGAAAAAGATGATAGAGATCGAGATATAGCATGGAGGAAACACAATCCTGTTCCTACATACACACAGCAGTGGAAAGTGTTTATATTTCAGAAAGGGAGGCTGCTCACTCCCAAGTACCTACTTGTTTTCGGAAGGCAGGTTTTGGAAATCCTGGTCTTCAAAAACTCTGCCATTTCTTTGTCTTCTTCTCGTTCTCTGTGGAAGGAGGAAATTGGTTACTACTCTGTGGGTGAGATTTGAATCCCAACAATAAGCAACCATTGCTTGGTGTGTGTGTGAAGGTATGGCTATAATCCAGATAGGTTAGAGTCAAGGTATCCTGAATTATTGTTCTTCAAATCTCGGTGAAGGATGAGGCTGCTTTTTGTTCTTTCTTGGCTCCAGGGAATATTTGCTTTCAGAAAGAGTGGTGCTTCACTGACATGCACAGCTCCTTTCCCCTGCTTGTACCAGTACCCCAAGCCTTTGTTTTTTGCCCTTTATTTAAAAAATAAATAAATTTTAAAATCTGCCTAGACTCCAGTATTGCAATACTGTCCGGAAGCAATGGTATAAATCTACAGATCAAAAAGGTTGATCATATCTGGAGACAATGATTTGAGTTTTTGCTGAGTGATGTAGAGTAAGCCCTGCCTCCACCTCCTCGCCTTACCTTTGGAAAAGTCCCTTAAAAAAACAAAACAATATGCGACAATGAATTTAACAGCACACACATTTACAATTGCCCTGTGTGGAACTGAGGAGGCAACAGAAGCAAAGTCTGCCTGCGTACCCCAACCAAATAGTGAATAAAATTGGCTTCAAATACTCAAGGTGACTCCAGGCCAGCTACCTTCACTCAGTCTCACCTACTTCACAGTGTTGTTGTGGGAATAATATGGGATAACCCCTGGGTATGCTGCCCTGGGCTTCTTGAAGGAAAGGTGGAAAACATATATGAACAGCACTAGGTGCATGCCAACACTGAGCTGGAGCCAGGAAGCTGGCACAGCTGTTGGTATCCATGTGTACCTGAGCCTTTCAAACTCCACGTCATCCACCAGGAAATCTCGAGTCTCCACAAGTTTGTGAATCTGCTGCACTAGCTCCTCCTCCTGCTGCTTGTCTTCTTTAGATTTTTTATTTTCTGCAAAATAGGGGGAAACCCACAAAGCAATAAGTTAATGGCAGAGGAATAACAACAAATGGATTTCACGAGAGATATGTGGGTGTCCCCTGCCTGACACAGGGCCCTCTCAGTAGTGGCATCCTAGTGGTGGAACACTTTCCCCAGAAAGGTTTGCCTGGCACTCACCTTACTGTCCTTTCAATGCCAGGCAAATACCTTTTTGATTTTGTTTCCCTGAGCATCTTATACACAATGTTAATGTGTTTCTCGTGTTGCTGAATCAAAAGCTCAGTGGAGCTACTTCAACCTGTAGCTGAACTAGCAAAAAGGAAAGACAAATTCTGAAGCTTGTAGAGGTCAAAATGTGACAGTGGATCAGCCTCTCTACTCTTCCTTGACTTTAGACTGCTCTGTAATTAACTGATTCACAGAATCATAGACTTGTAGAGTTTGAGCTCGTTTCTCCCTCTCTTCCCAAGTCCATGCTTCTACAAAGTCCATGATGCCTTTGGTAGAGGCTATTCTCGCAGGCCAGATCTCACTCATAGAATCATCACCTTGTTATGGTGAATGGACTTGCACGTTCCTATGTGCCGTCAGGAGTCTCATACTCCCAGTAGGGTCACCCAAGGCGATAAGGTCAAAGGGGAGAAGCTAGATAAAGAATGATCCAAGAAGTCCTCAAGGGCAGAAGAGGTGGAAGGCAACAATATTGTTATGTTACAATGGCTCTGAAGGCGGACGAGGGCTACAGCAGATAAGAAACTACTGATCGTCATGATACTCATGACCTCAGAATAGAGCCTGACTGCGAAGACCATGCATTGATTAGTATGCACTGATCTCCACACATAGAACAAATTCATGCGCAGGCGTCTTCCAAAAACCCATCCACACACTTTTAAATAAATAGATAATAGATAAATATAAAGTATGCATCCAACTGTTCTCCAGCAATGGCTAAGCAGCATTTGAGTAGCCCCTCCATAAGGACAACTTGGCTTGCTGGTGGAGATGGAATTGGTTGAGGGGCAGAAAAGCAGAGTGGCAGGGCTGAAAGTCTCAGTGCTAGGCAGTGGACAAGACCTGGAGGATGAAGACCCATGTTGTAGGGCACTGTTGTACAAACAGAGAGTGAGTTGGTACTGATCAAGCTGCACCATGAAGAAAAGGAGGATGCATCTTGGACTTGAGAAAGTTTACCATATTTAAACATTTGGGCTGTTGGACAATGACTTTCAGGACCAACTTGCAGTCCTCTGTCTAAACATCTTCAACCAAACATAGTGGTGGTTTCCACCATGACCTCCTATGGATGGTTGTAAATCTTTGTTCCTCCCCACAGGCTCTTTCATCCTCCCAACCTTTTCATGAAGGTTCTTCTCGATTTTGTCTAACCTTTATTCACTTCTTAATGATGGCACCCCTTAACTGGGACTGGGTGTGACAGACAATGCTATGAGCAGTACCTATTTATAAAACTATTATTATTTTCCCCCGTGGTAATTGTGGCAGAATGGGTTTTATACAGCTTTAGTAAGTTTCACCTGTTCTGAGATGCCTGGGTTCTCCTCCTGCCTTGCTTAACATTTAAAAATTCAGATTCCAAAGCTAGCCAAGCATCTCTGAGACAAGAAAAGTCTTAGGATAACTTTGCATTGGCCTGTTTAATTCCCATTCCTTTGCAACATCCTCTCCTGGCTTAGTGGCATTGGAGGCCAAGTGATCCTGCAAATGGCAAACCCCACTGGTGAATAGGGTAGAGGTGGGGAATCCACAACCCTCCAGATGTTATTGGACTCCAACTCCCATCAGCCCCATCCAACATGGCCAGTGGACAGGGGTGATTGGAGTTATATTTGAGCAATAGCTAGAGGTCATAAGCTCCTCATATCTCAATACATGGGGATGGCACCAACAAAGCTTTGTGGAAAAACAAGGTGCTAAGAAAACTCACTCCCTGGGAAAGTTGCCATGGGTTTGGGCCTTACCTGGCACTGCAATCAGCTTCTGCAACTCCTTTTTCAATCTGGTGATTTCCTTACAAAGCTGGATGTCATCCATCCTGAAAAGACAAGGGAGGGAGCCTCAATCCCTTGTCCACAAGAGACCACAGAGATAAGTCACTTGAGCATCCCTTGCTGCAAATCCTAATCATTTACTTTCCGCATGCTGCTGGGAAGAACTCCAAGCTGCGTTGGACACATTTGGCTGAAACCAGTCGCTTGGGGCCTTTGATACTACCTTGCAACAGATTATATGTGGAATATTTCTTGTTTATCGTTTTCCACTTTCTAATCCATCACCTGCATTTTACACTTTAAAACTCTCTAGCTGCTCCACAACCTTTCTCCCAAATTAGTAAATTTCTACAAGACAGGTAAGTGAAGCAGCATGCGTTTCTACATGCAGAATGCAACAAGGGATCATTTAAGGAGCTGTAGAAGACAAGGAGAGTTTACACTAGGGGCATGCACATTTGCTTCAGACAAACCTTGAATCCCAAGCCAAATCAGGAAGATTTGACGAGAACTAGGGCTCTTCTAAGGTGGGTGTCCAATGCAATGTCACAGACTGAATCAGGCTGCTTCCAAAGCCTCTGGGATTGTCTTGGATATTTGGACATCCCAGAATACCTCTGGACACCTCCAGATTTGTCAGTATTATTACATTGCGTACCTGAACTTGTGTTCACACATTTAAAGTGGATTAAGGCACTTCTTCACCCTTGTGACAATGAAACACGACCAGAAAATTGCACTAGAATATGTGGAATAACGGCCAAATATTGTGCAAATGAACAGCATGTATGGGTTTGCCCTTTCTTCTGAATAGGCATTTGTAGTGATTGGGCTTATAGTAGACTATGAGGAAGATCAAGCTCCAACATTGTAGCAAGGTATCATGAACCAATGGCAGGGACCAAGTGGTGGCACTAGAGGGAGAGATATGCCCAGGAACACAGAACCTATTGCAAAAAAATCAAGGGCAGCCTGTTTGAGAGCTTTGAACAAATATGATCCAGTCTACAATCTTCTCTCAGCCATGAAACTGACTTCCCTGTAGATGCCCTTCAGGCAAGTCACTGCCTTTCAGCCTAATCTGTCTTCATGAATAAGAGGAGAAATCTGTACACTGAGGAGTGCGACAGAAATAATAAACTATAGATCTGCATCCCAGCAAATGGATTTGAATCAGTGTTGCTCCTCTAATGACTCAGTCACAAGCTGAATAATTCCAGAGGATACTGTTCTCTAAATAGGCAACCCTATCATTTATCTTGGTCACTGGAGAAACCCTATGAGAATACAGCCAAATGTGTTGATACCCATTCAAAGCCAAGAAATAATTTTATACAGAAGACATGATTCAGGTTTCCTCCCCACATGCCAGCTGTTTCTTCTCTCCATTCTCCTTCAGTTTAGACTGCATTTTGGTTTTATAATGTGATGCTTTTAGGATTACAAGAAGCATATTTGGGTGGAGGGCTTCTTCTAAGATAATCTGATAACCTGGAATGCTCTTTTTCAGGAAACACCAACACACACATACAGGAATCATAACTTGGACAGGACTGAGACAGAGGAGGGAAAACAGCGTTCAAGAATAATTGGCAGTGAGATACTAATTCACCTTTCTGAGGACAACTTGGTGATAGTCAGAAGAAACTGCACCTGTGGTTTGCAAATTATCTGTAGCCTTGGGTGCCAAATCACTCTTAGAATCATTAAGGGTTAGAAATCGAATTCCTAGCTAGATTTAACTTGGGGCTGCTGGGAGCAAAAGTTGTCTATATTGATCCATGCTCGCTAGCTTGCAGTGATGCTTGATACCATCTATGGCTAGCATGCCATGGAAAATGGAGAAGGCTGTGTACTTGGAGCATACGGTGCTGACCTTTAAAGCCCTAAACGGTCTCAGCCCTGAAGGAGCATCTCCACCTTCGCTCAGCTCAGACACCGAGGTCCTCCTCCAAGGACCTTCTGGTGGTTTCCTCACTGTAAGAAGTGAAGTTACAGGGAACCAGGCAGAGGGCCTTCTCAGTAGTGGCAACTGCCCTGTGGTACACCCTCCCATCAGATGTCAAAGAAATAAACAATTAGCTGACTTTTAGAAGACATCTGAAGGCAGCCCTGTATAGGGAAGTTGTAAATGTTTAGTGTTTTATCATGCTTTTCTATTTGTTGAAAGCCACCCAGGGTGGCTGGGGCAACCCAATCAGATGGGTGGGGTATAGCAACAACAACAGCACAAGGAAAAGTCCCAGAAACAGTATAGCAGCAACTCCTATAAGTAGTCCTTGTATGCCATGTCAGCTGTGTCTCATTGATCTAGTTCCCCTTAGTCCAGGGCATGGTCTGGGGGCATATGATGTAGTCACCATTGCTGCTGCTAAGCAGGTCTGGGTCTGGTCATTTTCTGGATGGGAGATCTTCTGGGAACCACTTTGAGTATGTCGTCTTGAGATGCTTGAAAGAAGAAAGGTGGGATATGATTGTACTGCAATAAACAGATGTATAATAAACTTTGCTGTGCAGTACTATCATATTGTGGGTGCTCCAATATGAGCAGATAGAATTATATTATGTCTGCAGTGACTCAAAGAGCCATGTACAGTAAAGCAGAAATTAGGAGCTGTTCAACTGCATTGCAAGGAGATAGATACAATTTAAGAACTTGGATTCTTTTTTAAAAAAAAACAACATTGGTATTTTACACCCATTTCATGCCTTATTTTTAAATTGAATGTGAATTACTAAGTAATTCTGTAATGATTTATGGAGACCCCTTGGCTTAAACAAATACATTTTATCTGACAACAAAAGAAAGCTGGCTAAAATTAATGAAATTTTATTATCTAATTGTCTTTACAGAGCCACAATAGAGATTGTTGTATTATCCATCAGCGAATTTGTGTTGGCTACCTTTTGTGTATGTCTGTGTAATTTTACTTCCTATAGCACATCCCTGCAGCAAAAGAATTATGTGCATAATATACATGGGTTACATTCATCAGAACAGTGCATCTAATTGCATTACATTATGTAACCATCCTGGCAATCTCTCTTTTTTCTTGGGTTTTCCATTTTTCACAGAGGTCTTTTGATGTGCTAATTAATCCACACAGCCTTGCTCAGCCTGTCTTTAATAAGTGAAAAGAAAAGTGGTCCTAAATGATGAGTGAAGCCCCCACCTAGGTACCATTTGATTCCTAAACCCTTTGTAGCAACTACTCTCGTTATAATAATTCCCCCTTCCCTGCAGACATGAGGGCTAGGGGCATACTTTTGTATAGCAGGAAATCTTCAGGAGCACCAGATTCCATATTATGAACCATAGTCCATTAAGAATGGCAGAATGCAGGCATGGCCAACTGACAACCTGTGGTCTAGGTCCAGCCTCCAATACAATTTCTCCTAACCCCGGAAAGACCGACCAATTTGAATTATAGTAAATTGACAACCTACAATTTCACAGGTAAAGAAATCGGGGATGGGGGGTGGGAGAGTTGGTAAGAACACAATTCTATGCATGCTTTCTTGGAAGTAAGCCCCACTGAATGTAGTGGGGCTTGCCTCTGAGTAAACATGCATCAGAATGCACAGTAGGTTTTAAGCAACAGACATTTCCACATTTTGTTATATCTCTCTTTTTGCTCTTGAGACCTGAGAATACAGGATAGTCCTCCTTGGCTTAATGCGTTAGAACATAGGTAGGCAAACTAAGGCCCAGGGGCCAGATCCGGCCCAATTGCCTTCTAAATCCGGCCCACGGACGGTCTGGGAATCAGTGTGTTTTTACATGAGTAGAAAGTGTTCTTTTATTTAAAATGCATCTCTGGGTTATTTGTGGGGCCTGCCTGGTGTTTGTACATGAGTAGAATGTGTGCTTTTATTTAAAATGCATCTTGGGTTATATGAGGGGCATACGAATTCATTCATTTCCCTCTAAAAAAATATAGTCTGGCCTCCCACAAGGTCTGAGGGACAATGGACTGGGCGCCTGCTGAAAAAGTTTGCTGACCCCTGATTTAGAGTTCCTGCTCCCTTGCAGTTGACATCATCACTGTCATGGATGTATTGTTGGCTCAAAGTTTAACTAAAAGGCTGGCTATTCTGGAAGTATTGAGAAATCAGTGCAGAGTTCCTACAACCTGCTGTACGGATTTCTGGGAAAATGCTTGCAAAGCAAACTGTTACGTCAAGGTAACAAATGTCTATCATCTTATATCGTGGATCTTTCCCTGCTGCAAATTCCATGGTGATTGCATTCAGGTTTTAATATCTGCTCCAGAAAACCAATTCCACAGTTTTTACTTCCTAAAAGTTGAGCTTTTATTGTAGACTAGAAGGCCCTTGGAATTCCTTCTAACTCTACATTTCTAAGATTTTAATGAGTGAGAAAATGAAAAGTTAAAAAAAACAAATATGAAAGGCCAGAAATGGACAGGCTGTTCCTCCACCTTTTACTTAAAGAGCTCCACTAAAGCAGGCCAGGGGCCAATCTAGTCTAGCATCCTGTTCTCATAGTGGCCAACCAGATCCCTATGAGAGGCCTGCAAGCAGGATCTTGGCTCAACAGCACTCTCCTCCTCCTATAGTTTCCAGCACCTGGTATTCAGTGGAGGCAGAGCATAGCCCTCGTGGCTAGAGCCAGAGATAGCCTTATCCTCAGTGAATTTAGTGGATCATCTCTTAACATTGTCCCAGAGTGGTGTAGTGGTTAAGGGCAGTGGACTTGTAATCTGGTGAACCGGGTTCGTGTCTCCGCTCCTCCACATGCAGCCGCTGGGTGACCTTGGGCTAGTCACACTTCTCTGAAGTCTCTCAGCCCCACTCACCTCACAAAGTGTTTGTTATGGGGGAGGAAGGGAAAGGAGAATGTTAGCCACTTGAGACTCCTTTGGGTAGTGATAAAGCAGGATATCAAATCCAAACTCCTCCTCCTCTTCTTGTGCCACTGGATTTCATAGTTTAATAATACACTGTGAGAAGAAGTACTGTCTTTTGTCTATTATGACTCTTCCAATGTTTAGCTTTATTGGATGCACCTGTGTTCTAGTATCATGAAAGAGGGAGAAGAGCTTTTCCACTTTCTTCATGCCAAGCTGCCTGCAGAACTCAGCAGGGCATTGGATAAGGCAGCTAAACCACCTACACAAACCCAAAGAATTGCTCTTTCAAAGCACAGCAACTGCTACTCCTCTTCTACCGCATGAGGAAAATATACAGGTATTTTGCTACTGATGTCAGAACTCTTGTTTTTGCATATGTAACGAACTAATAGAGGCATATGATTTATTATTTTATGGGGGGGCTGGGGGGCACACTAAGCAGACAGAGGGAGCTAGCCATGGTTCTGTCTTCTAACAGTTCTTAGAACAGGAATATCCAAAGTCTGTTTTGGGGGCCTAATCTGGCCTCTGTGGCAGTTTATTTGTTTATTTATTGGGGTCAAATCCTTAAAAAAGCTCAACAAGTTGAATGAATCATAAAAAAGCTCAACCACTCTGGGGTAAAATCGTAAAAAAATCTTGACAACTTTGGTTGGCCCCCACGCATGTTCACTTTATCAAATCTGGCCCTCTTTGGAAAAAATTTGGTCACCCTTGCCTTTGAAGAACTGGGCATGGAATCTGATTGTAGCTCTTTCAGGCACTGCAACTCACCATTGAAAAACTATAAGGCCCTGTTCACACTTAATTTAGGTTTTGTGCTACCTACCATCTGTACTTTGAAAGTAAAACCTAAATTGGCAAGATTGGACACCATTTAAAAATACACTCTGCTGCATAAACTTCTCTCACAAGCAATGCTTTCTGGGGGGTGGGGAGGCCTTTTTAGCATCCCTTGAAGAAATATTCTTAACTTAAAACAATTTCCTTGCTAACTAAAAGACTATTCCACATATTGCCTAATCAGTCAGCTAGCTACCTCTTAAGCTGCTGTAGTGGAAGCAGCAAGTCTAATTATCTTCTGTACTCCCAGTCAGCAATCTGGCAGCTGCATTCTGGGTTAGTTGTAGTTTCCAAGTCACTTTCACAGGCTTATGATGTCTTTTTGCTGTTCACATGTTTCTGCCTTTTGCCAGTCATATCAAAATAAAGTGTCAGGAACATTTGTGCTTCTGTTTCACAGAAATCAGATCTGGCAGGGTGAGAAGGCACCTTAGCTCAGTGGTAGAACATCTGCTTTGCGTGCAGAAGGCTTGCAGGTGTAGCCGCTGGAATTTCCAGGTAAGGTTGGGAATATCCCCTATCTAAAACTCAAGAGCCACTGTTAGTGAAGAAAATATGGGTGGTCACTCAGTATAGGGCAGCTTCCTGTGTTTCTGGATAAAAATTGTGAAAGAAACACATATCAGAAACACTAGGAGCCTCATTGTTGCAACAGCTCCACTATAAAATAAGAGTTCTCCAAAATGTAATGCAGGCGTTGGCTTCTCAAATCTAACTCACAATCCTGGATATGGCAACCCATGATGCATATCCAGGCTCCAAATTAGACCCTACTTCAATGCTCTACTCTTATTTATGCTTATGCCACAGCTCCTTGAAGCAAAGAAACACACACACACACACACACACACACACACACACACACGTTCTAGCACCCCCATGGCTGTTACCTTCCTCTGCAAGATACGCTACCATTTGAGCAACTAGCCAGGGGACATAGCCACCTGAGAAAGGAGAGTTTAGTCCCACAACACTGCAGCTCAGTTATACTGTTCCATGAGTCCTGCTTCTTGTAGACGAATATGAATAAAAAGAGCTTTTGGCCTTGGACAAAGCTCACATTGAAGGAGACAAGGATCTATTGATGTACGTTTCCCCCTCTTAAGTAGGAGGACAAGGCTAGACCACTTTGAAGGGGATGCCTGGGCTAGAAGAGAGAATTGCATGGAGGTCATATCAAGAGTCACCAGTGTGGGTGGCTGCGTGGGAGAATTCATTAGATAATCAGCGGTACTTGGGAGAAAAAGGCAATTAGCAGCCAGCAAGTCTGCATCACAGCAGCAGTAGCAGCAACATTTGGTGAAGACTTTGGGCTAAGTCTATAACAACTCTGAAGTGGGCAGAGAGCAGCCCTCATATTTGTTTGGAAGGGAATACCAAAACTGTCATTGGTGGGGTTTCTACCACCTTCTCTGTTCAGGTTAAGCCTTTCCCAACCCTAATGGCCTTCCAGATGTCTTGGACTATAACTCACATCATTCCAAGCTGCTGGAGCTGATGGGAGTTGTAGTCTACCTGGAGGGCACTGGTTGGGAATGGCTGCCCTAGGTATACTCATTGACCTGGCACTGCTTTTCAAAAGGCAGGTTGCCAGGAGCACATTTTTCCCCACGTTCAGCTAATGGGGAGAACTTTCCTTTTTCTGCGTTGATTCACAGTTCTGTAACTTCCATGCTTGGTTATGGCAATGCACACTAAACAGAGCTGCCCTTGAAGATGCTACAGAAGTTTCAGCCTAAGTGCAGTCCTTCTGACAGGTGTTGGAAGGCACAATCATTTCCAACCCAATATGTGTCAGGCCAGTTGCAAGGATTGTCAAATCACTTCTGGGTCCTGTTCAGGCTACACTTTAAAGGTTAAAGCCATTGACTTGGTGTAGGAACATCATGCTCCAAAGACCATCTCTGGAGCCCACTTGCCTGCTGTGGTCCTGCCAGAAAGCTCTACTGTGTGCTGTTTTTACAGTAAGCTGCAACAGTACGCCACCTTTTTGCTCTCTTTTCATAGTGAGTGCAAGACTGGTTCACTTCTGGTTGATGTTCTTCTATGCCTGGCTAGCTTAGATAGTTGGAATTTGTTGCTGCTGCTGCTGTTTTCATCTACAGTGGTGCCCTGCAAGACGAACGCCTTGCAAGACAGAAAACCCGCTAGACAAAAGGGTTTTCCATTTTGGAGGCACTTCGCAAAACGAATTTCCCTATGGGGTTGCTTCGCAAGACAAAAAAATATTGCGAGTTCCCGCGGGTTTTTTCCGCTTTCCCCCCCTTTTCCTAAGCCGCTAAGCCGCTTAACAGCTGATCGCTAGAAGCCGCTAGACCGCTAATAGCGCTAATCCGCTAAGCTGTCAATGGGCTTGCTTCGCAAGACGAAAAAACCGCTAGACGAAGAGAATCACGGAACGGATTCTTTTCGTCTTGCGAGGCACCACTGTATATACTTTTCATCTCTATGGAAGACTGGTGTGTGTGTGTATGTATATATGACTTCTAGGACAACCTGGTGCCCTGCAGATGATTCTGGACTACATCATCACCATCCCTGACCATTGGACATGCCGGCTGGGGCTGATGGAAGCTGTTGTCCGACAGTGTATAGATGGTCACAGGTCCCTTTCTCTGGTTTAAGAGCTAAGTCAATTTGGAGGTGGATAGATGAAAATAAATCTGGATCTAGGAAAAGGCTTTTGTCTGCCCTTGCAAATCCCTGTCCCTGTAGATATCTTTCAGGGGCAAAAATTAGCCCTGCTCTGTGGAACCCACAGTCTATGCAGAGCAAACCTGCCTTGTGTGCTGGAGGGTGGATATTGACACCTGCAGCTTGGTTGCTTCTTCCACGGAGTGATTCAGAGCTTGGAGAAAACAAACAAAGGCTGCTGTAGCATGGAAATCAGAGCTATAGAAATTTCTCCCTCCTTCCACTGCCTTGAAAAAGTCAGCTTGCACTGCTGACTCAAGAAGGAAAAGGCCATGCTGTAACACGGCAAATGGGAGGGCTTTCCACCCCTAGGAGAGAGGCACGGTGTTGACATCGCAGTCAGGTTTAGGCTGATGTTGATGAATGATGACTCACCTCTGACTTCAGTTTTAGATCTCTCTCTATGTGTATACAGGCCGCAGAAACCTGGCAGTGCTATTCCTTGAAAGCCCAGGGCTGCCAAACCTGCAATGCAGACATATTTGGGGGTGCTTCTTCTCTAACAGCCCCTGTTTGGGGTTCATTGCAGCACCAAGAATATGCTTTCCGTTGGACAGGAACCAGAAGAAGTGGTAGAGCATCTGGTTTGCATACAGGAGGTCCTGGGTTCAATCCCCAGCGTCTCCAAGTCAAACCAGAAAAGACCTTTGCCTCAAACTCTGGATAGCCACTGCCAGACCCTGAGCAAAAGGGACCAATGATCAGGCTCAGGCAGTTTCCTGGGATCCAGAATAATGCTGCATAAAGGACGATGGATGCATCCCTGGGGTCCTTATGGCACTTCCCTTTGGCTGAGTCTGAAATATATGCCAGGATGCATCACGTAAAAATGAGATGCATTTGTCAAGGGGGTTTCTTAGGAGGATTGCACAGTTCCACTAAAGCAGCCACGTCCTCCAGGCATTGCCAGACCACACCTCCCACTCTTTCCTGACAAACCCTTTCCTCGGTGGGGCTGATGGGAACTGGAGTCCCACAACATCTGGAGGGTCACAGGTTAGCCAGCCCTGTGTTCAAGGTACATTCAAAGATCCATGGATGCCCCAAGGGATACATAGGTTCCTAACAGCAGCCCAGCCTTTGATGAGGACCAATCCCTATGGCATTGGGATGAGTACAGCTGGATCGCAGAAGCTTTGCTTAGCTGAGTCATTCTTAGCTGCAGAAGGGCTGGCACAGATTAGGCTAGCTACAGTCAGTCTCTGCAGTACCAGATGCTGGAAGTCATCAAAGGGAAGATGAGTTTCTCTTTGCATTTTCTAAATAGCGCGATGCTACATCTCATTCTCATTGACATGGCAGGGGTAAGGGCTGTGGTAGGCTCAGGATTGAGAAGAAAAATCGTACCGTAAGATGTGTCACCGGTTGCTAGCTTGGGTGGCTTTTCAAAGGATTACACACTTATTGTTTATTTTCCTTACATTAGCATCCTGCCTTTCTTTTATAATGGAACCCAAGGCAGCATACATGAGGTTCCCAGGCTGCCTCCTGTCCAGGCACTGATCAGATCTTCAAGGTGGTGGCTTCTTGAGCCTTTGGACCATATACAGTGTCAATGACTATTGGCTGTGACAGTAAAACCAAATTTCTATGTTCAGGAACAGTGTGCTACACCCTTTACCTCCCAACCCAATTCAGCAGGGATATATATATAGAGAGAGAGGGGGGGGAGAGAGACGGGGGTGGGGTGGAGATGACTATACTGTGCTGGCTGGGGCTGATGGGAGTTGCAGTCCAACAATGTTTGAATAAACACAAGTTCCCCACTCTTGGTGCATCTATGAATAGTCAGGAGGAGCTCCTGAATTTTTAATCCATAGCTCTCTCCTGACCTGGTTTTACCTCAGCGAGATAACAATGTCCTGTGATACCAGATTAGTCCAGGGAATGTTTTCATGGTCATGCAGTACTCCCTTTCCATTGATTCAAACATGGAGAAATTGTGAAGTGGCTGCTGTACAGATTCTGTGTACAGCATGTACATGTGTACAACTTCTGCACATGTAGGCTTAGTGAAGAGGTTTAGGTGAAGAGGCTGGAGGCAGCCCACCTTATATTTTCACTATCCACAGACACAGAACTTAGTCAGCAGCATTGGGCTAATAACACATCCTATACAGCAGCTCTTTTCAAAACACCCATGCTCCCGTGAGCTGCTTCCCAATCAGCTGTCTGCTGAGAAACCCTTGCACGCTTCAGGGAGGGGGGGTGATGTCCATGATGCAGAGGGCCAGACTGGCTATTTGACCTTTCCTGAAGTTGGCATATGCAGCCTGAGAAAACATGGGATCCCGCCCACCCAGGCAGGCTGAAAGAGAGGCCTGATACTCTTGTGGACTCTTCTCACTGAGTTAAGTCTACATCCTTTCAAAGGGAGCATCATCAGACTCCAGGGCCATTAGAAAATGAGAGAGACTGAATTGTGAACTCAAAGCAGAGAGAGGGAAACTGAGCAGATCTAGACAGAGAGAGGGAGAGATGAAGAGGAGCACCCAGGACCAGGTGCCTCTTGCCTCCTTATAGGTGGTGGAAAGAGAAAGGATCCTGCCCACGGAGACTTTGCACCTTGCTGAGCACCCTCCCACGGGCATCCTGCTTTCCTACTTTCCCAACTCACATGTATCTGAGCTCCGACTCCCTCCGCACCAGAACTTCCCGGATCCTCTCAATTTTGAAGAGCTCCCCTTCAATGTCATCAATGGTTGTTGTGGAGTCGGCCATGGACACTATCTCATCCTCTGAGGGCAAAAGGGAAAAGGAACTCAGTTAGCAGATGGGATAGAGGTGGACAGGAAAGCAAGCAATGCCATCAGTGACTGGACTGGAATCGCTTCCAATTTATGGCCACATGGCTAAGAGGTTCTGATTTCTGTCAGGCTGCCTTATATGGCCTATGTGGGACCTGTGCACCTCCCCAACACTGTTGGACTCCGACTCCCATCAGCCTCAGCCAGCAAAGCCGAGGATGAGGCATGATGGGAGTTGTGGTCCAACAACCTCTGGAGAGCCACAGTTCAGTCTCATATCATTGCCTTCAACAGGATCTAAGAGCAGCTGATAAAATGGCATGAAAATATCACTGAGGAAATGGAGGGGGGCTGCAGAGAATTAGTTCCATAGATAGCAGCTGCTCCTCAGCTACACCTTCCAAACTCCCCTGAGGCAGACATATTTCTTTCACAGCAATGCCTGGGGGGCTCATGTTTCTTTATACCTCTAGAGAAGCACATTTCCCCTCCTATCTTCTTGACATAGTTGTCAAGAGTCTGGCAGCAATTTCAGAGCCTGAACTCTTATACTAAGATTACAGGGAATGTGCTCTTCTTAGCTTTTTTATTATAATCCCTTGTGGAATCTCTGAAACGAAACCAGTATTGCTGGAGACTGAATTATCTGTGCATGCCTTTTCCTTTCCTCGTAGGGGGAATGGCACTGTGCTATTATTATTGTGTCAAAGGTCCAAATAACAAAAGCTTCTGCTCTAGAGAAGACCCACCAGGGAGTAGCAGTTAGGACTGGCCTGCCATTTTGACTATGGAATGAGAGAGGTTCTCTTGGTTAAAAAGTTGCTCTCTCACCTACATCAAGCAAAGAACTCAAGCAAAGACTTTTTTTTGGGGGGGGGGGAGTCCACAGGTCCTTCAATAGGCGCAAGTGGGCAGGGTGAACAGTTAAGTTGCTCCTGTTATCCTTCATATTACAGGCACTGTCCAGTAGGTGCTCATGACATTCAAACAACTGCTCCCCAAATAAGAACGGACTCAGCAGTTGTGATTCTTGGAACGAGGGATGAAAAATAGTTATTTACTACAGTAACAAAATATTGCTGTGTACAGTTTTGGCTAAAATAATACATTGCTGTAGCAAACATGCAACCCCTGCGTACATTTCTTGCAGACACAGAAATGGACTGCAAAAGTCCTAGGAACCTTCATTGTTTCAAAGTTGTGAGTTTTTTCTTGATTTTCTTGTTTTACCTTCTTGTAAACTGCTTTGAGGTTGTTGTTGTTTTTTTACAATCAACCATAAGAGGAGCCAGTAACAATCATAAAGCCTGGCTCTTTGCATAATGCCAGGCTCAGAATTCATCCTGATTGGATTAGGGCACTTCCTGTATTTGAAGTGCATTTGATCTCAAATACATAATGAATTTTTACCCCCCCCCCCTACTGAGCCAAGGGCAGCCTTGAAGCACATTCTCTTCCCACCCTCACAGATGTTAGGAAGTAGCCTCATTGCAATGTTGAATAGTTGTTTTTGTTGTTAAATTTCTTTACCATCCTTCACCTGAGGATCACAGGGCAGTTTACAATATGAAAAAAGTTTCTATTGCTGAGTCTTGTACCCTCTGCTTTCTGGGGAAGGACTGTGCACCTGACTTGCATGTAACCAGGTTCCATCTCAGTCATCTATAAGTAGGTCTGGGAAAGGCCCCTGTCAGAAAACCTGGAAAACCACTGCCAGTCTGTGTTGGCAATACTGAGCTAAAGATGAACCAATGGTCTGATGTGGTTTGAGGCAGCTTCCTGTACTTCTGTCCTTTTCCCCCACCATGTGCCAGTACTGCTATGGATATTCTTACAAACCACCCTGGAATGGGTTTGGATGAATGGAAAGAAATGTTTAAAATAAAATGGGGAAAAACACGCATCTGCCTGAATGAATGGAGCATCTACCTGCAGTGAAAGTCTCCTGCAAAATTGCTCCTCCCTCACATACACAAATAGGCAGAATTAGTTGACATGCAATCAAGTCTGAACCCCAACATCATCTCTCGTGCTCTGTATTTTGCACTAACTGGACCAGTCATTCCTGAAGAATATTATTCCTTTGGATGCTGGGACAGACATGCAGCTGCATTATCTTTATACAAAGTGTATAAAGGCCATCAGTGCATCTCACACCATCTCCAGCTTCCTTGGCACACACTAGCAGAGCCAAGTGATGAGATCAATACTTCATTACTGGAACCAAATGACCTACCAACACTGGCCTGTGCCAGTGAGTCAAGTCAGAGGAAAGAGCCAGCCTCTGGCCTCTGGCCCTCTTTCCTTCCCTCCCCTGATACCTCTTGCATCTCTGCCCCCCCCAAAGGCTTGCACAGCTGCTTGTTGCAGCAGCCCTGGCTACAAGCTGGTGTCTCTGGGGCTGGCCAGGGGGTGCTTCTGAGGCCCCTGCGAGGCAGTGGGAGGAAGCACCTCTCTTTGGGTCAGAGGGGGCAGCTCAGAGACCAGGGATGGCAGCTGCCCAGAGCACTCCCAAGGAGAGGGGAGAAGAGAGCAGGCTGAGGAAACACTCCACAAGAGAGGGTATTTGAAAAAGGGTGAGAGGCTGCCAGCTCTGCAGGCAAGGGGTGACATAACTGGGCTTCTGAGCCCCACAGGGGTGCTGCAGGAAGAATGTAGCTGGGTCAAGGCAGCCGTGGAATCAAAAAGGTTGAAAACCTATGAGCTAAACAATGCTGTGATCTTTACTTGGGAAGAGAGAATGAATGAAGAAGATGGACTTTGGAGGAAGCAGATGCTGGCTAGGAGCCTAGCACCGCAGCCATCTCCAGCAAATCTGTTGATGATGGCCCCTAACCCTTTAGGCTGAGTCGTATAAGATGCTAAGAACTGCATCAGGTCCTACAGAAACTTAACACAGATGAAAGACCCTTCACTTCAAGGCAGATGACACACATACACACACAAAATGCACCCCCTCTCCCATTGCACTACTAGTCCACCCTAAAAGCTATAGCAGAAAATCCCATAGTAAGAGAACTCACAAACAAAATGCTAAACAGTGGTACCTTGGGCTAAGAACTTAATTCGTTCTGGAGGTCTGTTCTTAACCTGAAGCCCCACTTTAGTGGGGCTTCCCGCTGCCGCCGCCATGCAATTTCTGTTCTCATCCTGAAGCAAAGTTCTTAACCCGAGGTACTACTTCCGGGTTAGCCAAGTCTGTAGCCTGAAGCATCTGTAACCTAAAGCGTCTGTAACCTGAGGTACCACTGTATTCTTGTCCGGAACTGAGCTATTAACTTCACCTGCTGTGGTGGGGGTGATTAAACCACTGGCTGCCAACCCCATGCTGTCTCTAGCCTCCAGGGGGAGTAGCTCTTGGTTGGAGCCAGCTGAAGGCTTTAGGGATTGAGAGAAGGCACACCCATCCACACGATGTACTCTCAGCTTGTGTGGAGCCCATAGGAACCCAAGCTGGCATGCTACTTCCAGACCTGAGCTGAGCCACCTTGCGTAATTTGCCTCATCTGCCTGGGGAACTGAACTGGTTTTGCACTTGGTGACCCACTTAACTCAGCCAAGTGCCCAGACCCACTGTTTCAAGCAACAGGGTCTTCTTTGCCATGCAACCTGGCTGAAACAGGTAGACTTGGTTTGGGCAGCAGGTCAAATGTGCTATTCTCCTGATGGCAATATGCTTCTGTGTATCATATATATACATAATAAACACCCACCCACCAGCAGGGGCTGAAGGGGAAGGAACTGCAACATCCTTGTCCTGCATGCTGCTTTAGCCACTAGTCTACACTGTACCGAGGATCTGATAAAGGCATTTGTACTGGTAAGGTGCGGCTGCTTCTCTAAGCAACAGAAGGAGATAGCTGAATTCTTGAATGGGGAGTTTTGGCAATAACTCCTTCCTGCCTGTCGCTTGCCCGGTTATGCCCATTCACAAAAATGGGGAACTGACACGGATGGTATATAGCTGAGTAAAAAAGGAGTAAATCCTTACCTGTTGCCTTCATGGGGTATTGCTAAAAGCCATCAATTAACCTCAATGCCCCTCAGCTTCACCCTTGGGGACGTGGCCTTTCCTGGAAACCGCAAATCATGTGCATTTCTTGTTTTGGCCAGTTCTGTAATGCCCACACATGCACTGAGGCATCCCCCAAGCTAGCAGAGTGCGCCCAGCAGTCACACTCCATCCACGCCAGAGGCTCTTTTTGTGAATGAACAGAGACTAGAGCATCTGGTCCTCAGCCAGGTTTCTCTACTCATGTTTTCCCCGCTGCCTGCCGCTACTCAATGCAAACTTGCTCCGTTTGCACTGCCAGTGAGACAGACAGGTGGGGTCTCATTCATATATATATAATAACAATAATAGCATCACCAGGAGTGGGGGTTTTAGGGGGTGGGATGTGAACAAGACATCCATCTCCATCTCCACTGCTGCGAAACTTTCAAGGAAGACAGAAAATAGCAGACACCCAGCCGGCAAATGTTATACTGGCACACATACACAAACATCATGCAGATCTGCAAGGATTTAAGCCCCACTTCAGGGGGTGCAGTGAGTAACAGGGAGGGAGTTGGTACTTCGCTGCTGTGCCCCAGGTGTGCAAACTAATCTCACCTTTGCCTGCATCTGCTGCTTTCCACTTGGTTGACTCCAGGGATCCGTACTGGGTGGATGCCTTGGTTTCTTTCTCCATCCTTGCCTCTCGCTTGTGGGATGTTTTTCCCCCTCTAATCTTTTTTTCTTTGTTTGTTTAAATGAGCATAATTCCTTAGGGAGAAGGACTTCTAAAGAGCACACGTTGCAGGGAAGTCAGAGCCCATCCTCTGGAAAAGGAATGATTAAATAGAGAAACAAAATCAAAGGAGCACAGAATACCAGCCAAGCCTGGTACCTGCCCAGCAGCTGCTGCCTGCTAGTTCCACACCGAGATGCTTTAGCACAGCTGCCAAAAGATGAAATAGAATCAGAGGCTGCAGGAGACTAGATGTGGCTCTGTTATGACACCAAGAGCCGCCCTCTGGTGGAAATAAGTGCAAACTACTCATCAGCAAAACACAAGATAAACACAAGCAAAACACAATAAATAATAATAATAATAATAATAATAATAATAATAATAATAATATCTATTTCCTCCTGAAAAAAAAGTCCTCAGTGCTGCCCAATATACGTTTTCCCACTGACACTACATTCATCTCACCCCTTTTAAAGCCATCTAAGTTGGTGCCTATCACAACATCTTGCAGGACTTGCAGGATAATATCTATCTGTAATAATAATAATAATAATAATAATAATAATAATAATAATAATAATAATATTTTATATCCCGCCCTCCCCAGCCGAAGTCGGGCTCAGGGTGGCTAACAACACTAAAACAGTGCAACATAAAAAAACATTATAAAAATTAATTAAAATAAAAATTGATGGCAACCATAAACTAAAGTTTTGTAAAGATTGCCAAAGGAGGGAGTCAGGCTGCGCCCTGACCAAAGGCCTGGTGGAACAGCTCTGTCTTGCAGGCCCTGCGGAAAGATGTCAAGTCCTGCAAGATGTTGTGATAGGCACCAACTTAGATGGCTTTAAAAGGGGTGAGATGAATGTTGTGTCAGTGGGAAAACGTATATTGGGCAGCACTGAGGACTTTTTTCAGGAGGAAAGAAGGGTACTACTTTTTAAAGCAAATGAATGAAATTAAGCCCAATGTTATGAGTGTGGGAATGTTCAGGGAGGCAGGAGAGGATATATTGTTTAATTATATCCATCCCAACTAGTTAACACTAGTTCTGTAATTTAGCAGAGTAACATTCTCCTTTCTAACTTGTACAGTGGATAACATCTTTGCCAGGCTCGTTTAAGCCTCTAAAATAAGCTTCCTGGTAATTCCCCTTTATTCCCTCATAAAAGATTAGACATGACACAGTCTTGTATAAAAGTATAAAAGAGTTTATTCACACACATTCTATTCACAGATGGGTCCCAGAAGGCAGACATAAGCTATACACCTGGAATCTATCCCGTAAGGAGATAGCTCCTTTGTCCTCTCTTGGCTGCAAGCCAAGAGAGCATCTCAGGCTAAGAAGATGTCGCTTTTTCGAGGAATGGAGTCAGAGAGAGAGATGTCTGCATCCCCTGCGCTGTTTTGTTACCTGCATAGTTGAGGTCACGCCCATCTCTGGTCACATATAGAGGAAGTCTGTCCCAGCCCAGGAGGAAACAGGAAGTTCCAACTGGCTGGTCCAGATACCCCCTTTTATGTCCACTCTAGAAATGTTGTATTTGACTGCTCTGTGTTTCACATCCCACAATGAGGACATTAATAAGCAAACCATTCAACAGGCACTTTGAGTACAGGGCTTTAGAAGTGGTTCCTTAAAATCAAGGCAGCTAAGACACAAATGTTTCATTTAGCCATGGAGCTTCTAAACTGACCTTCTTGTAAATAGATTCCAGAGTAGTTTACAAACATTAAATAATCAACCAGTAAAACAGAATTAAAATTATAATCCTACACCAACATTTCTAAAAACCCTCACAGATGAAGCAATAAAACAACCCAAATTTGTGGAAGAAAAGGCTATATATGCCCATGGCTGGGAATCTTGAGAGTGAGAGTGACATTGCCTCTTGCGGGCTTCTCATAGGCATCTGGCCAGTGTCAGAATAAGATACTGGACTAGTCAGGTGTTTGGTCTGATCCTGCAGGCGTCTTCTTATGCTTCTGAGTAAACTCAGCTGATTGGCACTTTTCAAATGGATCCCTGATCTAAGTTGCAATTTGGCTGTGTTCGAAACCTTCCCCTAAATACCATGGAGCAAAGTATCAAATAAGTTACAGACTCATTTGTGTTTTTTATACCCTCCAGTCATCTCTTCCGCATCTCACCGAGGAAGAAGGTAGCAAGAATTCTCTCTTCCTCTGACAACACTTTTATAAGCTCAGTCTCCAAAATGAATGCACCTTTGCCTTTGGGTTGCTTTCTTCAGGCCAGGTTCCTCCTGCAGCTTTATTAGCTGCATAATAAGTAGGAATTCAACAGGTGAGGCTTGGCCTCCTACCCCACAACACCTGGCCTCCTACCCCAAACCATCAGCCTTCTTGTGTCTGTTGCCCTACTTCCAGCTACCACAGCAACTGGCTTAAATCTCTCTTCCTTTTGGCTTTCTTCTAATGCGACATTGATGGAAACAACGAATAGTCAAGTTTCATCTTCCTCTTTTATTTGTACAGTACTTCCTTTGAGTGCGACTTGTAATGACTCACCTGCCATGAAATATGCAAGTGAAGAGCTATTTACATTGATTGAGAGGTATTATGGATTTCTGCTTTTTACCAAAGCCCTGCAAGTTCCTTTATTTAATGCCTCAAAAGTATTTAGTCATTAGAATGTAAGAGCCTCACTAAATCAGATCAAATATCTATTTTGTCCAGCTTCCTGTATCCCACAATGGCACAACAGAAGCCTCCGGGAAGCCCAGCATTTTTACTACTTGAAATGTCCTAGTTACTCAGTCATGTGGCTTTCTGAAGTTGCTTTGCAGACAGATTGGAGTAGGAGAGGGAGTGTCCATTGTCTGTCTTGTTGATAGTAGGCTGTGTAGACTAGTACTATCTAGACTACATGATAGTAGGCTGTCTAGACCAGTGTTTCCCAACCTTTGGTCTCTAGCTGTTTTTGGACTACACTTCCCATCATCCCTAACCACTGGTCTTGCTTGCTAAGTATGATGGGAGTTGTAGTCCAAAAACAGCTGGAGACCCAACTTTGGGAAACACTGGTCTAGACTACATGCCTACCTAGACTTGAACATACAGCATCCTGAATTAAAGATACAGCATAGTGTGTCAACTATTAGCGTACACACTGTGGTTTCTTTCTTGTTACAACCACTCATTCACGGGGCCTTGAGAGCTCGTTTGAATGTGTATGTGTGTTCACTTTAACACTGGGCTTCCTTAGGCACTGTTTGTTGAAATTCCACCCTCTTGGGTCCACCTTTCCACCAGTTCCACAGGAGGTTCTGCCAGGTAATCGCTGCTACAAAGTCTTGATTTTCATGTGGCTGGGGAAACCCAGCCAGATGGGTGGGTTATAAATAATAAATGATGATGATGATGTGGTTCAAGCATATGGATAGAGGTGTAGACATTTTCAACCTCAAAATGCTTGTCCCAAATCAAAGGCCCCTGAGTAAAGTTAGAAGTCATGGGATAAGGCGGCTCAGAGATTACTGAGACAACAGGCTTTTGAGTGACTCTCAGAGTTAACTAAGAGCAGAGTTCAAATGCAGCACAGCAACTTTAAATCTTTCCAGAGGGCTTGGTGAAATTCTAGTGACAAAGCACACCAATGCACATTAACATAGGCCCCTCAAGCAAACAGAAATGCTGACATGCAAAAGGTAGTGTAAGCCAGGATAGGTTTGGATGCTCTAGTTGCAGAGAGGCAGCAAATTGTAGAGTCATCAAATCAGTCTGTTTCTAAATAAATGTCGAAACAATATCCTCCCTATAAATCCAGCTATTTAGTTTTAAAAACCAAACACAGCTGACCATACTGGGGAGAAATGCCACTTTCTGGCCTATGGGGTAGTGGATTTAAAAATATTTGTCTTCATGTTTTCATGAGCTAGCCTTTTGAACATCTTCCTCCTGAGCACAATGTCCTCAGATGCTGTATCATTTTTTTGGTGCGAATGCAGACTACTTGTCAAACAGTAGGAAGATATGCCAAACTCCACAGAGAAACATATTGGCTGTTTCCTGTTAAAGTAGAAACACCTGCAAGCTTATTATTGCATCTTAATTACATACATAAAAGCTAGGAGGCTCAGCCAATGAAAATGACTCATCTCACTAAATGAAGCATCACATGGAGCTCTCAATGTGTGTCATCTCAGATTTGTTTGGACTGCTCAACTTAGCATGGGAAGAGCACGGAGCAATGTTTAAATTAAGGAGATATTTGAAGGCTAAAGAGGCAGTCCCCTTTTCTGGAATGAATATAACCAAGAGCAAAAATGAAGGTATGTATAGCAACTTTTAGAGATTTATTCCAGGCAATTTACAAGTATGGGAATTTAAACTCATAATATTTGTGAGAGCTAGGCCTGAGTTTATGAGTCTGTAGATTACTGAGTATGCTGTCAGTATCAAACAAAAGGTGCTGGGCGGAACTGGTAGAAGCAAATAAGAAAGTTCAATTCACAAGTAAATTTCTCTTATGCACTTGACATATTTCTCATACAAACCAGGTAAATATTTGCTTTTGACTTCCGTATCAATCAATATTTATTCATATCTCATATTAGCAGCAAAAATATATCAATGCCTTCAGTTTATCAGGAAACATATAAGGAACCCCAACGATCTATAAAAGAAAGCCAAATTTCTAATCGTTGCATTATCAAGTAGTAATATTTCCTCACGAATAGCCAAGACAAAATTCAATTCCAGTGGTTCTCATCACAACAGGCATTTTACATACTGGAAAAATGAAGAGCAGTATTATAATATAGTAGCAAAATAAATGAAGTTACTTGAATAGAAGATCAGCACATGTTCCATCAAAGAGATTCAGTTTTTGAATTGCCTCATAATGTATTGATGGGGACAGGGAGAGATGAAGAAATTACACAGCTGCTTTTAAAACAAAATTTTGTGCATGCACACGAAAGCTCATACCAATGACAAACTTAGTTGGTCTCTAAGGTGCTACTGGAAGGAATTTTTTTATTTTGTTTTGACTACGGCAGACCTGTAACTAGCTGCTTTTAGTCATCTGACAGAAAAGGGCAAAATGAGACCAATTTTCTAAAAGCTAAGTAAACGCTACTTAAAGCATAGCTGTCAACTTTTCCCTTTTCTTGCGAGGAATTATAAAACATGAATTTTTATGCCTTAAACATACCAGATCTCAAACTTGACTCTAAATTCCTCACTGAATGTCTTTTGTGAGAATGTTTGCCAATTATGCTGAATCTTTTGAATCACCTGGAATGAGTTGCACATAACAAATACACAGTAATCGAAAATTTCTCTCAGCTTATACTCCTGTCAATGCATCTCTTTGGAGACATGGCACTGAGGCAATCTGTGAGACTGTATGCATGTCACAGAAAATTTGAATTCCTGCAAGAAATCACATCCAGTCTTCTGGATGCAAGTCTTCTAAACAACACATTCAGCCTTATCAAGTTACAACCAACACCTAGTGCTTGGAAAAGGTTTCGGGAGAAGGCAAACACTGAGAGGTGTTACAGAAGGCAATTTCTACGGTTACAAAGATAAAAGCATGTCTTGGTAGAAGGTGATGCAACCAGCACACCATATTATATGTTATTTGACCTGAACTCTAAAAACATTCAACAGAGGTTGCAATTTTGCAATTTGGAATGAAAACCAAACACACACACAGCTTAGTTTCCAGATACCAGGCAGTTTGAAAAGATGGCAATCAAAAATGTTTATTTACTTGCAAACCTAACTAAAATAATTATGGGATACCGAGATTAAAACAAAACTGAACTAGACTCCTGTGATCAATGCACAAGAGCAGAATAAATTCACAAGCTCAGGTAGCACATTGATACTATAACATATTAGAAGGTGGGTGAAGAAATCTCCATGTGGAAGAAGAAAAATGAGTGGGTTTACAGTAAAGATAGCCTTAACGTTTTACATAGGAAGGCACTGCTTTGAAAGCATGTTTGCTGCCCTGAAAACATATGTTGGAACAAGCTCTAGAAGAGATGGTTCTACATATTTCCAAGGCATTGAAGAAAAGCCAGAGACTTATGGTTTGACTGCTGACTGGCTAATGCCTGTGCTATCATCAACAAGATGGAATAGTAAAGCACCCCACAGCATGTTAAACTTTATGGCTGGGTTAGGTCAGAATGTTTGTTGCTCTTATCATGTGGTAAAATTCTGCTTTCCCTCAAAGCTAGCGGCACAACCTAGCCAAACTTTAGCTTTTTATGTCCTGCTGGCTTCACAGAAGAGTTAAACATGTGCTGTGCAGTGCAATTCTTCTATTTATGCATGTGTGCTCAAGATGTCCCACTGAGTTCGGTGAGGCTTACTTGCAGGAAAATGTGCATATGATTACATCATCATCTTTAAAAAGGAATTCAATAGGTCTTAAAATGCTCAGTTGCGACTGGATCATTCTCTAGGATTTTTGTTACTTAAGCGCATTAATGCACTGAGATGCTTAAAAGTTAGTCTTTAATGCTACTCATTACTAAAGCTATGTAATTAACATTAATACTGCCAGTCATCACTTGCTAACATAACACTGACATCTAAAAATGGATTTTGAAATTATTTCTACAGCTGCATGTAACAATTCAGGATCAAACTCATGCACATTAAAGAACACTGTGTGCAGATGTCATATTCCCATAAAATATCTTCACACACAGCTTATGTGGGGAAACTGACAAATATAATCAGTGGGAAGGAAAGCAGACAACATGATTACATGTTTATTGAAAAATTGTGTCAGTCTGTCCTTTACTGGAATAACGAAGTATGAGATGAAATCAATCAAAGCTTTTTATTTGGGGAAATACAGAAAACATGGCTTTTTATAATATAAGACCCAGTCAGATTTGCATTTATAGGATCTCTTTGTAATCCTTTAGTAGCTGCAGTATTAATATAACAATATTTTCTTATGGAATATATTTATGAAAATTTGAATAATTATAGTATTTTATGAGAACATCTATTTGACAATTTTATGAAAAAACATTCAGCTCATTAGATATAGGTATGGTTATTTTTGCTTATCTTATTCATTAACTTCTTGAATATTAATCAATTTGTAAAATTTGTACAATATATATACATAAATATCCTCATGTATATTAACCCCACTCCCAAAGTAATGCCAAATGTCATCATATACGGTACTTACAACCAAGCTACTGGGTTCTATTTTTATCAACCCGAGAAAGAGAACCTGGGCTAGAGTTATGCCAATGAAGGATTGGTCTATATGGAGAGGGACAGATTTCGTTTTCAATGGCTTCCACTGAGTTCTATGGACAAAGCAAACCAGCAGCATTCTGGGACACAGCTGAGAATGGCAAAACTTTTCGCAAACAGAGAGCAACCAGGGCTTTCACCTCAAACCATGTCCTTGTTTGCACTGGCTTGGGATTGTGGCACTAGGACAAATCATTTCACTGAGCAATTTTACCAGAAGACACTGGGTCACAAAAACAGATTTGCACCAGAGCGAGCTGTTAAATATGCAATCTAGAATGAGCAACAAATCTTCTTACTGATGAATGGTAAAACTTGCTTCTCAAAGCACCATATTTTCATAATACTGTTCTGCCTATCAGCCTCTGCTGAAGTGAAAACCTGCTAGGGAAAATTACTACTACATCAAAAACTTATTAAATAAAGTTCTCTGTAAGGACAGTTTATATTGTTAATTCTTGATACAAGTTGGTATTTACTTACAACACCACACACTTTTCCATACCCATAACTACCAATATGTAAACATGGGGTGTGGTCAATACTATTTTCTTAGCCAAAGGGCAACAACATTCAGAGCAACATGCCTAGCATTCATGCAAAACACATGAAAAGCAACTTGATAAATTCAGACAATTTAGACTATGGGAGTTTCATGACTTGAACTCCCAACATCTTTTTTCTTTTCAAAAGGTAGCTGGGCAAGGGACACCCTTTGCTCGTGTGGTGATTCACCAGTTTAATGTTCCTGCTTCATGAAGTTGCTATTAGCTGTGGAAGGGGGAAATTTGGGCATAAAACCTTTGCCTGTACATTGCCCTCTCCATGGCTATTACCACCTATAGAAAGATGATTTGGATCAAGGCTGTAGCATGAGGACAAGCTACTGCAGAACAGTAAAACATCCTATTCAAGCTTCCTCCCATCAAAGGCAACTTGTTAGCAGCAGCACAGTTTGCACTGGAGAAATGAAAGGAATTTTTCCAATAGCTTGAAATGTGTGACAATTTAAATTAAAAGGTGGATATCTCTGTAGTGTGCATTTGAAAGGCCACCTTCCAACTTCCCATGATGCTTCTAACATCCTTTTGAATCATGATTCCCCTATGAAATAAAGATATAGCTCTTCTCCAACACACACGTATAAAGCTGAAAGTGTATATTCTCTCAGGCAAACATGTGGGATTTGTAGCCCTCTGCATTGGTTAACTTGTTCCCTTGCCTAAGTAAACTGAAACAGTCAAACTAGATTATGGCTGAGGGCTGGATTCAACTAAACTGTTGCGCTAGAATGAGCCAACGCAATGAGTCCTGCTAGCACAATGGCTATTTCCCTCCCTCTTCTCCCTCTGTGTCTGCCACTCATTGGCTCTGGGGAGGACTTAGGAGAGGGAGGATTGTTCCATCTGCCAAGCAGAAATGCTTATGCTGATGGAACAATTATAAGAGCTTGACACTGAATTCCTCTCACAGTGTTTAAGCAAAGCCCTATGAGTACTAAAATATGATTCTTAATATCCATCACCTAAGAGAGGCAAAGCCTTACATCCTAGAAACTTTGCTTCCTCATCCATTGGGTCTCATGTTAAGGGGCCTGGAGTTAACTTGTACAACTCAGTATTTCCACATATGCTATTAATACAGGATAGAAAGTAGACAAGAGATTTGTGAACTGCATGTGCATTCTAACCAATGTAGATTTTATATTCACATTACAGATGTGAGATGTTTAAAAAGAAATGTTTTTACTGTATGGAAGTTCCCAGTCAGGAGATGAGAGATATTCTGAAAGAATATATTCTTTCAGAATAATACTGACCAAAGGAAGCCGCATACTTTGCCAGCAATAAAATCTACATAACCACTAGACAATTTTATTCCAGTATTGAGGCCCACTTATTTCAAGTGCTAGTTTCCAAAAAGATGTTGGATCCATATAAATAAAGAATCAGCACATTTGTTTCTACAGCAGTTTGTGCCCAATTGATGACAAAATTGAAAGAAGAGACAGCATGTTATCTACTAGGAATTAACTAGTAGTGAAAAAAAGATTAAATTGCTATGAATTACAACCTCCTATATGGCCAGCTGGGTCTCTAAAGATAACCAATTTTTGTCACTATTGAAGCTGAAAAACTATTAATTTCAGCAGAAACTAAAAGTCCCATTTCCTTGGATCATGAAAACTTAAATCTTAGAAAAGCAAATAAAATGCTACAAGTTTTGCAATAAATTAATCTTAGGAAAATAAAATCTTTATAAAATCTTTATAATTGCTTTCTTTATAAATATGTACATCATAAAATCCCACTGCTAGTAGAATGGCTTCTTACAGATTCCATGTGCATCATTTCTAATAGCATCACCCTATTCTTCCGAAGTCTGTTCTTTGCCTGACAGACCGTTGAAATGCAAGAATTTTACCAATTCCTAGTGAAGTTCTCGTCTTTCATAGCTTTCACCAGCCAGTCCCTTTCCTTATCATCATCATCAGAGTCACTCATATCACTAGAATCTGCAGCTAGGAGTCGGGAGTAATTAATTCTTTTTTGACGTGGCAACTTGGATTGGACAATCAAGAACAAGATTAACCACAGTATTAAAGTAATGGAACATGCCCGATAGAGCACTGCTAGGCCAAAGCTGTTCACAACAAACCCTCCTGCAAAACTTCCCAGACTGGCTCCACAGCCACAAGAGAGGCCCTGTAGGACAAGGTGGAGAGACCTTTCTGTGCCAGGAGTGGAAATGTCATCTGCCAGCATGTTCACAGCCCACCACAAGGCACCATTGCTGAAGGCACAGAAGATCTGGATTGGCAGCACAGACCAGGCGTTCCATAGGAAGGAATAGTAGAGCAGCTGTGCTGCAAGGCAGCTTAAACTCAAGGCAACTGTGCCACCAGCTGAGAGAGTCCTTAGTAACTTGCTTTTGAAGATGTAGAGCAGGATTTCGGCAATCAGTCCAATGGCCACTGAGAGACCCATGTATAATTCACTGCTGCCTTGGTCTTGCATTTGCCAGAAAAGAAAATTCTGCACAGTTGACCCAATGGCACCCGTGAGGAAGACAGTTACTGCACACAGGATGGTTCTGCCGTCGCTCCCAATCAGGTTTAAAGCTTTGACTGTTTTGTTTACATGTTCACTTTTTTTGGACACATGAATGGGAAAGAAGACACTGACAGCCAACGTTAAAGTTAGCAACATGGCATAGCCATAAAAATGCACTGCAAAACGTGGGATATTCGTGCTCAAGAAGCAACTCAGCTGATCCACAAATATTGCTACACCACAGACACCCATAGATGCTCCTAAGTAACTCCAAATCCAAAGATTTCCATATTTGTCTGCTGCATCAACAAAATCAAGGTACTCATAGAGGCTGTCCTCAACCATCCATCCAAGAGGTGCAGCCAGGAGCTCCCAAAGAACAACAGCACCTAGCACCATAAGAAAGGCCTGGTGCTCACTGTCCAAGAAGTCAGTTCCTTGTAGTAACCAAGAGCTCATATCCTGTGCTCTTTCCCAGCGACCTGACAAGTTTTTGAATACATATTGTGTCTTTTTAAGAGGTACAGGGGCTGTGTAAAATGAGAAGTTATCATTTCTTTCTGAAGAGTCATTTTCCACAAATCTTTCTTCAATATTCATATCAGCAGGTGGGATACTAGTTGCCTTCACAGGTCTGTTTACAGTCAGTGTCTCCAACGTTTGTTCTCCTGGGGAAACTTCTTTCCCAGAAGTACCAGATATCACACCATACGGAACATCAGTGAATTGCTGGGTACTTGTATCACCATCGTTGACACCACTGTTGATCACAGAAGGGATATTAATAGTGGAATAAATTTTGAATGGTGCATTTGTTACTATTGGCTTTCCAGTAGTAATCAAGTCCTTAGAGATTATTCCAAATGATTCAGTAGAGAGTGTTTTGTCATCAGAGGCAGGGTTAACATTCATTGCACTTGGACTGTTCACATTTACATCAGACACCTGGTTTGCTGTCAGTAATTTATTTGGATGCTGGCTCACATTACAATACCTATAGACAATGTCCTTGCTCGGTGGTGGGACAAGAGTAAGAAGCAAACTTGCTCCAACTGAGCACAGTAGTGATCCGCTGATGAGAACTTTTCTCTTATTGTGAGTTTTTGCTAAATAGGAGCACAGTGGAGCCCAAAGAGAAGTGACTAAGTGTTTTAATCCTATTATAATCCCTACTAATGGTGCAGTCAGTCCAAGCTGCCGAAAGTACAGAGTTAAAAACGGAATTGCACAGGCATTTCCTGCACCATAAAGAAAATGGAAGAGGCTAGCAAGAGTTAGTGCTTTGTTCACATCCCACTGGTTGTTTGTATTCATGGCTTCAGGTGCAGGCTTAGCTCCCAATTTTGTCCTGCAAATTAAAAAAGAAAAAGAAAGACTTGTCAGTATCGAATAACAAATTAGAAATGCCAACAAGGAACATTTTCACTTATTGTCAGCCACCTTGAAGTCTTGTTGTCAGCATGAGAACATTGTAAGAAAATGAAAACAAAAAATTATTTTTCTAGCACTGCAAAAAGTTGTATTGGTAATAAAATCAGAAGTGCAGTTACAAATTTCAAACAAACAAACAAATCCTACAACAATAGTTACTGTGCTCTGTTTCAGCCATAGAAACATTCCATATCAGATGCAGCTTTTTAGGAGTTCATGAAAAAAGCAAATTCAACCTGACTTGTACAAATCCTTCTTTACTCGCCAGAACAGATATTAGATTGCAATCTTATGCATGTTTACTATGTTTACCCATTTAACTCAGTGGGATTCGTTTCTGAGTAAAGTTTTTTCCTTCTTATTTTTGAATAATTTCTTACACTGATATTCCACTTTTCTTCTATCATGGCACCCAAGGCATTTGGTTCCCAGGCAACCAGCTATACAGGCACTGGCCAGACCAAAACCTGCTTAGCTTCAGCAAACTGGTAGCCTCATGTGTATTCAGATCAAACCTTGGGATGTTTATGTGTGTGCTGATAGAGCCTTTACAGATTACTATGAAAAGCATTTTTAAAAGCTCTACCTTCATACTAAGCCCTATCCAGTGCCAGTTGCATGACACTCCTTTCCTGCATAATGAAAGGACTTTTAAAAGGGTCTTGTAATTTATTAACTTTTTAAAAAAAGAAAAATCCAATGGGATTTAAACAACTCACATGCAAAATTGCAGCCCAAACCTTTTTAAAATTCACAAAAGGTCTAGCAAGCCTACCATAAAGCAGATTTTAAATCAAACACAATGGAGTGAGAGTGATGTCTTCGGTACTATGACTTGTGCAACAAACTTCCTGTTCTATCCCATAAAAATGAATATGCAAATAAGGGATGAATCATACTTTTCCTAGAGACAAAATTTTGCAGGTCGAGGGCTGGGAAAATGCTATATCATTACAATAGCTGTGTTTCCTTGAATAAAGTTCAACAAGTGAGAAAATGTGTGCATTATGAAATAAAACGACCAGAGAGTTCTCAAAGTATATAGCAGGGCATTGCTGAAGCTCATCTTCATAAAATCACTGATAGTCTACTACAGTGAATTTTGTGAGGATTCCCAGATTTAGTGGGCAGTGAACAGCACCAAGTTGTTATAGTTAGCAAAAGGAACTGACTGAATGCCAGACACATAAAATAGGTCTCTATGTAAGGGTGTGTGTGGTGTAGTATTTCAAGGAACAGGAAACATTTGCTTTGGGTTGCTACCAGATTGCTACTAGTCTCTGTTATTTCAGAATGAGTCCAGGTGGGGTGGCATCATTTTCGCTTTGTACTTCAGGTCTATGGGAAAATGTCAAAGACCAGCAGCACTGCCATGCAACAGAGCAGAATGAAATCCAGGATTTTTAGCCTTTAAAGAGAAACGCGAAGGTGTTTTGTAGAAGCACGATGCACTGTGTGTCATTTTCCTTGGCACGACTGCTCTGCCAACTGAAGCGGCTGTGTAAAATAAACAGGCAAAAAACATGCTCTGCTGCTGACCATTAGTTTTCAGCGACCTGTTGTTACTCGACTGTCCATTAAAAGCGATGGAAGCGGTACATGTTTGCCCGCAAAAGCATGGCTGCCTGCCAGCAAGGCCCTGGATCCCTCCCTCGCTTTTCCACACCGAGAACGTCGGAACAGTTCCTGAGGTGGCGGCCCGCCATCCCCTCACCTGCCACCCACACGGGCGACTACTTAAAAACAAGCCCCTGTCAGTCCCTGTGGGTAACGCTCCTCTTGGCCCCCCGTAGCCACTCATTCCCCCCCCCCCCCGGTTCAGTGGGGCGCAAGCTGCCCCCTGCCAACCCAGGCAGACACCCCGCCCACTCCTCCCCATAGCAAGTGGGGCCTGGGGAACTCCCCCAGCCTCCCACCCCTCTCCCCCCGCACCTCGCGCGGGTTGCCATGGCAACCGCCGCCAGCGCCTGCCCCTCTCGTGCCGAACTGCCTCTTACAATGCGCGCGCGGAGCCTCCCATACCTGAGAGGAGGGCGCGGGGGGCGCGGGGGCGGGGGAAGGCGAGACGCCGCTTCTTCCGTTGTTCCACGAGGACAGCGGCCTCGGCCTGCTGTCAGCGGGAAAGCACTCTGGCGGCGCATGCGCCGCGGCGCACCTGTCCGCCGCGAGAGAGAGCGCGAGTGAGCTGCTCAAGCCCCGCCCCTCTTTCACCTGCTGGCCTTGGCCCTTCGGAGAACTCCCGAGGAGCCCCTCCCGGCTTCGCTCGCTCGCTGCTCTCGAGCTCCTCCTCCTCCTCGAGGGCGAAAGTGGGCTCGGCGGGGGCGCCTCAGGGGGGCGGGGCAAGCGGTTGCTAGGAAACGGCGGGTGGCCTTGGAGATGATGATGATGAGGGTGAATTCTTATCCTGTGCGGTTCGCAAATTGACATTTCCAAGCTGTTCTGGCGTTGTGGTGCCGGTCCATCATATGTCTTCTGAGAAGTGAGCCCCATTCACTTCAGTGGGACTTACTCCCAAGTAATTGGATATATAATAGGACATTATATATATTTATATATAATTTTACACACACACACACATATATATTATAGATATATAATTAGATATATAAAAGGACCCTTGGGGCAGTCCCTCTGGACTCTCCCACTCCTCGGTTTCTACTTCTAGCCATACCTGTTAGAATAGGTTTTTCTTCTCATGTTTTGTCCCTTATTCCGATACTCTGTTTCATGTTATTTATATCCCCCCACCCCACCCTTCAGCACACCATGTTCCCCAAGGAGCTAAAATTAAAATGCCAAAAAGCAACAACCCCACACTAGAATTAATCAAATAATTAACCCAATTAAAATGAACAGTACATAAAACGACGGAGGCAGGGAAAATTACAGTGGGGAAGGTCACGGGGTTTAAAAACATTGAGAAAAATAAAAAGTCTTCTCGCAGAAAAGACAGTCTCTTCACCCTCTTTCAAAAGATGGGGGCACCCAAATGTAGGATCTGCATCACTGGAACCCATATTCCTACGGGCCAGAGAATAGTGGGTGAAACGGCATTTCAGATAGTTTTGATGGGATGCAAAAAGAAGCTGTGTTTAATCCTGATTGTTTTCTTTCTCTTCAGCTCACCATGAATTCAAGGGGCTTAAGTCTTTTTGTGGTTTTGCCTCTTGCTTCATTGATATAACTGCAGCAAATGGTGGTGCTTGGGACAAATCTATTAAAGCCAGATTTAGGATCAGCTACTAAGGGAACATAGGCCTTTCTATCAAAATGGCTCTTGTAATCCCAGGATAAAAGTTCCTAGATCCCAAATAACTTGGGGATTTATCCACAAACTAATCACAAGTAGCATTTGTTTTTCGTACCTGTTACTACAACTGGCCATTTGTTTTAAAAAAAAAAATCCTATAAATACCATGTGGATATATTACTTACACTGCATAATTAGGGTATATGACTCTTCTTAGCTTTGCTAAAGAAATCTATGCCAACTCCTTTGCAATGGAAGACTTTTCCAGGAATGACCGCTTCCCGCTTAAAACGGGGGGCGCCCTTTGCGTGGACGCGTGCAGCCCCTAGATCTGGAGCGGCTCCAACAGCATAGGCTTGGCTTTGCCTTCCCTCAGGTGGGATACCTGGAGGTCTCCGCCTACCTGCTGGATCCCCAAGTTGAGGTCCATTGACACTGATACTTACTACCATGTTATTTGCTGTCATTATGCTGATGAAAACCACCAAGACAACTGAATTTTCTCTCATATATGAGTCATTTAAAATGTATTTTCAGAGTCTCTGGTTCTGCTCTCTACAAGTTGGCTTCCCTGTAATGAGAGGTATTCTTTTTCAAAGACGAATTAATTATTTACTGGTAAAGAATTGTACAGGTGGTTTGTCTTTAACTAGGTTTTATTTGGTTTCCAGTTCAATCTACTTGGTATTTAAGTAGTCCTTGGTGAAACACATGAAAGTAAAGTGATACACAAATGGACTTCTCTGGAACAGTAGGTAAAAATAAAGGAATAGTATAAAGTTTCAATGTACCTAGATTATTTTAATATCTCACTTATGTGGAATTACACTACAGTCACAAGCATATTTAAGGTAAAGGTAAAGGTACCCCTGCCCATACGGGCCAGTCTTGACAGACTCTAGGGTTGTGCGCCCATCTCACTCAAGAGGCCGGGGGCCAGCGCTGTCCGGAGACACTTTCGGGTCACGTGGCCAGTGTGACATCGCTGCTCTGGCGAGGCAGAGCCTCACACGGAAACGCCGTTTACCTTCCCGCTGGTAAGCAGTCCCTATTTATCTACTTGCACCCGGGGGTGCTTTCAAACTGCTAGGTTGGCAGGCGCTGGGACCGAACAACAGGAGCGCACCCCGCCGCGGGGATTCGAACCGCCGACCTTTCGATCGACAAGCCCTAGGCGCTGAGGCTTTTACCCACAGCGCCACCTGCTTCCCATCTACAAGCATATTTACTTGGAGGCAATAACTCCATTAAAAGCGTATTTACTTGGAGGCAATAACTCCATTAAAACTAATGCTGACTTTTGAATAACTATTGTTAGGACTGGGGTGTAAAGCTACAAGGAATACAATGGGATAATCTTAAAAGATAAACCTTCTATTCAGTTTTGATGCTCTTTGACTAAATATATATTTCCCCTGCTTCAGCAGCGTTGCATCAGATACTCACAGATGTATTTCAAATTTAATTGATGTGGGAGCTGAAAGCAGTTCAGATCCAACCAGACACAGAACTTTTTAGCTCTTCAGGTGTTACTGTTTGCAAAGCCATATTGTTGTAGCCTGCCAATAGGTAAGAAGGAAAGTGGAACACTGTATCAGGATTACAGAAGACTTTGGGTTGAGCATAAAGCATCATTAAAAGATATAAAGAAACCACCCAACCCCTTTGTACCTTTGCAGTGTTGCTATGACTGAATGCTTAAAAGCTTTCAATTGAAATCATTCTTTTATACTCCAGAAGCAATCATATATAATGTCCCACTTGGTTTGGGGTGTCCCCCCCCCTTTTTTTTTTTGGAATATCATCTCCAGAACTACAACATCCCTGTCCAACTTTCTACTGGAAACAATGGGTTTTCCTAACATTAGATGATTTATTGGAACTGAGGTTGCAATACCTGTTAAAACTGCAGTTACAAACACACATATATCCACTGTGTTGCACTTACAATATAGAGGTGCATATTGTACAGCTTATCACACAAATGAAGTGCCACTGTAGAAAACAGCATCTGTGGGACCTTTGGGTCTCCAGATGTTGTTGAACTAAAACTCCCATCATACCTGGCCACTGACCAAAGGTTCTCCACACCATACAGTCTTGCAATGGAATCAGAATGTGCAATTGAACAGGGGACACAAAAATCATGTTGATATAACTAACCTAAGATACAGGATATCTTACTTCTGCTGCCAACTGTCAAATGAATACATGACATCAAACATCATTGGAAGTTATTTAATGAAATTAAAGGATTCTACTTTTGAATATACAAAGTGTATTACATCTGTACAAATAATTTATAATTAATTTACATAATATACATTCTTAGTTAATACAGATATCTCCATTACAAAATTCAAAGCAATCTATCATATAACCTTCTGGTTTGTAAACATGTAGCCACAGCACCATACTTAAGAGAACCAATCAAAAAAATGCTTAAGACTGCAAACATTTTGAAATCTTTTCTTGCTTTTTTAAAGTCACTGTCCTTAACAACTCACTGCTACATGTGGTTCTATCAGCTGCTATTTGACCTACATTTTTATTATTTTTCCCTCTAGGAAATTTATCCTTCGTTCCACATTCTATCTACTCTTAGTGCCTTCTCCCCTTGCAATAAACCTTATGGCATCGTTTATCAATTACCATATTTTTCGCTCTATAAGACGCACCAGACCACAAGACGCACCGAGTTTTTGGAGGAGGAAAACAAGAAAAAAATATATTCTGAATCTCAGAAGCCACAACAGCAAGAGGGATCGCTGTGCAGTGAAAGCAGCAGTCCCTCTTGCTGTTCTGGCTTCTGGGATAGCTGCGCAGCCTGCATTCGCTCCATAAGACGCACACACATTTCCCCTTACTTTTTAGGAGGGAAAAAGTGAGTCTTATAGAGCAAAAAATACGGTACTTTAAAAGTCTTACATTCATACATGAAGCAACTGAAGTAGAAACATACTGTTGTTTAGGTCGAGAATCAGGGGTGCTGCTAGAGGTGAACTCACAGAGCATAGTCCTATGTGCTCTGAGTTTCTGGGTGGGTAATGAATTCAAGCAAAATGGTACACTGTGTGTTCTTTTTATTACTTATCCCCACCTACACTAGGGGGCGTCCTAATAATGTAAATCAAAACAATGCAACGGTCCTGTCTTGTGCTGCACATGACATGCTTTGTGTCATTTCAGAAAATAAAATTTTATTTTACCGTTTAGCTTTTATTTTGAATAGAGGTTTAGGACCTCTTAATCTTGCCCAGGGCATAGGAGTAATAAATGAGGGTAAGTGAAGCAGATTTGACATGATTTCTACAAGTTCTGTTGAGAGATTAATTTGGGGGTAAATGAATGGAAGAGGAGCTAATTTGGGGTGATCTGGGGGGTGGGGTGCAAATTAACTGAATAATTTATCTGGATGATTTGGAAGGGAAATGAATTGGCTTGCCTTCTGTGATATTTATATCATAAATCTGTGCTTATACATATAAATCTGCTATGCAAATTTGTTTCTATGGACCTCTGCCCCACACTTTTAAAGAACCTAGCAACACCCTTGCTGAAAAGTCCAAATGCCTTGCTGTGTAAGATCTAGAAGAGCATGATGTAAAAGAGTAAACTGTAGCAGCAAGCTAAGTTTCATGACACCTTGGAGTACAGCAAGTTTATCAATTTGTGCCCCCTTCTTTTGCATGTTTTAACACCTGGCTTTTAGGTCTCCATTTCCATTTTACTATTTATATTGTATTTAGCTGCAATTTTATTGTGAACTGGGGAGGGACCAAATGACAAAATATAAATATTTTAATTAATAAATAAATAAAAATACTGAAGGCAGGAAACAGCGTTGACCTGACTCTGCCACAGCAAGGCCCACTAACCTTCTTGTGCACCTGTACAGCACCACCACAAAGTCCTTCCTTCATGCCACCAGTGCTGGAGGTTTATTGCCTATGCTTCACTTCATGGCTAAAGCACTCTGCAAGATAGCAGGAGCCCAGTTCTCATGGGAAAACGCTTGACCTCTGTCTGCATAACATTTTGCCCTGCCTATGGTACATATTGTGTGCTATTCCACACAGTCACCACCACATATGTGCCTGTTCAAATGTCTCAATAGTCACTACTATCCCCCCCAATTCCTTTGATGGGTAGCATGTACACCCTTTATCCCAAGATTCTGCTAACAACAGCAACGAAAATTGCATGATGTTTCATTAAATCCAAATCCCTAAATTCAGAACAGTTTCTTACCTGTCTGTGGTAGTTCTACAGAATAACCATATCTATACCACAGTCCAGGAACACCTGACTAAGCAGAGCTGTGATCACAACTAGGGTTCAAAGGAAAGTATATTTAGCATTAATTACCACCATTTCATTTGTTGTGTCCTGGTGAAACAAAACTATTCTCTCCTTGCCCAATGGAAGATGAATATAAGGAAAGCATGGCACTGAAGTCTGAAACTCTCATACTCTGTTTTGTTTTGTACATGCCCCCTGCCACAGTTTTATCTGTGACTATTATAGAAGGACACAACTTCTTTGTACTGGGCTGGGATTCATCTCCTGCTGCAGAACTGAGCTGTTGTTCTGGTCTCCTTGCTTGTTCTCCTTGTTGTTCGCCTTGCTTTTTCCTTTCTTCCACAGACTGCTTCACCGTGGGAACACAATCACTAGATATTCCCTAATCAGACGCAGTAAAAGATGAAATAGCTATGGCTACCAGCTTTTTCACTGAACAATGCCTGCAAAAGTGTTGATGGGTAGCAATAAAGATTTAGGTAAGTATTTGGCCAGTCCCACATCTTCCTCTTCCTCAAGGCTAGACCGTCTGGTTCTTGTCTTTTGTAAGCAGTAGCTGGGTTCTAGGCATGGGAAAACTTCAATACTGCAAGAAAACAAAAGATGTTGTTCCATTAGCTAAATACACAAGCTATTGGTCAGAATCTGATCTGGTGTTCACCCAATTCTGATATGAAGTTCTTTTATCTGGAAAACCTGTTTGTGAGTATTTGAACCTCAGGCAATGAGGTGCATATAATTTGCAAACCCTTTGCATATGTATTTTGAACGCACACCAATAATTGACATTATCAGCTGACAATTACTGAGGCTGATTAGTCTGAGAAGAATAGCATGGGTGGTGTGCAGCTAACACATCCCATCAGCATAATGATTTCTGCTTGCACAATGGAACTCCCACCTTCCTGCACACCCCCTAAATCTATTCTAGGGGCACCCCCAACCTGCAGGGCACACACAGGAGGTGGCGGTGGGGTCATTCAATTACACAAGTGTCAATCCTTGCTCTAATGGAATATGTTAGTTGAATATCACCCAGTACCTTTAAGGTGGCTAAAAATGCTATAATAGCTTTGTATGGCAAATTTAGGCTGCGACAAGGAGTGTGGTGTGTGTTAAAACAAGAACTCTTTAGTGCTGAATCCTGCAGTCCAGAGAGAAAAGGGTGAGGGGACTTCTGGCCCATGAGGCCATTTTCTCCAAATCTCACTCACTTGTTAGACAGCTGACATCACTAGGTGATGTCAGTTGATGGGTGAGCGGTGGGGTTCAATTCTGCTGACTGCTGCTACACCAGTGCTTTCCCTGCACTCATCAGCTGGTGAGTGGGAAGTTCAATCCTGCTGGGTGCTACTTTCCCTCTAGGGAACATGCTGAGGAAGGAGACCACCACCCTCCAGACAACTTTGACAGTGAGCAAGACTATCACCATGCCCATCTATCAGGCACCTAATGTCATCATGGCATCAGACCATCGGCAGGTGGGTGGCCCTGTTCACCTGTCAAAGTTGATGCATGGGGTGCAAGGAAATAAAGCTCTGATCCTCTGGTCCCCAAAGTTTCCCCACTACTGAGATAAAATATCTGCCCCAGACATCTAAATTTTACAGTGATGTATGCCCAAAAACCAACAGAGTTTTAAAATACCGCAAAGGACTAAAGCTTTGATTTGTCACCTAGTAGGTTACATCTAGCCACCATGGGTTAGTAACAAGATACATGTGGCCCTCAGAGTGATTTAAGTTGCATATCCCAATGTCAGACCATGACAAATAAAGCAGTATAAAACTGCTGAAATCTGAAAGACCAAAGTCCTCCACTGCTTCAGTTTCCCTGGAGGCAGTTCTTGAGTTGACAGCGTTTATCAGTAGCACCCACACCATCTTCAATAACTGACTTTGAGGAATGGGGAAGGGACACCTGGGTGAAAAGTTAATAATATACAGTTTATTGGAGAGCCCTACCTGGTCACATTCTTGTAGAGTCTCCTAGAGTCCTTGTCTAGGCACACAGTGAAGGTCCTTTGTTCTGTGCTTCTGATTTTGATGTTGCGTGTTCGAATAGTGTTTGTCACTAACTGGAACAAAAATGCAACAAAATGCTCTGCTTAGCAGTGGGTGGGTTTTTTTTTTTTTTAGTTAAGGCCAAATGCAAACAAGTGATGTAATACATGGTGTTACTGGATTAACAAGTTTTTTGTTTTCTGTGGCATGAATCTCAAGTTTCTACCTTAGCAACAGAAAACAAAAACTGGCAATAGAATTGTGCAAAGGGTGGGTAAGCACAGAACAAATCCTGCTCTAGAAAGCTGTCTCTCAGGGCACATCCAGACATGATTCAGAAGATCTGTGAATAGGATTTCCTGCCTTTAATAGCAATGTCAGCCTCAAGGGGAACAGACTGGAGTGGGGCCGTGGCACTAGGGAAGGATGGGTTAACCTTTATCCCTGTGCTCTTTCCCACCACTCTCTCAAAGCTCCTATTTGCTACTTGGTGGAAAAAACATGCAGTTGTATCCAATGAAGTCATCCCATTAGTGCAAGGACCTCTGGCTGCACAGTGGGTCTTACTTTCCCTTTTCTCTCCTAGAGCCCCCTGCACCCCACCCAGATCTGTTCTGTAGGTCACCCCAACATTCCAGAGCAGATTTTTGGGCAGGAGGCACAGGGAGAGGAAGTTCTATTGCACAGGTCCTTGCACAACAGGACAACTTTGTTAGATACAACCCATAAGTCTTCTGAAGTCTTCTGAAGTTGCATTACTGATATCAGTCCTTCTACAAGTTTAGCGAAGCATTATTTTTTACAAAACATTAATTACCACATTCAACAAACCAAAATGCAATGCCATTTATTTTCCGTGTCAGGTTCCACAAAGCAATTCGCTACACAAGCTCTGTACTGTGACAGATTATTTTGGTAAAATCTGTTTATAATCATGACTGTTGGGCATTTTACTGTTGCTCTTAGGTTCACCAATGAAAAAGATAATTATGTATTGCCAATAAACATTTAGAAACCTGCAAAGTGAGTGGTTACAAGATAGTGGTTTGGTTCTGACATTGACAAGAGTGGAAACTTAAATATTCACTGCTGGTGTAATCAGCCTATTTGATAAATTATGCAATGGAGAAATCATTGATAATTCATTTCTCACTTCAGATACTGATACTAATTGCAATGGAAATGCTGTTCCAACTGTGCATATAAGTTTGTTTTATTCAAAAATCTTCAGCTCAGTAGGAATTATTGATGGTGAAATGGGGGAGAAATCTGAAGTGAAAAGCAAGTGTATGCGATGTATAAGCCTGAAATGGAACCCCTTTTTCCTTTCTTTCACAGGTGCAGCATAAAATTAATCTTTGAGGAATAAATGTAATTTAGAATCTAACATTTTGGATTACAAACCTTCTGGAAAGGCAATGGATATTTCTTTGTCATTTCAATTTTAGCCATGTGAAATTGTAAAGAGCTACATATTGGAAGAATAGTGCCATGATGAAAAGAGGAAGAAAATATCTGTGCAACAGCATCACACCAAAGCTGACTATGCAATTGAAATTATGAAATGCTTGTTGAGCTGTTTGTCCTGTGGCAAAGCCACTTTGTGTTGCACATATCCTGTGATCTGAGATGTAGGTCAGCATCAGGCAGTCAATTTACTAAGGGACTCATCAAAGAAGCTTAACAGTTTCCATTCCAAGTGCACACATGCCCTTGCAAGCCTGATTGCTTTCTAACCCAAAGGACTCAGGTAACATTCTTTTCTGGGAAAGCAGGATTTGCATTCCTCACTGGGAAAGCACAAGGTTCAATAACCTAAGTAAACAGTTTGAAGGGATCCTGATTCAAGTATCAGAGTGGCTTTGGCACCTGACATAGTGACATAGAACTGCTATGTGTGAAAGTTCCTGTCCCCCCAAAAAATACACAGGGTCTTTTTGGTTGGAATTTGAGATTTTAGCAAGATGTAGTTAATAAAGAAGCCCATGGAGACTCAGCAGACATGGTCAACAGAAGAATGAGGAAAGGAGGTTGTAATTTTTATGTTCAACTATGATAATTATTCATTAATGGGTCTAGGGTTGCTGATTTTTGCTTCAGAAAAAATTTGGAGCAAACTTAACTTATACACTAGGTGGATTCATAAAGTTCCATTGAGGGTAACATTTTTTATGATTCTCTCCTACTTTGTATTGTAGAATAGGTGGAAAGTCCTACATTTCCCCCCTGCAGATACTAAGCAGCACCACTAGGTTCCTTATTCTGAAGAATCAGAGTGTCACTTACAGAATATGATCGTCCTGAGAGGTTGGATACTTTTACAACTTCAGTAGTATTCACATTCAAGCACACCAGATCTGCAGAGTACAATGAAGAAAGATGGATGAATCAGTCATGACTTCCCCCCTTCTTTTTGCCTCGACTGAAGCATTTGCATGATCACCTGCCATGTTTAGCACTGCCCCAAATTTCCTCCATGACTAACATTGTTCTATTCAGCAGTAGAAGAGAGCTCTAGAACACAGTCAGAACACTGTTTCTCCTACCCTGAGAAACGGCATGGAGAAGTTTACTCAGACTTTATAGTTCCTCCTTGTACCCCCTTCATAGGACCTTTTAAGATACATGGGGGGCTGTGGGAGCAGGGTGGGGGGCTACACAATGAACATACAACTACAATGAACATACTCTGTTTTTGTGGAACAGGCATAGGCAAACTCGGCCCTCCAGATGTTTTGGGACTACAACTCCCATCATCCCTAGCTAACAGGACCAGTGGTCAGGGATGATGGGAATTGTAGTCTCAAAAGTTTGCCTATGCCTGTTGTGGAAGATCCAAGTGTTTCTTAAAGAAAGACTTTGAAGGATACATTGAAGGGATACAAACATTTCTCCGAGGTTCAAAATTGCTGGGGGAAATGTGTGTATTTGTTCCCCAGCTTAGCTCCTCCACTGCTGCATGGAAGGTGGTTGTATGAGTTTCATTGGCACCTATTGGGTGGTGCATGTAGCATCACAGATGATAACCAACACAAGTCCCACCATTCATTTATCATTTCTTTTTTAAAACCGTAATTTAGCAGCTGATTGCTCCCTCACAGGAACAGGGTGTCTACAAAACAGACATGCATAGAAGCAGGTGTCACACAATTCTGGAAACCTCACTAACTGTCCTACATTACATTTTGAGGACTGAGCCTTGGGTGGGGGGAACAAGTTTCATCAATTTGAAGCAGAAGGAGTTGTGCAGAGCACTGACTGATAGGGTATCTGAAACATCTTAAGGCACTCATTTCACAGAACATTTTTTAGCATAAGAAAACAACTGTTGGGTTCTTTGGGGGGGGGGGACAGGCACCATGTGATTGCTTAAATGTGTCTCTCCCAAACCAATTTGCTGGCATTCTGTGGGTCCTGTTTGTTTCTCTTATTTGATTATTAGCAGCCTCATCCCTAGCATTGCTAAGTAATTCTAAGAAACCAAAATATCGGTAGAGTTTTGAAAGTTTCAGTCCACCATCTTGGTGCAAAATGGTATCCAACTGTATCAAAACATAGACAAAAACCTGCTGTTTGATCTCAGGATCCATCATGCATACTTTGGTTACAATATTGTAAGAAGAGTCCAAATGAATAGTGAACAAACAGCTTTCTAAAATATACATTAGATTAACTCTCTTCAGAAATGAAGTGGACATCTTAACCTCTCCCCATTTTTTTGTGACAGCAGCAAGTTGGCAAAAAGAATGTATACCTACCATGAAGCAAGTTTAGACTGCTCCTTCACTTTGGAACAAGAGTGCATGTCATCTGCAGAACTCCAGCTCTCGCCCAGGAATCCAGCTAGGAATCCAGAAAAGTGGAAGCCCAGAAAACCAGTGTGTGCTGTCCCCACCTATACAATGCCTTTACCTTCAGTCTCATTTGAGGGAATGGCTTTAATAACCAGGCCTGTGGATCGCAGTGAAAGTGTCTCCTCCTTCTCACGGTTACTCAGCAAAACCTAGACAGAAATCACCATTGTTTCCCAGTGAAAAAAATGCATCAATCCTTATTGGAAACAATGGGTTATTATTTCAACCATACAGTATAACCATTGCTGTTTCTATATTTTGCAACAGTGCTCTTTTTTTTCTTTTTACTGTAGCAGACCATTGTTCTACGCCTTTCATGTGTCAGGCAATCAGCACAGAGAACAGTGGAGAACTCCCCCCCCCCCCCATCCATCCAGCAACTAAGAAGCCTATCATTCTGGGTAGGCATGAAATATGCAGGAAGAAAAGCCATGACAGCTTAATTGTCTCTCTAGAAGTTTATCCATATTTTCTGGACCATCAATGAAAACAAATTACAGGTTCTGCCAGCATTCATAGCCTCAGTTATAATTAATGTGGGTGAAATATTTTGCCTAGGATGCCATGATGATTGCCAGGACTCTGTACCTGTCCTTTCTTGCCCACTATTTATAAATGTTCTCACCTTCTTATACATGAGTGTAAGATCTGCACCAGGAACTTCTACTGTTAGTTTCTTTTTTGTTGGTAGAGTGTCTGCAAAACAAAACAGCCACAGATTTCAATTAGCTGGGATACTGACACAGCTATCTTCCCATTTAATTTTACAGGGGGAGGAGAGAGGATGAATATTGGGGTATACTTTCCCTTATAAGGACCTATAAGTACAGCTGGAGTGGGAATAGTATGTGAATAAAAGTGACAGGAAAAATAAGAGCCAATGAGTTCTGCAACTGATGGCATTACAGAAGAACACAAAACTTGGTGTTTTTCCCCAATGACCCGTTACCCTTCTGCCTCCTTTCTTAACTTTTTATTTTCTTGAGACACAGCCTGGCTGAAGACCAGCGAACGCTTCCCCAGCTGGAGAGATCAGGGAGCTCTGAAAGGAGTTCTGCGATATCTGGGGAGCCCTGAAATGAGATACAGACCTCTGGAAGGGTTGAATTCTTCAAGCATTAGACTCAGTTCAATCAAGAAAATGTCCTCAACAGGCTCCAAATCTGCATTACTGAAGAAAAGCTGAAAGGCAGAAAGAGGCTCTCAAAGCATGGTTCCTTCCAAGTGGGTGAACTGTTACAAGTGTCATGAATCTAATTTTTGTGCAGCCTGGTGGTAAATTTCACAATGCTCAAAGAACAGGAAGAGGACACTGACCTTCACTGCATACACCTGGAAGAAGACCGGCTGCAAGCCCAGACGAACATAGTACGCAATCACGTCAAGGATGAACAGCTCAGAGACTGTAGATTTGCTTGGAGAAGAGGGCTGTGTGGGATCAAAGACGACTGCATCAGTCCAAACCAACTGCCAAGTTACCTGCTATTTCTGTTAGCTTCCTGATCATTCCTGATATTTCACCTGCTTGGTTAATTAGGCAGCCAAGGGATGATACACATAACTCATGTTGTATCTACAACACTAGAGCCAAGAAAGTGAAATACTAAAAAAATAAAAAATAAAATTGGCCATTCTATTCTACCTCTATTATGAGTTGGAGAGGAAGAATTAGCCTTTCACCGGCCAGCATGCTAAATGGATGTAAGTCTAGATCAGGGGTTGCCCACATGGTGTTGTTGGACTATAATGCATATATTTCCTGATGATTCACCATGCTGGCTGAGGCTGATGGGAGCCTCAGGGTTACCCTTGGTCTAGGTATACGTAAGATCTGGAAGTACTTGGCCCTTGCTTCTGACTGAGCACCAGCCTCAGTGACAGTTCCTTCTGCCATCTGAAGAACATTCCAAAAATCCCCATTGCTGTTTCTAAGGCAGAGGTGGGGAACCTGTGGGCCTGCAAATGTTGCTGGACTACAACTCCCACAGTCCCTGACCATTTGCTCCTGCTGGCTGGGGCTAATGGGAGTTGGAGTCCTTGGGTTCCTATCCCTGTTCTAAGGAATACAAGCAGAAGGAAGGGCTCCTCTCCTACCATGGTGGCCAGCTTCGGAATCATGTGACAGAGGGTGTTAATGTTGCTCTCGTACCATGGATCAGCTCTTCCAAGGTAAGCAGCCAACTCACAAGGCTCTGTCTGGTCAGGCAGAGCACCTTCCTGGAAGAGAAGTAGAAGAATAAGCTCACCAGCACAAAGAGCATAAGAACGTGGTAGGAAGAGGATGGCCACAATTTAGCTCTGTCGTCCTCTGCATGGCCCTGAGCTGCTCACCTCGGTGGGGGAAGATGTGGGTTGTTCCTCCACAACAGGCACATAGTAAAATTGCACTTTTAGCCTTGGTGTAAGAAAGGCACGTCTGCTCTCCCGCTTCCTGGAAATGAGGAAGGGAAAATTGTTCTTAGGTCATCCCAGTATTTCATCTCTTGTGGTGGAGAGGACACAGGTGGACCTGTGCACATAGTATTCTGATAGCCACAAATAATGGTATGTAGGGGGAGGAATCCATTTCATTCTCTATCCGGGAAGAATATGGTTCCCACTATTTCCCATGGAACCCCTTGGTATGTTCCTTCCCCTCCCCCCGCTGCCCCTAGCCTAGCATAAAACTTCCCATTAAGTCATGCTGAGCACCCTAAAGAGACTTGCCTGTGCCCTTGCCATTTTCATACTAACACCTTGTTCTAATCATGACCATGCTTTCACATCAGCAGTGCCTAGAACAGGGTGGTCCAACACATGGCCCCAGGGCATAATGTGGCCCTCAATACCTTTTTGGAAGCCTTTGGCAATATTTGACACCCCCGCAGGCCCAGCCCTTGCACCACCCTTCCTCCAGCCTCCTCCCCAAAGCCTAGTTAGTGCTTGGGATGGAGGTGGGAGTGCTCTAGGACCCTGCCAGAGCCTCATGCCTCCTTCTCAAACCCTGGTGCCTCACTTTGGGAAGGCAGTGTGAGGGCTGGGGGGAGGGAAGCAGCAAATTTTGGGCTTGCTTCCTACACACACACACGACAAGGCAGTGTCAGACTCTCCAAGTGTCCCTATTTTCCAGGGACAGTCCCACTTTTACAGAAGCTGCCCCAGTTTCTGGTTTGATCTTGGGATGTCCAGTGTTTACTTAGGATGTCCCTATTTTAATCAGAAAAATATTGGAGAGTATGGATTTATCCGACCCCTGAGCCACCTGAAAGCAGCCTTGTATAGGGAAGTTTTCTTAATATTTAATGTTTTGTTATGTGTGTGTGTATATATACACAATATATATATTGGAAGCCACCCAGAGTGGCTGGGGAAACCCAGTCAGATGGGTGGGGTATAAATTATTATTATGGAATAGGATGTCCCTATTTTCTTCAGAGAAAAGTTGGAAGATATGGGCAGTGTGTGGCCCATGGGTTCCATGTCAAAGTATTATTGTGGCCAACTTGGTATGAGAAGTTGGACCTCCCTGGCCTAGAAGGAGATTCTGCAACTCCACCACACAGAAACGGGAACTCTGTCCCAAACACATCAAAACACTCCCTCTTCTCAAAGTCATTGTGACAGTCACTTACCTCAGGGAGTAATAGGCCTGGGCTAGGCGCCCCAGAATTCTGTCATCACCCAGTACCAAGACACGAGCTGTGTGCAGCCGTTTCAGCTGAGCCACCGGCTCCATGACGCTACCCCCAGATTTCCGATGCAGCTTCCCAGCAGGCTTTGCTCCTTGCCCATTAGAGCCGCTCTGTAGGAAAGCAAGGCTGTCCAGAGGAGACCCCTTCTTCTTCATGCAACCTTTCCTCTGGAGCCGAGAGTGCTCAGCGTCAGCAGTGCAAGAAGACTGATTTTCATCGCCCAGATTGGGCAGGTCTCGCTCAATCCCACTGTCGTTGGAGAGCACAGAGAAACGTGTCTGCTCACAGCAGTCAAAGTCTGGCCCCATATCCTGAAACTCAAAGATATCCAGTTCTGGACTCAGGGAATCCTGTTCACAGGATTGACTTGGCGAACGGAGGAATAGCACCAACTCCTTCCCTAAAATGAAGAGATAGTTTGTGAAATGCCTAGAAGGCCATCATAATTCTTGAATCGTCACATGGCACAGTGTGGCATTGTCTCAACACTACAAAAGTAAAGTTTCTTGCCCACATTCATAGGCTAGACTACTTCAGTCTATGTGCACATACGCAACATGTTTTAATATAATGTAGGCCGCCTCCTGACACGAAAACACTACCTTATTGGTTCCCATCCTTTCCCCTGAGATGGTTAGAGCCAATCAAAATATTCAGGAGGAAAAACATGTTACCTCCCTCCTGGGATTCTACAACCTCAGAATACAGGTGAGTAGTTCCCCCATGTTGAAAGATAAGAGCTCTTATATTTATCTTATCTTTCTTTATTTTAAAGAAAGTAGGCATGGCAAGGATAAACACATGTTATGAGCTGTACACTCTTTAAGAGGCATGCTTAAACTGGTCAATTTTATTTTGAAAAAAAGGGGGGAAATCACAGAGCCCCCCTCAGTGTAGAATATGCTTCTAATCTGGATCAGAGCCTCATGCAGGTTTTCTTCTGAGAAACAGTCCCCTCCTCACTGCCATTTGCCCCCCAAAAGAACTGTCTGCAGTAAACTACACCTGGTATGGTAGCCAAAAGGAAACCAGAAGGGGCCAAAGACACGTTGCTTGCAGTGACCACAGGGACACTGCATTCCTGGAGTGACTCCGCCCTGCTTGCCCTCTCACAGAGTGACAAAGGCTGCTTCCAAGTGAGATACAGGCCATGAGAACAGACACTCACAAAGCTGGTCTTCATCTCTCCACAAGTGGAAGCTGATGTTAGGGTTGGGTAAAGGGATGCCTGAACTTTTTTCTACTGCAGTCTTCTCCACATCTGTAGGACACAGATAATTTTTTTTTGTTAATCTTTCAGTTTCAAGGAGTAAAGTGAAGGCCAGACGAATAAAAGCAGAGACTAGGAACTACACTAGAGGTCGAGGGAAACATACGGTAAAGGGAAAGTGGAAGTCCATGGGCTTTTTAAAAAAACAAAACAAAACCGTGGCTCATTTGCCCTGCATGAGCTGATGAAGAGCCTTCTTATAATTAAGCTAATGTAGAAAAATGTGAAGCAACTAGCCAGAGGCAAAATAACAGTTTCTTCAGGGCAATGAACAGCACCAATTCCAGATACAGTGGTACCTCGGGTTAAGTACTTAATTCGTTCCGAAGGTCCGTTCTTAACCTGAAACTGTTCTTAACCTGAAGTACCACTTTAGCTAATGGGGCCTCCAGCTGCTACCGTGCCGCTGGAGCACAATTTCTGCTCTCATCCTGAAGCAAAGTTCTTAACCCGAGGTACTATTTCTGGGTTAGCGGAGTCTGTAACCTGAAGCGTACGTAACCCAAGGTACCACTGTAATCAGAAAAAGCCTTGTGATTGCCAGAAATACACATTTATCCATTATATTTCACGTTGTGGGGAAAAGATGTAAGTTTTATTTAGTGTAGTTGCCTGCTGGGTGATAACTAACATTTAAAAGTGTCAAATGACATCAATGTAGGTGAACGATGATGTTTCACATGCAATGCGTAATGGTTAGAGTGTTGGACTAGGAGTTGAGAGACCAGGGTTCAAACCCCTCTTCAGCCATGAAGCTCACTGGGCGACTTTGGGCCAATCGCTCTCTCTCACCTTAACCTACCTCACCGGGTTGTTGTGAGGAAAAATGGGGAGGGGAGAACTAACATTTCCTTGGAGGAAAGGTGGCATAGAAATGCAATAATAAATAAATAAAGCATTGTGTCGGAAGCTTATGATATCCCTCTTCGTTGATTTGGGGTGACCAGTAATATCACCTCTTACCATTGAGCAGACCCCCAAATTATACTTGGCACTTTTGCCCATTTAGCCTTCTTGTCTCTCACCAGTACAGGGTCACACTTACTGAACAGACACACAAGTTTCCTTCTCTTCAGAAATCACTTTGAAGTTGGTCTTTTTTAGTACCAAGGACTGCATGCAAATATCTATACAAGGAGGTGATCCTGAACAAAGCACAGAGCCACAAGACACAATCCCCTTTGGGTGCATAAATCAGTTTCCACCCTTTCAGCACCTAAATCAATGATTTTGCCTTTCACACTGTGCTGTGGGAAGCTAAGCCCACAAAAGCAACTACAATAAGGGCTCAGGACTCAGTCCCAGATGAAGCGCAGGGACTGGGGTCCTTTTTCACATCCCAGCCTCGTAGGACCACACTTACCTTTCTCTGAAGTGCTCAGCAATGTGCTGTAGATTTTCCCCAATTCTTCAACATATTGATTGTATTCTGCACTCATATCTCTTCCTGCGTGTTCAGTGGCTGCCATCACTTGCTGAAAATAGTGCTCAGTCACATCTAAGGGCTTTGCCTGTCACAGGGGGAAGGAGTAATGAATCATTGCTGGAATCAGTGTTTCTTTTTCAAGGGGTACTCAAGGGTACACAGTACCAACACCTCTTTTTGTTGTTGTTAAAAAGTTGGGCACTTACTGTAACAACTTAATGGTGAGTACTGGCACCTATTTTTCTAGGGGGGGGGGGGAGTCCTGGCTGGAATGAAGTTCACAGACTGCAAACACCTATTCAAGCTTTTTTTCTTTATAGCAAATTACGCTACACATGTATGGTACTCGCAATACTCAGCTCTCCCTAACTCAAAAACAATTTTGTCATTGACATGTATGAACACATGGGGAAATGGGTAGACATGCAGCACCTGACAGCACTGCTAGCAGGTTTCTTAAAAGTATTCTTAAAACTTTGTTCGCTTCTAATATTTCTTATTAAAACTTGACCTTTTAAGACTTTGGGAGTAATTTCCTTCCTTCTGTTTCCTAAGCTTCCCTTCGCCCCCATCTGTACTCCAACAAATCTTGTTAAAATGCCAACAGACAATTCAATTTGGGATAAGTGTTTTATTTCTGGCTCAAGGAAGGCAATAAGTGCCAAAGGCAAGAGAACAGACTTTCATAGAACAATCTCTCTATGTGCCTACTTAGACATAAGTCCCAATGAGTTCAATGGGGCTTTCTCCAATGTAAATGGTTGGACTGCAGCCTCTAAGTACTTTCTCATTGGCACAAAGTCCCAGTCAAGGAGCAAAAGATAGTCAAACAGCTTCAAATAAATGTTGGAGAGGATGTCAAGGAACTGGTACATCTGCCTGCATGTGGTGGTCATATCCTCTAGTGGAGGAAAATTTGGGAAAATATCTTAAACAATATTAATAACATAACTAAAACAAAATACACTTAAGCCTCCAAGTACTTGAAATACTGTTTTCCAAAGGACTGATAGTCTACAACACATAAGAAAATGTTTTCATATTCCTCAGCAGCAGCAAGAGCAATAATTACAATCAGTGAAAATGTTTGGTGTATCTGTCAAGTTTGGTGTATTTGTCAAGGCTAGGGTTCAAATTCAGAGGCTTTGGGAACACTTATTAATGGACAAAGTCACCAAGAACATGGCAGTTGCTAGAGGGGATGCAGAGCCTGAAACATTCATTAAAAACTTGCAACATTCTATACAATTTGGAACCTATTTTTTGATATGTTTCCATGAGTTCAATTGGCCATACTCCCAGGTAACTTTAGGAATTCTAGAGATGGCTGTCTTGGTGGTGGTGGAACTAATCAGGTCTGTGGCTCAGCATTAACAAAGTTTCAGTCTGGACGTATAACTTTGCAAGAAGACTAACAAAACCCCAAGAATCAGCCACTTGCCATAAGATTCATTTGCTTTCTTTCCATCAGTTAATGTACCCTTTTACACAGTGGGGAAAAGGTGATCTGTTTGTTTTTTGTCTATATATGCCAGAGTGTACTGGATGGAGTGGTGTTCTTAAGCCCACAAGTTGTTTTGCTTAAATCTCTACCTTCTACAGTTTTCATCTGAAGCAACACTGAGTAACCTTTGCTCACACATCCACCCCCAGTATGAGAATAATAGTCTATGGAGTAACTGTATAATGGCAGCCCTCCAGATGGGAGGCAAGTGACTGGGAATGTCTGGCATTTCTGCTTATGGAATTTCATTTATTTCAATGAAATCTTTACAGTACCTGAAGAATGCTGTGCACGTTCTTAACGTGACCGTGTTCCTTCAGCACTGTTTGGAAGGCACGTTCTATCACACAGAGCATGCAGGACTTCATACACTGGGACATCTGAGCAGCCTTGATTTCATGAAACATGAAAACCCTGGGGAATGAAGAGTTAACATATATAGAGACAGCCATACATTAGTGCAGATTTTGTGTGTGTGTGTGTGTGTGTGTGTGTGTGTGTGTGTGATAAATATGTCACTTTAAGACAGGTGAGAGGCCCTATACTTACTTTTCCTGATAGGGGAATGAGTCGTTCTTGAGACTTTGCTCTGCAGAAACCATTCTTTGGTATAATGCTCCTAATGAATAAAATAAGCATCTAAATAGCAGTCAAAGTTTAAAGGTCGATGGTTTGGTTCTGGTATAACTAACCACACCATTGATAATGCTGTCGTAACATTGGTTTGAAATGGAATCAAGTCCAAAAGTGAGACTACAAACTGCATGAATAGGTGGGGAAAGAAATCTTCAAGGAAGTCCCAAGCGAAAGGTGGAAAGGCAAATGCTTCTTTTCCAGAGTTTTTACATGCAATGAATAGATCATTTGCAATAGTCCACATATAATATAATTTCTTGCATGGAAGTGTTACAAAAGTAACTAGAAATTTGGAACATTTGAAGTGGCTTTTTGCTATGGGCTCCTGGCTACGAAAAAGCTTTGGAGCATTCTACTTCATGAAGCTTATTTGGTACAATAACCTGAGAAAGTCAGGTAAATCAAATACATGAGATGCCACATCTCATAACTTGAACTTGGTACGATAAGCGAGCTGTAGTCATCCATTATTGAGCAATTAAAGTTGTTCATTAATAAGTTGGTTGCAGTATTTGAACGTAAGCCATGCAAGGGCATTTTTATACATCCTTCAAGCAATGTTTGTTAAAAGAAATGCAGGTTGCCTTTCAGAAAGCAATGTTTCTGGTCCTGTGTTGGCTTATCAGTGTCAAGGAAAGTGTGAACCATGATAAGAGCATCCCACTTTGGTTGGTTTCCAGCAGGTCCCAACTGACAGAGGGATGAACACATCCTGCCATCCCAATTATGAGTGCTCTTCTGCTTTACCAATTCCCCCCCACCTCCCCAATGGTCCTCAGGTCCAAGAAACAAACCAAAAGAAAGCAAAAAGACTGTGGAATATTGCACACCTGGTATTGTCCGTTCCAGTTTTAGCTGCCGAGCATAATCCAGGCCAATGGTGCAGTACGGTTTGGGCAGAGTGAGTAACTTCTTGCAGAAATCGTACACTCTCTCATACAAATCATCAGGGATGCAAGGTGCCTGGAGCAGCAATGGGAGAACAAACTTCGGTGTAGAAATTATTTAAATATGAGAAGAACCCTGTAGCATTGGCCAACAATCACCAGCCCAATTCACCCCTGGTATCAGTGGAATCAGGCCTATTCGCATCTGCTGTTTGGTGGAATCTGGACTGAGCACTCCAACTATACTGAGAAGATGGTTCATCAAGATCCATATGTTTCCCTTTGCAGAGTAGCTGTACAAGGATAAATGCTTCTCTTACTTTATTTGCTTTATTTGGTGACCTCAGGGAATCTTGAATGATTACAAGGAGGCGGGGGGGGGGGGGAGAAAGCAGTGTCTGAGTCTAAGATAACCATATGTTTCCCTGTCATTTTACTCTCCAGGGTATGAAAATGCAGCTATCCTGAGATGCCCACAGCTACTAAACATTTCTTCAAATAAAAATGTCTTTCGCTGTCACTATTTCCTTATTGCAGACTTCCATTTTCAATAAAACTGTGGGTGTTTTCCGCTCCAGAATTTTCACTATGCTGCATTTTATGCTGGTATTTCACCATCTTTCCACAGGGAGCAAATGTAATTCTCCCAAGGTGTCTGCAAGCAAGGACAGCATCACTGCTAATGTATGTGCTTCACAAGAGATTAATACATGAATTATGCATCTTTTATGCATGCAGACATATGGTAATGTTGGAGAACCTCTGGTTATAAACGGACCATTAATCACCTGCATCCCACCACAGAGATGTTGTTGAGTCGTGTTCTCCCCCTCTTACCATTGATTTTAATGAGTCAGTTCTTTTTAAACTTGAGCAGCACAAGAAAACGTGGCCATCCATAAATGCATTTCACACTGTTGTCTGACACTCTGACAATATCCAGTGCTTACCCATTCCTACAGGGGAGAGGTGCTAGGGCTCAAATCTAACTAGAAGTCAGACCATTTTAGCTTAAACACTCTGCTCCTAAGCCCCAGAAGTATCCCAGCAAGGAGGAAAAAACATGCTGCACATGCTTAGAGGCACCCTCTCTTGCACATTTCACACATTCCTAGAATTCAAAATAGAATCTCGAGTGGTATCCATGGAAACCTAAGAGCTGTTGGCCATAGTGCAGGCTGACACCTCACATCAACTCCCAGCATGGAATTCCTGTGCTATCACAACCACATGAATTTATAATTCTCACCTTTATTAATGTGTACATCAGCGTGTGAAGCAAAGGGATGATGTACTGCCGATAGTTGCATCTTTCTGCCTAGAGAAAGCAAACGGTTACACTGAAGATTTTCCAAGAATGTGAGGCTGATTTTGGATCCTCTGCTGTCACAAAACCACATGAGGGAGGAGGGCTGGCAGCTAGAACAACAGAGCACTTGATAGCAGAGACAACTCTAGGTGGAACATTGCCATGGTACCAGCCAGACCTCAGCTGGACTGTGCGTTCAGTTAAAGACTTACCCTTGACATGCTTAGGAGAGATTTGAGGGGGGGGGGAAAGATCTATGAATATAAAGCCTAGGTGGAAAGCTCAAAGCAGCTGTGACATCTTTGGTCATCATTTTGCAGGTTTTTAGAACACTACAAAATCCTGCAACATCTGCTTGGGGGGGGGAATAGTAGAATGAGCATACACATCATTGATCTCCCAATGCTCTGTAAGTATACTATCTCCAGCCAACCTAAAGATCAGTTTTTCTGCAGGAAGAATGGCCTCTGATGAGAGAATAAGAAGGACCAGAAATGGCAGGAAGGTGCAGGATAAACAATAAGGAACACCGGGGCAGCTTGTTCCCTACAAACACTACAGAGATTGTGAATGATGTCAGAAGCAGGCTGCATGGTATATATATATTTTAAGCAGAATGCAACTCAGCCTGCAACTGCATTAGAGTTTTGATCCTATGTATTGGAGAACCAGCAACACAGTGGAATATTCAGTGCTGGACAGATATGGCAAGCAGCTCTGGTCTTGGTTCCCGCTCCCTTGAGAAGATGATGGGTGACATAGAATCAGGACAAGACATAGGAGAGGAAACTGTTTTGTTCCAGGCTCTGGCTACCCTGAATTTATGACTGAGCCAATGAGCCTTGATAGAGCATCTAATATTTGGAAGTGTCTGAAACCAATTTGAAGAGCAGCATATTAATTAAATCACATTTTTTTTCCACAGCAATAAACCACAGATTCATATTCATGAGAAAGGCTACATGTGGACTGTGGAGACAACTCCCAGCCCTTTGTTTCCTTCTGTGGACATTCTCACCCTTTCCAGTTCTTTCACCAGAATTTTGATCAAGAGGGCTCCATTGCTGGGATTCCTGTCAATCTTCTTGTGCAAAGTCCATCTCAGCATCCCTGAAAGAAGGTGGGAAGAGAACCAAAGTTAAAACAGCTATCAATGTTTCACTGGGTCAGGAATCAGAAAGAGACAAGAGCAGAATATTGCAAAGAAGGAAAGTGAGTTGCACTTATAGAAGAAGAGGAGTGGACAGGACTGAACCATGAACAAAAGCAGCTCTTCCCTCAAGGTTTCCACATATTATTTTATTTAATTATTTATTAGGTCATTCATTTGATTTCTGACTTGCCCTAAGGTCCCAGGGCAGGTTACAGCAGTTTGTACTTGGAAAACATATTCTTTATCACCAAGCTATGGCTCCTTCTCTCTACAATTGTTGCCAGTAAGGGAGAGTTTTACTGGTGACCTTATTTTGTCTGGAATCAACCAGGTACCCACACCCAGTCATATGCATCCATATGGGTAGGTATCTCAACAGGACCAAAAAACCCAGGAAATGCCAACACAGCTGGCCAAACCTAAAAAGTCATTTTCTTTTGCTCTCACTAGCCATGGGAGAGGCGTTCTCAGACACACTGCAAAACTCTTCAGTGCTCAGTGATGAGCTGGGGCACACAGGTCACTGGCTCTTACCTCTCTCACTCTGGAAGGCTGGGTGGTGGCCATCAAGTTCACGAAGGAGGGCATGCACACTTCGGAGGAAGTCAGACTCAACCTCTTGACAAAGGAGAGAAACAGGGTGTGAGGAACAAGATAACTCAGCGTCTTCTTCTTATTTGTACTTAACAAACCAAAGCCTTACCAACAAATGGGTAATGCTAGTGGTTTGCAATCAACACTGCAAGCTCCTTTTTGAGCAAATACATGATAGAGTAGCACAGGAATAATGGCCAGCAGATAATGGATGAGCTTTTCATGGATCAAAAGGTGCAGGCACCCCTGTCTCCTTGTATCCAACCAGTTATCACTGATGTTATAACAGCTTTGATGTTAACTAGGACCCTCGTACCTACGGGACCGCCTCTCCTGGTATGCCCCACAGAGAAACTTACGGTCTTCAAATAAAAACATCTTGAAGGTCCCAGGCCACAGAGAAGTTAGGCTGGCCTCAACTAGAGCCAGGGCTTTTTCGGCTGTGGCTCCGATCTGGTGGAACGCTCTGTCACTAGAGACTAGGGCCCTGCGGGACTTGACATTTTTCCGCAGGGCCTGCAAGACAGAGCTGTTCCACCAGGCCTTTGGCCAGGGCACAGCCTGACTCCCTTCCTCGGCAATCTTCGTGGAGCTCTGGCACAATGGTTGCCAGTGGCTTGATTTGAATCAATTTTATAATGAATGATTTTAGAGTGTTGTTTGTGCTGTACTTCTGTACTGTTTTATTGTTGTTAGCCGCCCTGAGCCTGGCTTCGGCTGGGGAGGGTGGGATATAAATAAAATTTATTATTATTATTATTATTATTATTATTATTATTATTATTATTAACTCTCCCAAACAAGAGAGTGTAGGTAGGCATTGCCTTTGGTTATTACCAGTGAAAAACTTGCTCCCATAATATATAATTCCCATCCGTTACCTCTCAGTAAATGCTTACACAACTGATGAAGGGGGGGGGGGAATGTAATTGTTGTTATACTCCTACTGAAGGTGGGATCCTGGCACTGGTAGGGTAGCACAAGCTAATCAGGTCTATATCTGCCTGTTGGAAGAATAAATAATACAGCCAGCTTTACCCATGAGCTGCTGAAGTTCCCACTAGGTCTAACATTCCATCTGATGAAATGGGCTTATGCTACAATAAATCTGTGCAACTTGAAGCAGTCAAGAGCCTCTTTTTGTGTGTTTGCTGCATCAGACTAACACAGCTGCCCCTTCGAATTTTATTTCTTTCTTTCTTTCTCTCAACTGTGCAGTGGGGGAACTAGAGACACTCAACTTTTCTCACCTAAACACCTCATGTTCAGAGAGCAAGCAGAAGCCGATACGGCACTTTGAGATGCTTCTGTGAAGATGAGACTAATGATCATAACAATAACAACAGTAACCTGGGTTATCCATGGTTGGGCGGATGTCGCAGCAGGTGGTCGTGAAGTTATCTTTTCCAGCACTTCTGGGAGAACTGGGTGGCCAGAGGGTCCAGTTTCACTGAGCATGACCTAGTATCCTCTAGCACTTCTGCAAAAAAAAACCCAAGATGGCGGTTGAGAGTGCTTGAATTCCATGTTTAATACCAGGGACCTGACACTGAAATGATAAGTAGCCATGTTAGTGTGTTGCGGCAAAAACAAAAAAGAGACTTATGGCACCTTAATGCGTTTTGTTATTGTATCCACTTTTGTGGATTACGGCCAACTTATTTCACACTAAGCTTATTTTACCCCAAAATTTGTTGGTGTAAGGTGCACCAGGCTCCATGAAAACATAGGGAAGGAGACAGTGTGGTTTTCATACTGTAGTTCCAACATTCAGTGTGCACCTCTTGTTCAAGAAGCAACAAGCTACCTTATAGCATGCACCACTGGATGGTGTTCTCAGGAAAAGGGATCTAGAAGATGAGTGTTATAATTCACAATGGCACAGAGAATATGTGGGTAAGCTGTGGCCCTCAAGATTTTTTGTTTGACTACAACTCCCATAAGCCCTGACCATTACCTATCCTAGCTGGGGCTGATGGGAGTTGTAGTCAACAACATCTGGCATGTCACAGGTTCCCCAGTACTGGCATAGAACTTGGAGAAATCGCTGCCATAAATTACTGGTATTGTGCATGCTGGATGAAGGGCGTGTGTGGTTGTTAAGGAAGTTGGCCAGACTCTTTCCAGAAGGAGATATATCCTCAGATCAACATATTTGTAGCATTTATATTTCATCTTCACCTCCCCCCCCCCAAGGCAACATAGGAAATCAATTTCTAGATGATTAGCATCAGGAGATATGCCCAGGACAAGGGCTTGGTCAGAATGTCAATAACTCTGCTAGAAATAAAGAAAGGTCCACTTACCCAGAATACTACAATGTCCTTGGCATCAGGCAGCGGCAAGACAGCAATCTCTACAACCACACCCAGGCTCTCCTGCTGGGATGCTGTCGGATTTCTTTGGAAGCTGCCAATCTCCGTCAAGTGGGAACACGCCCAAGACAAACTTGCTTTACCTGCCTCACCAGTACCAGCCAATACCTGCAAATATTTGAGAGAGAGCGAGAGAAAGAAAATCAGAAAAAGGAATGTGTGGGCTCCTCTTTGTCCATAGTTCCCCATCGCCTATGACCACATTTGTTTCACTTGTTGCAGATAAAGCCAGGGGAACAAGGACAGTTCTGTTAGTATTTACAGTTGCCCTGATAACATTATTCTCTTCAAAGTGATTTCCTAAGGCTTGAAAGGAAACTCTTTTCTCTGATTGTATTCTTTGCCAATTATAACACATTCTTCAGCAGCAGCCACAGGCATCCTGCTCAGGTGGGCTGTCCCAGTGTTATTTGGTTCACCTGTCTTCCGTTTCCTCTGTGTTCCAGCTCCCCTGTATATTCTGCCAAGATTCTTGGTGATATCCCAGGACCACTGGCCCATGCTATTTAGTGCAAAGCCAAGATAGTAAAATGCCTTTATTGCTTGGTCATTGCACCACACTATATTGGGGTGGGCAGACAGTTGACTGGGGTGTCTGGTCATTTGCAGTAGATTGGCAAAGATTTCTGACTCCCAATTATTTAACAATGGCAGCAGCAAAAAGGTGCCTTCTTTGCCCTCTTAAATTAAGATTGCTGAAATTATGAAAGGTTGAGTAAACCAGAGTGGGCTTTTCCCCCCACAAAAGAACTGTGAGCTCATTTTGGTCCTGGAACTAGTTAACTAACTAGAATGTGCTCAGACGCACCCTGCTTTTTTAAATTCTAATTTTTTTGTCCTTTGCTCCTGGCTCAAGTTAGTACGTTGTGGGATTTTAGTAAAAACAACAACAACAGACTAGCTCCAAAAAGCCTGAAGTTTTCTCTATCCCTGCAGTAAATGATGCTCACCTTCTCTGAGGCTAGGCTGCCCTGCAGAGATTCCAGCAGTTGTGCTCCAGGACTCACTTCAAAGGGAACCTGAGGAGCAAAACCAGAGACACGACATTAATTTCTCCTCCTCAGTAGCAGAACCAGAACTGTAATCTTTGCAGCCTTTGAAACATGAGTAGAGTCACACCAGTAGTTGTTATGCTAGCCCCTGCCCCCTCTTGCATCCAAGTTCATATAGGAATGACTCACTTCAGGAACAGGCATAGGAGTAACAACTTCTAGAGCATGGGGATAGTCAGTGTGATGCTCTCCAGATGATGATAGACAACAGCCCACATCCATCATTCCTGACTATGGGCCACTCTGTCTGGAGCTGATGGGAACTGGAGTCCAACAACATTTGGAGGTTTCACCACTTTGGCTACTCTTGTTCTAGAGGGGTCGCTCATATTAATCTGTTGTAGCAAAAACAACAGAGTGTCTTGGGTCAACTTAAAGACTAACAGATTTATTGTGACATATGATGACATTAGATGGAATCTTCATCAGATGGATGAAGACATAGATAGGCTGTTGGGGTAACACACCACCAAAAAGCTGCCCACCAGGAGATAAAGTTGCATCACAACTCACTCACAAACCCAAACTTTTCTTATCCAGATTTAGAAAAACAGCTCTTTGAAGTGCTTCACCAGATAATTAAACCCTTTAACCCCACCTGCAATTATACAAGCAACGCCAAGTTGTTGTTAAATTGGAATTTCTGAATAGAGAATAGTATTCTTTTGGAATTATATCAGACAGCCCATGGATCCATCGAGCCCAGTACGGTCAATACTGACTGGAAGTGGCCCGCCACGGTTTCAGACAGGGGTATTTCCACACAAGGGATTGAACCTGGGACTTTTTCCATGTTAATCATTTCATGTCCCACTAAGCCACAGACTGCCCATTCCCATTTTGCCATTCAATTATCCAATTCCATTTAAGAATTCAGTTCATTAAAATTATTACTGGACTACTTATGCATAATACTGAATAGGTTTGAAAAATAAAACCCGTTTGCAGAATTGGCTGATCACTTTTGACCATTGATGTATGTTCAAAGCAGTTCTCCCCTATTTGTACCGTCAACACCTACTAGCCTGAAGCTTTCTCTCCCATCAGAGATGGTCAGCATCAGTCATTACTGTAGAGTGACACAGTCATTCACAGAAGCAGCCCCAAGGGGCCACTTTGCCATTTCCGCCGTTCTATTTTTAAGACCCCGTTCAGGCAGAAGTGATTACAGACAGCCTAGCTTCCTCTTCACACCTTCCCTTCAGTGACGGCTGAGCTTACAAGAACCCCAACCCACAAGGCTCTCATGCTGTCACAACAAAGAGTCACGCTAACCTGCCTCAGATTTTTCATATTCTCCATCAGGCCTGAATAGTGCTGTCAAAGAGCAAGCAATGAAGCAACGAGGAGAGCATTTCCCAGCATTCCCTGGGAACTATATGTGTTGTGAGGGAAGCCATATTGGACCCTATTCTTAGCTAAGCCATTCAGTTCATAGAAAATACTACATTTTGGGTGTGGGGGTGGGGGTGTATATATATATATATATATATATATATATATATATATATATATGGGACGTGGGTGGCGCTATGGGTTAAACCACAGAGCCTAGGGCTTGCCGATCAGAAGGTCGGCGGTTCAAATCTCCGTGACAGGGTGAGCTCCCGTTGCTCAGTCCCTGCTCCTGCCAACCTAGCAGTTGGAAAGCACGTCAAAGTAGATAAATAGGTACCGCTCCGGCAGGAAGGTAAACGGTGTTTCCGTGCACTGTTCTGGTTCGCCAGAAGCGGCTTAGTCCTGCTGGCCACATGACCCGGAAGCTGTATGCCGGCTCCCTTGGCCAACAAAGCAAGATGAGTGCCGCAACCCCAGAGTCGGTCACAACTGGACCTAATGGTCAGGGGTCTCTTTACCTTTACATATATATATGTATATATACCTCTGATAATGAAGAATGTTATAGAAGTCCCTGTGGATCTCTAGATGTTGGACTGCAACACCCAGCTTCCCCAACCATTTGGTTGGCTAGAGCTGATGGGAACAGCAGTCCAACAATAATCAGTTTCTTCAACCCCAGTGCCAGATTTATACACAAGTTAAGTAAACTACAGTTTAGGGCCTCAGATCGTGGTGGGCGGGGCTCTAAATACACCAATTTAAAGTTTTACATAACTGATCAAAAATAAATGAAATGGGATGTAGACTCTAAAGCAGATTTTATCATTCTGGTATGACAAAAATGTACTTAATGGCCACACAATTATTTGTTGCCCTTTGTTTATAAATCCGTGCAGCATGAACTACAATATAGTTTTTATATACGCTAAGTAAGAAATCACAATGTATTTTAATGTAAAGGTATTTCATATACAAGTTGTCTTATTCCAAGATATATGTTTCTATTAGATTGTCAGTTGTATGCTCGCCTACATATGGGAATATATTCAAATACAGTGGTACCTCTGGTTATGTACTCTTAACCTGAAGCACCACTTTAGCTAATGGGGCCTCCTGCTGCTGCTGCGCTGCCAGAGCACGATTTCTGTTCTTATCCTGAAGCAAAGTTCTTAACCCGAGGTACTATTTCTGGGTTAGCGGAGTCTGTAACCCGAAGCATATGTAGCCCAAGGTACTACTGTATAAAAGCTTCTTATTTATGTTTTCATTGTTCTTCCGCTTATGATAATACACATTTTGGGGTAATGCTGTGGGGTTTCTTAAACTCGACTTTGCTTATGGTCTCAGCACATCTTAATCCAGCCCTGCCCATTACACCACTTACTACAATTGACCTGCTTTTTCGAGACAAACATCTGTGATGCACCACTGCCACAGTAAGAAGAAAAGGGCTCAAGTCATTCTTTTCAGGAGGCACAGAGAAGCCATTTTAGTGGCATGAATACATCAGCATAGCACACAGCTAGCTGACAATTTCAGCCACAATTAGCTCTCGCACAATTCTTTTAATGGAAGAACACCCCACTGAAAAGCAGACATTTCTATTTGCCACGGTCTGCACCTGAACGTTGACACCTGAAGAGTTCAAAGATAAGGAACGCATTGTGAGACCGTAGGAAAGTGATCCCTTGTGTGGGTCAGAACAGAACTTCATTGGAATATACTGTCTTTGTAACATGAGGCTGAAGTTGCTTTTTGCAGTTAAGGTGCATCTCACAAACAAACAAGGCTCCTAAGTAAGGGACCATTCCTTGAAATAAGGATCATGGGACAAGCCTATCTGCTACAGTACACATCCATTACAAAACAAAGGGGTGGAGGAATATGCAGAGCTTCACTATGGTTAAAGAAACCCCTAAGTTAGGCATATTTATTCCTAATAATAATACAGTAGAAGAATAAAGAACTTCAACAAAACAAAAATAGGATGTGTGCTCATGAAAGCATAAGGCAACAGGAACTGATTCTCAGCTCTCTCCCTAAAGCTCAGCATATTTCACAAAAATAGATTATGGGAGGGCAAAAAGAAATGAGAGATACCTAAGTTCAAACTATCTTCCAAACATTCCGAGAAAAAGAAACTTGGTCCTGTAAAGTTTGTCGTTTAGAAATGAATAGGAGGGATTGGGAAATCAGAAATCTCTGGATTATTGTGTTTTAATTTGGAATGAGGGGAGACAGCTCTAAGGGCCTGTAGTTGCATAATCCACCTATGAATGGGTGGAAGTGTTAATGAATAAGCAAACTTAACAATTCCCTATTTGCTTTACCTATTGCCATATTAATAGCTGATTGCCTCCAATAAGGAATATCCTTTAGACGGATATGTCTATGCATCTGTGCATGCACACACATGGGGAGGAAGACAATGTAATGCTAAGTTGAACTCCCTTAGCGGTGTACTAGCTACGCTAGTGGAATGGGTTGTGCAAGAAAAGGCACCGGAATCCAGCCTGGTTCTCATGGCTGGTTGCTCAACAGATCTCTGTAGCCCTGATACTTTCTGTTGTACAACCAGCTTCTGCTAGCACAACGTTTGCTCTGGATTTCATGCTTGTACCTAAAGCTGCCGCCCTCATAATAAAGCCCCCTGCCCTTCCAAATGACAGAAAGTTACTGTTGTATCTTTGTACTGAGATACCTTTGTCCCTGCTAAACTGTCTGAAGGCTTTGCTGTCTTGCTGTGCTAATCAACTGGTTTTCTTAAAAGACCATAGAGATGCTATTGTGGAAAGGTTGGATCCTGCTACATCGCTAGCAGGTTTTACTGTCGATGAACTGGATTGGGGCTGATTGTAGAAATGCACTGAGGTGGTTATGGGAGGCTGGCCAGTGACTGATATGAAACATCAGGAACATCGCCATGCACACAAAAGACATATCCAACCCAAAGGTGCTTACAACTCCACCCTCCACACCACCATTTTGATGCTCCTTAGCATACGTTGTTTGAATAGGCTTCACAACAATCCTGCAAGGAAGGCCAGAATTACAACTTCAGAATAAATCCAGGCAAATACATGTCCTTCCAAGTGCCCAACGGAATGCATTATGCTATAGAGGCATGAAGACAGCGTAGGAAACTCTGCAACAGTTGCCCCCAAATAAAGTGATAATTGTTTTGACAGATAATTGTGGGAGCTTAGCCTTTGTCAGCTAACCATAAATCCCGGTGTAGAAGAGGATGTGGTCTCTATCATCCATGAAACCAAGACAGGCTGGCCACAGAATGGCTTGCTATGACTATATTACCAGCACTATGTAGGCCTTCACTATGCAGCCAGGAACTTTTAGCAACCTTTGCTGTGCTGATGTATACTTGCAAATTTTCCTTTGCCCTGAGGGAGCGGCTCATGGTTTGTTCCAATATTCAGTGCAGAAATGTGCATTTTCAGTTAGATTGTGTATGTTAATGTAATATGCATTTGAAAGATGAGGTTCTAGGAAAGTGCAAATGTGTGGCTTCAATTATGTTATCCTGCCTCCAGAAACAGATGTAGAAAATACATGGCATTCTCATGTTTCTTATGTTCACTCATTATTATTGCAGTTTGCACATGCAATGAGTAGATGAGGCTTCACACTCCATGGTGAAGCATTTTTATCTATGTCTGAACCAGAATAGCACAAAATTCTGGAGGTTCAAACTAATTCTTAAAGGTTGACTGAGAGAGAGAAATGAAAGTAGGCATCCGTTTAGCAGGGGTCAGCAAACTTTTTCAGCAGGGGGCCGTTCCACTGTCCCTCAGACCTTGTGTGGGGCCAGACTATATTTTTTTTTGGAGGGGGGAATGAACAAATTCCTATACCCCACAAATAACCCAGAGATGCATTTTAAATAAAAGCACACAGTATACTCATGTAAAAACACCAGGCAGGCCCCACAAATAACCCAGAGTTGCATTTTAAATAAGAAGACACATTCTACTTATCTAAAAACACACTGATTCCCAGACCGTCCGCGGGCCAGATTTAGAAGGCGATTGGGCTGGATCCGGACCCTGGGCCTTAGTTTGCCTACCCATGCTTTACTGGGTAGCAGTGGGGTTCCTATTCCCATTCTGAAGGTGACTCCTTGGAGAGCTACTGATATTTCTAATAGGCAACTATGCAGCCTGCCTCACAGGCTTGTTGTACGATCTGTTTGAATAAGGTATTCTAAGTAGTACCAAAACAGTGACAGGAAAGTCTTGGGCATGGGTGGGGCTGCCTATGTGCATCTGTGACACCCGCTGGGGTTCCTGACATTCAATGCAAAGCGTCGCTGAGTCTCTCCCAGCCATTTCAGTGTATTCAGAAGCTCAGCTCGTGGGCATGGCGGGTAGCAAAACCTGCAGGCCATTTTGAAAGATCCAAGCAGTCTCTCAGCATTTCGATGGTCATTTGGGAATTCAGTTGATGCTGCAGGCAGCAAAGCCTGTAGGCAATTCCTCAGGAATACAGCGATATTCTCAAGGTCCCCCTCACTATCATTCAGAATGGCAACTCTTGAAAAAGCTTTATTCTGAGGCCTGTGGATGAGGGTGCCGGATTCCAGCTCCTTTCTAATGCATTTCAATGGCCATTTGTAAAACTTAGCTGATTTTTATGTGGATGAATAAGCAACAGGTAATGGTACAATTTTGCAATTTACGCCAGTGCATTTCAATTGCTCTTCAGAAGTGCAATGTTCTTCTGTTTGGCCACTTCAGAACACTCTCTGTAGACTGCCTAAAGACCAATAGGAACCATGCAAACTACCCTTCTTTTAATACATTCTAACTGCCACCTTAACATTTCACATATTTCTATGGCAATACATTCAGATGGCTCTGCTCAGCGACAGTTATGCAAGTCATCACTGTCCATAGAGCTCTTTGGTGAATTTGGAATTCATGAAAGTAACATTTCAAGTTCATATTTGTTACCACTTACTGTGATGGTTAGAGTGGTTTAAAAAATAAATCAATCAATAGTTGAATGGCTATATTGCCAAACCAGAATGAACTTCAGTGGCAGGGATTATGTTAAGGGGTGGCTGAGCCTCATTCAGCATGGCCCATGGTCAGGGATGATGGGAAGTGTGCTCCTACAACATCTGGAGAGCCACAGGTTTCCCATCTCTGAACTCAGGAAGGTCTCACCATCTTAGAACAGCTCTACCCATTACAGTTGCTGAAAGAAACATACGTTAAGCACTGAGTTTCCGGCAGCACTCTTGCAATGTGTGAACATCATAAGCAACTGACAAATGGTAATATTCAAACAATCAGCGGGGGGGATGGGATCCCTCAGACTCTCAGGACAGTCTGTATGTGGCTGTACTTGAACAAAGGAACTTTAAAGAAAGACCGTAATGTGAAATCATCAAGAGGGTCAGTGCTATCACTTGTTGATTGAATTGGATTTTTATTATACTACATATGTTAATTGGCTTACCAATGGCCTGATGCCTGCAATATCAACATGTGTTTTGTGAATTACCACTGTTAATTATGTAATTATCGCTGTCTCTGTACTTTATGCAGTTCATTTCTCTTTGACCTCACTGTTTACAACCCCAAATGTGTAACGTACACACACAGCAGTAACCTAGGACATTTCATCTGATTAAATGGATCGTGTGCTAATGAATTTGCTGATGTGCCATAAGTGTTACTGTGGTTTTTGTGTATCTTTAGACATTAATATGTCTGGGAACATGTGTTTGGGAAAATTATGGTAACTTACCCAGTGCACATACACTAGATCTGCACATATTTATGTGCACAGGAGGTGTTTAATGTCAGAAACAGTGCTCCGCACATCCATTGTAATGTATTGAGTTCCTTTTATTTCATTTTTGAAGACTGCATTTCTAAAAAGAAATTTGGGTTAAACTTAACTGATTTTACAATGCTCAGCTAAGGGACTCTGCAGTTGGATGAGCTCTTGCAGATGGTCTGTGCTAAATGCACCAGGAGACAAGTGTCGCCAGTCCCTGCTTCACTGTTGCGACATACACATATTTTATAATATCAAAGTATATCCAACACAACAACTGTTACAAACAAGAGGCAAAAGGAGAGTTGTTGTTCTTTAATCAACCTTTTAAAAAGGTACACTCTGGCTGTACAAGATCAAAAGTTCCAAAGTACATCTGTAACTAGATACAAAAAAATGCTTTTATCTAAAAGCTCACTCTAGTCACGATGAAAGCCGCCCAACTAGCAACATTAAAACCCTCCAGGCTGTAAGGGAGTTTGTTTCTCAGGTAATTTTCCCTTGTTCCCAGGACCCAGTTCCCTGCAACAATAGTACATGTAACAGTAATCTAAAATACCAGAGCAAGTGAACCTTATATGGTTGAAAATCCAGTGGCAGAACAGGTTATAATGGCTGACATAATATCTATTAGGAAAGCAGAACAAAGCATAATTCCTGGCTGTAGGAAAAGAAGCAAAATCAGTACACTACTAATTCTGCCTTGTGCTTTCTCTTTCCTGTGATGACATTAATAAGGACAAGGCAGAAATACATGCTTATGCTATCTGTTTCATGTAGCCCAAAGCCAATTTCCATGCCAGGAGCCAACAAAGAAGAGAAGAAGAAGAGTTTGGATTTGATATCCCGCTTTATCACTACCCAAAGGAGTCTCAAAGCGGCCAACATTCTCCTTTCCCTCCCCCCCCCCACAACAAACACTCTGTGAGGTGAGTGGGGCTGAGAGACTTCAGAGAAGTGTGACTAGCCCAAGGTCACCCAGCAGCTGCATGTGGAGGAGCGGAGACACGAACCCGGTTCCCCAGATTACAAGTCTACTGCTCTTAACCACTACACCACACTGGCTCTCTACTTTGCTAGCATTATTGTTAAAGATTATTCAAGTAACATACGTGAAGCACTTGAAAGGCTCCAAAGGCACCATTTAAATGCTTCATATCCTTTTTAAGTACTGAAAAATAAGTCAGGAACTATTTAGGAACAAAGAAATCTACCCCATATCAAATCAGACCATTGCTCCATCTAGTGTCATATTGCCTGGATAAATCTCTCTCTTGTGTGCCAAACAAGAGCCTTTTAACTTAGAGCTGCCAATAATTGAACCTGGGACATATGTTCTCCGCCTAAGCTAGGGCCCTTCCCTACGGCAGGGTTCCCCAAATTTGGGTCTCCAGCTACTGTTGGACTACAACTCCCATCATCCCTAGCTAGCAGGACCCGTGGCCAGAGATGATGGGACTTGTAGTCCAAAACAGCTGGAGAGTAGAGACCCAAGCAGGGCCATCTTTACCTGGGGGTGCAAGGGGTGTGACATAAGCATAATAAAAGTTAATTTGGGGGCGCTGGGTGGATCTTTGCACCCCTGCAGCACATATGCTAAAGACAGTGCTGCGTCCAAGTCTGGGAAACCCTGCCCTAGGTCTCCTCCTCCAGGGGTTGTGGACTACAACTCCCATCAGCCAGTTTGGTCAGGGATGGCGAGAGAGCTGCAGTCCAAAGCATATGGAGGACACCATAATAGATAATAGAATCATACAGTTGGAAGGGACCACGATGGTAATTTAGTCCAACCTCCTGCAATGCAGGAATCTTTTCCTCAATGCAGGGCCCTGCCTTAGGACCACATGCCACATTTGAAGCACAATGGTTCATTGTAGGACTGCCAAAAGCTAGTGTCAGTCTGCTGCCAGTTCCTCCCTCGCTCTCTCGAGCTGAGCAGGCAAACTAGAGTGACATAAGACATGCTGTGAAGCTAGGGTGGGGTGCGGGGGTGGGGGGTGGCAGGGAGTGAGGCAGTATTTGAACAGAACCAGTAAACAGCCTATTGGGCCCTGAAGCTGCTCAATCTGCAGCTGACTGACAACCGGAACCTATGAACCTTTAAATAAGAGATGAAAGAGGTCCCACTGGGAGCTGGCAGGAAGCAGCAGATCCATTGCCAGGTGGGTGAGGAGGCATCAAGGGAGCAGCAAGTTCTAATACCAGGAGCACTGGCATTTTAAGAAATTTCCTTCTTCGTGGAACTTTCAAAGAGATGTAAGGCCAGCTCTCTGTCTGCGAAACAGGCTTTTCAAGGACTCTTTCTTATAGCCGAAGGAGGATGTGCAGACCAGTTCCTGGATGTTAATGATTCTTTGGAGAGTTCCTCCAGCACGTCATATTTAATTACTTTTTGGAAAAAGAAAATGGCCCTCAGGAAGCAACAGCCTGTTAAACTTTAGCATCTCCCCTCCCATTTCCACCGGTGGTTTCAGAAAAACAACCTGGGGGTGAGGTGGGGCGGGAAATTCCTACACTTGTTGCCAAATTTGTTCATCGAAAAAGCAGACACTAAGTGAGACAGCACATGAAAAAATATGATAAAGGAGCCAAGGCACACACTCCATCTCTCACCGCATGCTATAGATGGCTCTCGTTCAGTCCCGTTGTCCTGTGTAAGGAAGCTGCAGTTGCTTGATATCATGTGTTGATCTCCCAGAGCCCTTTCTGCACTGAAATTATCCATGTGGAAAGCATGCCTTGTACATCAGTACATCTTGAACACTGGCTGCTCTCATGCACTGAATCGGATCCTAACAGAAAGGGCTTTAGGATACTTCCATTTATCTTGCACTACTGCACTTCCTCTAGATCAGGCATGTCCAAAGTCTGTTTTGGGGGGCTAATTCGGCCCGCCAGTCGATTTAATTTGGCCCCCGTGGCAGTATATGTCCTGAGGTAAAATCCTAAAAAAAAAAGCTCAGCAACTTCTAAAACCCTAAAAACCTCAACAAGTTGGGGGTAAGATTGTAAAAAAAAAAGCTCAACAACAACTTTGGCTGGCCCACACGTACGTTTACCCCTGCTCTATATCATGTGGAAGGCTGTGGAGTCAACCATAATCACAACCACATCACGCACATTTAATGCACGTGGTTTCCTACCACAGAACCCTGGAAACTGTAGTTTACCCCTCACAGAGCTACAATTGCTAGCACCCTAAACAAACTACAGTTCCCAGGATTGTGTGGGTGTGCCTTAAATATGCACATGTGAATCAGCGGTCACAGATCAAGTACCAGAGACAGATTTTTGTTATGCCGCTTCCAACACCAGGCTGTTGGAAGGACTCTATTCACACATTCACCTGCAAAGAGTCAAGGGCTGCCCGATCAAGTGATGGATGTGCATTTGCAAACAGGCCCATAATATATTATAAATAGCAGTAAGCCAGGAGGACGAGCAGCTGCCAATCTGGGCATGGCTGCAAGAGGGCAACATTCCAACAAAATGTCCTTGGGGGGGGGGGAACCTCCTTGTAACACAAGACAGGGTTTGCGCAAGTATTTGAGGAGTGCTTGTTCCCAAAAGGCATCTGCGAACTTCCCCACGCCTCTCTTCCAGATTGTGCCTCTCCCACGACGAAGCCTGTAAAGTCTTTACCAGCAATATAAGAAGGCAGATCAAGAGAATAAACAGCTCTTCCTTGCCCTTGGGAGCCAGAAGGGGGCCAGACGACTCTCTGCGTCGACACACTGAAACTTTTTGGGAACACCTGTTGAATAGCATCTGGGCTTAAACGCTTCCTCTGCAGTTGTTTTGATGGGATCCATTCTGCACGGATGCATTTCTCCGGCCCACCCTTCCCAGAATAATCACCATCTCCCTTGCACATGAAATTGACTTAGAAAAAGGAAGCATCGATATCCTGTTGGAGTAGCTTCCTTCCTAAGTTGTTTTTTGGCAGAAATAGAACTCTCTCTGTGTCTGTCTCTCTCTCTCTCACACACACACACCCCTCTCCTTGCTCATCATAATGCAGTACAGTACGTACTAATTTATCCCTTGCTAGCCGCATATGCCACCAGGGTCTTTTCCTGCAATTTCACAAGGGCCCTCTCCGGAAAGATTTTGGAAAGGGTTGCCCAGATCCCGAACTCTAGAGCAGGGCTTGTTGGAGGGCGCGTTTTGAAAGCCACGTTTCCTAAAACCTTCCGCCAACATCTCCTTGGAAACCTCCAAAGAACGCTGTTTAACTCCCGGGACCCCTTTCCTTTTCGGCTCGCATTGCTCAAAGGTCTACTTAAGGCACATCAAAAGAAAACAAACACGAAAAGAGACAGGTATCGAAAGCCGAAGCGCAGCGGTGCCGGTGCTGGTGACGGCAACCGCCGTCTCAAGACAAGCTCAGCTTACCTCCGGGAGCCCGCTCGCTCCTTTCCGGAGGTCTAGCGCCGTCTGGTTCCTCGCCGCTCGCCGCCTTGGCTCGGGCTGCTCAGGAAGTCGCCGGGCGCTCGCTCGCTCAGCAGAGCGCGCAGCAAAACTCGACGGCGCGTCCTGCTATAGGACGAAAAAGAAGCTTCCTTTTCTCGCCCAACCGCAAGGCGACCGCGCCGATCGCCTCCGCGGCGTCTGCTGCTTGGTTTTTTTTCTCGGCGCCGAGGAATCGCAGAGCTGCAACCTTTCGCTGGCCTTCGCCGCCACCGCTCCAGCTCCAGAAGTCAAGTGGGGACGGCGGCGGCGGCGGCGGATGCAGCCGCTGCCAACAGCTACACTAAGGAGCGCCTGACTCACTCGCCCGGCGCGCTGCGCACTGCCCAGTCCGGGAGATGTGCGCGTGGGTGCCTCTGTCCGAGGAGAGAGGTGGCTGCGCTGGGCACCTCTGCCCTGGCACCTCCAACAGGAAGAGGCCTCGGCTAAATAAAGAGACGGACACAAACAAGGTTGCTACGAGGAAAGCGGGCAGGTGCTGCCCCGCTCCGAGGGCTTCCCGGCAGCGGGAGCAGCTGAGCCGGCCTCCCAAGATCTCTTGGCAGCAGAAAAAGATCTCGATCTCGTGGGCACAGCGCATGGCGGCCCCACTCAATCACTCGTTCCCAGGCCCCCTTTCAGCATTTCTGCGTGTTTCCTGTTAATCAGTTTCCTCCTTCTGAAATGGTAAACTTTTAAAAAAACTTTTTAAAAAAGAAAGAAAGAAGAAGAAGTTGTATGTACTAACCAACAACCGCAGACGCACATCCTTGTTTTGTGGGGCGCACAACTGAACCCAAAGTTCTGTTTTGACACCACTTCCGAGCAAGTCCTCAAGCTAGAAACCAAAGGTGGGCAGTGTGCTAACAAATCTTCATTCCAAAAGCCCATCACTCAATGGATAATTCATACAATAAACGTGGGCAGGCGAGTTGCAGTGTTCTTTCAACTAAGGTTCCTAGAGCATAGGAGCATCAACTCCTAGGGGCCTAGATCCCTTTGGTCCCCAATAAAATATTTGAGGGGGCTGCCCCCCAAGTTAATCGACCTTGTCATTCAAATGGTGTGCGTGTGTCACGTCTTGTGATCGATTATGTGGGGCAGGGCTTACCTGCCCCCCCCCCAATATTTTATTCAAGTTGGCACCCTACCAGATAGTCTCAGACTACAATTCCCATTGGCTAAGCTGGCTGGGCATGATGGGAGTTGTAGTCCAACACCACTTGGCAACTCAAGGTTGAAGAACGCAAGTGTAGTAGGCGTAGGGTGTAGTAGGGACGTATCCTGGGGAGATCTGGTTTCAAATTTCCACTCTGCCATGAAGTTTATTGGGGGACCCTGTGCCAGTAGGCACCTCTCAGCTTCACCTACCTCGCAAGGTTGTTGAGAATCTAAAAGGAGAACAGAGTACTCTATTCTGAAGAGGGGCATCTGAGCTGTTTTGAAGAGGAGTGGGGTTTTTAAAAAATGTAATAACATTCAATAAAGACAACTGGTCATGATCATGGAGTAGAGAATGATTCTCCAACCTCTGAAGCTGCTCCAGTTTCCAAATTCCACCATCTTTGAGGCTGTGAACACACAATACCTTTAAAGCACATTAGAAAACACCCCCCTCTTCCCAATAATTGGTGTGTTAAGGGTTTTTGGGAATTGAGGGGTAAATGACAGTGCCCACAATTCTTTGAGAATGTCCTTTGAATAGGCTTTGAAAGTATAGTGTGTATGAAGGGTTTAGTGATCCAATCTCCCTCTCAAGGACCTTTGTGCACAGCTGCTCCTCAGCTCCTCAGAGGCTCAGTTCACTCCAGGCTCAGGTCCAAGTGAGGCTTCAGGGCCATCTCTTCTTAGATGTGCAGCCGTATTCCAAATCATATGTTCAGGGGTCTGTCACAGAATCATCCTGATTTAACAGAGTATGTTGCAAGCACATGGCAAAAGTGCAGGGACAACAGGATCCTTATATGGGAAGATCTGAACCCCCATGGGTTTAAATGTTTACCAGAGGCACTTTCCTGCAGATGCAAAGCAGGAAGCCTTTCAAGAGAGTACTTGCAGTATCTGATTTCTAAAAGTTAAACAAACTCTGTAACTAAGAACTCATGCATGGTGCTTGATTTATTCCCCTTCCTCATTCCCAATCCCTTTTCCTTTTGTGCTGTGCCTTTTGTGCTGGAAACCTCAGGGCAGATCACCTGACATTTATAAGCTGATCTGGGAGAGGGCTTAATTATTATTATTATTATTATTATTATTATTATTATTATTAATAATAATAATTAATTTATTTATACCCCACTCATCTGGCTGGGCTTCCAGCCACTCTGGGCAGCTTCCACCAAAATATTAAAATACAGTAATGCATCAAACATTAAAAGCTTCCCTAAACAGGGCTGTCTTCAGATATCTTCTAAAAGTCTGGTAGTTGTTGTTCTCTTTGACATCTGGTGGGAGGGCATTCCACAGGGCAGGAGCCACTACTGAGAAGGCCCTCTGCCTGGTTCCCTGTAACTTGGCTTCTCGCAGTGAGGGAACCACCAGAAGGCCCTCGGCGCTGGACCTCAGTGTTTCTGCTTTGGCTGAAGGGTATGGTAAAAAATGCTTTAAAGAAATAAATATCCAGCACATCACTGAAGACTGGTTTAAAAGGCAAGAAATAATTCATACAGGTGAGGACAATAAATTTCACTACATGGGTGGGCACGCACACTACACAATCTCACTCCCATTTCTGCAGGAAATTATCATCCAGTGGTGGCAGGTGTCCATGGAGCTGGTAGGGCAGAAGGCAGGGAGACCAACTGCTTGCTGGCTGTCTCCCATCTGTTGCCTCCACACTGCCCACAACCCACCCTTAAGCAGGAAACTAGATGAAATGTTGAGTATATTGGTTTATTAGATTTTGGGGAGCAGGGTGAGGAGAGAATTGGATTAGGTTAATAATAGTGGGGTAACAGTGTCTTGCGGGTGGCACTGTGGGTTAAACCACAAAGCCTAGGACTTGCTGATCAGAAGGTCAGCGGTTCAAATCCCCGCGACAAGGTGAGCTCCTGCTGCTCGGTCCCTGCTCCTGCCAACCTAGCAGTTCGAAAGCACATCAAAGTGAAAGTAGATAAATAGGAACCGCTCCGGCGGGAAGGTAAATGGCGTTTCCGTGCGCTGCTCTGGTTCGCCAGAAGCAGCTTAGTCATGCTGGCCACATGACCAGGAAGCTGTATGCCGGCTCCCTTTGCCAATAAAGCAAGATGAGCGCTGCAACCCCAGAGTCGGTCATGACTGGACCTAATGGTCAGAGGTCCCTTTACCTTTACCTTTACGAGTGTCTTAACCACTCCCTCATCATTTTGCTGATGCAAATCATTGCCTTCATTTCTCTTAAAGTAGATCTCATGGCAACCTTTATTTTTAAACTCATGTGAGTTTAAAAAGCAGCAGGGGCAGCAAATATATACTGTATGCTCCAGAGGAGTATAGGCTATAGCCTTTTACTTTAACCACCATCCTAAGGTTTAGCAGTGATTAAAAGGCTGAAGCACTTAAGTGGTACAATTAAGAGAGTACAATAAGACACCCAGTGATTCAAATCATAAAAGCAAGTACAAAAGTCAGCACAATCTGCACAACATACCAGTGGTCAGATGAGGGTACAATCAGATCAAAACAAGCTAATTTTACTCATCAGCTGGATAGGGATGTGATAAATGTGACAAACACAATGACATTATCGCTTCCCTTAATGTAAGAAAGTGAAAATCCTGAATTGTCAACAACCATCTCAGAAGTTTCTCATCTGAATTCCTGTTGACAGCCAACAGTTCACAAACAAAACTTTCAACCCCCCATATAAGGCCAAAGCTTCCCCCAAAGACCAAATAATACTTGAACATTTCTTCTCAGTAGCTGCAAGGTTCCTCTCGAGGCAACAGCTTCAGACTTAAATGGTCAGTAGGATGCAGCTTGCTGACCCCTCTACTGCAGTAATACCACTCCCAACCCCACTTTTGAGGCTTCCATCTACAAATCAGGGTTTCCTGGGTGAAAGGTGTAGTCTTTCAAAAGGAATTCACTATGTGCCCAGCAGGGGATAGTTTGGACGATGTTTTTCACTCTTCATTTGAGAATGCTAAGAGCAGGGAGGATTTTTTAAGCATTAAAACAAGCAACTTTTTTTGCATGCCGGGGGAGAAAAGAGGGACATATAATGCTAGCTCGGGCACAGGAAAACATGAGTCCCAGAAACAATTTAGATTACTACAGATTGTTTTTTCACATGCTTGGAAAAAACAACCTTAAACACAAGAAGTGAAGCTATTGGAAATAAGTGCAGCTGGTTACTGCAGGTACCTGCAAGATGGTTCAGGCTGGGGTCTAAGGCAATTTGGTACCCAAGTCTGCAAATTTGTGGTTTTGTATTATATTTTAGTTTTAGTGTACTGTACACTGACTAGGCTCAAGAGATACAAAGGAGTTCTTTTAATATCAGGTTTTATTGAACAGTCTACTTCATCGCTTTTTGAAATTGCATGTTAGCCCTCTAGAGTTGTTGAAATAAGGTAGGAGATAACTTTGCAATTGGTGTAAGATAATACTATTCACCCTGAACCTTTGAGCAATCTGCTTTCTGCACAATTTCCTACTACTACCACCACCACCACTACTACTACTACTATTTTCAGGTTGGAAGTGAACTCACATGACAAAGTCAAATAGCACTGTCTAGGTATTGGAGTCTCTGTGGTATGATGGGATGGGTGATATTCAATGAGGTTTTGCTCAGAAGAGTGTCACTAAAAAGAATGAACATGGCTAAATTCAGTCCGTATTAAGTCTTAAAACTTACCAGATGAAAGCACTTTAATTCATGAGTTCTCTCTTATAATTACTGAATGAAGCAAATATACATTGTACAATTCTGCCGTTGTGATCAAAATTCATCATAGTTTTGTACAAAGAAACACAGTCTGTTCTTTGCGGGTAATAGGTTATCAATCATATGCCCTTTTCTGCTTTGAAATGTGCATTGTAGTGTTCCGATAAATATTTATTTATTGTATTTATTTCCCAACTTTCTTCCAGACAGATCAAGGCAGTGTGTATAGCAGGAATGTTGTTTAACTCTGCCTCCTTTCAGCCCCAGCCACTGTGGCCAAAGGTCAGAAATAACAGAAGCTGGAGTCAAACAATTAGCGGCAGACCTGACCCCATCCCTCCTGCTATATGATGTCCCCCTTCCATTCATTCACACAACAACCCTGTGAGGTAGGTTAGCCAGTGAACTTCATGTCTGAGTGGGAATTTGAACCTGCGTCAATCCTTGGTTTTGTATTGAACTTCGTAGAGGACACATAGAGCAGGTGCAGGAGGATCAAATAATCACTTTGTTGCTTATGGACAAGACTTTATTGATGCTAATTGTGTAGGATTCTTTGGTGCCATCCAGTGGTTCAACTATGCAACAGCTTTCCCTTGGCTAAAAAGCAGCCTGAATATTAGAATGAAGCAAATGAGATAACATATTAAAAACAATGCAGCTGTTTTTAAAACATGTAGAGTCTTGATTTATGAAAATGTGGCTTTATTTCAAATAAATTTACAATAAAATATCTCAACAATATTTTATAAAATTAGGTCACAATATAAAATTTACACAGTGGGTTTATGTACAAAAGCAAGCAACTCTTGCATCTATTAAGGAAATGCTCCAACAGACAAAAGGTACTAAATTTCAGTAGAAAAGTTTACATTTATAATGCACACACTTCCTTCCTTCCTTCCTTCCTTCCTTCCTTCCTTCCTTCCTTCCTTCCTTCCTTCCTCCCCCCTCCCTCCCTCCTTCCCTTCCAAAAGCTTCTTACAAACAGGTACTGAAAACCACAGTGCATCACTCTGCCTTTATTGCCACAAATTGCTTTTACAGGCAGGTCTGTGGCAGTGGTCTTGAGAGGGTAAGGTGTTAATATTGCAACTTGAAACCAAGGGCAAACAGCTCATTTTAAGGAACAAAATCAGTGCTTTAAAAACAAAAAACAGGACATACAAAAGCTGTTAAAAGCACCTCTTTGTGGCATCCCATGGCTTCTGTGTGTGCACCTTTCTGGAAGCTTTCTAGGGAAGAATTTGAGACTTGACATCCTTGTCCTCAATTCTTCACCCAGCAATTTCTTGATCATTGAACTACTAGCTGATACTTTGATAAATCTGCATTGCACCTAACCCCAGGTTGTTCCTCTCCCCGAGAAAAGAATATACAACCATTACCCATGCAAAATGTGTGTGTGTGTGTGTGTGTGTTCAATAAGAATAAAAAGTGGAATGAGAAGGTAAGAGGACCCTGTTCACTTGGATTTTTCCTTTCCACATTCTGCTGACAGTAACACACACAGAGACACTCCCTGCAACTGGGAGTTCAAAATGCCCCTTTAGTCAGCACCTCCCACTATCAACAATCAGTTTCACCCATTTGCATTCTCCTCTCAAAAGCAAGCAAGTAAACTGCATGTATTATTATTATTATAACTTTCATGTAAAAATGGCTTAATTCAAGTAAGAAGGCGATTAAAATGGACCTCAGTGCTACCTACATTTCTCAGGTTAACATTTTGTTTCCAACTTCAGGGGGAAAAGAAGTCCCACTCTATACCAAGGATGGAGAATTTGAGGCCCTCCATATATTGTTGGACTCCAGCACCCATCAAGCCCCAGCCAGCATGGGCAATGACGAGGGAAGGTGGGAGTTCATCATCATCTAGAGGACCATCCCTGCTACAGAACAAGAGAAACCACGATAGCTGTTTTCCAGTGCTGTTATGAGGCTTCTTTGCCTCTTTGCTACAGCAATCACCCATTCATAAATTCTGCAATTGTGCCTCCTGAAACGATTCCACCTGGGTGTCGCAAATGTGGAGCAACACAAGAGCATATAACACCCTGCATTCCTCAATACCGGGAATGTTGTTGAACTCCCAACTCCCATCATCCTTGACTATTGGCCATACCCAGCTGAAGATGGTGGCAGGTAGAGTCCAGCGCCACCTGGAGGAACATGGGCTTCCTGTGCCTGGAATAAACGCATTGGTGGCCAAGAACACCTCAAAGCCATCCAATTCTGTAGGAAGTTAGGCAAATAGAACAGTTTTGCTTCAAAGGCTCTCCTGCAGAGACATAGGGCATCCACTGACAACCATAGATGGCTATTAGTGTTTTCTTCTCCGATCTTATTTTTACAGAGAAGCACTCTGGTTCATCTAACATTTGTCATCAAACCGTTCTGTTCCATTTGAGAGCACACCCTGCTCCAATCTGCCCTTCAGTTTCATTCAGTGCATGTTCATTCATTTTGCTCGCTTCCTGCCACTGCCCACCCCCTGCTGGCCACCAAATTCCAAATTCCAGTTCCTGGTGACTCTTAACAGACTGAGTATCGGGCAATTTTAACAAAGAAAAACTCAAGGTGCAACATACTGCAATCCCTGCAATTTGTGAATGGCAGCAAAGCACAAGCACAAAAGCTGCATTCAGCTCCAGCTGTAAAAAAATACCCCACCTCTGTTGTTATGGACTCGTTTGTAGGGCAGTAAGTACCATCATCATCATCATTTTTTATTTGTATGCCGCCTTTCCACAGTTAAAACAACAATGCTCAAGGCGGCTTACAGCATAACAAGATTTACATAATTACAAAAGTCATAAACAATAAATAAACCACATCAAAAAAAATACACAACCAAATGGGAAAACAATTTCCACATAAATCAAAATCTAAAACTAAGAATACACCATTCATATCAGAGTTTAAAATGACATAGGTAAAAAACAAAAACAAACAGAGCCCTCTCTCCCCAGAAGCAGCAGCAGCAGCAGCAGTCCTTTATGGAGCCCATCAGGCCCCGCCCTGGGCCAGGTGGTGAGTGGCAGGACTGGGGCCCTCAGGCGCTGAGCAGGGGAGTTCTCCTGGGTGGTAGCCGCAGCAGCAGTTCTTATAGGCCTGTCAGGCCCTGCCCTGGGCCAGTGACATCAACAATGCCCTGTTAAAAAGGGGGAGCAGACAGCTGCAATTCTCTAACTCTCAATGAAGTTTTTTAATGGTTTAGCAGAAACTGGCCAGTCAAACCCTCCACCTTCTCGGCATTTCAGATGTGCCCCCATCACATTCATGTCATGTCACCTGCAATCTCTCTCTCTCTCTCTCTCTCTCCACAGCACTCAAGGGGGAACCACAGATGGTAGATATTCTTTCCCCTAAAAAACACCAAACCCTTTCATATTCCAGGGGTGTCAAGTGCTTGTTTCCCAGTTCTGGGAGGACTACCATGCCCTGCTTCTGCTGAAGCCAAGCTATCCAGCATGGGCAGGAAAACGCATGCCATGGGTTTTCCTCTTTCAGTGGAGGTCCATCTCCATTGGATGCCTGGTAGCACCTTTGATCAGCACTGGGAGCTGGAAGCAGTTCACTCACTCCATCCTTTCCGACTCCCTAGGGCAGTGCCCCACTGAAGGTGGCAATGGGTAAGCAGAGAAGAGAGCAGAAGTCAGAGGAATTCTGGGTAGGGAGAAGTGAACAGGGGTTCTCCTCAATGCAGGGCTCACTGGTCTTGGGCTTGTAGCATGCAGAGACTTCACACCTGTGAATACAGCAGGACATTGAGATTGAAGCAGAAGTTGATTTATTGAGAAGACACAGACACATTTAAGTGCATTATTAACTCTGAGCAAAGTTGCAGCATATTGTTCAGTCAATAGGTGGGTGTACTGGTGCAGCCACCTACCAGCAATACATAGGGCAGGTTTTCCTTGGTCCCTGTGCCTGTAGATTGACTATGCAGTGAAGGGGACTCTACTTGGAAAACTTAGACTCAGAAGCCACAGCTTCACCATACACAAGGAGTATATCTGGATGGATTTTATCCTAGATCAGAAGTCCTGATCCCCATTGCAACCCAGATGTTTGGCCTGCTCAAGTACACAAAGTGAATGGCACCCAGCTTGGATCATGAAGATCACTGCAGAGGTCTCCTTTGAGAAAGTTTTCAATTGTGAACTAAGCTGCATAATCAGGAGTGAAGGGTCACTGTTGGATAAAGTAGACTAAGCTTAAGGCTATCCACAAAGAATATTCAACACTATATACTTTTTAATGGACTTAATCTAGAGGGAGATGACTGACAGGCTGCCCCCAAACCAAATTACCGTAAAGGGCTACTTGGGTCGCCCTGAACAATCAAAGCAGCTGAGGATTAGAGAATATGTCCCCAAAACTAACTAAACCTTCTTACAGGATCTGCTGGAACTTGGTGGGAATGAAGAATTTGCTTCACCCCAGGGACGTGGGTGGCACTGTGGTCTAAACCACAGAGCCTAGGGCTTGCTGATCAGAAGGTTGGCGGTTCGAATCCCCACCACGGAGTGAGCTCCTGTTTTTCAGTTTCAGCTCCTGCCCATCTAGCAGTTCGAAAGCACGTCAAAGTGCAAGTAGACAAACAGGTACTGCTCCGGCAGGAAGGTAAACGGCATTTCTGTGTGCTGCTCTGGTTTTGCCAGAAGCGGCTTAGTCATGCTGCCCACATGACCCGGAAGCTGTCTGCGGACAAACATCGGCTCCCTCGGCCTATAGAGCGAGATGAGTGCACAACCTCATGTTTTCCCTACCTGGTGACACTCTGCAGAATTTTCTTCTCATCCTGGTCCAGGCACACAGCAAAGGAACAGTTCACCCCAATAATCTGGACCTTGTCCACTTTCATCTGAGACACACTGATTTGCTGCAGAAGAAAAATCAGTCAAATTATTGGTGGTGGTTACAGCAGCAGGGAAATTCACCAAGGCTAAAAGCATTCTTGCCCACCCAACAACACCATGAGATGAAAATAAATCCACAAAGGGTCAAGACCCACAGGTCAGGCTACCTGATTGAAACTCTTCTTGGACTTGGAACTCTGCCTCTTGATTACCTCTGTTGCAGTGAGATTTAAGCATTCGGTTTTTGAATCTGGAAGAAACAGGAAAGGAGCTATACTAGTATATGGAACTTTGAGAACAACACCTTCCTCACGGTAAAGTCAATTATGGTCCCTCCAGACATCCTTTTTATTGTGCATTCATGATTATTTGTGTTCTGATTGTATCAGGATGGTTATACATGATCCTGCTTTCAATACTCTGTGCCTGCAGAGGTTTTAGGGCAGACATGTTTCCAATCTGTGCATGTTCCATAGCTACCTACTGAAAGCCTGTCACTTTTCATACCACACATGTCCCGGAGGTGGGTGATGTCTCACTTTTGTTGCACTTTGTGCAAGAGTGCCCCTCCAGACGTCAATAATGCAGCAGTGTGAGGAACTGAGATATGAAAGTTAAAAGCTAAATGGCACACTAAACCTAGGTTATGGACACAACAATGGAATGTCTAGGCATGCTTTTGTATAAAAAGAATACAAAGCTGAAAATGAATGAACTGCAGCTAAAATATCATGTTCATTTTTCACATGGTCTAGTCCTTCCCCTGCCCACCCACCCCCCTAATATTCTTAAGAGGGTCTCTTCTCCAGTCTTCAGAGAGTAGCTGGAAATGGGGAGGCAGAAAAAGGTCCTCCTTTCCTTCCACTCTGCAGTTTTAATCTGAAATCTCAGGCATGTTACTGCGCCCAGAGCTCAGAAATGGCTTGCACTAATGAAATTTCTTGTCACAAAATGTGCCTAGAACAATGGGAGTTTCGAACACTGTGATGCGGTAACACTAGGAAATAACAACTAGTAGAGTTGAATGATGTGTGGATGGTTTAGCATCAACCTGCCACTAATGCACTATTACTGCACTAGTGACACGTTGCAGAATGCACCCTCAAAAAAGCACCAGTCTGGAGGGACCCTTAAGAGCCCATTATAGAAGAAGCCACACACAGTTACATTTTATGGACAGCAGGGCTGCTCTGCAAAAGTTCTGTAAGCTTCAGGAAGAAGTCTATGAAAGGTGTAGTCCAGCGGCTACAGTTTCTGCAGCACCTCAATACACCCTTGACTCCAAAACTTATCACATTTTCATCTCCCATCCCTCCTCCTCCTTCACCACCATAGTATCAAATACCAATGTGTTAGTTATCTTAACCTCAATCCCTTTCCCTGGCACATAATTTGGGGGCAAATGCCACCATATGCCACACTTTTCTGCAGTGCCTTCCCATTTCACACCTTACAAAATCCAAGAACCAATCTGTGATGTTCTGCTAGATGGTTCCTAAAAATGTATTTCCGTGAGAAAACCCCACTCAGTCTATGCAAGCAATTAAAAGTATTTCAAATTGAAAGCCAGTTGCTTTATAGTGGGCTAAAAATAGAATTTCTTTAAAAGAGCTGGACCAGCGTCAACCCCGAATTTCCTGCAGAAGGTGAGCCAGAGCCCTTGCAGCATTAGCCAGAAAGTTTGTGACACCCTGTGGCCAAGTGCATTACTGCATGACTCTGGCAGATTAGTTCTGAAGCTAGCTCTCAAGCTGTTTTTAAAAAGCAAAAGGGAAGGGATGAAAAAGGAAGTTGCAGCATTTGGTCAACAGAAATGCAACATGCAGAAGTAGTAATCCAGGTGGGTTGTGGTTTGGGGTCTGGCCTACATTCCTATGCCAACTGTCCCACTATCTGTAAGAGGTTTTGAAATCCCCAAGGGGCTAACTACACATGTAACAGAGCAAGACTGTGTGGATTTTGTGTGCAGCAGCCTTTTCCTTGCCTGGCAGAACTGGCATAACTCCATTCCAAATGTGCATGTCAGCAGCTTCCCTTCAATATGCTTCAGCAAAACAAGGAATCATCAGAATAAGACAACAGCTTATATATTTATATAGAAATACACACACGTGACAAAACAGCTTGCTCACAACACACACACACACACACACACACACACTGAGAAGAGCATGCTCATCTACATCAGGAGCTGCCTTTGTTGCAAAGGGCTTCTCCAAATCACCTGGCCCATTCTCCACCTAAGTGCTGGGAGAAGGTAGCAAAAAGTCATGTTCACCCTAGCATAAAGACTCACCAAGCTCTTCTTGTTTCTTACAGGTCTTGCTGAGATTGATGGTCGTGCAGACTTTCTGAATGTCATTCCAGCGGCTCCGTCCACTGACTGCTCTCTGGAGGGATCACACAGCACCCCAGTTATTCTCTAGTCTGTGGAAGCACGCAAGAAAGGGGGGGCAACCACTGCTCACAGCCCCAGCCCCATCTAATTAAAACATTCTCCAAAAGTGCTTCCAGAGTGCAAGTCTTTCGCTCACATGTGGCTTCTTCATTCCCTGTATTTCACCTTTCTGCAGCTGGTCCTCTCCTTTCCAGCCCAGCTAAAGGACTAGGCTTGAATATTAGAGGCAACCATCAGCAATAGGAGCAAGCAGCAGCTGCTACCTCTGAATTACCTTGCTGTAGGCGATCTGTAGTGTTAGTGGGATTGCTTCTCTGTCTCCATCTATGCCCAGTCGCTTGCAGCCTGGACCTGCACCAAAAAAAGGGGGGAAGAGAGGAGGTAGGATCTTGTTACAGACAAGGGCTATGTAGTGCAGAGTCTCTTGTAATGTATCCCAGGACATTATACTCAAGAGCAAAGGGAAAGGCAGATGCAATGTAAGGGCAAGTTCTTCAGCAGCAGAACAAACAGATGCGCAAATCAAAAAACTGAAAAGCTGCCCCAGTCATCAGCATTGCCTCTGCATGTCCCAGGCTCACCACCCCATACTCTGCTGCCACATTCCCCAGTTCAACTGGAAGTAACTTCGCAGAATTGATCTACCTACTCTACATAGGTGTCTGAGACAGGAAAAGAACACACCCCATCCTGTGAAGGTAGAAAGAAAACCAGGCTCTCCATGCCCCCCTCTATTCTGTTGCATGTTGCAGAGGGGGAGGAGAAGGAGCGGGTGATCCTCTTGTTTCTGCTGCTGCCCACAGCTGTGTTAACTTTCCCCAGCAGGAGGAGATGGCAGCAGAGGCTACCAGATAGACAGATGAGTCCAGTACAGGCAACAGGCCTCAAGAAGAGGAGGAGAGGCAAGTCTAGCGTTGGAGTTTCCAGTAACAAACATGTCTGTCAGTACAACTGCAAAAGGTCCTCTTGTGTAGTGGTTAAGAATGGTGGACTCATAATCTGCTGAACCAGGTTTGCTTCCCCGCTCCTCCACATGCAGCTGCTGGGTGACCTTGGGCTAGTCACACTTCTCTGAAGTCCCTCAGCCTCACTCACCTCACAGAGTGTTTATTGTGGGGGAGGAAGGGAAAGGAGATTGTTAGCCGCTTTGAGACTCCTGAAGGGGAGTGAAAGACGGGATACCAAGTCCAAACTACTCTTCTTCTTCTTCTTCTTCTTCTTCTTCTTCTTCTTCTTCTTCTTCTTCTTCTTCTTCTTCTTCTATAGTGTTATGTCTGTATTCACCAAGAATTTCAAAGGTGCCTAATCCTAGCAGTGTATTAATAGGAGAATACCCATCCCAGCAGGTCATCATGCTGTCCAAATTCTCAATTTGCTGCTTTTTCTATGGGTTAGGAATTTGGTTTCCTCCTGCCCACCTCTGTTCTCCCCTTCAGGGGAATAGCTATGTTAGTTTGTTGTAGACATCTATCAGAAGCATACCTGAGGCTTTGATGGCCCGTGTGGCTGCTGAGTGGCCCAGCTCTAGGGAGTGAATGAAGATCTCTGTCCTCGTCTGTCCTCCAATGAAGGTGAGCTGCGGAATTGAGGAAGGAAGAGGTCAATCCAGCATTTCTGAGACACCCTATTCAGCTCAGCCCTTCTTTAGGTCAAACATTTTCTAAGAACAACCCAGTAGCTTAGGGGCAAAAATGGAATTCTAATTAACAGAGTTCCCATACACAACTTTTTAAACACAGACCAGGTCCTTTCAAAGGCATCTCTGAAAAGAAGAACACAAGGACCCAGAGTTATATGCTGCTGAGGAAGTCACTCTATGCAGTATAACAAATAGGCTTGAAGAAAGGAAGCCACCATCAGTGTGTGTGGAGGCCACACAGAGTTGGCTTCAAGAGCAGCCACAAGCAGAAGATTGTGTCTGGCAGTTGCTTCGTATTTACACAGTGACTTCATTCAGATTGTGGTTCAGTCATCAGACATTTACAACGAGTATCAGTCACTTATGTTCACACACTTTTTCATTTCTCATTTCAGGGTAAACCAGAGTTTGTTATCTTGTCTGAACTGGGTAAAATAAGATTATGACAAACCATTGCTTGCCTTAAACTAGAACTGGAAGCCTCAGTTTGAACTGGGTTTCCAGCCCTGGATTGGAGATGAGCTGGGATTTGCCTAAAGATCACATGAGCCTGACAACCATACATCTGGGTCCTCTCCAAGAGCAGACAATTGTTCTCTGATGGGACCCATATCAATTTCCTATGGAGGGGCTTCCAATTTTCCTGTCATTAAGGCACAGACAACATTTTTAGTAGACAGGGGAGAGTGTGTGTGTGTGTGTGTGTGTGTGAGAGAGAGAGAGAGAGAGAGAGAGAGAGAGAGAACTGATTGTGGCCACCACATTGCAAGTTATCTATATTTGACAAATGTGACTGTTACAGAGTGAAAGTAGTGGCTCAGATCATGGAGGCCCAGCCTGGCCAAACACAAGGCAGGGGACACACAGTTGCTTCTCATCTCTCCAGCAAATATGAAGTGAGTCTTTAGCTGTGTGGCCAATCCCATGAGGCTTTAGGACCAAACTCACCTCTACCTGATAGACCTGCAGCAACACTGGGCGGGTAGCAAAACGACAGTAATAAAGGATCATGTCAGCAAGGATGGGGAGCTGCTCTGCTGTATCTTCTAGGGGCTCACCCTCAGGTTTGGCAGATTGCTATGGAAAGAGCAAAAAGTGAACAAACCCCTCATTCACACACACAGGTCTAGGCCAAGGATGCCATGGTGATTCAACTGCAGCACCTACTCTAGTAACTCTTTCTTCAGCAACATAAGCAGCTTCCTTATCCCAAGTCAGACCATTGGTCTCTCTAGCTCAGCATTGTCTAAACTCACTGGCACTGGTTTTCCAGGGTTTCAGACAGGCATCTCTCCCCAGGACTTGCTGAGGACTGAACCCATGACTTTCTGCATGCAAAGCAGGTGTTCTACCACTGAGCTCTGGCATCCTCCAAGAGCAAGAGAGGTGTCAACATTTGAGCATCCTGTGGCTATTTGCCTGAAAATGTGCACCACTTGGTCACAACAATTCTGTTTAAAAACAGAATCGCCAACCACTGCAGAAAAAATGAGAACAGCATAAGTATTCTCAGCAGCTGCCTTATCTTCAGTGCTTTACTTTGAAGAAGAACCCCTTCTTCAGGCAGATACATGTAGATGGGGAGAGTGCTCCATACAGCCCCCATAGGAACACAGCACCAACAGCTGGTGGGTGGTGATGGCAACATCAGTGAGTGGGCAGCTAGTTGGGCTAGCTGAGGAGATGGCAGTGGTGATGGCAATCTGTAGCCTTGAGCATGGCCCTAAACCCACACTGACCCAGCACCTAAGCTCAAAGCATGGGGGAGATGACTGAGCGTGAGCTCATAGGACACTGCTACACCATGAGGCCTGGATCTTACAAAAAGAGAGAGCACTGCTGTTTTAGAGCATAAGAAGTATAGAGTTTAGGACCTACCTGGCATAGAACATTTGTGGGAAGGTTCATTAGCCCAAGAACATTGCGCTCGTACCATGGATCCAGCATACCAATGTAGATCGAGATATCGTTTGTGCTGCTCTCCACCCCTGCCAAACTAGGATCCTGAAAATCAAAGAAAGAAGCATAGCCCATTAGCCAGCTTGCTGCTATCGATGGCCAGGTCTCACCAGAATCATAGCAAGAGGATGCCCAAATTGCTCCCAACATCGAAAGAGATCAAGGTTGAAATTCCTGCTGGGAAAGGTTCTTGATTCTTAGGGTGGAGGCACACAAGACAGGCTATCCCCACTATCTCAGATAATGCAAGTAGGTTCTTTCCAAAAGAAGGCACCCAACAAGCACGAGTAAAAGCTAAAAGTGAAGATATTGTGCCTCCTGGCATAATGGAACATGCCCCCTGGAAGCCTGCCATTCCCCAAATGCATACCATTGATCCACAGGCACGGGAATGTGGATCTCCTGGAGAAGGAGGAGGGTAGGTCAATGCAGATGAGGTAGGGCCACTCCTCTTCACAGGGACATAGTAAAACTGCAGTTTGAAGTACCGAGTTAGCCAGGGGCAGCTGCCTTCCTGAGATCTGCAGCGAATGAATAGGAATGGACACATGGGAAACAGTGAGATGGAGACCACCCTGCTACAGCCTTCAGTCCATAGTCCTAACTAAGCCCAACAAGCCTCCCTATTTGTCCAAGTCACACCCACCTGCCCTACACCTGGTCACCAGGGCTCACAGAATGCTGTGCCATTGATCACATGGTTTGATTTGAAACCCAGCAGGCTAAACTGGAACACCTGACAACATTGCAATTTCAGCTGATTGACACATGGGTGGTCATGACTACCTATCAAACTCAGCCCGTGGGGAGGGGATCCAGACAGACCCAGTTCCCCACCCCTATGCTACAGTCTGCTAGCATCCATCAAGAGGTATAAAAGAAGGGTACAGTACTGTAGTAGTTAGGCATACTGCAGAGCTCAGAACCCATGTCGGAGGCCATTTTCATGACATATTGGTGGCATGAAAGGGTAAGGTAGGATATTAATTGATGGTGTGATGTGAAACTCCAGAGGGGACCTTATCACCCATTTCCTTGTGCCAAAGGTAGGTAAGCAGGATGTTAAGAGGAAATCCCTCCTGTGTCTGCCAGCTGATCCCTTAACAGGGACTCAGCAAGTAGAGGAGATCACCAGCAGCCAGCAGGCTGTTCTGCCACTTACTTAAGATTGCTGTAAGCCCGGGCCACTTTCCCAGAGATGCGGTCAGAGCCAAACACGACCACCCGCAGCGTTGCGACCTTGGTGTCCTCGTCGCAGCTCAGGAAGGGCCTGCGCTGGACACAGGCATTCTGTGGCACACGGGTCTGGAAAAGTGTGGCGCTCAGTGCATGCTGTGGCAGAGAGTGTGCACGCCGTGAGCGTGTGGGGATGCGCTCTTTGACCACGGGGTTGTAGAGGCTCTCGGCTCGGCGCAGCGGCAGTGAGAGCGACGCCACCTCAGAAACGTCCCGCAATTCCCTGCCCAGGATGAGCTGGCTCTTGCTCTTGAACAGCTTGATTATCCTGTTGCTCAGGCGATACCGGTGCCTGGGAGATGCCTTCTCCTCCTTTGGATCCAGGCGGCCCATTGGCTCAAGGGAGCTCTCATCACTGTCCTCCACATAACCACTGTCTGTGTAGTCCTTCAGGCTGGAGACAAAAGTCTTCAAGGAGTTTTTAGAGGCCAACAAGAGCTCAGAGTCTTTGGAAAGGGCGGAGAGGACTGGTTCCTGCGAGTCACGGGGACTGACCTCCGACAATATGGAATACACAGATTCCTTGGAGACAGCAGCCAGGGAAGTCAACAGAGAAGTTCTTTCTGGACAGTAGCCATCAGCTTCTTCTTCCTCCTCCTCCTCCTCATCTTCCAAAACCACAGGCTTTGGGAAGTGCCCCTCTTTGTCTAGTACCTCATTCAAGATGTCTGCAAAAGGGACAGAGGTGCAAAATTAGGAATAGAAAAGGAGAAAATGTATAGAGTTTTAAATTTGAGATTGCTTTTATACGCTCTGCTCTAATAGCACCCACTTTAGATTTGGAGATGTAGTAGGGCACAAGGGTCCCACTAGATCACAGCTGATGTTGCCAGGATTATCACCCCCTGGGGAAAAGAAACATACACAGCTGTGCGTGGGGAGCCATGTTGGGGCCAAGGAACATCTCCTGGAATCAAGCCAAACTTGCTTACATGTTTCCAAGCTTACCAAAGTTATCCTTATCCCATCTGTAGGTGTAACACCGGGCAACAGGGATGGGGATCAGGTGGAGCTTACAAGGCTGGACTTCCCCTAAAGAGACAAGCAACCAGAGGTTAGGAGTGCAACATGCTCCTTCAGGATGGTATGGAACTGACCACATCCAAACATGCCCACCCACACCCCCCAAGGAAGAAACTGCCCTAATAATTTCCCACCTGTGATTTCAGGCAGCCCAGCTGCCTTTGCAATCTCCAGCAAAGCAGATTCTAGCTGCTCCTTAGCCATGGAAAGGTCATTGCTGGTGGCAGCTGCCAGCTCCTGAGCTTCTGTGGTGCTGGCAAATATCTCCATGAGCTTTTCTAAAGGTTTCAACTGGAGAGAGAGAGAGAGAGAGAGAGAGGTCAGCAGAAGATCTGTCTGGTATCTTAGCATCCATTTCACACACTACACAATATACAACAGGTGGGAGGACACGGTTTAACCATGATGCATACACTGTGCTGCCCTGTTCTGAGCAAGGAACAGGATCACAGAGTTTAGGCAGGAGGATTTACATTTAAGTAAATATCCTGCAGTGCTGCAAGGACACACACACACACAGAGAAAAAAATGCTGTGGTTTTTGGGGCAAATCCAATCTACTTCCTGAAATAAATAGTCAACCTGCAAACAATGCGAGGCAAGTTATTCAGTATCCTTCCTTCTCTCACCCTTTGACCCAAGCCACTTTCTTAGCTATGCCAGTTTTGATTCATTTGCCATCAAAACGTTTGCTTCTTCAAGACTGAAAACTCCTGGAACTTAAGGATCGCTCAGTAATCATTCCACAGAGCTATGTATCTTAAGACTGACACCCACTGCCTGCCTGGCACATCCAAGGCCCCAGGCCACACAGCTTTCTCTACCTTGAGAACTTCACGTAGTCTTGTCAGGTCACATTTGGTCCCAAAGTTAGCTTGGTAGATGTGCTCCAGGAGTGTCACCAGTACCGTGTGCTGGGAGTGCTCTGCCGTGCTCAACTTTTCAGCGACTGAGAGAAACTCCCCATCAACCTCTGAAGGGTTCAGCAACAGGACTGTTCTGTGGGGGTGGGGGGTGGGGAATAGGTAAGAGAGAAGAGGCAATAGGACGGCAAGCTGTTAGCGGCCCAATTCAGAAATGGAGAGACTCAACGTTTATCTGTGGCTGGGGCCACAGATCATTTGCATAATCTATGAGCTATTGGAAGGCAGGAGAAAAAATGCAGTGGCTCCATACTTCAATTAATTCACATCAAAGCACCAGCAGATGGCACAGTTTTTCTGTTTTTCTACACCCACTCCCCTTCTATGAACCAGCATGCTTAGAAAACATAGCCTGGCATTGTTGAGATAGCTAGCAGTTATAAGACTGCAGAGAAATAATCATAATCTACAACTAGCCCTCCCTATCCATGAACAACTGTTAACCATAAACATATCATGTCTGAAGGGGTGGTAGATTGAAAAGGGGCAGTTGTAGACTTGTCTGCAACTCAGCAGACAAACATCAATTTAGGGTCAGACACAGGTCACTTCAGAGTCTGGGCTGATCCTGTACGTATCCATTATACTCCCACCATCCACATTCCTTTCCCAAACTGTACCTATTTGAAGGGAACAGAGACCTCCTAACAACAAAGCAAAATTCCCATGATTCTTTAGGGGAAGCCATGGCTGTTTAAGTGGCAGGATTCTGCTAGTGCAGTTGGGACCTACGACCTGCCAGGTTTCAAGCCTGCCTACAGTCACCCCACCACCACTGGTCTGGGGGCCATATCTTTTGTCTGGGGGGTTTCACAGCTACTCAGTAGTGATGGAAAGTCACTCTGCATACACAGGGGACTCTTTCATTTATCCTTCCTTCATATAGTCCAGGGATTTCCTCTGTTACCTGAAATAAATGCTGGGGCTGAGCCCTGGTACAAGCCAAGCCCTGAGCAACAGGAGGACCTGGGAAATTTAAAGGACAATATACCACAAAGTTCCTTCCCTTTCCTAACCCACAGAAAGCAGTCATGATTCCTGCATGATACTTACACAATGGAACTCTCACAGCTCTTTGCAGACAGACCCTGCTCTGCCCTAACCAGCCTTTGAAATGAAATCCCTGTTAAAAGAAAGAGAAAGTTGTTAAAACACAGCAGTGGCATCCACTTCTCACTGAGACCTCACAGAACTGGTGGGCTCAGGTGGAAGAGACAGGTGAACCCCACAGGGGCAGGGGTGAATGGAAGAAGGAATTCAGCTTGAATACCACTCTTCACCATTATGTATCTAACTCCCAAACAGTTTGACACACAGTGGTTTTTTTTTACCAACATTGATTTCCCCAAATGTGTAGAGCTATGCAGAAGAAAGAAAGAAAACATATACAATTTGCTTGCAGCAGTTAAACAACCCATCAGACCAATTGCCTCTCATCAAATCTGTTGGGCTGAAGGATCCACCATGCAAGGTGAACAAAAAGCATAGAGCAGCTTTCCAAATCTCTCAGCCTTGGAGAAAGATAGCTTCAAGTCAGTCCACCAATGGAATTGGAAAGTTTTGCATTCCCCTCTTTAGGAGTGCTCAGCTACTGCTTGCTTTCAATAATTCACCACTGCACAATTCTGTCTCTAGCCATTGCACATTGAGAAAGTGCTACCTACGTGACATCCACTACTCCAACAGTTCTTCCATGTTCCACAAATATTCAAGCCATTTCCAGTGCAGCTTCTCCGCTTTTGAAACAGTCCAGCCGAAGGACATGCACCCCACAGAGCAATTCTTACTTACCCACTCAAAAACTCTCTATTGCGTGTGGTCACATGGTTTGCAAGGAAGCAATAAGGTAGTAACTAGGCCCATTTCACATTGGCAACATACATTTGAAGTGCATGGTGTCTCCGAGGTTTACACCTCACAGAGCTACAATTCCCAACACCCTTAACAAAGTACAGTTCCCAGGGTTTCTTTGGAAGGAAACCATGTGCTTTAAATGCATGGTGTGGATGAGGCACCTGTTTTTTAAGGCACCAGTAGCTACTGGCCCCCTGGATATTTGCACCCTTCGACATTTGACAAGATAAATCAGATTAACAATTGCAGGCACTGCATAATGAAAAAGCTTACTGAACTCTCTCAAACTTCAGCTTCCCTAAGAACTCCAATAGTTCAATTTAAACTGTGATGATTTACTGAAAGGTCTTATAGCAGAAGCAAGGAATCGGCAGCCTTAATGAGGAAATGAAAAAGAGACACCCTGTATTTCACCTCTAATGGCATTAATAGGCTCTTCCAAGGTAGATCTGACACTGAATCTGTTGCAGGTTGTAACACAATGCTGGGCACCCAGGCACTTTCTAAGAAAGCCTCTCCATTTAATTGGGGAAACTGCTTAATGAGGAGTAACAGAAGGCTGGCTGCCAGCATGGCCTAATTAAGAAGCTCCCACTGCATAAACTATAAGAACCCTTATGAGTGCTGATAATCAACGGGAGCAGAGTCTAAGCTCATTAAGCAGAGGCTGCACCATCGTTCACGAGCAGAGACCAGAGGTCCCAGTGTATCATATGGAAATTATCTGACACAGTTACCCATTCAAAGTCCAAGTCTACCTGAATGGATTCTCTGTTGTTACTGGAGCATTTCGATGAGCTATTCATCCCCTTTCAAGTGAAGCTGGAGGGTAGGAGAGCAATGGAGTGCAACCACATCCATTGTGCCAGGCAAATGACTTTGCACAAGAAACGTTCTATCCTTGGGTGGAAACCATGGGCTTATAAAAGGTCAGAGTACTGAAAGGAGCTCTCCAGCCTCTGGTTCAAATCCTCCTTCAGAAGGGGGAACCTTAGACAAACCACTGTACTCCCATTTTTAATCCCTACAGGAAGATACTACCCTCGCTGGAATGTGTCCTCGAACTGAGATACTGCATGGCTGAAATGTAGCCTCCTGTCCAAAGGCTGACGCTGCATCCCTTGTTCCACACTTCGTTTCTTCTCTATTTTCGCCTCTGGCCCTGCCTACTTTTACCAGCACTGGTATGTGGCCCTTGGAAGGCTGCCATCTAGGGAATTTTGCCCTTGGGCAGAAAAACGTTCCCCACCCCGATATAAAATGCTAAAACAAGAGTGGCACCTTCCAGATTAAGAGATTTATAGTAGCATACACTTTTGTGTGCTGGGGCTTTATTACAGATGTGGACAGTCCATCAGCCCACCTGGATTTTCCTCAGCGAGTTAAAGTGCTTTCTTCTCTGAAAGTAATATAAATGACTAAACAAATCTGCCTTGGATGCTTTAGCTGAAATTCCTGCATTGCAGGGAGTTGAACCCTGGGGTCCCTTCCAGCTCTACAATTCTATGATTCTAATCACCTTTATTTGATGGGCCTTTTGTAAATAACCCACCCAATATGGTCTATAATGCATCTTGTTTCAGAACCAATACTGTTGATATGCAAGCACTGAGTAAGCTTCTTTCATCAAGATACAGCCTTAATGCTTTTACCCTATGTGCTGGCACCATTTGCACACCATGCAGCATGCCAGCAGGCTTATGGTGTGGGATGAAGCCACCACACTCATATAGGCATGTGCATGAAACACCCTCCAAAAATGTTGTGCTTGCTGTAGAGAGTGCCTCTACATGAACACATATGGCTATGAGTGTTTTAAAAATCAACTATCAGGATCACTGTCTTGACTATAATTGCATTGTTGGAAATAACCCTTGCCACAATGTATGCAGCCCACTCCAGTTCATAGCACAGAGTTAGCTTCAATGCCGATAGGGCCCATAAATGTACTGGTGCAACTTTAGGTTTCTCAGAAATTCATCAACACCAAGCACACACCCCCCCCCCAAGAAGGAAGAGTCAGCACCACAGAGGGCTGAAGGAATCCTGCTGGAAGCAGACAATCTGGATCCTTACCTGGGGCTTTGAGTTCATTGCTGATGAAGGTCAGGAGCTCCTGGCAGATATTACAGTATGGCATAGGCCAAGTGAGGAAGTCTTGGTATGTCCTCATGGCTCTCAGAAGGAAATCTGACTCTGAAGGAAAGTGTGGTGTCTATAAAGAAAATAGCAGTGGTATAAATAGACCAAGAAATGGAGGCCAGCATCTCCTTATCTTCTTCCAGATATAGGAATTCAGCAACTTTAACCATGCACATTTCCCACCACCAGCTTCAGCTGCCAGCGCTGTGATCAAGTTCATTCAGCAAAATCCCCCCCCCCCTCCTGCCAAGGAAGCCATTGGAGAAAAAGAAGACGGGCTGATGCTACATGGGCTCAATTTCAAGTTTCCCCTGCTGAGCAACAGTGCTGAATGCTTTGAGTGATAGCCCCAAAAGATGTGCACACACCACCATCAAACACAGAGGAAAGCAAAGCATCAAGGTGAAATCCAAAGTGTAATTTGACTTTGCTGTTAGTCATATAAAGAAACAGAACAAATAAATAGGGGTTTTTTGGGGGGGAGTTCACACACATATAGAATTCATCAATGGATCCTTGCAGCACTCAATTTGCAGTCAACAGTTAGAAGTTCCTCTGTTGAAGAGTACCAATAATTGACATCAGGTGAGACAGAAGCTCTTTGGTGGTGATGAAACCGATCAATCAATGTTACAAGTCAGCACACAATGAGCATGCATGTGTAAACCAGCACTCAGTATCTAGCTAGATAAAAATATCCCAACTAGCAATGGTTCTCCTAAAAATCAGGAATACAGAGGTTGACCTGAGTCAGTAGGGAAACTCAAAGTTTAATCTATGTTTTAATTTTGTATGTATGAATAGCTGTGAGCTCTGTTGAGTCCTACATGGTGAAAAGCTGGATACAATTTTTTAAACAGCCACAGAGCCAATGCCTTCAGCTATTCGTTCCAGCAATGCTGGGACAACTTACACACATGACAGCTGAGCTGAAGAGCAGAGCCAGCGGAGCAAAGAGATCATAGTTGCATTTCTCTTGGACCTGCAGAGGAAGAAAAGAAAGCACAAGAGGGAAGTGAGATTCTGGTAAAACTACCCAAAGAAAAGCTACCCAAACCGATCACCTGGAAGCTTTGGAGGTGATGTGTGACTTGACAAGATTGCTATTTGCTTCTCTCTAGGTAAAGTCTACTCTTCAGGTGTTATTTGTTGCAGTGGCGAGTCGCTCCTCCATGGTGACTTTGAGCCCAGTCACATCATTCATGGGTTCTTCAATCACCTTCTCCAAATGGCCCTCACATTTCAGAAGAGTGTCACTATTTCCTAGCCATTCTAAACAATTTCCCCCCTGTATTTCCCTTTTTGTATATAGAAGGTGTGCCTGGCACACCTTAGTAAACATTCCTGACAATATGGTATTTTTGATCCAGTGGTAGAATATCACTGGGTAAGCTGAGAGAGAGAGAGAGAGAGAGAGAGAACAGGGGGAAGTTCTTACACAGTTCCTCTTTGTCAAGAAGAGAAACCAAGCCGCATTTCAGCAACCAAACATGGTATATTTGCATCTTTAGTCAGAACAGCTGCAAAGGCTGCAAGTTGCACAACAAAATACAACAGAAGCTGCGTGACAGGGTCTCAGTATCACCCTAGCACAGGTAAATTGATATCAAGATCTCCAGGTCAAATTTCTTATGCTGTGGTTTTCTTACGTAAGCCACTGGAAAGCAATAGTCAGACTGCTCAGCCAGTATAGAGAATCATCCGCTTTAAAATGTAGGACTCTGAATACTGCTGCTACTAGTAATCATACTAATTTGTTTGGGGTTTTTTTATTACGTGGAACTCAGCGTAGGGCTAAGTGGGGCATTGTATGAGTCCACTTGCTCAAGAAGACTTCCCCGCACTCCTCCTTACATGTGCCTCCTAAATTTGTTCTGGGGTTTCCCCAACCCTCCAGAGCAGATTTAGTGGGTGCAGAGGGGCACCGGGGGGTGGGGGCGGAGAGGGAAAGTCCAATTGCACAAGGAGACCTTGGTCTGTGAACAAAACAACTTAGGTGCCTCCTGCTCATTACTATTATTATTTCTATCACTATCATTTTATTAATTATTACTATTTTATTTTTTTATAACTGAAGTATCTCCTAGAGAAGGAAGAGGGGTGGTTAGCTCCATGAAGAAGGGAACAACCCTTCTACGGCCCTTTCTGCTCTTGCAAGGCCCTATAATGATGCTGTAGCACATAGTAGCCCCAAGTGCAGTACATTTTCTTCTTGCAGGCTCTCACCTGCTGCAGATTTTTGCATGTTGAGCCACAAGACTATTTTTAGGCCAAAAATTCCTCAGAATAGCCAGGGCAGGGCCTCCATTAAACCCACCAGGAAGTTATACTGTCTGACAACAATTTAAAAAGAAAGGGCGGGGGGGAAACAGCTTCTAAGTAACGGGTTCACAGGAAAACCTGCTACATTCATTCCCTGGGCAGCAACCTTGCTGTGACCCTGTTGCAAACAAGAGTCCTGGAAAGCCTTTTGCATGCCACAAGCTGGGGTCTCCCTTCCTCAATTCCCCACTGGCCTGCCATCACAATAGCTGGGGAACAATGGAGGCAGGGAGCTCAGCCTGCCAAGCAGCTCCCAACATTCTGCCATGTGAGAGACAATTGCTCCCTAATGGGGAGGTGTTGGACAAAGCAGGAAGTAGGAAATCTCCACTTGACTCTGACAGTTGCTGACCCAGGTGTTCTAACTCATTCATTGTCCTCTTTTTCCCAGCAGTGAAATTCAAACCTCCAGATCCAGCATAACAGAGAGCAGAGCTAGGCTCAAGTCAACCCACGATCCTCAAGGACTCTGAATCCCATAGGATCCCAAGCACAGTATCTGCATTGCCACATAAACAGCAAGGTCAACACCGGCTCAAGACATTCTGCTGCAGGGTGGGGAGGCAGTGGGGAGAAGTAATACAAATGGTGTCTTGTGCCCACTCCTTGCAGCAATGTGCAAAACAAAGTAACTGGCAAACTGCTGTCCTTTAAAAGTTCACAGAGACTGCTACTGAGGCCAGATTGTTCTTTAGTCATTTAGTTGTGTCTGACTCTTTGTGGCCCCATGGACCAGAGCATGCCAGGCACTCCTGTCTTCCACTGCCTCCCACAGTTTGGTCAAACTCATGCTGGTAGCTTCAAGAACACTGTCCAACCATCTCGTCCTCTGTCATCCCCTTCTCCTTGTGCCTCAATCTTTCCCAGCATCAGGGTCTTTTCCAGGGAGTCTTCTCTTCTCATGAGGTAGCCAAAGTACTGGAGCCTCAGCTTCAGGATCTGTCCTTCCTGTGAGCACTCAGGGCTGATTTCCTCAAGAATGGATAGGTCTGATCTTCTTGCAGTCCATGGGACTCTCAAGAGTCTCCTCCAGCACCATAATTCAAAAGCATCAATTCTTCGGCAATCAGCCTTCTTTATGGTCCAACTCTCACTTCCATACATCACTACTGGCTTTAACCATAGCTTTAACTATACGGATACCTCACTCTAAAAAAGGGGGTGAGGAACCTGAAGCCCTCCAGGGACTCCAACTTTCATCCGCCTCACTCAACATGACCAATGGTCAGGGATGGTGGGATTTCTGCTCCAGCAACATCTAGAGGGCCACAGGTTCCTTGTCACTACCCTAAAGACATGGCTGACTCCAAGCAGGATTCAACCAACATCAAGTACAGGGGCAGGTTGGTTGGATGGTTTATTATTACCTGTAAAATACTAAACATTTTAAAAATGGGACATATCCACTTATGTGTGGGTTCCCAGGGTGCAAAGGGGGGGGGGAGCAATTCTGTGAGTGACAAACTGACCTAAACTCCAGATTCTGTTTCCAACATACAGAGCAATGAGTTACAAATGGCCTCAAAAACTAGCGACTTCCTCCAGCACATGCTGATGCCATTTTGGAAAGAAGTACTCCCATTGCAAGGTATTGTGTGCATCTACTCTCTTGCTTTAAATTGTTTTAACATGTTGAAACACCATGCAGAGCACAGAACTTGGTCAAAGGCAAACTGAAATCAGCAGCAAGCTGGGCTGATGCACAAAGAAACCAGCCACTTTTCATTCTTATTTGTACTAGAGGTGTTCCAGATTCTTAAGAGAGAGAGAGAGAGAGCATCAGACTGAGCAAGAACTCCCTTTGTACAAATATTCTTCTTTCCTATTGCCCTCTTTGATTTACCTCTTGGGTCTTTTGCAAGATTTTCTCCAGAAGGATGAGGTAGTTCCCTGCATCACGACTGACCAACTCCTGGAGACTCCAACAATTCAGACAAAGCCCAGCTGCCAAAAAATGAAGAAACAGGTCACGTTCTGAGCATGGAACGAATTCCAGAGCACTCAGTGTCCTAACTGCAGAAGACAGATGTTCACTGCAATTTTGAGCAAGATGGGATATAGGCAAAATGAAAGAGATTCACAGACCATAATGAAAGCTACGAAAAGAGATGTGTGTGGAGTCATTAAAAAAAAAAAGATGGGTGACTACTGAGAAAGAAAGCTCATGCACTACTATGTGGATCCAGTTCTTCAAGAGAGAAAATGCATTTACCACCCTATTAGGGATAAGAACAACCTGGAATACAGCATTAGGGAAGCAATGTATTTTTGACCTACACCAATTATTCCCAGTTGGGGTTAATTCATTAGCCTGCAACAAATCATGTGCACTAACTGTTAGGGTAGAGCTGCCTCAAAGTTTCCTATGGCAACATGTCCAAATAATATAAGCAATCCATAATATACATAATTCATTGAGTCCCTGAGGTGAAGCAGTAAAAGCAAAGAGCCATTGCAGCCCATAGACAATACTACTCCCCATCTTCTTCCTGCTACAGGATCTGTGGCAAAGTTTTGCATCGCTTTTGCATCTTTGCGGTTAAATTGCTGGTCCTGCATGGAAGGATTAAAAGAGAGAAAGAGACACATACACACTGAGGCAGTGTGTGCAAACCACACAGGGATGGGCACCACTGTGGCATACTGGTTAATGTGGTTAGGACTGGGGAGGCCCAGGTTCAAATCCCCACTCAAACATGGAGCTAGCTGGGTAGCCTTGGACCAATCACTGTCTCTCAGTTTAAATCAACCTCACAGGGTTGTTGTAGGGATAAAATGGAGGGGGTGGAGAGAGAAGCATGTGTCCCACCTTGAGCTATTGGGGAGGATTTAAGTATTAGAGAATAAGAATCTAAATGGTAGATAGTTGCCTAGCAACTTGGCAACCTCAAGATAATTGGAAGGACGCAGCTGTTACTTGTAATTGCTTTTAGAATGTTGTAAATTGTACTTGTGTTTAGATGTTTTAGTAAATTATAATTGTTTTTAGAATGTTTTGATCTGTTTTTGCTTGTAAATTGTTTATCTGTTTGCTGCTCTGTTTGCTCCTTAGGGGGAAGGGCAGGGTATTAATTCAATTATTGTATTATTATTATTATTAATAATAATAATAATAATAATAATAATAATAATAATAATAATAATAGCAGGGTCAGCATGGAAGGCAAATTCCAGAGCAGCTGGCTACGCTCCTTGCTGTCTCTTACTTAACTTCTGGTACCTTGGTCCTCCCCCTCTAGTTTAGCAAAATAGTGCTAGATCAGCAACAGAGGAAGCTGATACTGCAAGGCTGTATCCAGATGGCAACACACTGCAGCAGCACAGCTTTAAAAAGTTGGGTGGCAGCAGCACCCACATTTGCGGCTGGCAGCTTAAGATGAGCTTCAAGAGATGTTTTTCTTGGAACAGAAACAGTGACTTCTCTTCTGAGGACTGCTTGCCTTCTCCAGCTAGTGCTGCCTGCGTAGGGTGGCATTGATGGTTAGCATTTCCTCTCTCAGTTCTCTGAAAGGCAAGGGCAGCTCATGGCTTGCAACCAGCAATTGCTGTGAAACATTACTGAGATGCTGTAACCCTCATGGCTCCACGTGTGAGCTGCACATGTCCCACTCCATGCCCACCAAACCCTGGAGCAGGCCAATATAAAAATGCGAACCTATAAAGCTGCCTTCCATTGCATCAAGTGGTATCGCAGCACTTTAAGTGCTGCATGGTGTAAATGTCGCCAAGTATCTTCCTGCCCTCCACTCTGTTGTAAGAAAGAGGTTGGAGCAAAAAATCAAGAATATTGAGACAACCCCCCCCCCCAATACATAAAAGCCATGTTGAAAACTAAAGATTGAGGCTGTAGGATGAGGATTTCAAATCAGTAAACTGGCAACATGGCTGCAAAGCCCCAGTTAGCTTCAGACTTCTTTTGAAGCAACTTCGCAAGCTTCCACTCCGAAGCAGCATCTTCCTCTGCTGCCCTTTGGTTCTTGTGATAGCCTTGGTGCTTCTGAAAACATGTCCCATCATGTGGGGCAAGAGCTCAGCACAATGGCCTGGTTTCCACACCACAGTAAGTCAGAGCATAGCTTAGCAAGACCACATGAGAATACTGGCTTCCAGAGATCAACATGCGCTCATTTGGCTCCTCTTCCCATGCTTTTTAGGTCAATGGAGGAAAGCAACAAAACCAAGGTTAGGCTTAGCACGTCTTCCAAACCCAGCATTGTGGTTAAGGTCTCTCCTCCTCAACCACAATCTCCTGTAGTTTAAGGCCATGGTTAAGGAGGAGATACACAGCATTCAAAGCCAAACCTTGACTTAGCTGCTGCACTGTGCTGACCTAAAAAGCCCAGGAAGGAGCAGAGCAGCTGCAAATTCTTCCTTGGGAGCTAGTGCATTTGCACTAAACCATGGTTTGCCTTAGTGTAGTGTGCTAATGTGGCCACTGTTCTACTGATACTAGAATATTTGGGAACATCTGTGATGTTCACCTTATTCCCCAAATTATCAATGAGACATTTTTTACTAGCAGGTGGTTGGTTAGGCTTTCAAGTGCTTTCACTAGAAGGAGGAAAAATCAAGAGAGTTTGGGTAAGAAGGAGGATTAACGTCAGTTCATTGTTTAAATGTTGAATTGCTTCCCTTTTCATTGGTTAATAGTTTGACTACACATGAACAAACATTGCTATTGCAATAAGAATCACTAAAGAGTGGGGGAAAGCATCTAAATATATTTCAATAGCAAACTGAAGAGGAAAGAAAAACCATCCTGATATGGTGATGGGGTTAGTCACCTACCAGTCCAAGTGCTAGCAGAGAAAGTGCTTCTGCTGAGGCCATGAAGGCATCTCTCCAGTGCATGGTGGATCCTGTCCTCTGTGCACGTCGTGTGCTGCATTTTAATTCATCTCCTGTAGATATAAAAAGAAGTCAGAGTTAGCCACACACAAGTGGTAAACATAAATCAAACCCAGTTTTTAGTTTACTCCAATTTTTCCAGTTGGTGTCTAGTCTGCTTCCCAATCTTCTTCTGCTCATGATCATGTAGGATTTTGAGATGCCAGAAAAAGGGAAACAGTTGCCTTCGTTTTGACTTCTCACATAACCCAAAAGGAAAGTTTTGCAACAACAAGAGGGTAAATGAAAATCCACAACTCTGCACCTCCTATACGTTCAAAAGGCATCAAGATAAAAGAGAGGAAAGGATCCGCAGCTGAGCTGCGTTCTACCACGTCCTGTCGTTGCTCCTGTTCATACACATGCATTTTTTATACCAGGATTGGGGAACCTGTGTTCCTCCATATGCTGTTGGACTACAACTCCCATCAGCAGCAAACAGGATGGCTAATTGACCAGCTAGAACTCATGCAATCAGAATTTCAGAGCTACAAGAATCTTTGAAGTGACCTTTGAAGAGCATTTCCTTGCATTTTGACAGGAGTCACTGCATCAAAGTGTTACCAATAACTTGTGGAAGTTAGACAAAGAGTACTTCCATGGGAGAGGTGCATCTAGGACAAGCAGCCAACATGCTCAGGTGGCTTAAAGGTCTCCATACACACACAACACAAGACCATCCTTCTATGGGCAAGTTTACCACTCTAAGATAGCAACAGTACAGAAGAGATTATGTGTACCCAAAGGAGCTCAGGATAGAATAAATAGAAAAGGATATATGCATCCCCACGTTCTCTCAACATCTTAATCACATTTTCATGCAAATGTCAAGGAAAGTGGTGATTGAACAAGGGGCATGATTCACACCCTGAAAGTGGCCTGGAAATAGTCTTCTCTTATGTCAGTTCCTTATGGGACACCACAAAGTGTGATCAGCAGAAGGCTTTCCTTCCCCAATTGGTCACGCACTGGCAGGAAGTCTGACCAGTCCTCATAGCAAATTTGGTCTCTCTCAAAACCCTGGGTTGTGCAATCGAGAACTGACAGCAGAGATAGGACAGGACATTCCCGTAATGTGCAAAAACCACAGGATGCAGATTCTGTTCCTGTCATCGTTTCCTAACACGATGCCACCAGAGACTCCTGCCTTTACATATCAGGAAACGGCTTAGATTTCTATATAAAACTATATAATTATATTAAAGTCATGGCCATGCTCACAAGGCTATGCCTTACTTATAATTAGTCTGCATGGAGCTTTTTTGCTGCCAATTCCCTCCTCCCAATCCCACTTCTGCTATTTCACTGCTCTGTTCTACAGATTTTTGTAAAAGAAAAAGAAAAGGTCCTGCATTGTTCTTTCCCCCTTCAGATCTTATGTTACTCTTTGCTTTTAATTGAATCAATAATATACGCACTACACACAGATTGCCAAAGGCTGTTAACGCCATATCTGAAGGTTTGGTGCACAATGAATCTTCCACTACAAACATGCCTGGCTTGGGTATCATGTTGAGCAAGTATAGAAGCATTTGGCACGTGGCTTCCTGGGGGGGGGGGGAGGCATTTTGCACCACACCAACTAGCATTAGTCATACTTGTCATCGCCATCATTTCAGGCCAAAAAATAGGAATGTGACAATTATCAGTGGGTGACTAAGTATAGTCACTGGCGGAGGAAGGGGGTGCGGTGGGTGCGGTCCACTCCAGGTGTCATTCCTGAAGGGGGTGACACTGCTGTCCTGTCCCCTGTGTTGCTCGCCGCAGGCAGCACCCCCCTGGGACGCTAGCCCCGTCCCTGGGTGCACAGCCTGTGCGCCGCTCCGGGTTTTGGAGCAGCTAGCTCCGCCTCTGAGTATAGTTCATACATCACCTAAGTGTGGTGGTTTCCATTTCCACCCGCCCACCTCTCATATCTATCCAGAGAAGACTCAGAAATGCCTTATTTATACCTGAAGTAGATAGTTGTGCCTTGAGAAATAACCGCTCTGTAGTCTCCTCATTTCAAAGAGTACTGGAGCAGCATGGAGCATTGTCAAAAATCTACAAACACCCCACTTCAGTAATGCAATCCATACTACATAGCACTGAAACCTACTCAGCCAAAGTGTCATCACATCTCCAGGTACAACTTGCAACATCAAAGAAGCCATTTAGAGCTGGGGTGTAAAGTGCTATAGACTCCAGCAAATGCCTGGTTCATTCTAGGACTCAAAATTGGCAGGAACTCAATTCTGCTGCCAAATTCCAGCCAATGCAGAATTTGGCAGCATATACATTCCCAGCTAGTTACTCCCAGCACCATTCAGGGGTTACTAATTATTCATCAAGGGCAATTGGCCAGAGTTCATGTTGTTGCTAAGTTGAAAGCAACTGTCACCACTCAGTCCCTTTCTTTATAGCCCTATAGAGATAGGAAGAGTCACAAGCAAAACCAAGACAAGCTTATGCATCCCTTAGTTAAATAGATCCAGCGATGGAACCCCTTAGATATTTCTCACCTCAGTATTATATCAAGAAAATCTTTTTAAAGCTTTTGAAAAAGCTGCTGGAGTAAAAAGAACTAACTAGGGGGTTTTTTTACTGCAGGTTGTTCAAACCGAAGGGAGATTTATGTAGAGGGGAAAGGCATAAATTGGTAGTAGAGAGGTCCAGAAGGTGGCAACACTGAGAATGGGCCTTTTTGGCAGTGACTCCCTGTTTGTGGAATGCTCTTCCCAGGGAGGTTTGTCTGGCACTTTCACTATACATCTTTAGCTGCCAGGCAAATGTTCCTCTTCAACCAGGCCTTTGGCTAATTAATATTCTACATCCTTTTAAGTGTGTGTCGGGGGTGGGTGGGTTGCTTTTGTTTAAATTATTTTGTGCTACTGTCCCGAGATCTTTGGATGAAGGGTGGTATATAAATTAAATAAATAATGATAATTATAATAAACAATAAAATAGTTATCTTATAATAGTTGTTATTAGACAAGATCTATCCTGTCTGCCTGGGTTAAACTACGTGGGTAGCTTAATTCATCAGGAATATAGCCTTGTACATAGTTAAAACAACAAGAACCTTATATGCCAAAATATGGCAATTACAAGTTATGCCTTCAAAAAGTGACACAAAAGACATGGGAGTATGTGCTTACAATGGAATTAATGCATTATATCAGAAAGAAAGAAAGAAAGAAAGAAAGAAAGAAAGAAAGAAAGAAAGATGTCAATGATTCATAACAAAGGGATCTTGTTTCCTGAATATGAAAGGATTTGCTGCTTTCAACCACTCACCTGAGTTAATATTTGATTTTTTCTTTCTTTCTTTCTTTCTTTTGGTTTTGGTTTTTTTTAAGAAAACAAACCACATGTGTGAGGAATATTATCTATTATAATAATAGAAATGAGTTATATTTTATGTTATAAATTACTTATATTTAGAAAAGATTGTGTTTTGTTGGTTTTCAGTTTCGATTTAATTTTTTGCATTTATATTTGCAAGTAGTTCTTACATTGAACGTCTAATGGATGGTGAGAAGAAGGAACATTGGCAGCAGGACAAGTGAAAAATGGGTACTCCTGCAGAACTGTTGCAGAGCAGAATCTTGCTGATAAAGGCCCTATCTACAATTCACTTATACACACTGGTGATAAAAAAACAAAACAAGGAAACCAAAACGGTAGAACATAGGGTGGGTTTCAACTTTCTGATATCAGCTAAATCAAAGGGGTTCAAAAGTCACCAAAAGGCTGGTAGAGAACAGAATGAAGCCTTATATTAGAGTGGTATCTGCTATCATACAAGTGTCCCTAGAAACCCAAGGGAATGTTATGCCTGATTCAACTTTTTAAACAGTTGCTTGGTTCTGACAATGTCCAGACAAGCAAGCTTTCCTGAACCAAAAGATAAGCAAGGGTTCCTCCAGATGATCTTTACAGCTTTCTCAGCTATATTAATAAGTCTCTGCTACAGGAGTCTACTTTGCATTGTTTTTAAAACAAATTTACTATATTTTTGTGCTGCTTCTTTTAAAAGCTCTTTTCATTTTATCCTGTGCATCGCTCTAAGACACGTGTGTGGAAGGCGATTCATAATAATAATAAAGTCATCCTGATCTGCTTGCACAGATGTTAGATTGTATCCAGTCTTTTTAAACATTCTTTCCTATTAGTTTGTAGGGATATTATACGACAATGAGCATTCCAGCTGCATTCATTGTTATTTGCTTGTGTCTTCATGTTAACCATTTGTTCATTCCATACTTTCCAATGCATTTCCCTATCACTTTCCCAGCAGCAAAATATCTGTTTCTTTCTTTGTGCTGGGGCAACAGAATGCTTTAACCCTCTTCAAATTGCATAAACCCACTATATTGCAATTATATGCAATATAATGCCATTACCAAGGAAATTTATTGAAAGATGGGTCCTGTTCATTGAATTTTGGAATCACAAATGAAACACCTCTTTATAATTTGTTCACACAGCCCAGGGCCTCCATACCCACTGTCCACTTCAGAGCTGCTAACACAGCAAAACAATGCAGGAGGCCGCAGTTATGAGTTATCAGTCTCTTCAGCCACAGCAGGAGCTGTGATTCTCCATCCCTGGAGGCACATTCCAGTCTCTCTCAAGGTAGTTGGATGCCAGCAACAATTTTAATTTTCTTCCACACTGAAATCACTTCTACATGTTCTAAAAAAACCCAACCTTTTCCTTGCTACTATTTACTTTTTATTATTGAACTGTGTTTTTTTAATGCATAAACTCTAATTTCCTGATATGTGCTTGAATTGCTCCCACAACTCAATACTGACATTCTAGAGGCATCCAGGTTCCCTCTCTACTCAAACCCACCTCTTTTTCAGCCACTGATGCGCAGTGATCTAGGTGTGGGTAGGTTGTCAAGTAACTGCGGTGGACTCATTCCCACAGTCGTCCAGTCGGTGGGAGATTATGCTCAATCCCAAAAATGTAAGGCGGTAAACATGACTAGCCTGAAGAGCTAAAGAAAGAGATTACCCAAGGTTTAGCTCTTTGTGATCCCACTCAAGCAGAAACTCCTGAATAATGAGGGCCAGCAAGTATTCTTGGCTACTGTTCAACAATTGATGATTTTCTTTTCCCTAGGAGATTTGACCCCAAAAAAATCTAAGCCTTTTCCAGGGGCAATATAAACACACCTTTGTATGTGGATTGACATTTGCTTACCACAGTCACATGCATACAGAACTCCCCTAGACTAGCTGTTCTTTTAATATTTCCTTTTTTTTTTGTAGTGTATGCACACTCAAGAGGTTTATGATGAAGTAAGTTCACAAGTCTAAAGTCACATTAACCACTAATAAATGCGTCAACTGATTAACATTCTTCCCTAAAGCAGGACTGGCTCACGGACAACCATGTTTTATGAACTGCACTCAAAGCACAGCCAAAGCATGCACTGGAGGATGGGGGGCAGAAATGAGCATCACCATTGCTTATGGTGAATAGGCCATTGGCCTACACAAAGAAGAATCCTGGGGGCCACTGCATTGATGCTGATTTTTCAGTAAGTAACATTATTATGACATGATAGGCCTGCCATTCTGAAATGGAATAGTGTTGGACAACACAGGGATTCTTAAAGGGATAGGCCTCCTATAAAAAAACTGACAACAGAAGTCTTAATTCTCCTCTCATCTTTGAACAATGCACTCCGTATAAACTAGCTGTGACTAACCTGTGGCCCTTCAAAAGTTGTTGGACTCCAGTTTCCATCAATCCCAAACAGCGTGGTCAATAATCAGAGATGATGGGCACTGTAGTGCAACAATATCTGGTAGGCCAAAGGTCAGTTATCCCAATATAAACCATGATGATTAAATAAACATACTTCACTCACAAAATATAATTTTTAAGTAAAGAAAGAAAGAAAAGAATGTAGAGGGACTGAGCTTATGTCTAAATTGCAGCACTGGAAACCCATCTTCTGGTCAGAGATTTACTTGGAAGAAGCCATATCAACCACAGTCAAAGCCTTGCCATTTATCCCTGCTCTTGGAAATTTAGCAATCGGGAAGCAGTATTTTCCAAGTCTAGACTCCACAGCTTCGAGATGCAGCTGATAGACTATATGCAACTGGCGGAGATGACTGGCAGAATCCGAGACCTGGGAGAAGAAAGGATTGAAGAAGATTGGAAGAAATTTAAGATTTATTTACAAAAATATTGTAATTTGGTTGAATGTTAAGAAGGATGCTTGATCATAAATAATTGGCCACCACTAAATTAGATTAGAATTTGATGATAAGTGAGATCAAGGAAAATACAAACCTTTTGGAGAATTGTTAGACTATACTTAAATGAGTGGATATAAGATCGTAAACAAGATGATAATTTGCTTGGAAAAACTTTTCAACAATGTAAGTGGGAGCAGGAGACGTGAGGAAGTCTAAACAAGTTATGAAATTTTGTTATGATATAAGCAATGTTGTTTATTATCTATGTATTCTTTTTACAAAAAATCTTAATAAATATAAATATTTGTAGACTCCACAGCTTCAGACTTGCACATGATGAATGCAATCTATTTCCTAATTACCTAGAGTATGCTTTTGTGTGCATATAAAGTTCACTGTCATTAAGTGAATTGAAAGAGGAAACACAACAGGAAGGAGAACATGGCTAGGGAAAATATCACCACTGCATAAATTCTTCCTGCTGAAGGTAAAGCAGAACAGAACAGCAAGACTTCAAAACTCCATACTGGCAATTAACAGTATTAGCTCAAGGTTCAGAACCAAGTATTTGGAAACTGCACTCTTGACAAACCAGGCAAATAGTGCACATGTGTGAAGAGTGTGTGCTACCTTCTTACAATTAGCAAAGGCCAAACCCACTAAGTTAGAGATACTGTTGATCCTTCTCTATGAGGGCAAACTGTATGGTCTCTAATGCCAGGGTGGGAAACTTTTTTCAGACCACAGACCACACATTCCCTTCCAGGGGCACCTGCCAGTGGTGGTTCAGGCCAGAGGCAGAAGTGGGCGGAGCAACACAGCCACTCTTACATTTGTACAGTAGGCTACATTCCAGCTACACAACACTCAATGGCTTCTATATAGCAGGGATAGTCAATGTGGTGCTTTCCAGATGTAGCTAGACTACAACTCCCAACCTGCATGTTTTGGGGGCAGACATACTACTTTGTTTCCAGTTGATGCATGTCCTGCAGCTTCCTGCTGAAATCTTGAAACTTGTCGTACCACAAATGTTTCAGGTGTGTGTTGCTTTGAATGCTCTACAGTGCAAGAGTGCCCCTCCCAATGGCAATAATGCAGAAACACTGGGCAACCATCACAGACCAACTAATAAAGCGGACTGGTAGGTGGGTGGTCCAATATAAATACTTCCCTAATGCAGTATTATTGTATCAATGACATGTTGAAAAAACAAAATGAACAGCAATTTGGAGGGGCCCTAATACTGAATTGTGCCTAGAGAAAAAACAACAAAAGTCACCATTGTTGACAAGGGCTAGAATAGCACCTACTCAGGAAAGTATTATTAATATAACACTATATGGGGGGGGGGGATGCTGAGAAGCTATTTTAAATTATAACCCAAACGCATGAGACTACATGAACAACTTTTGCACATGCATGTGTTAATCAGCTTTTAAAGAAGCATCCAGAACACAAATATTTTGGTTCATAATTCCTGGACTAATTTTGAGCTCTTTTGCTTTAAAAGTGAAGTGAGGGAAATGCACAGAAAGCTGTTTTGCCCCCCTTTCCCTAGGCTCAGAACAAAAGCAAGGAATTGGGCCAACCGAGAAAGACTAGTCAAGGTGCAAATAAGAGTCTGTTCATCACTAATCCACAGAATGGTCCATGGGGGTTGAGGGAATGGATAGGCCCCATCCTGCAAGCAGGAGACTTTAAATTAAAAAGGAACAGGATCCTTGTAACATTTCAATATACTTTTGCCTGCTCAAACTAGACAGAGCAGTGCTACAATTGCCTTTTATTCCCACCCACCACCAAATGGCCATCAGTCAAGATTGAAAAACCATAGGAGGCCATAAGAGGAACCCTGAACTGTAGCCTTTTGAAAAAAACATTGTCTCTAGATTCTCTGTAACAAGCTACTGAACTGAAGATGGTAGTTCCAAAGAAACTGACAAATGTGGAACTATGATGTTAGGCTTTTGACCACAACACACACTCACACACACACCCTTCTTCCCCTTACCTGTTGGCGGTCCGTCTTCAGTCTCTACTAGGTTATTGCTACTGCCGACACATTAAGGAGAGCCTGGGTTTTGCTTTGTTTTTTTGCCTCAAAGCAAACCAATTAAACCGAATATCTCGATACAAACAAGGCTTTGTTTATTGCCCTGAGAGGCAGGCTTTCAGTGCAATCACTCTTCTGTTATTAAATACAAAGAAACGTGTTCATCTCTGGCATAGACTCCATTCACATCAATGGTTTATTACTAGGATTTAATGTGGCTCCAAAGACACACGGTAATGAGAATATAAGCACGCTGGTGAGATCCCTTCACCTCTCACTGGCCTGCATTTATTAGGAACAAGGACACAACGTACAAAATGCGTATCGTTTGGCCTCAGGGACTGCTGAGAGGTTTTCGTGATTAGGCAGCATGCAAATAGTGTTAAATAAAATCAGGAAAGAACTGGCAACAGTAGAACCACCACCTTCTCAATGCTATTGCACAAATCTATTGATCTGAACAGAGCATACACATATTACAAATACCATATGCAAATCTGTTCCAGAATCCAACCTGAAAAGAGACTTTTTGAAAGCTACAATGAACATTAGTGGACATTGTAGCAGCTTTGGCAAAGAAGAGCAGCTACGAGATATATTTCCAGTGACACAATTTGTTTCATTCATGTGCCTGCGCCTGCGATGCCACCTTTCAACTAGCACAATAACAAGTATGCCTGGTGGGACAGGGCCCCACTTTTCCTCCTCCCTTCCAATGCTATTTCCTTTTGTGCTTCACCTTTAGATTGTAAGTCTGATTGTAAGCTGCTCTGGGAGCTTTTTTCTGAATCATGAAGTACCAGTATTTTAGCTTTGATTCCTGCATTGCAGGGGGTCAGACTAAATGGCCCTTCTAGGATTCAAACAAGCAAATAAGCGAAGGGTAAGGATGGGTGCCAGACCCCACCATTCAGACTTTGCAGCATATGCACAATGTTGAGCAAATACACCTGTGCCTCGTGGATCATCCTCTGTTGGCTTTGGCAGAGTAGGCAGTATCAATAGTCTGCAAGGAAGACACTTCCAAGTTCAAGTTGCATTGTTCTCTTCATGGAAAGAACCTCCTTTTTGCTTTCCCATGCAGGAGTTCAACCCTTGCCTCCCAACTCTCCATGGATCAGGATGCTTGACCAAGCCAATTGAATTGGCTTGAAGGCTACTAGAAGGAATTAACAGGGAGGGAATATCTAAAGCAGCCTTCTCCAGGCTAGTGCCCTCCAGATGGTCTGGACTACAACTCCCATTAGCCATGGCCAGCTTGACTAGGCTGGCTGGCGCTGATGGAAGCTCAGGTCCAAGCCACCCAGAGGCCACCAGGCAGCTGATCTAAGAGATTTTCAGCAAGACGATTCAAAACCTTAATCTAAAGACCTACCCTACAAGGTTGCTGTCTCTCCCCAAACCTGCACTGAAAATTCCTCATACAGCAACATTCTTTCTGTATGGCCTCATTCACATTTGTCACCATGTAATAATAATAATAATAATAATTATTATTATTATTATTATTATTATTATTATTATTATTATTATTAATTTATATCCTGCCCATCTGGCTGGGTTTCCCCAGCCAGTCTGGGTGGCTTACAACCTATAAAACACAACAAAACATCCAACAATAAAAAAACAAGATATCCTATACAAGCAACAAACAGACCAATAAAATCAAGAACAATAATAACAGTTTACAGTTATACCCGAATTAAAGTAACCGCCACCCCCAACTAAATGTTTAACCAATGCCAACCCTAGAAAAATGAAACAGAGGAACCAAAATTAGAACCGTTTAAAACATTTTAAAACATTTTAGCCAGTTGCCCCAACCCAAGAGTTGTTCCAACAATGTCCCAGTGGCCTTTTTTAGGTGTTCAGGGTGAGTAGTGAGCCCCGCCCCCTAAGCCAGGTGGAAATGGGCCTTTCAGCAGGGAGCAGGTCTTTCTTCCAGCACTCAGGCACCATGCTATCAAGATTTTGAAAAACATAAAACCTTTGAACAGTATTTACTTCACCAGCACACGCCATAAGCACATCTGAAACCACCCGGGGTGGTGCAAACATAGTTGTGGCCAATATAGGAAGGATGAGGCTTACAAGAATTTCTTAGAAATGTAGTGCACTGTGAGCCGCATACTTCTGCACCCACCATCAGTTTTATCCTCATGTTTCCTTTTCTCTCACTTGAAGAAGAAAGAGGAAATGGTTGAAAACTAAACAAATCTTATACAAGACAGAAAAAAATATAGCTCGCTCCATTTGCAGTAACAATAATGACCTACTTATCAGTGTGGGCATAAAAGACAGGAAAAGATTATAGAAAGTGAATTATGAAGTAGATCACTGCAGTCTTTTTTGTTCTGGGAGTTGAATTGCAAGGCTCAGAGACATTTGGGGGAAATATAGTCTGCAGGCAGCTGCAGTCTCCGTCACCAGAACCAGGTTGAGCATGGCTGGTTCACCACCCCAATGGAAGGGTGAAAGGCCTTCATCATCTAGTCAAGTTACCATGTGTGCGCACACACACCTGCACAAATGCATGCACACATATGCAGGCAGGCAGGCAGGCAGGCAGGCCAGTAAGCACCCGAGAAAATCCAGTCCACATCCAGTACATTATTTGCAGTGCAAGCACCATCAATTATCTTTGCTCAAGCTTTGAGAAAGTCTAACGTATGGATGAATTCCAGCTTTGCAACCTCTTGCATTATTCCACATCTTAAGCTGCCCAGAGACCTTAAGATCAGAGACAGAGTATCCACAGAGGCCCAAATGCTCTGCTGTTGATCCTGTGCACTCAGATTCTTAAATATGCTCCTTTAAACACACAGGGACCAAAACAAAGCAATCAAAAGGGCCTGTTGGAAGTTTGTTTACTAACACGCAAGTGGATTTACTCTTTCACAGATGGACCGGTAACCACTATCCTGGCAGTATCATTACAAATGCCAAAATACATATATGTGTAGGTCCTCTAAATTAACACAAGCCCAAATCAGATGATACATCTCCCCTGGTCCAGCCCAGAGCATGGAAGGGAGAAAGCATGCGCAGCTGCTCCACATGCACTGAGTGTGTTAGCCCTGCCTCCTCCATATGGATTGTGCGAATGTCATCTAACCATCTTTCAGCCGACAGACTTGGGTGAAAAGTCATATGGACCATTTGCTACATGAAAGGAGGAACTCAACCACACGATTTGCAGCTGTGCAACTGTATGCACAGATGTCAGCATTTGTATGTTCTGTTCCTGTGTGTAGCTCAGTGTTATGAGCATGCCCTGGCATCTTCAGGTAGATGACAAATGTCTCCCATCTGAAGTCCTGGAGAGCTGCTACCCATCAGTGTAGAAGACAATAATGAGCAAGATGGACCAGTACTCTGATTCAAGGCAGATTCTTTTGTGCATAGGGGGATGGAAAAGGAAGGGCTGGCATACTGGGAGGAGCTGTGTGCACTTTCTCCCCCATCCTCCTTGAGCTGGATCAAGGAAGACATATCCAATGCATTGCACATATTGCCACAAAGCAAAAACAAAGCAGTCCTTATGCAAGAGAAAAAAATGAGTGCAACTTATCCCAAGGAAAGAATTGCAAGAATTAAGGAATGGGCACTGCTAGTCAACAGGGAGTCTCATTCTTAGGCGTAACCCCTTGGCTACAAAGCAAATTTTGCCTCCTATATCCATGGAACGTTACCTCTTTGATTTGGTGGCACCAGAGTCAGATAGCATGGTTATTTATGCATAGCCAAAAAAGGTGAAGAAGACACATCACCAAAAAATGTGTTGAATTATGTCTGGACATAAATCTAACTTAGCCACACACCCTCTATTTATCATTCTGTGTGTCATGCCTGAAACCAACAGGTAACAGTATTGACCTCTTTCACAGAACTCAAGGTATTAATGTTTGTCAATGGCTTTGTATTCTTAATGTGCTATTAAAACACCAGTTTAACTGATCATTAATAAATTCAGGTGTAAAGGGAAAGGAACAATTCTGGAATCCAGAATTCAAGGTTGTTAGGGGGCTCATTTTGTTTTGTTTAAAAAAAACTTGATTAAAATGTTATGGGTCATTTGAATTGGGTCTTGCAATAGCTTACTTCGTTTGTGAACAACCAGGATGGGAGATGGTATTACTGTTGGGGTCTGGGTCTGGAAATGTGTTTCAAAACTGTGTAGCCATGAACGTTTTTGAAAGGAACTAGAAGCTGACCTCATTACAGCGCAAAAAATTCTTCATGAAATTGTTTGTGAAGCTGACAAATGTGGATTAAACTTTTTTTAAAAAAGAAAACAAGCACAAACAATTTTAAAGAGGTTGCATTTAACCCACAAGAACCACTTGTCGTAACCAGAGCATCCTTCCATGGGTACCTCAGAAGCAAAATATGGCCAAATCATCAACCCATGAAGTTATTGAAGAGCTAATTGGGTTAAACAAACAATGTAAGCGCAGGGGTGGATACATGGAAGTGGGAAGAGGTATCTCAGAAATATCTGTGCATATAGGTTGCTAGAGCTTCCGTGTGAAGAGAAAATTGACTTATATACCTATAAGAAGGGGGCGGAAACCTACTTCATCAGATTTGAAACTTTTCTGCCTAATGCTTTATCTAAAGAGTTCTTCTGGCAGCTGCCCCTCCATTTTTGTCACAAAAATTAGCTTCCATTTCTGGCAGAAATGCAACATAAAGAACAGAACAGAACAGGGTTGCTGTGGCTTAGTGGTTTTATCTGCTTATTTCTTATATAAAGGTTGACTGGAAAGTAGGTTAAAATTGTATCAATGGAATAATGCCATAACCACCGCCCAGGTGACATTTGGTTGTGGGCAGAGAATTGATGACAGCACCAAAAAGGACAGCAATCTATAGCAGCAATGGATGATTATCACACAAGGTTATTTGGGGAACTATGGAAGAAACCCTGTAATTTAGAGAAAAATCCAAAACTTGTTGAAGTCATGTGGAATTGTCTGAGTCAGACCATTGACCCATTCAGCTCAGTGCTGTCTACAATGACTGGAAGAACCTTTTGCATGGGAAGTAAATAATTCCTTCCTCTCTCACACAAAACACAGACCTGAGAAGCTGTAGACAGAAGATTTTAAAAGGTTATCTGTTCCCTTACAGATGAGCAAAAGCATCTCTAGTTAATCACAGAAGACTCTGAAATGTCACAAAGGAGGTCCACCTCAAGGCAACATCAGATGCCATTAAGCAATTAACTCAAGACTAGATCATCTGGGCACATCCCATTGGCAGAAAACAAGAGATGGTAGCTCAACAGGACCCACCCTATAATTTGCCATAGTAAGATGGCACCTGTCAGGGAGATGTCATGAAAGAGCAGCAAATAGGGAAGAAGCACTTGTAGGTTTTTCATCCAAATAACCTGAGTGACATTGGGTGCTAGAATGAATTTGAAGGAATTAACATTTATTGCAGCATTGGCTAATATGCACCTTGACTTATGTGTTGGTGGTGGGAGACTACATTTACTACTCTGACTCAGACAGAAAAATCTCTTGCACCAGCACTGTCACAATTTCAACCCTCATGCTACCATTTTGAGGCAACACTGGCCAGTCACCAGAAAACACACAGGCATCAGCTGTATATTTTTGTGACTCACTTTCCTATGATGTGACTATAGTGTTCATAGTGGGAAGTGGGGGGGGGGGGGAACAGTACTCAACAATCAGAGAAAACCCCAGGAGGAAATACTGCCATACAACAGTCAGGTTTCTTTGGTGACAGCAATGGTGAAGAAATCTTTGACTCTCTTAGTTCTGTGGATTTGACTAACTCTTCCACAAGCTGAAAGGTTATAGGACATTAGTTCTCTCATGCTCATAAACTGTTTATTGTGCTTCTATGGAGGCCCATCAAATGGTTGCTTCATCCATACTTCTGTATTTTTTAAATACAGCAATAGCTCCCACATAAACCACCTTCAAGGGGAAGCACCGAATTCTGTGCTGGGAAGTGTCTGTTGCAGTTTCCCGATCTGGACTATGACTTCACATCCCCCTTTGGCTCCAGCCTCTTCCAATAACAAACTCCACTGCACCAGGCAGGTGAGGACCCATGTATTTATTAAGAAGCCAAGACTGTTAAGACTAGTCTATGGAATGTCAAAATGGGCAGTTTGGGATTAATGCATCAAAGTGCATAGTCATTAGGGCAATCTTACCCACCAGAGCAGCCAACCTCTGCAGAAAGCAGTGCCTGCAGTCAGTGGCAATCCACGGTTTGTTGACTCACTAGAAGAGGTTCCTTCTGGAAGACAGAGACCTGGACACTGGTATCCATGTCTTAGTGAATTCCCATGTAGATTACTGTAATGTGCTGTACATGGGAATGCCTTTTATGATGGTACAGCAATTCCATCTAGTACTGAACACCATTACCTAACCACTGTTGGATGCTTGTTGTGTGATCACATAACTCCTATTTGAAGACATATACAGGTATTAAAAGGTTTCTTTCCCCATGTCCAATGCAAGGTACTTGGTTTTAACATTAGGTAAATGTAAAGGTACCCCTGCCTGTACGGGCCAGTCGTGTCCGACTCTAGGGTTGTGCGCCCATCTCACTTAAGAGGCCGGGGGCCAGTGCTGTCCGGAGACACGTCTGGGTCACGTGGCCAGCGTGACAAAGCTGCTCTGGTGAGCCAGCACCAGCGCAGCACACGGAAATGCCGTTTACCTTCCCGCTATAAAGCGGTACCTATTTATCTACTTGCACTTTAGGGGTGCTTTCGAACTGCTAGGTGGGCAGGAGCTGGAACCGAAGACGGGAGCTCACCCCGCCACGGGGATTCAAACCGCTGACCATACGATCGGCAAGTCCTAGGCACTGAGGTTTTACCCACAGCGCCACCCATGTCCAACAGCGCCACCCGCGTCCAAATGCCACCCGGTTTTAACATTACAATGCTTTAAATGGTCTAGGTGCACATTATCTAAGCATCTTCTCCTATAATGCTTTCCATCAAGCATGTGTATCTAGAGATTCAGTTCTGGTCCAGGTTCTATCTTTTCTGGATGCTATCTTCTGCTAGACTCAGGCAGCTCCTAGAACAGTCAGCATTATTCTCTGTACAAATAGACAGGAGGGGAGTGTGTTTGTTTGTGTATGGAATGGAAGAAGGGTGGGCTGGGGAATCCAACAGCATCAACCAAATGATAATTTAACATTTTGCCCATTCAGTTCCTCTTTTTCTCCCCACTTCTGCTTTTCATTTCCAGTGCACCAACTCTGCTGACAGCAAAGTTCACTTTCTCAATTGGTTTCAAATAAACATTCTCCATTCATAACTATGTGCAGCCCAAGTCCCAGATTAAGTTCTGCTGTACAAGCATCATGTGTTCTGTGGCAGATTTGACTTCTTTTCATTCTGCAGCACTTCAAGTGAAGGGAACCTAAGAAGAAACTGTGAATTATGAGTGCCCAGTCTCAATATATGGAAAAGAGGCTGGTTTATTAAGTGCCAATACAAGTTTCAAAACCTATAGCTGGATTTGGGGAAACAGGAAAGCATGAAGAAATGTGTTTAATAATTTACTGTCATAATCTGAAAGTTGTTGGGTGGAAAGGCAGCACACCAGCAATCACAAAATCACCATTACCCATTAACTCAACACAGAAGACTCAAACAGAGTGATCGACTCCTTTGACATTCCCATTCCTGGCTACTGGTCATAACATCTGGAGGGGATCCTGGGTTGTATTCAATCCATTAATTTCAATGGGTCTACTCTGAGTAAAGGTTAGGTATTTACAACCCCATGTTGGCTATTCCTGAAACAAAATCTTCTGAGGTATTCCGTTATCTATGCTTTTACTGTATTCCCAATTGCAATTTGTTTCATTTATGCTTATATGCTAAGAGCTTGCACGAAAGTAATGCAGATGTGTTTCAGTAAGAATACTTGACCACCATTTGACCAACATGTCACCAGTCAGTTGACCTTTCTCACCTTGTCAAGTGTTTGACTCTACTGCACAAATTATTGCAGAATAAATTAATACAACCTATAGGTGGAAGTAGGGTAAGTGCTACAAGAGTTCCCCATTTTAGATCCATGAAGTGTTGGAAGGTATGACATCTCAGAAATCCACAATTGCACAAGGCATGCAAAGCTGACACATACATGAACTATGTGGGAATGACTCTTTCTTGTGTAGTACATGTTCATCTTCAGTCAGATAGAGGAAAGCACAGACGTACAGAAGCAGCTCACAAACTCTGAGAGATTCTGTACACAGTGCTTTTAATCATTTTTGCACCTGGACAGCTCAGATTTTAGCTAGATTCTACAACTTGTTTAAGTAATGCAATTCTTTACTAAAGGGTGGTATATAAATAAACATGTCATTTTGTTTCTGTTAATGCTCTGCTGAACTCTTGGCTCAAAACTTTTAAGAACAACTGAGTGTATGTAAAATACACACACACACACACACACACACACACACACACACACACAACAACACACACACACACACACACACCCCCCAGACATTACCAGTCTCACTCCTTATGAACCAGCCAAGACTGCATGCACCAAATTCTAAATGCTGCACTTCTGTATCACAGAGCACATTCAGCATCATGGTGATGAAGTGCAAAGATTTTACTGACTTCAGTATCATAGTGTAAAGAAGCAGTGCTTAACAATTAATCTGTTACAGGAGATGATCCAGACATTCTCCCTCCAAAAGGCACACCTGTCATTCTATTGCTGTGGGAGATCACACCATCATTGCAGGAAAAAACCCTCAATGCTTTGTTACAGGAAAACACAATTTCCCTTCCTTTTTGATATCACTATCACCAAATGTTGCAGTTGTGCAAATGGCATGAACATAAGGAAAATGCGGACCCAACTCTTCCCACCTCCACATCGCAGTGGTGATAAGATGGCATGAACGCCCCCCAGCTTCAGCAGCCTTGGAAATGTTTCTAGAGGGGCACAAGTTCCCACCCTAGATGCTCCAAAGCCACAATAACCTACCTTTGAGGATTATCTGGCACTATTCTAGGATACAGGAGATGTGTGTGGCCACATCCTTAACAGCAGCCACAAGAGAGACTTCAGAGGCCTGCACCCCAAGGCAGAAGTGGAAACTGGTTTGTAGAAAGAGTAGAAGCAGAAGTAGTCAAAAGGAGGGGACCAGAAAGAGTGAGAATATTACACAGATTGAGCTTTTAGATATATTCATCTCCAACATGGAATTTCCAGGTTGCTTCTTATTTTTCAATGTTGCTAAAAATGCTTTTCAGCTGCAAAGGCTGTAAAGCTAATACACACACAGGCACACTCATGACCCTGTGGGGAGCACGACAAATATGCTGGAGGCTTAAGTGCAGCTAATCCATAGAACCTATGAAGCACAGTCGTTGTTATGCCACAGCCCCATTCCCTGCACCTGCCTGTGGAGACATTTAGTCATCATCACAAAGGCCTGTTCTTAATTCCAGGAGCAACCACACTACCGTTGGTTCCACGATCGGATACACCGGTGGCTTTATTGCCAATAGAAGCATCTGGACACCCAACATTTAGGAGCGTGTGTAGGAGAAAGGAAGTGAGGCTGTTGTCATAAACGAAAGGAGTCTCTCGCTTCTCCAACATTCTTTAAAGCAGCCATAACAGAGAGTACCATGAGGGTTACCATGAAGAAGACAGTTCCCCATAATGTAGAGTTACTTAAGGTTAAGGGTTTGATGTCATGTGAATAGTTTCTTACGTCTTGCTATTAACAGACTAAGCCTGCTTCCAGACAGGGGACTTCTAATGCTATCCAGACACCGCTCCTCTGCTGTGATCAGCAAGTGGAATTGCAGTTGACTCTCCACCCTCTCAGGAGTGTCAAACTTTTTCTATGCATACTTCCCATACCAGTGGGCACGCCCTGGCTGCTGTGGACAAGGCCATTTGCAGTTTAGAGAACACTCACTATAACCCTGGTGGTCGTGGCTGTCATTTTATGAGCTTGTTTTTCTTGTAAATAAATATTTTAATAATGATCACTAACACACTTTTCTGGCTTTTTTAAATGAAAGAGGTTTAGGGTTGCTATAACCATACCGCTATGATGCTACAGTCTAATGACACATACTATGATAATGCTGTAGCAGGGCAGAGGGCATGGACACCTGTAGAGGAGGTGGGCTGAAGCGAAGGAAATGGGTGGGAGAGGACGAGGCAGCCAGATCAACTGTCTCATGGGCTGCCTTGCCCTGTGCTATGTATAGTATGATGGTGCTATGCCTCTCTTAATAATAATAATACAGTGGTACCTCTAGATACAAACGGGATCTGTTCCGGAGCCCCGTTCGCATCTAGAGGTAAGCGTAAGTAGCGACGGCACGTCTGCACACACGCGCATCACTTTTCACCGCATCTGCGCATGCGCAAGGGGCAAAACCTGGAAGTAACGCGCTACGGAGCGCAACTCAAAGCGTCTTCAACCCTAGATATCACTGTAATAATAAAAGTTATAGCCAAAGATGGAAGGCACCTACACCATCAGAGATCATACTTCTCTTCCATTTTTCTGGGTGGGGAAAGTCAGACTTTTTGTAGTTTGACAAAATGGGGAGGAGCCACAGAGAAAATGTAGGATGGCATCATAGGAGAACGGCATTGTGTGGATATAAGTGAATGAAGCAAAACTATTCTACCCTGGAGTAGAAGCAACCCACATTGAATGGCAAGAGCTCACATCTCTCCCCAAGTATAGATCAAGACCTTCCCAGGAGAACTGAAAAGAGGAAGCAGAATTTTAATTGTTGTTGTCGGGTTATTTTGCTTTAAGGTTTGCACTTTTTTATTATGCTGGGAAACTACTTTGGGACCTTTTGGCGAAAAGCAGTCAATAAGTTCTATTAAAACACTGATTGACTTCAAACCCTTTCATCCCAGGCAGGTTAGGGTGGTGGGTATGGAAATATGTCTCTTAATGGAAGAAGCAGCATAAAGTAAGAAATTAAGCATGTGTGCATAGATAAGGATGACGGAAGCAGATGTGTGGGTATCAGCAGGCGAAACCTTAATTTCTGCACATAGAAATATGTACTATCACCATGAGCAGTTATAAGCCAGCAAAGTGTGTATTTTTGTTTGTGGTGGGTTGCTATGTCTTTGAGGTTAGATTAAGATCTTGTGTTTATAAGCTGATAGCATGACTTTCTTTGTCCTGCTGGGGGCCACTAGCATGCAGACAATTGCTAAAAGCCTCAGTGCACTGCTCCCTGGACAGTTTTCTTGCATTTGTGTTCCCAGCAAAACAAATTGGACAGTACTCATTCTATAAAGCAGCATCAGCTATCCAATGGGTCATGCTGGTTGTGCTCATGGAACTTGGAGTGCAACAGCATCAGGGATGGGGGGCACAAGTTTCACATCTCTGGCCTAAATGAACTTTTAGAGAGGTCTTTAGCAAACGTCTCTATATTTTATTTTGCAAACCCATGCTTCCTCCAGACTTTTATTTATAAACCCTTTCTTCATGACCATAATGTCACAGGATTTCATGCTTTGATGCAGGAAAAAAAATAGGGAACTTCCCCACCCCCAGACCACTGGCAGAATGAAGTAATTTCTCAGTATGCTGAAAACGTTTCTCAAATCTTTCCCCAAACTGCATGATATATGCAAAAATCCCCTTCACCTCCTGCCTCACATAAAACATCCAGCTTACATAGCCACTGATGCCAGCCCTAAAAAAATTAAGTACATCCCAATGCACAAACACCAGTGATCGTAACTTAAGACAGTATTCCAAGTGCATACATTGCACTTATATTTATATATTTATACTAAGTCTTTAACACATTATAAGTTTTTTATTTAAAAAAATCATTTCCTAATGGTCCCTAATGTGGAATTCGTTCATTAACCACACTGGCATTCTCTCATTCCTAGTGCTACCTTGCCTCAATTGCAGTCTGCATTCTGATAGCAGAGCTTCTATTATGGTAGTTTACAACAACTTCTCCCAGCTTTATAGAGTAAGTTGTTGTTAATAATAATAATAATAATAATAATAATAATAATAATAATATTTATTGAATTTATATACCACCCTATACCCGGAGATCTCAGGGCGGTTCACAGAAAAGATCATCACAACATATAAAATCAAAATAAAAACAACAACCCAATAACCCCCCCCAAAAAAGAGCCAAATTTTAAAAGGGTATAGGATGTCCATCAGATCAACCAAAGACCTAGTTTAAAAAGAACATTTTTGCCTGGCGCCTAAAGATGAAGGCGCCAGGCGAACTTCCCTGGGGAGAGCATTCTGCAAATGGGGAGCCGCTGCAGAGAAGGCCTGTTCTTGTATTGCCGCCCTCCAGACCTCTCAAGGAGGCGGCACACGAAGGAGGGCCTCAGAAAATGATCTCAGAGTCTGGGTAGGTTCATATAGGAAAAGGCAGTCCTTGAGGTACTGCGTCCCTGAGCAATACTCGGCTAAGGGATATTAGCTGTCAATATGAATAATCAAATAACAACATATAATTGTTCTTTGTTATAGCTACACCATACATTTAAAGCACTCTTATGCCTTTTTAACTGTCAGGCTTCTGCAAGAATCCTGCATACTGACCTTGCAGACTTACAATCTGACCTTGCAGACCTACAAATCCAAGCACCCTTAATAATTCCTACAGTTCTCCTGACTGTGAAAGTGGTATAAGAATGCTTTAAATGTACGGTGTGGATGTGACACTTGTATGGAAAAGTTCACATTAAAAAAATATTTAGATCAGAACGATGTATTAACTGGAGAGCCAAATCACTTACCCTTTCAACTTTCTTTTTATCAATCTCCTCATTTGGGGGAAGTTTCCTCTTTAGAAGTCAAATGTGACTGTGTTGGTCTTTCTTGGCAATTGCTCACCTGCATATAATGTGTTGAATTTGACAGTACTGTGGTCACTGTTCCCAATCAGCCAAAGAACACTTGCACATCACTTAAATCCTACACCAGTGGCGTAGCGTGGGGGGTGCAGGGGGGGGCCGGGCGCAACATCTGGGGGTTAGGGTTAGGCGGCACAAATCCACAGGTTAGGGGGCGCAAATCCACGGGTTAGGGAGCGCAAATTACTTGCCTTGCCCCGAGTGCTGACAACTCACGCTACGCCACTGCTGAGCACCACTTAGGATTAAGTTCAAGGTTGCCTCCCCTCCTGCTCTCTTCCATTGCATTTCTTCACCTCCGTTCTTCTATGTTAGTAGCAACCCTACCATTATACCTTCACTGGCTTTACCCTGCTGTCTTGCCTCTTCTAATCAGCATCCACTCCTCTTGGTTCTTGAACTTTGCATGAACCTCTAGGTAGAAAGCCTAAAGTTTGACCTATATAGCTCAACTATTAACTACTATTCTACCTCAAACCTATTGGCTGGCAGGTCATTTCCACAACTCTGCAAAAGAAGATGAAAGTCCAGCTACTTAAAGATTTAAACATTTCTACCAATGCAAAGGAATGAGTCTGGTCCAGTTCACCTTGTGAGCAACACAATTATCAAGCATGGGCAAAAACATTGCAGTGTTTTATTACACAGCCTGCATCTCATGCCTCCATGTATTAGCAGGTACTGTGAGGAGAAGCATGGCAATGGGGATTAGCTAAAGAACTACATGGGGCTGGCTAACCACCAGCTCTCCGTGTGCTATTGGACTCAGATGATGAAGTGTTATAGTCCATCAACATCTGAAGAGCCACAGCTATTCCTGGTCAAAGGAAGCTGTATTATAAGCAGCCAGATCACTGGTCTCAGTGCTGGTTTGCAGAAGCTGTTTGGGGTTTCAGGCAAAGTTTTTTCACCCAGCTGTAGCTGAACCTTCCAACATTGGATGGACCTGAGTTTAGAGGCAGATTTAGGGAAGCACAACCAGTTCTGGTGGTCACCGAGCTGAGAGGGCACCATAGGGGGCACTGCAACAATGACTAACAATTGAAAGCAAAAGGAAGGGGAGCACCAAATTTTGGCACCATTGCACAGAACACTACTGAAATTTTTAAGTCTGAAGTCTGCCACTGCCAAGTTCTAGCCTTATCAGAGGTGGGGGGAAAACCTTTTCCCTATCCACTTTCTCTACACCCTGCATAATGTCCGGAGGAAGAGGGTGATCTAGCCTTTTCTCTTTGCAACGAGGCCCCAATTTAGTAGCCCCACAAGACTGCTGTTCATCACTGACTGGGGGAAAATAGGAGAATAAAAGCTGTACAACAGTATCAGGCAGCAGATGTCTTGCAAATAATTTTCCTCTACAGGACATTGTTCACTGTTGGCTTTTTTGAAGGTGGCAGGACATGAGCATGTGCCCTTGTTTAGTGACAAAAAATGTTTCTTGCCTCAATACGTGATTTATATAGTGTACTACTGCATTTTATCATATTGTAGACCCATCAGCGACAACTCTACCATTAGACAGAGCAAGTTAACCGATTTGAAGCAAATAATAATAATAATAATAACAACAACAACAACCCAGTGAATTGTTATTGACCCCATCTGCACTATACATTTAAAGGAGTATCGTACCACTTTAATCAGTCCAGGTTTCCCTGCAAATTCCTGGGAACTGTCGTTTATTAGGGGGTTTCCTAAGAACTTTCAGCACCCTTAATGTTTTTATTATGTTTTTATATATGCTGTAAACCACCCAGAGTGGCTGGGGAAACCCAGCCATATAGGCGGGGTATATATAATAAAATTATTGTTGTTGCTGTTATTATTATTAACAAACTGCACTTCCCAGGATTATTTGGTGAAAGCCATGACTATTTAAAATGGTATGCTTCTGCTTTAAACCTATAGTACAGAAGAGGTAATTTTTTTCATTTCTGCTCTCAGGGAAAGAGGGAGCCAATTGTGGGATATTCTGTCTCAGGTGCCAAAATACCTTGAACAGTTTTGGAGACTCTGCACCTTGATTTTAGGATGTGAGAACGTTTGTTGCTTCACCTCAGGTAGGAAAATATCTTGGGCCAGGGTCTGGAGCCTGGCCATTGTAAATCCCAGATCTGCTCTCCTATGAATCGACAAACACCAGGAGTACAAGGCAAACTATTGCATCAATACATGTGAACTGTTTTTTAAAAAAACAGCCAACATGTTTCATGAATGCAGATGGCTAAAAACAATGGAGGAAATAGAAGGAAGTGGCACCTGGAAGGATGCTTGTTTTGTTTACACAAAGTTCCAGATCCAGGATACAATCTAAATAGATATACTATGCTGGTGACTTGGAATAACTCCTCAAGGGAACAGTCAACATCAAGTAAAAACAACGGGAGGCATTTTGAAAGATTTATAACACCGTAACTTGAAAGTCATAATTGACACTTTACAAAATGAAGATGTGATAGAGCAGAAAGTGACAATGTACACAGACATCTGTAGCAGTGCTCTGGAATTTTTTGCTCCATTGGTTTTTGTTCTAAAATATATAGGACAAGCAGGTGAGTAGAGGACATTGCCGATGTCCAGTGACATCCTCCTTCCCACGTGGTTTCCCCACAGTTAAGTCCCATAGTGATGGACCTGCCCCAAGTTGCATGCATAAGATGCCTGCTGTATTCAGGCAGCCAGATTCAATTCAAGGGCACAGACTAGATGGTTTGGGAGTGGTGGGAGATAGCTCAGCTTGCAGAGCATGAGACTTTTAATCTCAGGGTTATGAGTTCAAGCCCCACCTTGGACAAAAGATTCCTGCATTGCAGGGGCTTGGACTAGATTATCCTCATGGTCCCTTACAACTCTATGATTCTGTGATAAAGAGGTAAGGAAGGAGAAATAAACATCCAAAGAGAAAACTGTGCTGTGAGTGAGCAGCCAATTCGATCAATTCCCCCTGCAACACAAAGTCTGCAGACTTTTGACACACAAAGTGACTGCAGCATGGAGCATTTGGGGAAGAGGGATCCAACATGAATGTACAGTTTCATGTATGGCTGGGGGAGGAGAGAGAAAGATAAATGGCAGATGAGGCACTGGAAACCAGGAGGAGACAACTTTGTGTGGAGTGTCAGCCTCATGTTAAGATTCTCTTGCTTTAAGACCACTTTTTCTGCTTCATATGGGCAATCGTTTAGCTTGTGCACTCATTTAGGTAAAAATTGTAAGAGGTTTTCCAACACTCACTAGAGCTCAAAGTAGTCAAGAGTAGGACATAAATCAACACACCTCATATGTTCATCCAACTCAACTCTAAAATGAATGAAGCTTTTGTTCCCATGACTGTTCTCAGAAGGGTATGTACAGCTTTGACTCCCTCAAGACTTAAGCCTTTCTTTGGACTTCAAAACTATTTTCATTTAGAGATAGTGGATGTTCGTCCCGTAACCCCCCAACCCCCAACCCCCGTCCATGTTCTTCTTTACTTACAGGGGAAACATATGTATTGCAAAAAGCAAACAAAATTAAGGCTCTAAAAAGCATTAGAAAATTGATTTCATTCATTGACTTCCAAGAGTAATTCTGTACATTTTCTATTTGCTAAACGGTGAGGGGGGATGGAGGGGGGAGCAAAACATGTGTTTTATCAACAAAGCTTCATAGTGGACACTAGAAGGGGTGAAGTGGGGGTGGGGGGAGAATTGTGCTACCAAAGTAGCAGTTGGCAGCTGGGTTCTTCAGCACCATAATGGCAGTGTAGAAAACTGTCTCATTATGAAAGCAGCGTACCCTCCCGAGTTCTCGTTTCTTAATGAAAGCTCCACTTTTAGCTACTACAGAAACTCACAGCCTCCTCTGTGATACCAAAGCTTCATATAAAGCCACACTGTAATTGAAACTAGTATTGGTTTGTTGTTTTTTTTTTAAAAAAGGATAGCGTTTGAAAGCGTTTGAAATGGCAAACGCCTTAAACAAGGAAGCCCAAATTCAAAGCTTGACTCTGTATCGTTTATTTAACATGATTTTGATTGCGTAGGCCCCTGACACAAAATTAGTTCTAGGTCAACTCACAAAAAGAAATTGACAACCATAACAATAAAATATGCAACACCAAAAATAAAGAGATACCTGTAAGACATCACCAGCATTAAACCAATTCACACTAAATGTAGCCCGTCACATACCACCGAATGCCTAGGAGTAGGGAAAGGTCTCAGCCTTCCACTAGAAAGTAGTAGTGTGTGTACCAAGCAAGGCTCAGTGGAGAAGAACCTTCACACTGTAGCATCTAAAACTGTTGTTAAGTGTTTGTTTCTTAAATGCATTTCACTTCTAGTTAATACCTATGCAGCACAAGCCTGTCCATGTTTACTTGGAAGTAAGTCCTACTGTGTTCAGTGGGACTTACATCCAGAGAAAGAATGCATAGCTTTGTAGCTTCAATGTTGCAAATAGATCCTTTGTTGGTGTCACATTCCAAAACTGGACAGATCAGTGGATACAAGATGATCTAGATTCTAGAATAACAGTAATAATAATAAAGTATCCTTGCCATGGCTACATGAAAAGAAGTTCGAACAATAAAATACAGTATTTAAACGAGCAAAGCAAGCTGTATCTCAGGATAAGAATGTGAACTCCTCAAGAGTTAGGTAGTAAAAACTAGAAGCAAAGTCTTGGGGAGGGGGGGATTGCACCCCTCCTGGAATTTAAGGTCAGGTATCTATGTGGTTTACAACCCACCAATGATCATTTGATTATGTTTCAAATTAGTCAAACAACTGAGCTGTGGAGGAGGATTGATAAAACAAGATAAGGAGCTGAGGGGAATGGGCAGGCTAACCGTGGAAGACAATGAATGTGGAATTTAGACAAAGCACTTGTGACCAGAAAACAACACTGCATTTCACAACCTCTTAAGCAAGCTGCAAGAGCAAACCAAGCTCTGGGCACCCAGGAACAGACTGGCTAATGCAATACACATTCAAGAGTGCTTCTGTATTTTTACACCAACCAATTGACTAAATTGGCAAGGCCACTTCCCATATTAATAATTATTATCACACTGCAAACACACACACACACACACACAGCACCTTATGGCAAAGTGAGGGCGGAGGGGGGACAAATATAAGAAACATAATCAACATCTCTACAAAGTAGTCATTATCTTTTTAACATGCAGATACAAGCATGCGCTAACATTGAATACCATCGGATTCTTCAAAGGCCGCATCATGTTATTTTTTCATACATGTCCATCAGCCTGGGAATAAGCAATGTGATCATATACTCCCTCAATAATAAATAATTGCCAAAGTGAGGTTAGGGGACTTAAAAGTGCAATCCTTAAGCCACTTATCTGGAAGTAAACCCAACTACACTGTTAGGAACCAACAGATACACACACCTGGAGTAAGCCCAAGTGACAAACAATGAGTCTTGCACCTGAGTAGACATGCATAGGATTGCACTGTCAGTGCCACACTGGAAGTCACCACCTGCACCAACTTCCTGAGGCATATAATGCAGGTGTGTGGAGAACCTGTGGGGCTATTCAGATACTGTTGGACTCCAATTCCAATCTGCCCCAGCCAGCACAGCCCATTGTCAGGGATCCCCTGAGTTGTAGCCCAGTGGCATTTGGTAGGACATCAGTTCCTGGTATAATGGAAAGAGGAAATAACCAGGTGGTCCTTCACCCCAGATGAGAAAGTACACATCTGCACCAATCACAGTTCTAGAAGATATATACATACTATACCTTTAAAGCACATTCAAAGTACTTCCCTTCCCAGCAGAAAATCTTGGCAACTGTAGTTTGCCGCTCACAGAGCTATAATTCCCAACACCCTTAAACTACAGTTCCCAGGATTCTTCAGGGGTGGGTGGGTGTGCTTTAAAAGTCTAGTGTGTACAAAATGCAGAGTATGAAGTAGCCTGAACCTTCCATATTTTTCCTTGCACCTCTGCTGACAAATAAATACACATTTGGTTACATTTTAGGGAAGCAATGCATTTAGGATTCCCCCCCCCACAAAATATGCCCCAAGTTGATTTTGCAACACACAAGGGGGGGGAGAGGCTGAGAGCTAGAAGAGGAAATTGAAGGAAGTGCTGGATATAGTTTGCTGGGCTCTCATCAGGGCTGTAATTCTGCAGAGTGCAGAAGGGGAAAACCTGGGTTCTGGTTCTGGGAACAAGATTCAGTTTCTCTAGGATCTTTCTTTTAAAAAGAGGCGCTTACAAGTTTCTAGTCCTTACGGACGGAAGGTAAGCTCACAAAGTTTGCAGCAAACTACCTTCAGAAATCTCAGAAGGGGACATTTCAACCAGAGGGGAGGGGCTGAAAAAAGAGTTCCGGTAGTTGTGGCGAGGACGCCCTCCGTGCCTTGAATAGCTCCTTCCTCCCTAACCGGAATAAAACGATGCAAAGCAGTAAACACAGCAAAATGGTGCGAAATGTATATTTTAAAAAAAAGTTGTTCCCGTGGGCTCAATGCGCAAGATTTATCCATGCCCGTGTTTCTTGACCCAGAAACTGGATTGAACTGGTGCAGGATTCACACCCTGACCCTGACCCGTTCCCCCTCCCCAACCCGTGAGAAGCAAGTCCTCTATTGCAGGGAAGCACGACGAAGCGGGCAAGCAGATCGCCGCCGCCGCCGCCCCCCATCCATTCCCCGTTATTCACTTCCAAGGAATGGTACCAGGCAACGCTCACCGGTGAAATTATCCATTTTATATTCCCACCCACCCTAAAAATAAAAAATAAAAAATCACACCGAGAGAGAGCAGAAGTCTGGAGGAGGACCAAGGATGTTGCAAGATTTCCTCACCGAACCGGGGCTCGACTCGATGGCCTCTGCGCGCCCTTTCCAGGCAGAGGCGGCATCCGTGTGGCCCCGAACCAACAGGACGCGTTTCTGAAACGGAGACGCCTTGCCCAGGCGACCTCAGTCAGGATGAAGCTCCACTGACAGCCGCCGGGCTTCTCAGTCCGCCTCGGAGACAGCCAAACGCGGCCCCCCCGCCCCCCCCCCACTAAGCCGAGAGACACCGGGACGCGCCCTCCCGCCACTTTGGAGCAGCCGCGAGCTCTCCAAGCCCCAGCTCAGTGCTGCTGCCACGAAGACCGACCGACCTGCTCTGGGCGCCTCCTCCCTGCGTCTCGCCCATCCTCGGCTGCAGCCCAGCAGCAGCAGCGGCGGCGCTTCAAGTCCTTGCCATCGCTGTCCCGCCGCGAGCAACACTCTGCAGGCGTCGAGCTCAGCTGAGGGAAGAAGAGGCGCGAAGCGGCCGCCCCGGGCTGGCCCCGCCCCTTGCCTGGGCGGCCAGGTGGCGGGCGGAGGAAGCGAGCCGGGCGCCCTCAGAGCTGCCGGTGGGGCTGAGGCGCGAGGCGTTGTTTGTTGACCGACTCGGTCGCTATCTCCGCCGTCTTCCCCCAACCAAGTAAACCCGCCCTTTACTTCCTCCTTCCCCGCCGCTGGTTTCAAAATGTCAGAGGGTGAAGTGATGTAGCGCCCGGCCTTCTTCTGAAGAAGGCTGCTGGTCGCCGCAGTCTGAGGCGCGCTTGACTCGGAGGTCAGCCCCGCTGAGTCCGCTGGGGTCGACCTCTCCGCTTGGTCGGTAGCGCTGCAGCCCATAGGTTGGATGAGGCCCTAAGCTACTGAAGGTAATGGCGCCCTTTATATGTCCAGCGGTCCTTTGTCAACAACAAATTGTCGCTGGTTTTTGTGTTGAATATATGCTATGTGGTAATTTATGGACCTAATCGGTATCTAAAGCCATTTGCACATGTTGCCATGCAACCAGTCCATGAGGAAGGTAAAGGGACCACAAACAGGAGTTTGCCACCCAAAATAACAGCCCTGAACTGAATTCTTTCTTTACTAGTTACAGATAGGTAGCCGTGTTGGTCTGCCATAGTCAAAACAAAAAAAATTCCTTCCAGTAGCACCTTAAAGACCAACTAAGTCAGTTCTTGGTATGAGTTTTCGTGTGCATGCACACTTCTTCAGATACACATGTGCATGCACACGAAAACTCATACCAAGAACTGACTTAGTTGGTCTTTAAGGTGCTACTGGAAGGAATTTTCTTTCTTTACTGTGAGGGATGTAAAGGTAAAGGGACCCCTGACCATTAGGTCCAGTCGTTGGCCGACTCTGGGGTTGCGGCGCTCATCTCTCTTTATTGGCTGAGGGAGCCGGCGTACAGCTTCCGGGTCATGTGGCCAGCATGACTAAGCCGCTTCTGGCGAACCAGAGCAGTGCACGGAAACGCCGTATACCTTCCCACCGGAGCGGTACCTATTTATCTACTTGTGCTTTGATGTGCTTTCAAACTGCTAGGTTGGCAGGAGCAGGGACCGAGCAACGGGAGCTCACCCCGTGGTGGGGATTCGAACCGCCAACCTTCTGATTGGCAAGTCCTAGGCTCTGAGGAAACCAGTGATATTTTAGCAAGCAGGAGAGCAGGCGGGGCCCATTACTTACATCATAGCAACCTACACAACACAAAACAAAACACTGTTGCTGTATGTAGGTTTTATTTTATTTGTTTTTTATCTTGTATTTTGGAAATGTACATCCATTTTTTTCCTTAATTTTTTTGGGGGCCCCCAAGAGAGTGGGGCCCTAAGCTATAGCTTGTTTAGCTTATGCGTAAATCTGGCACTGCTGCAGCCTGAAAACAAATGTCCCTTGACGACACCGGAAAGCATTTGAGCTTTTGGTTTGGTGCCATAAGATTGCACGATGCTCTCTCAGTTGCTACACATTCTACATTTCCCCTCAAAGAATTCTGGGTACTGTAGTTTGCATGCCAGGAGGTTGGACTAGTTGACCCTGCTGGGGGTTCCTTCCAGCTCTACAGTTCTGTGATTCTATGGTGAAGTGTTGCTGGGAACACTTACCCTGCGAGGGGGTCAAACTACAGGGCCCAGAATTCTTCAAGGGGAAAGGATGTGCTTTAAAGGTACAGTGTGTGTGTGTGTGTGTGTGTGTGTGTGTGTGTGTGTGTGTGCCCTGCCTCAAATTGAAGGGTCATGCCCCCAAGTCAGAGAAGGAGGGAGGAGGCATGTCATTCCAATGCAAAGATGATCTTGTGCTATGGATGTGGTCACCACCTTGGTCAGCTTTAAAAGAGGGTAAGACAAATATGTGGAGTGGAGAATAAGGCAATGGCTTCTAGTGAGGCTGGCTATCTACAGCCCCCAGCAGCGGAGACTGTAGGCTTCTGAAGACCAGTGGGTGGGAATCATGAGGAGGAGGAGGAGAGGGTGCTGTTGTGCTCACTTACAGCTTGTTTGCTGTTGTGAGAGCAGAGTGCTGGACTACAGGGACCTTTGATTTGATCAATGAGGGCTCTTCTTACATGGATTGTGTAAGCCCTTATGGTGACTAAGATACGTTGAGCCTGGAAGGATGACTACCCACTGTCTTACTACGCAATAGTCTGAGGACCTCACTGCTCTGGCAACATTCAAACATATTTCATACGGGCATCAATCTTGTGTGGATTGTGTGGATTAGCTAATGTTTCATTTAAGATCTGTGTACTGATGTGGTCTACTGTCATTGTTAGTATTGCTTTATTATTATTATTATTATTATTATTATTATTATTATTATTATTATTATTTTCTGTTCGCTCACTCTGTTTTTTAATTTTATTTCTTCTTTTCCTTGTTAAATATGAATTTTTAAAAATTGAAAGATGCTGGGCTTGATGGGCCTTTGATCTGATCAAGGGGAGCTCTTTTTATGTTCCTGTGAACAATGCAGATATCATTACTTTTTTTCTCCCTCCCCCTCCCACCCTGTTCAACATCCAGCCTGAAGCTTTTGGAATTTTTCAAAATAAAAATGGCAGACTAACCCTTAGCCATGCTTGTTCAATGTAACCTACCTCTTCCTCTGCTTAGCTTATTTAGTGGCTCGCTCACTCTCTCTGAGGAAAGTTTGTTTATTCAGCATGGCATGTGGAGGATTGGCAAATAGCACCACAGGAGATGGTGTCATAGTCCCTACTGCGAAATAAGTAGTGGTGTTTCGTCTCTACTCCACTGCACCACTGCATACCATGCTTCTGATCTGCATTGCTTGCACTTGAGCCACATAGAGGATGAGTGTTGCTAGGTGCTTAAAGGACTCCGGGCACAGACCATGGAAGATTTGCACAAATGTATAGGGTGCAGAGTTGTAAAGAAAGAAGGGGAGTTTTAAAACGGGGGGGGGGGCAGGCTGGAGATCTGGGGTCAGCTTTTGGGCTTTCAGGGCCACTCCCTAACAATATCACTGGTGCCAGGTCTCAAAATATCTGATTCAGTCTGCATGTGTTTCTCTTCTGTGGTGTGCAGCAGCAGCAGAGGAACTTCCCTTAATTCTTCAACCTGTGCAACGTGTAGCTTCTAGAAAGCATGCAGTTCTGTGAGTTGTGAAGTTATGTCCTGAATGTACAGCACTGCTAGCTGCAGAGCTTTGCATGGTCTGCTCACCATAACCCACAAGTCGGCTCAAGGGAATTACTCCTTGGCAGGTTGCCAGCTGAAGGGGATTACCGAACATGGCCGTAGGCTCTGGGGGCTTCATGCTGGGAGGAAGGAAGTGCAGAACAAGGAGGAAGGTGGTTTTCCGGGCCATGTGCACTGGCTGGGAGCTTGCTGCAATTGTCAGCGACAAAAGATGTAAACAAGGTGGCATCTATCCTTAAGCTGAGCTATAGAATTGGCATGGTATGATCTGGGCTGTGTCTGTAATCCCCCAGGAAAAAAACAACTCAGCAACAGAATTAGCTTCCACACCTCTACAAAGAATTGTTCAAAGCAATATGCACTCCCATAAGAAATCTGAAATCAATTCATTTTAAGCAATTCCTTCTTTCATTAAGGAGACTCCTTCTTAAGGAGATATATACAGTGCACACACACATATATACATACAAATTCCACCTGAATACTAAAGCTGGTTTTGAGTTTTCATTTCCTACTAGCACTTTTATTTGCAAATGTAAGCAAAGCTTACGAAGTTAACAACACTGCCTTTAAGATAATGATCAAATGGCACCGATCCAGCTAAAGCTAGTAATGACTAGGTCCCACTGAAATTAACGAAAGCAGTTAGTCATTACTAATTTGCCCCACTTCTTTCAGAAGGGCTTAAAAGGAGAGGGGGGGGAGAGAATAAGCTTTGCAGACCTTTCAATAACGGCGCAGAAGAGAGAATTTCAGCCGTTGTGTCTCTCAGGACAAGCTATACCTCTTAAACACCCTTCTTCTGCACAACCATGGCAGGTGCAGGAGTGCCATCCCGTTTTTTCACATGACCACCTCAGCCGCATCTGAGACCAGTATAAGTAACTCAAGACATACAAATTCATCATTTGTTCCTGGTACTCACGTGGCATGACTATTGGCTCTCTTGGCTTCTTCTTTTCCCATTGATTTCTTTGGCCCCACAATATCCCAGAACCACGAATGGCATTTTTCTGCAGAAATAGATTTGCATAAAACATAGCCCTTCTCTAAGCAAACCTATCCTTAGAAATATGCAAAGTCGGCATCCAAGCGATAGGGAGAACAAAGAAGCAGCAAATATTTCCCCTTTAGTCATATTAATTAAGAGAGTGCACTGTTTTTCAAAGAGTGAGGTTGCGCATACACCGTACATTTAAAGCACACACACAAATGGCACAAGAATCCTGAGATCTATAGTTTACACTTCACAAAGCTACACTTCCCAGCATCCGTAAAAAAAACCACAGTTCCCAGGATTCTATGCAGTGGGTGTGTTTTAAATGTTATGGGAATAGCCTCAGGTGATTCTAGCATCCAGGAGGGCACCTGTTATAGTTTCTCCACGTGATTGAGCCACACTGAAAGAATGCATGTAGGGGTGGGCTTGCTTGAAAGTGACCAACATGAAAATCTTCCTGCCATGGAAAGGAAATACAACATAGAAGCTAGATGCTTTGGCTCAAACTATTAGCCTGTGAATGACAGCAGTGGGGTGAGGAATCCATGTCCTACCCCCCACCCCCCCGTGTTCGACTCCCAACTTGCATAAACTGCAGCCAGCAAAGCCAATGGCCAAGAACGATGCAAGTTGGGATCCAGAAAAGTTTGGAAGGCCAAATGGCAATCCTCCCCCAATCCCTAGACAGCATCTTAAAAAAGAGAGACATCACCTTGCCGACAAAGGTCCTTATAGTTAAAGCTATGGTTTTCCCAGTAGTGATGTATGGACGTGAGAGCCGGACCATAAAAAAGGCTGATCGCCAAAGAATCGATGCTTTTGAATTATGGTGCTGGAGGAGACTCTTGAGAGTCCCATGGACTGCAAGAAGATCAAACCTCTCCATTCTGAAGGAAATCAGCCCTGAGTGCTCACTGGAAGGACAGATCGTGAAGCTGAGGCTCCAATACTTTGGCCACCTCATGAGAAGAGAAGACTCCCTGGAAAAGACCCTGCAAGGAGAAGGGGACAACAGAGGATGAGATGGTTGGACAGTGTTCTCGAAGCTACCAGCATGAGTTTGACCAAACTGTGGGAGGCAGTGGAAGACAGGAGTGCCTGGCGTGCTCTGGTCCATGGGATCATGAAGAGTCAGACACGACTAAATGACTAAACAACAACAACATGACAATCCTCCCCAAGCCCTATACAGTATGGGAGTATGTGTACTGCCTGAGTTGTATATGCCTCAAAGATGGTCCCTTTTCCTGTGCTTGCTTATGGCAGCTGCTCCATCTCCTATGTGGCAAGCAGGTCAAGCAGCAAAGACTGCTTCTCAGTGATTGCCACTCTGTTGTGGAACAGCATTCCTCACAAAGTCCAGCTTGAGCATTTCCCAGCAGCAGCAATGCAATATCTCAGAATGCAAGCAAAGCATGTTGCGGCCAAGGATTGGGAAGGGGATTATGGTAACAGCAGGGTTTTTACAACTTAGTTAAAATGTTGTCAGCCCAGGCCAAGCTTCCTGAGACAGGGCAGGTTAAAATTCAAACACATAGATGAAAATGGGTCGAACCAAAATGCCAAATAAGGGGAATTCAGAATCAATGTAAGGGTCTCAAAACAATCAAGAAGACAGTCATTTGATGAAATCTCTCGCACATGCCCTTTTAATATAATGTTGTTAAGCTCTATATGATGTGGGCCTTTCTATGTACGTAACTCATGGGGTTTTATGTTATGAGAGCTGACTGTCATTCCCCCCCCCATTACTTTGGTGGAGGGGCAGGCAGAAGAGAGATCAGGATCTACTGCTAGCTCTCTGGGTGGTTTGCAATAGGTTGGCAAAGCTTTCTCATTCCAAATCCTTTTAACAATAACAGCAATAATATCACCTTTGCCAGCGGGCTGCTGAGATGAAGAAAGCTAAACAGGAGTGTTGTTCTGTCTAAAAGGACTGAGAGCTTAGTTCAGAAAATAAATCCCTAGGTTCAGAATGTGCTCAAGGATACCCTGTTGTTCTTGAACACCAACTGTGCACCTTTTGCACTAGGCTCCCATTGGTAGATCTTGGCGTTCTAATAATAAAGCAAGCCTGAAATCAGTCTCCTCTTCCTTTGGTAGATGGATCAGATCTAGTAAGCAGCTTCTCTCTCCTACAGGGCCTTTGTCATCAACAGTGTGTACACTAAAAGGAGGAAGCTGGTTTCACAATGTGGCATGATGTATATTTGCATAAGAGCCTGCTCTTTCAGCATTAGTCTCTTCCCTATACTATGCAACAACTGGGGACAATCCAATATTTTTTGCTGCCCGAGTTGAGGGACCAGATAATGACCCTTCCCTCCCCGTTCTATGTATGGAAGCCAACTGGACTGATGCATGAATCTGATGAAGACCTGAGGAAACACGCTAGTTTGGCGAGGAGCAAAGACATGTCATGTAGCTTACAAAACTCTTTTCTCTAACAGAGAGGGATGGCCAGAGGAATGGCTTAGAAGGAACAAGATGCTGCAATTGCCTCTCTTTGCCTCATGGTAAGGCCAGCCCTGCAACAGTGGAAAGAAGCCAATGTTTGCTTGAGTCAGGTCTAATCAGATAATCTACTGACTGCACTGAGCATGAGTTGTTGTTGTTGTCCCCTGAGGCGGAAGTGAAAGCTGCCCATGGAAAACAATGGAGAAGTCCATTCTGTTAGAATAGCTGTGACTAGGTCCTCTCATTTAGCCAAAGGGAGCAGCAAACACTGGAGTTTCTGTCTTCCACATTCTGTAAACCCATAAGTTCCCCCTCTAGGCAATGGAATGAGTCACTCCGATTTTTCTTACATCTATTCCCTCACTATTTTGTAAGTCTTGGAAACTTACAATGTCATTTTTAAAAACAACAACAAGCATTTTTTTAAATTTTAATTTGCAAACTATTTGCATTGACAAGATACACCTGCTGAAATTCCCCTTTTCTACAGAACAATTCAGGGCGGCTTCATTTGCGTCTTAGCTATGCTCCTCATAGCTGTGTTCAAGTCCTAGAATAGTTGGGACATCCAGTCATGAATCCATGTATTACAGCATTTGACCCTAAGTGTATGGAGTTTTGGGAAGGAAAGTGCTTTAGCGAAAGAAAAAGTTTGAGGTGGTGGGTGGAATGTGATACGGCTGAATTCTAATGCATCCAAAATGGATACTTCTTCCCCTTTGAAGGAAAATGAACAGCACAGTCCTGTACTATTCAGAAATCCCAATGAGTTCAATCTGACATACTTCCAGATAAGTACATATTGGACTGCAGCCTAAATTGGTGGATATTTCATGACAAATAGTAATTACTTCATGTATAGTCTGGGAATCCCTGAGAGGACATAAACATAAATACAATTTAAAATATACTTTTAGCTGTTTTCATGGTATGTTTATACATCACCTTGAGGTACATGCAAAATATGCTTATTTTCTTTAAGTAATTGGGTTGTACTTATTTCTCTACTATCAGATGGTGACTCTTTTAGACCCCTCCTTGTAAAATTGGACTGCACATTTATCCATCATGCCGTCACAATTCACTCAAACAACAAATAACTAAGTGAGAGCGTTTTTCACACATCAGGGCTTATGCTGACTCTTGCTATAAATCCATCTGTAAAGTAATTGTGCATTTGCTTTCTCTTCCATTTTCCCACGTTGTTACCACTCACCCATCCTGTATGACAGAGTCTCAAAAAGTGCTGTTAGGCTGCAATCTTAAAATAAAATGAAGCAGGGCCTTAGCACAGTGGGTAGACCATGTGACTTGCATGCAGAATGTCAATCCCTGGCATCTCCAGGTAAGAAATGGTAGAGACCCCTGCCTGAAACCTTAGAGAGCCACTGCCAGTCATCAAAGACAGTGCTGAGCTAAATGGGCCTACTATGGTCTGATTCAGTACAAAGTAGCATCCTAGAGATCCAGATGTTGTTGGGCTCTGACTCTCATCAGCTCTAACCAGGAGGCCAGCAACATCTGGATAACCACATCTGGGTTCCCACCTCTGCACTGGGGAGTAAGCCCCGTTGAATATAATTAGGATGCCCCTGAGCATACATGCATAAGTTTACATTGTTATTGTCTCATTGTTCAGCCATTTCAGTACCCCAGAGCTCTTCGTTTGCTTTGCTGCTATGTATAAGTACTGGGTGGAGGGGAGTTTAGTGTAGTGCTACAGCAATCGTTTCACCAGCACAAGCTATTCAGCTTGCTAGGTGGGACAATCCCCTACTCCTACATGCTGCTATGGGAGTTCTCTTGACCCACGGAACCACTTTGGGCTGTGGGGTAGGGAATAGAGGGAAGGAAAGTCCCTCACTGTGTTAGTGGGAGCTCTTGTGTAGACTTCAACCAATGGAGGTTATTAGCTGGATCCTAGCCAGATGCTCTCCTGGAAACTAGTAGCAACAAATGTAAGCCGTCATGATAGATGTGGGTGGGAGTGGTGGATCTCAAGCTTAGGGACCAGATGTGGCCTTCCAGCCCTCTCTTTCTTGCCCTCAGAAATCTTCCAGACCACCCCATTCTTTGATCACACCCTTCACTGGCCCTGCTTTGTACCCACAGCTAATTTTGTCTGGCTGGAATGTGTCCTTGAACTCAAATGATGCCTTTTGCTTGTATGGATGGAGGCTAGAGAGTGTGCACAGAAAATAGCCTAATGTAGAAAAGTAAAATTCCTATCTGTTGCTCCACCCACTTTTGCTTCTGGCACTGCCCACCATTGCCATGTGCCCCCCCTGAAGGGAATGCAGCCCTCAGACTGAAAAAGGTTCCCCAGTCCTGTGATCAAGAGAGACCATATTCACATTTGTTTAGGCTGGCCGTAGCGTCCAAGTTGCTGGCAGTTTCTTATATGAATTGAACCTTTCTGCTAGAGACATAGAAGTTTTGCATTTGGGTTGTTCTATTTGTATAGAACACTTTGGGTTGTTCTATTTGCTCAGCATGCATCGACAAATATGCAGGAATTTGCTTTGCTTTGTATTTCTAGTCTGTTTCATGTGTTTAATAAAAAAACCCAGTAGTTTTACAAAGGGAACAGATCTCGCTAACAGCGGTGGAGTATCTATCTCGTGGAGTTATGGCCAGCCACATCTATATCAATAACCCTTCCAGCTTTACAGTTCTGCTCTATATCGGAAATGTGCTTGCAGAGATGCCAAAGCAGAATAGGAAGCAGAGATTACATGATAAAGGTCGCCATCTGCTGGTACTAAAGCACTCACAATGCGTTTTCAGAAGCCCAGGAAGCCGCTATCAGCTGCTCATGTACAAGAGAAATCAGACTCATTCTGGGCTGCATGCTTTGCTTTCCACAGATTTATCCTGCCCTTGCCTTCCCTCCTTTTCACACTTTGTTTGATGACAGGGTAACTCTGCATAGCAGCTCCCTGTTTGAGACGCTCCTTTCACTCATCCATAGGTAACTGCAAATAATGGGCTTAAAGCAGAGTTGAGCCACAATGTTCTTAGAAGACATTTATTTTCCCAAGAAAATTTCTTTTCTTTTCTTTACAAACTTTGATGGTTGCGTTTTTTTTTAAAAAAAAATCAGTAAACATAAAGTGTTGTCTTCCAAGACAAATACATGCACGGATGTTGAGTCTTGTATGCAGTCATCTACACAACATCAAAACAAACTTGTGAGTATAAGACACCTGTGCATCTCTTATTTGTAATATATGGGGAAGCAAATTTGGAGCTACGGAAATCAAAGGTAACATTATTAACAGTCTCTGGTATTTCTACCACTCAAGTAGCAAAGCAGCCTCAAAGGTGCTGTCCAGAGTGCTAGAGATTCAGTACTTCTCCTGTCCAGAAAGCAGAAAGGCTGAGGTGGTCAGATGGCCCTTGGGAGAGAGAGAAATTAATGTTCTACAGGCAGGTCTATACAGGCCTGGATCGAGGTGGGGCAAGTGGGGGACACGTGCTTCAGCCAGCTGGCTGGAAGACCATCAAAGGAACATCCTTCCCTGGCAATGATGCAGGCAGCCACTCACCTCTTCTAATAAGTGTTACCAAGGGACGTGGGTGGCACTGTGGGTTAAACCACAGAGCCTAGGACTTGCCAATCAGAAGGTTGGCAGTTCGAATCCCCTCGACGGGGTGAGCTCCCGTTGCTCGATCCCTGCTCCTGCCAACCTAGCAGTTCGAAAGCACGCCAAAGTGCAAGTAGATAAATAGGTACCGCTCTGGCGGGAAGGTAAACGGCGTTTCCGTGCGCTGCTCTGGTTTGCCAGAAGCAGCTTAGTCATGCTGTATGCCAGCTCCCTCAGCCAATAAAGCGAGATGAGCGCCACAACCCCAGAGTCGGGCACGACTGGACCTAATGGCCAGGGGTCCCTTTACCTTTAAGGAATCACCAGGCATGTGACACAACACTTTCCTCCACACTGTATTGTTTTCAGGGTATGAATCCTCTTTTATATTCCTGATCAGGCCCTGATCCGGATGCAGCATGGCTGGCGACAGCCCATTTACTTCTTCTAATAAGCAGAGCTTGTTGCTATGAATAAACTAAAGATTGTTAACAAAAGAAGTCAATGCACAGTGCAATTTCAAGCTGCCACTGAAACCCTAATGACCCCAAGAGGTAGCCCTGGTTCTCTTTCCCTCAATCTCTTTATGACATGCTGAATGACTACATTTCTCAAACATTTGACTAATTAGTTCAAATTAACACCTGACATGTGTGTGTGTGTGTGTGTGTGTGTGTGTGTGTGTGTGTGTCAGTCATAGACACACACACACACCGTGGTTCTTGACTTTTGCATTTAAATTTCACACGCTGACTTTACACCAGGGGTAGGTAGAAGGTAGATTGGAATCTCTGGGCTATTTTTCAATAGATCACCAACAATTACCAACTCTAATTTTCCCAATGAGACAGCCGAAAAAAAGGAGACTTGGGGGGAACAAGGATTGAGTTTTTGTGTGAAATAACTGGGAGCCTCTTTCTGGTACTGAAAATAAACTCTTGGATTGAGAAACACTCAGAGGTGCTCTGTTCCTTAATGCTAAGTGTGTGCCTGCCCCTCTTTCTAAGCCACTGTATTACACTTAACATCACCAGATAAACTACGGGGCTCTTGGAGAAAGAAAACAGATCCCACAAGCTTGAAATCTGTTCAGTCCTTTTTTACACCAATTTTTGGGGCATGTGGCAGCTGCCTGATCCAGGCCTTTAGACCCCCTAGTAGCTGTAAAAAGGGGGACACGGGTGGCGCTGTGGGTAAAACCTCAGTGCCTAGGACTTGCTGATCGTAAGGTCGGCGGTGCGAATCCCCGCAGCGGGGTGAGCTCCCGTCGTTCGGTCCCAGCTCCTGCCCACCTAGCACTTCGAAAGCACCCTTAAGTGCAAGTAGATAAATAGGTACCACTTTATAGCGGGAAGGTAAACAGCGTTTCCGTGTGCGGCGCTGGTGCTGGCTCGCCAGAGCAGCTTCGTCACGCTGGCCACGTGACCCGGAAGTGTCTCCGGACAGCGCTGGCCCCCAGCCTCTTAAGTGAGATGGGCGCACAACCCTAGAGTCGGACACGACTGGCCCGTACGGGCAGGGGTACCTTTACCTTTACCTTTAGCTGTAAGAAGGGAGAATTTAACCAAGTGCTGCTTTTTGACTTTTCCAGGGTGATGGAGTGAAACTAGAGGCAGTGACTTGCAAAATAATAATATTTTTTTAAAAAACAATCTGTGTGGCTCTTAGTCTCCCTTCTCAATAATGAAATGCAGCTTTTCATAGGCTCTGCTTGACATGGACTCTGCTTTTCTTTTTTTCCTTTTTGATTTTTTTTTACATATACACATTTACACAATACCCATACATAACACACTACCTTATTTTCATAACATAAAACATACCTACATTGCTCTATATACTACCTACCTATACTATACATATCAGCATACCTACACACTTACCCCCCACGGATACCCACCAAGTGACTTGACTTTCAGCCGTTCTTGTTATGCTACTTTATTTTTCCAACTAGCTTAAACACATTTCAATATTTCTTTAATCTCTTCTTCTGTCTTGACTTTACTCTCCTTTCACTCTAATAATTTTCTGGATTCACTCAATATCTGTCAGAAATTCTACTTTTTCCACATACATTTTGATGTATTCCTTAAAGGTAGCCCACTCCTTATTCACTTTTTGTACCATATCTCTTCTTATCCTCCCTCTTAGTTCAGCAATATGGAAGTATTCCATCATTTTAGATAGCCAGTCTGTTTTAGTTGGGACACTGCTGCTTTTCCAATTTTTGGCAATCAATAGCCTTGCCGCCATAGTTGCATACACAAATACTGGTCTGACCATTCTTTTTATTTCCTCTGACATGATACCTAGGAGAAAGGATTCTGGGTTTTTTTTCCAAATGAAAATATAAACATATTTTTCAATTTGTTATAGATATTTTCCCAGAATCCCACTATCTCTTTGCACTCCCACCACATGTGTAGAAAGGTTCCTGCCCTATTGTTGCATCTCTAACAGACATCACTACAGTTTTTATACATTTTTGCCAGTTTGACTGGGGACAGGTACCATTTGTATTGCATTTTCATTACATTCTCTCTTAAATTATAGCATGCTGTAAATTTGACATCTCTTTTCTAGAGCCGTTCCCATTGGCTCATCATAATATTTTCCCCTGAATCCTGGGCCCACTTTTCCATCACTGTCTTCACTTGCTCCTCCTTTACCTCCCATTCTAGGAGCAAATCATATAATTTGTAAATATGTTTACGGTACTTTTAGATTGGATTAAGTACTCATCCAGTCTTGAAATTTCTTTCTCAAATCCTTTTTGTTTATCTTTTGCCAATCTCTGATTAATTTGAAAATATTGCAGCCAATCGTTCAAATATTTTTTTAACTTCCTTGTATTCTTTCAATTTAAGTTTGTTATTTTCCTCCTCCAGTAATACTTTTTATGTTGCCCAATTGTTATTCATATTATTTCGCTTTATGGTCATGATTTCTAAGGGTGAGGTCCAACAAGGTGTTTTGGGTTCTAGGATCCCTTTATATTTCATCCATATTTTATACAGTGATTTCCTTATAATATGGTCCATAAAACCCTTGTGGACTCCTACCTTTTCATCTATTAGGTATGCATGCCATCCAAATCGAGTGCCTACTCCCTCCAGATCTAACACATTGGTATCCTTTAATTTAACCCACTCCCTTAACCAGGTCAGACCTGCTGCAGCATGATATAATTCCAGGTCAGGTAGGGACCTGGACTCTGCTTTTCAGTCTATGGTCTACTTGACCTGCCTTTGTTTGGGATGCTCTGTGTTCTTGACCTAGCTATAAAGTTCACTATCTGGATCATAGTACTTCTTGAACCCAAGAAGGATTTGCAAGGCAAATGGGTAAATGGGAAGTATAAATGACTGGCAGTAGTGGACTTACCTGGCTGTAGGAGCAAAGAAAAGCAAAGGAAGAAAAAGTAACCATCCGCCCTCTTTCCTCTGCAAAGGAAAGTGTGAAGCAACTTGCAGTTTACCTTTAGGTTCCTCTCCTTTTCCTTTTGTAAGCAACTTTTCTGGCCCATCTATACTCAGGGTGGAAATCAGCAATACAGCCAGAAAACACATCAATACAATGCAACACAGCAATGTCTTTTTTTTTTTTTTTTAAAAAAAAGCAATAAACTAGAAACTAAACCAGTGCAGAACTCTGCTACTAATGGCACCATAAACGTTTCATTTCATTGCTCAAATTGTTGCATTCAAGGCATTCACTATACTGCTATGTTGCAATGTTCCACTAGATGTCAGTGTAACCTTAGGATAAGGGGAAGCAAAGAGAGAGTTCCCCATTACCCTGAAAGAGAAGTTGCTGGGACTTTATATGATGTTGGGCCTCTTTTACTTGAATTAATATTGTGGATTTGGGGTCCAATGGCCCTCTTCCTGTTATATTGTGTTTCTTGTTTTCTGTAACCATGTGAATCAGGGATGTAAATCAAATAACCTGTGGCCCTCCAAATATTGATGGACTCTCATTATCCCATTATCCCATCCTCCCTATCCACACGTTCTAGCACAACAGGTCCATTAAATCTCATACACCAAATCTTGTTTATATTTGTACAGAAAATTATATTTGTACATAAAATCTTCACTGAGTTCCCTAGGAGCCAGACTTTCATAGGATACAGTCCAAAACAATTCTTTTTTACTTAACAGTCTTTCATCACCACTGACCTCTTCAATGGATCACAACATAATGTTATTGCATTTACATTGCTTTTCAAGAAAACGTTTTACTAATTGAGGCCCCCTTCTTTGATGCTGCAAGTGGCCTAGATGTCTTTCCTCCATAGATCTGTGGGATAACCAACCTCATAGAACCAACATGCTTATGTCTAATTAATGCATGAAGTCTAATTAAAACCATGAACCAGGACTTTGAAGAGTTTGTAAGTAAACAAAATTTTGACTAACCAAATGTGTGGTCTTTTCCTATGCTGGTGGCAGAGGGAAATTATGGAACTCGCTTAAAAGGGCATATTTCAAAGATCTGGCAGCCTAGATTTTCCACATGCTTCTTTGCTGCATATTTTGTGACTTTAAATTTCTGCTGGGGCTCTCTCACCCAAGAGTACCTGCTCCAAACTTGGGTTTTGGCATCCAGATACACAGACACACAAACACAAACACAATCTTATTGTGGGAACATGCAATCACAAAAACAACTCCTGCAAGTCACAATGGACCATGGACCTAATTTCATGGATGGTGTCCTTGTGAGCCTGGTTGTGTGAAACAGAGTGGACTGAAGGTAAGTATTCTTGAGACTTCTATATTCACTATGTATCAACCAATCGTTAAGATTGTTGGGTCTTTTAAAACCACCAAGTGTTTTTTGATGTCAAACGTGGCAGGTCTTGTACTACATGCCATTTGGAACATATGTGCATTTGTAAATCTTTTTGTGACCTGGCTGAATGGAAAAAAATACATGAATTTCTGTTGTTTGCTATTCTTCTTTGAGGAGACATGATAACACATCTACAGATGTTGGTCCTATTCAAGGCTGATTCTACAACCCTAGATGGGTAACCTTTATTATAAAAGTGTCATAGTAAAACTTGTGGTTCTTTCATGTTCTCCTGATTTTCAGGCCATTCCAGAGCTCCCCTTCTTTCTGCTGACCTTAGAGCTTCCCACCACCACCCTTGCTCATTTCAGTCTCTAACCAGGCTGGAAATCAGATTGAAAGGGGTAGAGAAGCATTTTGCAGTCATGCTACTGGCACTGAGTGGAGCCATATGTCAGGGTAATGCTACAGATAAAATTCCATTGTTATCTGGAAAGGCCATCAAGGAAGTGGGTGCATAGGTTCCTGCGTGGAGCAAAGGTGATGTTCCCTAATCCTAGCTAGAATTCTGAGACCACAATCCTATACTTACCTGGGAGTAAAAAGGTAAAGGAAAAAGACTCCAGTCAAAGGCGACTATGGGGTTGCGGTGCTCATCTCACTTTCAGGCCAAGGGTGCCGGCGTTTGTCCACAGACAGTTTTCAGGGTCATGTGGCCAGCATAACTATACCACTGCTGGCTCACAGAGGACTGTGACAAACGCCAGAGCACACGGAAACACCATTTACCTTCCTACCACAGCGGTACCTATTTATCTACTTGCACTGGCGTGCTTTCAAACTGCTAGGTTGGCAGGAGCTGGGAAAGAGCAATGGAAGCTCACCCCGTCACAGGGATTTGAACCGCCAACCTTCCGATCAACAAGCCCAAGAGAGGCTCAGTGGTTTAGACCACATAAGCCCAACTGAACTCAATTCAACTATCTTCCAAATGGACACATAGAGGATTGTCGGCGGCTAGCTCTGCACAAGCTTTGGCAGCCTACTCCTCACAAGTGGCAGCGGCCAGCTCCTCAACAAGTCAGAGCAATCTCCCCCCATTTTCTAAATTTGGAGTTCCCAAAAACAGGGGTCGTCCTACACATGGGGGCGTCCAATACACAGAAAAATACGGTAACTTCTTAAGAGAAATGCACAGGTCTCTATCTACTCTGTAGTTCCACAACCCCATTCCTATAACACTGATGCAGCTACTGCTATTTGATAACAATGCTTGCCATTGTTTTCTAACCACATGCCTCAAGGCTCTTTTTAATGTTGTCCTCATAGCAAGATTGGTGTGTGTGTGTGTGTGTGTGTGTGTGTGTGTGTGTTTCCATTGCTGAGGGTTACCAGAGCAGGAAGCAGGTCTCTCTCTCCATCTCAAGGCAATCTAGGACATTGAAATAGCTCTCTGCGGGTCACTTGCCTTGACTTGGGTTGAACCAGGTACATTCAGAGAATCATATAGGTGGAAGGGACCCCAAGGATCATCTACTCCAAACCCCGGCAATGCAGGAATCTCAAATGAAGCATCCATGCATCTATTCCTTGCATGGACATATACCTCAAGCAATTGATTCATACAGGAAGTGTTTGAGTTTAAAGCGATTGAACCCCTTCAAAATAACTTTGTCAAGCTCCTTGGAGTTTGAGTGGGCAAACAAGGGCTCTTTCAGGTGACTTTGTTGTTTTAAGGAAGATGGATCAGGTAGGATGGTGGTCCCCCAAGAAGTGGTGGGGGGTGGGCAAGCTGCTGTGTTTGGGCAAGAGAGAGGTGAATAAGGGTTATCAAGCAGAGCCAGGAATGGAGCTGGCCCTTAGCAAAGGAAACAGCAGCATACTGCCAGGACAAATACGAAGCTTTTGTTCGTTCTGCTTGCCCGCATCGCATTGGGTTAATTTGCTATTACCCAAAGTACTTGACAGCAGTGATTAGCAAAGCCTGCAATAACAGTGAGAATTAAGAAAAGTGGTAAAAGAAGGAAGCTAAAAAGCAGCGCCTAGATAAGGTATCATTCAAAGGAAATGGATGGCAGGATCAAGGGCTTGGGGAGTGTTTGGCAGCTAAAATATCCTGGCAAGTTGTCACCTACAGCTTTCACACATTTCATTCTTCAGAAAGTGCAGATACACCTCTTCAAGCTAAAGCCACAATTATTGCTGAGGCAAAGTTAAGCGTGCTTGATGGTTAATGTTGCAGTGGGTGGGTTGCAGACCATATAGATAGGTATTTGGTGCATCCAAGTCAAGGTTAGAGCTTTGGCAAAAAAAAACCTCCACCCCCCATTTTTTTCAAACCCCCCCCCCCATTTATTTTGTAGTTCCTGGTGCTTTGAATAGGGCTGCATTAACCATTATGCAGTCATTCCAGACAACCTGGGACCTGTTGCAATAGAATGGTTGTTTAAAATAAAAAGTACTTTCATGTGAATTAACAAGTTTATCCCACTCCCACTGCTGGCATCCTTTAAAGTTTCCCACAGCTCAGAACGGCCATCCCATCAGGCTGCCTTAGTGGGAGGGATGGGAAACAAGGCTTCTCGCATCAGCTTTGCGGAAAGACCAGCTGCATCAGGCACCTCCTACCCCTGAACTATTTCTACACCTGCTGCTCATGATAAGAAATGTTCTTTAACCATTAGTGTCTTAGTTTTCTTTCTGTGTCTCTTCCCTCCCTGTTCTTCCCCCTTGCTTCTCACTTTTTTTAGATTGCAAGCCTGCAGACAGGGCCTGTCTTATTTTAGTTGATTTTATGAAAACCATTCTGGGAGCCCTTTTGGCTCTTCAGAGTGGGGTACAAATGCTCTGTTTAAAACAAATAATATAGGGTGGCTGTTCCTTCAGGACATCATAGAATTGCAGAGTTGGGAGGGACCATAAGGGTCGTCTTCTGTAGTCCAACCCTCTGCAATGCAGGAATCTTTTTGCCTAATGTGGGGCTTGAACCCGTGAACCCTGAGATTAAGAGTCTTGTGCTCTACTGGCTAAGCTATTGCAGCATCAGTGGCCATTTTTTCTAATTGTGTGGGAAATTGAACTCTGCTTACAGAAGGGGCTGCTTACAACTTGGCAGCAATTTTTGGATGCAGAGATAAGCAGATGTTTGACTGCCTGAGAGACTCCAGGAAGAACAAAGAGTGGCATAGGTATCAGGCAGGTTAGTGCCTGCAGAATATGATCCCCTTCGTAAACCAGAGCTGCATGTTGGGTTCAAGTTGAGAGTTCAGTAGCATTCTTTAGTGGGATAATGGAAAATAGCAAATAATGTTGCCTGACAAATTTCAAATACATAAACAAAAAAACTTGACATTGGTGTATCTTGGCTTGATGAATTCAGGGTGGACCAAGTTCCAATGCTTTTAATAATGGCATAGAAAGGGGAATTTCAGCAAATGCAGCTTCTGCTACCACTATGACAGTATCCATAGAAGTTGCACTTTCCACAGTTGTTCTTTCCATGCAGTTGTTGTTTTTTAAATGAAGAAACTGTCTCAGATAATCCCACCCATCTCCATCGTCAAATTGTCATGGTCCAAACCAGCCATTCAGGATCAAGCAACACACTGAGGCTGGCATCTTAAACATATAAGTAAATTCTATTGATTTGCAATAGATTTGCTAGGATGTCTGATTCCAGAAGGTTTAACACAGCAGCAACAAAAATGCTCCTCCTCTCACTACCTAAAAATAAATAAATTAACTGCTTATGTTAAAAATTACACACAGGTGGTATTTGAAACCTCACCTCCTAAAATTATCATATATTTTTTAAAAAATACCCAGCATTATGCTGGAGAGATGCAAAGAAGAGACATCATACCAACATATGTGATGGACATGCACTAAGATAATAAGAATTTGGAACTACCGGTATCTGTTTCAGGAATTGAGCAAAATAATAGGCAAACCATTGGAGAAACTTAGCATTACTGAATACATGGCTACATAGATACATTCACTGGTGCAACTTTATTGTATACACCAACACATCAAGCAATAACAGGAAGATTTGGGAAGCATATAGAAGGATTTGGACTGTCTGAGAACACTAGGACCGTTCTTTCAGAACCCAACACTGTTCAATGCCCATCTCTGACAAATCCATCTGGAAGATTAAAAAAAAAATTATATTATGAAAAGCAATAAATATCCTGTGGAAATGCATGTGGTCATTTATATGTATGTTGTTATTGTTGTTTTGAAAACCCCAATAAAGAAATAATAAATAAGCCAGAGATAACAACAAGAATTAGACTGCTAAAATAACAAAAGCTTGGGAAGGGGAAAACCTGGAATGCATTTCTGTATGAAAGAACTGTGAGTTCATTTCTGACACTGAAAACAAATCCCTGGGTCAAGAGTGTGCTCTGACAATGCAGGTGTTGGAAGAATGTGTTGGTGGCTGCGGGATGGAGCGAAAGTGGAGTTTGCTCCAGCTCTGCCATTTTCATTTCAGGAAACTCTGGTGCAATATTTAAAATATGAGGGGACCTCCAAAACTTCTTGATATCACAAGCTATGCACCATTTGGATCCTTTATATTGGAACATTTATCATAGCCAATTAAGCCCAGTTATATAATTTACACCAACCTTTTGTGTTCTGTGACATCTCAGGATGTTTCAGAAATGAATTTTCATTTCATACCAAAGTTATAAAGATTAAAATCCTGGTTTCCCCCTATGAAAAGCCACCATGCTAATCAAATATTTGTATATGTTCCACCAGTGGTGTGAAACCTCCCGCCCTGGCTGCTATTGGATGTGCTGCCCTGATGTCAGCAGAGGGAGTGACATCAGGGCAGGAAGCAGCAGTGAGCTGAAGAAGCAGTAAGGCAAGGGAAAGAGGGGTGAAAGAGGAAGAGGGTGGAAAGAGAAACAGCCACAGTAGGAAGAGGGGAGAGGAGTGGTAGGAAACAGAAAGAACAAAGTTGAGAGAGAGAGAGAGAAAGAGAGAGAGAGAGTATGTGTGTGTTGAGTAAGATAGGAAGCTGAGTCAGACAAAATGAGGTGTAGTCAGTGGCAGAAGATGAGATGAAGGTGACCCTGATGTCATAGGAGGCAAGTGAGCAGGAAGGAAAGTGGGGGAGAAAATGAGCTCAGAAAAGAGAACACACATGTCCAGTTTCTGGAGGGGCAAGAAGGGCAAAACTTCAAGCATGTTGCATTATTTTATTTATTAAAGCATTCCATCCCTTTTTTCAGTCCAAAGACATCTGGAGGGCATCTCACCTCCGTAGTATCAAAAACCCATTCAATATACATTGGTTTAACATCATTAGAGCCAGATCTTGGGCTACACGTCTACATCCCAAACCTCAAGCACAGTGTTGACGTCTACATCCCAAAGCTCAAGCACAGTATCTCCTTCCCTCTTTTATCTTCAGGACAAGGGTGCGTGGGGCCAGTCATTGTCATCCCCATTTTTGAGATGAAAAACTGAGGCTGAGGAATCACTCGAAGTAATGCAGTGGCTGCGTGGCCGAGCTGGCATACACTTCCTGGACCAACACATTCACTCCTGGATTTCATTTCCACCTGGACCGAGCCAAAAAGAAAAATGAAAAATCGCCTCTGGAAGAGTGTCTTTATTAGTCGCTGTCCTCTTCCTGCCGTGCTGATGGGACCGTCGAGGTTAGTCTTCTTCCCTGTTCACGACGTGGTTTGATAAACCAGCTTAGGGTCACGCTTAGAACGAAGGTAATCTGGGAGTCGAAACGGTGCCACTGCCCTACTTTTGCTTTTTTCTGATGCAAAGCACCTGAAAACGCAGGTGCGTTGTTATCGATCCTTGGCACTGCGGCCTCACGCCCTGATCCTCGGGAGCATGTTTAGATCTCGGATGCATCTTTGGATTGCATCCTGCTAATCCCCTGCTGGTCTAGCCCCAGGTGGCTTTCTTTCACAAAAAGCAACGTCGGGCTTCCCTCTGGCCCTTGCGATTGTTTTCCGGGCTTTCTAAGCCACCGGGTTTTTGGGGGGGTGGGGGTAGGGGATGAAGGAGAGAATCAGCACGAGACCGGAAAGGCTTGCTTGATCTCGCCGCAGGCCCGACTACCTGCGCCTCCCCTCCCCCGCAATTCTCAAGGATCATTCCCAGACTCCTCCCCCCCACGATTTGAAAGAGGTGAGAAAATGACCCCGACATAGAGGCCCCGGCTGAGAATGGCTTGTTGCCAGACCACCCAGCGAGCCACGAGGACATGCGAGGATTCGAACTCAGGATTCCCCAGGTTCTAGTGATTCGTCTATTGATCCAGCTTTCCGAGCCCCCTCTTGCTCTCTCTCTCTCTCTCTCTCTCTCTCTCCCCACCCACCCGCAATTTCTGCAAAAGGAAATCGTGGGGAGGTCTGAAGGCAGGCTCCCTTCCCAACTCCCTCGATTCCCTTCGCGTCCCGTGGATCCACAGCGCGGATGAGCCCCAGAGTGTTCACCCCTCCCCTCTCTGCTCGACATCGGGAGTGGGGACATTTGGAGGGACCTCTGCAGCGGTTCTAGGAACGCAAAAGAAGAAGAAGTGGACCCCCTCCTGACCCGAATCCCCCTTTTGGGGGCGCGTCCAGATCGGCGAACCCCCTAAGCGCCCCCCCCCCGAGAAATCCCCAGAGGAGGGAGGCCCTAGATCATCGCAAACGCGATAGGACGCCAGACGCGAAGGACGTCGGGGCTATTCGGGTAGAGACCCCTGTGGGGGGTGGGGGCGCGATCCGGAGAGGGATACCCCCTTCCCCAGCGTCTACGAAGATATTCGGCTGGATCGTGGTGAGCTGACTGGGAACGAAGGCGCGCCATCTCCCCTCTCCTCTCTCAGACTGAGGGCTGGAGGGGTGCTGAGTCCCTTTTCCTGTAAAGGTAAGTCCACTGCGGTGAATCGTCGGCAGCCAAAGAGCGCACGGGCGGCGTGGGAATCCCGCTTACCCCGCTTACCTTAACCCCGGGGGCTGCTGATCGGGGGCAGGCCGGTTCTTTGGGGGAGAAGAGACGGCAAAAGGAGATCCACCCCAGGAAGCAGGATGATCTGGAGGCCCACCACGCGGGGCTCTGTCCGGGTTGAGGAAGCGCCAGCTATTCCCACTACCCCACCTCGTTGGTCCCAATTACGAGGTTCCTATTTCCCTAAGGCGGATCTCTTTTCCATCTCTTTTCCATCCTTCGGCGCACGCCTCGCATTGGCTTCTTCAGCTGAAATGTGGAAGCTGCTTCGCTGAGCCTTAAAAATACTTAGCTCAAATAAGTTAAGCTTTAAAAAACCCACACACCAACCCAACAGGATGGGGCAGGTGTTCTTCCTTCCCCTACCCCCGCTCTCTTCCCCAGCCGATTCGCACTGAAACGACCCCAAGAGACAATTTTAACCCGGGCTAAAGTGCCCTAGATTTCTCTTTTCTTCCCCTCACCCCCACCCTCCGCCAGTTCTTCTTCCTCCTCCTCCTCCTCCTCCTCCCTGTCCCCAGTGCGTTGATTCAGGCCTTGGTAATTAATTTGGCATTTCAGAAAAGCCCCTGGTCTGGATAAAGCCGCCATTCATCCCCCCAGCCTAATCTGAGCACAATCTGGAAGAAAAGCTTTCAGAGAGACAGAAAACGCCTTTCGCTTCGCGTTCAAAAGAGCTGTCACTCCGTCGGAATAAATCGCTCCTGATTATTTCGAACCGGGGCTCCTGCCTCACCTTTGCGCCACGAACTTTTCTCTCTCTCGTTCCTTAGCCAATAATTATTTATTTTATAACCCCACCCAAAAAAAGCCACCACCAGATTAAAAAAATAACTTTGCACTAATAGTTTTTAGAATATATATTTAGGCTGCAGTGCGTTTTTTCTTTTACAGAAAGGGGAAAATGCCTTCTCTACCTAACTCCTTTCTCTTTTTTTGCGCTGCCTCTGGACCAGAAAGAGAGGGCCAAAACAACAATCCTCGGCAGAGGGAGTTGAAAATAAGCGTGTTGTTTCAGAGATGAAAAGAAGGACATGTGCAAAGCGGGAGGGGAGAGAGAGATCACGTCCGAAATCCGGAATTCAATTCAAAATGCGCTGTCTTTCAAAACAGTTCAGTTCAGACGCGCGCACCACTTGAAGGCTGTGATTCCGTTGCAATCAATATAAGGCAATGTAGTGCATATTGTGTTTAGCATAGTTTCCTTTGTGGTCTCTCCCCCCCCCCCCAATACATATTTATAGGGGTTAAGTATTCCGATTTTGTTCCATTGTTTTATCAAGTCTCCAAGGTCCAAAAGCGAGCCAAGTTTTACTTTACTCTGAAAGTTGAAGGCGCTCGGAGGGGTGCGGGGAGTTAAGGACAGGGCCTCCTCTTCCCCATATTGCGGGGAAAGTACCTCCCCCAGGCAAAGTTAAGCTCATCCTTCCACCCCCTGGAAAGGATAGGTCAAAGGAGCTTCGTTTGGGCTGCGTGCTCCGCGCTTCCCCCTTTTTAATGGCGAGGCTGCGGCGCATGAAATTACTCCGATTGCGCGAACACCCCCCCCCCCCCAGGGAAGAGGGTGATGGGTTGGCAGCTCCCCCACCCCTGTCCAATCGCTGCGCGGAATGGAGGGTCTCTAACCCGAAGCAAAGGGGCCTAAGCAGAGAGCGCGCGTCGGACGGCAAGGCTGACCCGGTCACCCCTGGGCCCTGCGGCAGCAGCCGACGAGGCGCTGGTTTCAGTCGCCCTTGATCAAAACTCAGGGAACCCGGGTCTGGACGAGGGGAAAATGGGCACGAGGGAGGAGAGATAAAAACACCCAGAGGAGAGAGGAAAGCTTGGGGAACGCGGGTGAAATGCTTTTTTTATTATTTGGGGGGGGGGGGGCGTGGGAAATCTGATTAACGCGGGATCAAGCGCCAGAAAGTTTGCTTCCCGCTTTTTCCTCAAGAAGTCCTACCATGCAGAAAGTCCTTCCTTCTAAAATACTAAAACACTCCAAAGAGAACTAAACGATCATTTCCTCCTCTTCCTCCCCGGTGCGCCCTTATTCCTTCGCCGTTGCGTCGTTCCCCACCAAGGGAACTCTCCAAACCTAGAAATCCCGCCGGCCAACTTTGCCCTGAATCCTCTGGAACAGAGCAAAACGGAGGTCGAGCTTGTGAGCCACTGAGCTGCGCTTCGCGGGGACCCGCCGTTGCGTAAAGAGAGAGAGGAGAGGTTTCCATAATATGTGAAGAGACCTTAGAAAGGGTTGGGGAGGAAAGAGCGGTGGCGGGGGGCCGGCTGAGAGACGGGTCGGGAAATTCTGAAATATTGGCAATGTGGTACATCCATGCAGATAAAGATGCCTTCGCACAAGCAGGTATCCCACCTGGCGTCACTGATCTTAGGAGACACTGGCCTGGCGACAACAGAGGCGTGTTGTCACTGTGCTTTGCCGTCAGTGACGGCGCTTGGTCTTGGGTTCTATGTATCCAAGACGCCGCTTGACCTGACGGTCATCATCCAGTGCAAAACACACACCTGGTGGCGACTCCGTCTAGCTCAGGGAACACCCTCCCCCCCCCATGTTGCTGGACTGCAACACCCATCACCCCTGAGAATTGGTCATGCTGGCTGAAGGTTGATGGGGGTTGGGAGTCCGGCCACACCTGGAGAAGCACAACTTCCCCACCTCTGGTGTAACACTTTCTTGAGAAGTAGTGGTAGCTCCCTTGCCTTGGAATTGACTAGATTTTTGATTTTTTTAAAAAAAGGAATATACAGTGGTACCTCGGGTTAAGTACTTAGTTCGTTCCGGAGGTCCGTTCTTAACCTGAAACTGTTCTTAACCTGAAGCACCACTTTAGCTAATGGGGCCTGCTGCTGCTGCTGCCCCGCAGGACCACAATTTCTGTTCTTATCCTGAACAGGCTTTCACCCACAACTCTGTGAAGTGGTTAAGATTTGTCTGTCTCAGTCAAAGAATTCACACTTTATGGGTTTGAGTACGGTATGTCTCCTCTCCCCCAGTAAGGTTTCCACAGTGAAGCCATGACACCATCCAATCCAATATTCCCTTCTGGTGACTCCCAAACTTTCCCCTCCATGGACCACTTGAAAATGGTTGCGGTCCACTTAATGATTCTTCTGCCCATTGCAGCAGTTGTAATGTGCTGTGGTAGATGTGTGGCTTTTAATTGCATTTGTATTGCTTCTTTTATTTCTTATGTAGTATTTCATTGTCTGGCAATCTGGACTCTAAGGAAATCAAATTGTAAGTGTTGTTTAGAGGCATGCCACAAAGTCCTCCTGAATGAAACTTGTGGACCACTGGTGGTCTGCAGACCACAGTTTGGGAATCCCTGGTATTTTTTTTCCTAAAGTGGTCGCTTCTGGAAGTCCACATGAAGGTCCTCACATAGTGTTTGTCCATAGCTCTCCAGTTCAGAGGTCTCTGTGCCTGGAAGTTCCATTCCCACTATCATTCATCAGTGCTCTCAGACTTCCCTGTGAATTTGGAAGCTCTATACCCCATGAATTTGAAATCTGAGAAAAGAAAAGAAAACCCTCATTCCACCTAGGGGCCATCTCCAGATGGACTGCCAAAACAAACAAACAAAACCAATGATTAAAGCACAAATCGGGGGTGGGGGGGCATTCATTAGCCCTGTTAAAAGGCTAACAGTATAGGGTAAGATGGGACCAGCACTTTGTTAAAAACAAAGAAAAATCCGTTTACAAATATGAGAGTTTTGCATAAGGTGTCTCTGTCTCCTTATGACATAAGAAGTTAGTTGCCAAAAGTGTGTCCCGAAACTAGGCGGATTACAGCATAGAAATGCTCACTCGTTAATATTATCAATTATCAATTATGTAGAGGAGCATAATAAAAAGCTAACTTGATAATTTCCCCCACTTTCTAGGTCATTATGGTTTTTTTTATAATCCCCTCATCTTTGGAATGTTAGTACAGACCATTCTGTTGAAAAAAAAGCCCTTGAAATAGGAGACCTCACTGCTCTGGTACCTCTACTATTATATATTTGCTGGCAGGTGAGTAGAAATGCCTGTTGGTTTTATTTTTTTTAGGATTAAAAATTGCAGGTCAAGGAGACTCTCCCACATTTGTGCCATGTAATCCTTGGCATGTTTACTCAGAAGTAAGTTCTGCTGTGTTCCATGGTGCTTACTCCCAAATAAATGTGTTTAGGAACTTAAAAAGCCATGGCCAGCTAGTTTGGGCCACACTATGCTTTAATGCAATTGGAGGTGGGTTTAGGGAAGCACAAACAGTCACCCCCCCACTGGACACTGAGCCAAAGGGGGGCACCGCAGGGCACCACAAGTATGACATTGTGCATGTGCAGAATGGAAGGTGAGGGGAAGGGGGACACTGAATTTTGGCCTCACACAGGGAGCTGCTGAAATTTGAAAGGCTGAAGCTCCTGATGCAATTAGGGACTCAAGTCTTCTGTTGTTAGATAAAATAGAAATGGTTGTTGGGTATGCTGGTGGGGGTGATGGGAGTTGAAGTCCAAAATATCTGGTCAGCACCAGGTTTGGGAAGGCTGATCCTGATCACTCTTGTGGTTATTTCCAGCTACCTTTTTATATGATGAGATACAAAGAATGGTCTAGGTCAAAGGCATGGCCAAACTTGGCCCTCCAGCTGTTTTGGACTACAATTCCCATCATCCCTGGCCACTGGTCCTGTTAGCTAGGGATGATGGGAGTTGTAGTCCCAAAACAGCTGGAGGGCCAAGTTTGGCCATGCCTGGTCTAGGAGCAACCGATGCTACAGTGTTATTGAAGCTAAGCAGGTGTGGATGTGGCCTGGAGAGGAGGCTCCTGGGAGGCACAGATAAGTTGCTATGAGTTTTCAAAGGTGAAGGAAATAAATGCATGAATAATAAACGCAATCTAGGGCACCCTGTAATATAGCAACAACTATCAGTAGTGCATGACCTATGCTTAGATTCAAATAGTAGTAATGGTTAGTAGCCATTTGGGGTATGTTGCCATTTGAGTTTTCAATGGGATTCACCACTCTGTGCTGCTTTTGCTATCCACTGCTATTTCTCCCCTCACCCCTCCTTCATCCATTGCCATTTCCAAACATCTAGATGAAAACTGGAAATGGGATGGACACTTGAACAGATAGTGCCAGGCCAGCTTTATGTTCCTTCTTGATGGGTGAACCAGTTTGGTAGATATGGGGAATGAATATTAACTACACCAGCAGCCTGCCTGCCCTTCCCTCTTTGGCTTGCTTCATGATGGTAACCTAGGGAGGCTACTTAGGCTGAGAGAAAGTACCGTATTTTTCGCTCTATAACACGCACCTGACCATAACACGCACATCATTTTTAGAGGAGGAAAACAAGGGAAAAAACATTCTGAATGAAACAGTGGATGTATCATTTTTGTGCTTCATGCTGTGGCCACAGACATGTGATCTGATGGTGAATTTGGGCTGACCCAATGCAAAAATCCTGAGAATCCCTGTGCATCCATGGTTTGTAACCACGTTTTTTGCACCATTGCAGCCCCAGGCAACAGTGGGTGCGTGATTTTTGGGGGGCAGGCTGTAGCCATGGACATGCTATGTGCTCTGATGGTGAATTTGGGCTGACCCAATGCAAAGACCCTGAGGATCCATGTGGATCCATGGTTTGTAACCACGTTTTTGCACCATTGCAGCCCCAGGCAACAGTGGGTATGTGATTTGGGGGGGGGGGCAGGCTGTAGCCATGGACATGCTATGTGATCTGATGGTGAATTTGGGGTGACCCAATGCCAAAATCCTGAGAATTCCTGTGGATCCATGCTTTCTAACCACATTTTTGCACCATTGCAGCCCCAGGCAATAGTGGGTGCGTGATTTTTGGGGGGGCAGGCTGTAGCCATGGACATGCTATGTGATCTGATGGTGAATTTGGGGTGACCCAATGCCAAAATCCTGAGAATCCCTGTGGATCCATGCTTTTTAACCACATTTTTGCACCATTGCAGCCCCAGGCAACAGTGGGTGCGTGATTTTGGGGGGGCAGGCTGTAGCCATGGACATGCTATGTGATCTGATGGTGAATTTGGGGTGACCCAATGCAAAGATCCTGAGAATCCCTGTGGATCCATGCTTTGTAACCACATTTTTGCACCATTGCAGCCCCAGGCAACAGTGGGTGCGTGATTTTTTTGGTGCAGGCTGTAGCCATGGACATGCTATGTGATCTGATGGTGAATTTGGGGTGACCCAATGCAAGGATCCTGAGAATCCCTGTGGATCCATGCTTTTTAACCACATTTTTGCACCATTGCAGCCCCAGGCAACAGTGGGTGCGTGATTTTTTTGGTGCAGGCTGTAGCCATGGACATGCTATGTGATCTGATGGTGAATTTGGGGTGACCCAATGCAAAGATCCTGAGGATCCATGCTTTGTAACCACATTTTAAGTGGGGAGCGAAGGAAAAACAAAGAAGGGGCATTAGAGGGGTGTGCAGAGAAGCAGCTGGCTAAGAATGCAGGAGAGGGATTTAACGGGAGGGAGGAAAGAAAGGCAAAAGTTTCCCCCCGCCCAAGCCAGCCATCTCTCTCTCTCTCTCTCCCCCTCCCTCCCTCCCTCCCTCCCCCTCTCTCTCTCCCTCCCCCCTCTCTCTCTCCCTCCCTTCCCCCCTCTCTCTCCCTCTCCCCCAGCAGCACCGGAGCGGAGCTTGCCTGGAGGGGAGGGGCTTTTCCTGCTCTTTGTTCCGTTTCAGCAAACACAGCAACGAAACAGAGGGGGGTGGGCAGTAAGACCCTGAGGCAGAATGCAGGAAAGCAGCCGCTTCCTCTTTTCAGGTTTCGCTTCTCCGTGCAGCGTGCAGCGCCGCGATTTGATTTTTGCATGATTTTTCGGCTCCAGGGACCACACATTCGCTCTATAACACGCACAGACATTTCCCCTTCCTTTTTAGAAGAAAAAATCTGCGTGTTATAGAAGGAAAAATACGGTAACTTGCCAAAGGCCATCACCCAGGGAGCAGGGATTTGTATCCGCCTGTCTCTATCTTACCCCAATGTTTTGCCCACTGCTAAATCACACTGGCTCACAAGGCCCAGGACCCATTCCCTCCTCTATGGCACTTAGTTCAGAAAACCATGGAGAATTGCATGCCATCCCAGATAACTCACCTGCCCAAAAGTCAGATGTATAAAGAAAGAACTTCCCCCATTCTTTCTTTCACTTGTGCATTTGATTGCAGAGGGCTTTGACTTTTGGAATCTTGCAGCAAATAAACAAGGCTCATTATCCAGAGCAGCTGCTCTATGAGAAAGTTGCCACCATCAGGCACAATATATAAAATTGTTGTTGCTGCTTTGCACAGTTCTGCCCTTTCAAAAATTAGGAAAAACTAGGTCAAAAAGTTAGCAGCATTAAGTGAGGATGCAACTGGCCAATTTTGCATTCATACAAGATTTGGATCTTTTTTCCAATGTGAGTGTGGCACATTGGTATTTATTCAGTTTTGTCATATTGCTGGCTATCCGGGACATTTTGAATTTCAGTCCTGCTCCTGTCTTTTGTACTCATGTGATTGACTTTTCTTTTCTAAATCATGGTCATTTATTAAAAGTAGCCTGTACAACTTTCGGTGGAGTTCATTTCCATGCAAGGCATTTAGGATCAGGGTGCTAGGCTGCAATCCTAGACCCACTTACCTGGGAGTAAGCTCCATTGAATTTACTGTTCAGCACATCAAAGCTAACTTCTATATTAAAATGTATCTAGTGAGCAGCATCTGCTCTACATTTTAAAGCATCCAGCCTCTGGCTGATGGACCAAGCCTTTATAGTTGCTCCTTGTCCCCCCTCACCCCCTGCCGTTCACCCCTGTGAACTCTGCCATTGCTAGAATTTTTAGAGGGTTATTTTTCTCTCTCCCTTTGAAAGGGTAAAATATGGCAACGCATTTGTTATATTGTATCTGTTGGCTACACGGCTGTTGAGGAAGCATGGGGAAATTCATGGTGTTTGGACAAGACAAACATTGTTTCATCCCTAAACAAACCTCCCTGGAGGTCAGCTTGGTTCATTCCATTGCTGCAGCCAAGAAGCAAAGGGGCATCCAGATGATGTGAAAATCAGACCTTTTCAGTTGTGGAGGGGGAGGGGGGGATAAAATAAAACCCAACCCCTCTGCAAGTAGACAGGCAGACAGGAAAGCAAGAAAAGGCCTCTATCCAGTTCCTGGTGCCTGATTCCCATTGCCTGACTCATGCAGAGAGGAGCTGACAACTGATCTAAGGACATATATTAAGAAATGAACCCCACTCATTTTTTTAAAAATCCGGTGCAAGAGGTTCAGGTGTCCAGGTGATGCACTACAATGTTCTGCTGACTCCTCATTTATACATCTACAGTATCACCTCAGCATAATCCAGTCCATCCTAGTTTATCAATGGCAGCATTAAACTGGGCTTTCCTCCTATCAGCTTCTTATGCACTGAGAACAAGGGTAGAGAATCTCAGGCCTGGGGGACAATCTGGGCCTCACACCTCTCTGTTTAATCTGTTTCTCTGCCCACTTTTGCCTCTGGCCCTGCCATCTTCTGAGGCATGTGGCCCTCAGAAGACTGCTCTGGAGGGAAGATGGTCCTTGGGCTGAAGAAGATTCTCTGAGCCACCCTCCTCCCCCAGATCACTCAGAATGATTGGCATGCATTACCACCAGGTATATTGACATCTGCATTCTCAAACAGGATAGGGTTTTAGCAAGTAACTTCAGCAGTAAATCACATCATTCCAAACTGCAGGTTTAGGTTATTCCTCCTTCAGGCTGGCAAAGCAGAGAGTGTAACGAAACCATTAGTAAACCACTCTTGTTTAAGAGCAAGCTGCCAATACAGACACCCCAGAAGGTAAACACTTTCCTATCAAAATAAATTCTTGCTTGGAGAACATAGGTAATGAAAGCAAAACCAGCAAAATGAAAACTTGCAAGGTGGGTCCGTACAGTCTTAACATTTTCCCCACACTGTAAAAGAGGGACAAAGGCTGAGAGAGGTTTTCCCTAGTGAATTCATAACAGAGGTGAGATTTGAGCTAGAGACCTCCCAGTGCATTGCTCAGCTATTTAGCCATACTCTCACTAAGTTCTTTCACTCCCAAATAATGTACTTCTGAGCCAGGCACAAGTCAGAATAAGAAGGAAATAGCAAAACTGGCTACATTTCATACAGTATTTGGTGCAATGGAGGAGTAGCTGCCACACCACCTGATTGCAAAGGGGTTGATGGTCAGCTTTTTTGGAGATTACCAACGCTGGATATTTTAGGATGGAGGCAGAGGTTGCAGAGAAACCCACTGTCACTCACCTGTGAAAGATGCTTAATAGAGAATCCTGCTTGCTGTGCACTAACTGGTACTAGAAGATAAATGTAGGTCAAATATAAAGAAGGGTAAAGGGACGCCTGGCCATTAGGTCCAGTCGTGGCTGACTCTGGGGTTGCGGCACTCATCTTGTTTTATTGGCCGAGGGAGCCGGCGTACAGCTTCCGGGTCATGTGGCCAGCATGACTAAGCCGTTTCTGGCGAACCAGAGGAGTGCACAGAAACACCGTTTACCTTCCCGCCGGAGCGGTACCTATTTATCTACTTGCACTTTGACATGCTTTCGAACTGCTAGGTGGGCAGGAGCTGGGACCAAGCAACAGGAGCTCACCCTGTTGCGGGGATTCGAACCACCGACCTTCTGATCAGCAAGTCCTAGGATCTGTGGTTTAACCCACAGTGCCACCTGCATCCCTTAGGTCAAATATATATTTTGTTAAATTTAATTTTGCAGTTAAACTGTTTTCCATTCCAATATACTATCCAGTTGTTGTCCCCCCCCCCCTTAACCTTACTATATATATTTTGGTATAATTTGGCAAGCTAGCCAGCTTTTGAAAACTGGCTGTATGGAGGTACCTAGGCAACCAGTGGAAGCAGATACCGCTTTGGGGAGTAGTGGGGCTGACCTGGGCTGTAGCAATGGTCTGCAGTACACAGGGCTGGATTTGTGCATAAGAAAAGTTAACTACAGTTAAGGCCACAAATTATGAGGAGCCTCTAAATACAAACAACAACACTAATTGTCAAGATTTTAATAATAATAATAATAATAATAATAATAATAATAATAGAAACAGGAAAAACAGACATCATTATTGCATCACAAATATATATTTCATGCCTACACCATTAGTTGATATATTGCATTTAAACTTGTACAGATTTAACTATAATATGGTTTCCATATTTGATAAGTAAGAAATCATAAGGTATAGCCATTTGAAGTTATTTCATATGCAAACAGGCTTGTGGCAAGCTACATGATTTAGCTAGCTTGCTAGTTTTTGGCTGCATCCTCAACTATACACTAGTATTTATGCAAATGTAAAATGTCATTACTTCTATTTTTATTGCCCTTTCTGTTAGACTAATACACATCTTTTGAGTAATGCTCTGGGGGCCTCTTCAACGCGACACAGCTTAGGGCCTCAGTGTGTCTTAATTCAGCCCTGGCAACAAAGCAATGGCTGTGTTGGCCCCAGAGATGAGGCTAAACTGGACTAAAGTATGCTGCAGAATAAAAACCCCAGAGACGGAGGGATCTGGCTGGAGTGCAATACAAATATCAGAGGGCATCTCTTTAGAAAGGCCTGGGTATGAGATTTCTTGAAATGTCTGGGTTTTGTGAGAAGAGAAGTGGGAGGGGTGAGAAAGGATTGATAGGGATTGTGGGCAGGGGGTGGGTGTAAGGAAGGGGTTTGGGGATATGGGAGGGCTTTGAAGGGTTAGGGTCCCCAGGGACAAATCTGAATAATATGAACTGGTTGCACAATGGCAAAAGAAAGAGGACTGTTACCTAGAAGGTGCTGATGGCTCAGCTATAGCAGGGATACTTGCTCAAAGGCCATCATCATCACCAGCTCCTTCCTCAAAGTGACCTTTCCATCAAATTACTGTATTTTTCGCTCTATAAGACGCACCAGACCACAAGACGCACCTAGTTTTTGGAGGAGAAAAACAAACAAAAATATATTCTGAATCTCAGAAGCCAGAACAGCAAGAGGGATCACTGCACAGTGAAAGGAGCAATCCCTCTTGCTGTTCTGGCTTCTGGGATAGCTGCGCAGCCTGCATTCGCTCCTTAAGACGCACACACATTTCCCCTTACTTTTTAGGAGGGGAAAAGTGAGTCTTATAGAGCAAAAAATACGGTAGTTCCTGGCTGGGGGTTTTGTGGAACTGGTATTTTTACATGGAAGACTCACACTGCTCCCCCATTGCCACCCTCTGTGGCTTTCAGTGGCTTATGCAAGTTGGGCTGCAGATAAGATGTTTTAATAAATTGTGGATAGTGTGTCAAGTTGTTGCTAGGCTGGCTGGTTGTTTTTATGCTAGCTTTTTGACTACCTTGAAGCGTGGCTGCATTTAGATATTTTTAAATAACACTTGTATTGATGTGGAGGGCAGTTTACGTTGCTTTGCAAATTTTTCCCACAAGGAAGAGGATTATTGGGATCTCCAAGCTGTTACCTGAACTCTGGAGGCAAAGTGGGAGGAGGAGAATGGGGAATAAATTTGAAATCACACCAGAGAAGGCCTTCTGGATGTGTAATAAGAGCTGCGCCAGATTTCCTTATTCTGCTTCTTAGGCTGCGATGCGCAACCCGATCCTGTGCGCCTTGCGACAGAAACTATTCAGCATCGTGCAGGGTTGGACGCGATTAGCGTCTTAAGCTCTCTAACAAATTGCACCAACTTCCCTACTTAGACGAGGGACAGCAATGCCTGCTTGGAGCGAGAGAGAAGAGTAAGGGGGGAAAGTCTCTGATTGGAAGTCTTCGCTATAGCGAAAGCCGGCAAAAGACCCTGCAAAGAGAGGAGGGGAAAGGGGGGGGGTGTTGCCCACCCGAGTTCAGGTTCAAAGAGGGGACAAAAGTAAAAAAAAACAGTTCTGCTACGTACATATGTGCCTTCCTTCACCCTATTTTCTGATTGCTGAACAGCGCTCAGCACAATATAAATTGTGGCTAAAGCAGAAAAATTCCGCGCGCCCCTTCCATCCACCCACAGGGTTTGGGGTGAGGTGGAGAGCCTCTTCTTTTAACATTATGGATGGTACCCTTTCTATAAGGCCAATATACTGTATGTGCAAGAATAATATTTGAAGAAATGCTCCCCTCTTCTTTGGATCGGTTCTAGTTGTTGGATATTTTCCTTTCAAGACTTTATTGCGGACCGAGAGAGGATGGGGAATTTGCAAAGACCCGAAGAAGGGGTAGATGCGAGTGCGATCTCTTAGTAGTTTGCATGCTTCGTTGAAAAACGGAGTCTCGATCAGAAGTCGTTTAGTTTCTCTATTATTGTTGCCTGGTTGTTGTTGTTGTTGTTTGGGGGGGTTTTTGTGTGTTTTTTGTAAAATGCGGATATTCCTGATAGCCAGCATATTTGCACTTCAATGCTAAATGAGCAGGCTTTGACAGAACTCCTACAGATTTAAATCGAACTGCAAAAGCAACTCTTAACGGCAGGCTTCACAGTTCTGAAAACATCCAGATAGCAGCTCAGATTCTAGAGGTAGTTATATTTTATTAATCCAAACGGGACACTGGCTCCACCAGCGCAGCGATGCACACCTTAACGATCGGAATATCATTAGAATAAACGAATAGTTTACCTTTAAAACTAAGAATCAGTCCTGAAAATCTGAGAGTGAAAATCTTTTGTGTTTTTCATAGCAGCCGCATAGGCGGGATGGGGAAGAAACGGGTATCTAGAGGGGCCCATTTTCATCATCATCATCATCACCACCACCAATTGAATTTGTATACCGCCCTTTATTCGTACATCTCATGGAAAACGAAATTAATTCTACAGTGCCTGAGTGGAGAAATGTTCACAATGGCTTGCCACTAAATATTACAATTTGTTTGTTGTTGTGGAAATAGTGGCTTTTTCTAAACAAGAAACGCACATCCATTGCTCGCAAGACTATCACCAGCACATTAAAAAGCAAAAAACTAGGCTCTCGTTGTGCAAAAACTCGGAGCTCGAGCCCATCGACATTAAGTACATTTTAGCCCCATCGACTTCAATGTGAGGAAGTTAGCTGTCTGTGTAAGGCTAAAGTCCTAAAAGCTCCTGGAAGGGAATCACAGACCTGTCCTAGGATGTAGCCTAGACCCTAGTGCGCTCAGCTGGTCCTGCTTCCTGCTGAACATGCTTATAGGTCCCCGCTTCGTGTCGCCGGCTTAAAAGCGCTTAATTTTGGCTGGATCTCATTATGTGTGTGTGTGATACCTTTGAAATTGTTTGTAATGCGTTTTGAGATTCGTTGCTGCAAGTTCATTTATATATTAATGAATGAATAACAAACAAAAACATCATCCAACTCACAGTTTAATTACAAACAGTAGCTATTATTGCAGAAGTCACCCTGGATAGGAACCGACCCAAGGCCAGACTGAAAAGAGAGGCGCTTGGCCCCATATTCTGCATCTGTAATCAACGAATTAATTCATAGATCGCTGTGGCAGAAGGAAGTTTGTATGAAAGTAGGAACTCGGGCCTATTTAGAATTAAAGAAGCTACAAGAAAATGTGCTGCTTGGGGTGATTTGGAATAATGTAACAGGGTGCTAAGGGACGCGCTAGTTCTTGGCAGCCGGCTGGAGCTCGTTTTGCTGCGCTGTTTAACTACAAGGCAATCCGCCCTGCGATTTAGGAACCCCTCAACTTCCCTTGCCTCCTCCTAGAACCCACATACTAACTGAGTCAGCTCCTACAAATAGTTTGCCGAGCGCGTTCCGCTTGTCAGCCACAGCACCCAGCGCCTCAAATCGATGGGAACCTTTTAACTTCTCTCCGGAGTTTACTCGGCAGTTTAATCCCACCGGAGAGAAGGGTCTCCCAACACGCCCTCCCGTTTATACATACGTTACAAGCACCAAATTAGCACATGACGAACCTTGCAAGACTGTATTATTGCCAGCTCCTGCAGCTTGCACTGAACGCTCGGTCAGCGGCTGATCTTATATACATTTGAGCTTTTGCATAGAGATGTAGCAGACACTGACTGTACTTTCGGCTTCACTGTTTATACCTTTCCCCCGGTCCCCATGGCCCTGTAGAAAACATGCCCTGCTCCGCCAACTGCGCATAACCCTTCGTGCCTCAGGTGCAGCAGTGGATTCCAGTACACCAACGTTTGTGTCACAATGCCTCTAATTTAGTTTGGTGGTGGCAGCGGGGGAGGCGTGGGTTTTTGTTTTTAATTATTATTGCTATAGCAGACGAACAAGGCTACCTTTCTGGCTTTTTCTTCTTCCAGAAGTCTGATATTGTAGTTTCTTTTCTGCCAGTTAAAAACACCCGTCCATCGCTATCCTTAAGCCCTTTCCACCCGGAAGCAAAGCTTCGATCAGCTGGCGGATCTCAGCTTACTCTGTGTTTATGATTTGTTTGTGTGTGTCTTTCTGGAGAGAGTAGGCGCATCTCCCATTGTAAAGGATCCTCCGTGCAGGATACGGAGGCGTGGCTAGAGCACAGGCACCAGGGTGTCCCAATCCAATCTGCCAGAGGTAGTGGACAGACCCTCGCTAAAAAAAAAAAAAAAATGTGGAAAATAACTCTGCTCCCAAGCAATTTCAGTTGGTTAGCTGACCGACAGGCTGGCTTGAAGAGAAAGGACAAGGGCCGGGGGAGGATAGACCGACTAGCACTGTAAAAGGGCAGGTGCGAGTGGACCTCTTCTGCAGACTAAAGGTACAGTAGCTGCATCTCAAGAGGAAAGCATTCTCCTTTTTTCTTGGTACTTGTGCATTCCTGACTACAGGCTTTTCTGCCTTCACACAGTACCTAGTCAACTTCATGCTCTGTGTACGTACACGAACAGAACAAATATAAATCTCAGTGCATCAGTGTATGTGCGCTCGTGAGAGTGACCAGGCGTTGTGTCAGAAGAGGATTTCTATTTTTTATTTTTTGCAGACGCTATGGGCCTCGTGGCTCCACCTTCATCCTTCGCCACGCCCATTTAGAATCCTCTCCCACCTGTGGCCATATCACCCCCCCTCTTTCGAATGAAACAGACGGGACAACCTATAAAGAAAAGTACCTCTGAGCATCTACAGAGTGCCTTCTCCTCGCCACTGTTCCCCACCCACTTAAAATGAAGAACCAGGTTTTCCTTCTAGGCCTGAGTTCGAGGATCCCAATGCAGGTTTGGGCTCCAACAAGGCAGCCCTTCCCAGCCCTGGGAAAACTCCGTTTTAAATCTCGTGCCGGGTTTGAACCTTACTACGACATTGCGGACCTTTCCTCCCCTGGGAGACTCAGTTCCTCTTCTGAGCTGCCATCCCTCCGCATTTCTACTGCAGAGGTGGAAGTGACCAGGGTTCTCGCGCCTTTAAAAGTTGCGTGGAAGCGGGGATTTCAGGGAGGGTTGGTTGTCTTGTAGCCCTTGGCTGCGAGTGACAAAACTGAGAAAGCAACGGATCAGCACTGGGAGTGGGTCACGTCTAGGCCCTGGGCTGTAGCGAGGGATCTAGGCAGGGCGGCTTCTAGCAGAGGAATCGGTGCTAGGAGTCGTCACTTTCAGATGTTGCAATAAAACTTATTTCCCAGCCAACAGCGCCAGAGAAGTAATCTCTCTGGAAGCGGAGCTGAGGTGCTGGTGTCCAGCTTTCTCGGAAGAGTCTGGAGAGCGAATGGGCTCTGGGAATTTGCGTGCGTGTGATGCCTCTTCATCCTTTTTCTTGGCGAGTCACTTGCGGCCTTTGAATGGGATCCCAAACAAACGGATGGTGGTGTGCGCAGTGCGTGTATTCAGTTATAACATTTCATAACACGCAGTCTGGGCGAAACTAGGCTGGCTAGCCACCGCCAAACACAACCCAATATACAAAAGTACTTCTCTACAATCACATATACGCACACAGTACGAGAAATTGGCGATGGAGCCAAGACTTCACCCTCTGTATCCAACGAGTCCGACAAACGCTCCATAAGAGCGAGTGAGGTGCTTGTGGGAAGCTAGGACTTGTTAGGAAACGATGGGATTTCGCCACACAGGTCTGCCCAAAGAACAGAGATAACACCGGAATTCCTCCCCAAGGAATTGTAATGAGCACATAATTGGGTGCACAATAAAAGGCAGCTGGATTTATTATGCAAGTAATAGACGAACAGCAGGAAGAGCTGGTAATAGACTGGTTGACAGGATTCGACACCCTGGAACAACCAGGGGTGTGGGTGTGTCGCTCGAAGTCGGCTTTAAACATCCGAGGAATAAAGGAAGGCAAGAAAAAACACACCGGGTGGTGGGAAGAGAAAGGAACTCTGACGATCCTCGCTGCCAAAACACTGTCGTTTTGCCTCCAGCCAGGAAGAAGGCGCTGGGTATTTTAACAACTCGCACGAGTTTGCCCCGGGAGGTGAGCAACAGATACACTTAGTTCACTCGGAGGAGGGAAGAGGAGGGCGGCTGACGGCTTTCTGGAGCCCAGCTGGATGGCTGCGTGTTTTGTCTGGCGGAGTATTTTCGACTAAGTATTTTAGGCTGGTGGGAAGTTTGGCAGCGCAGCGCGGCCGGAGGTAGCTAAAGAGGCCCCTGTGCGTGGTATCTTTTTGGACACGGGAATTCGGGGATGTCTGATTTACCAAGCGAGAAGATTTGCCCCCCTCCCCCTGCCCCAGGTGGCTAATCGGCTTGGGATGCACCCAATCCTTCCTTAGAAACTCCACCAGCAGGAGCTGAGCCCCAACAGCAGTTCGTCGGGACGAAGCCCAGGCTTTTCCCTTCGCGGGATCCCCTTCTCCCGGGCTCCTCCCAGCTAGCCGGAGCGCGAGGCACTTCGGTCTCCCTTAGGGCAGCCAAGCTCGGGTTTGGCCGCGGGACAGGAGCTTCACGCGTCGCCCTCCTTCCCGGCCGCAAAGCTCGGCAGCCCGCGCTCGCTCACCCGGTTTTCCCCTGCGCAACGGCTCTTGACTGCCCAGTCTCGACCCTCTGAGCTCGCGGGGAAGGAGCCACCTAGGAGGGCCCGATCCTGCAGTGGCTGGCCAACTCCCCCTCCCCGGCTCCTCCCCCTCCGGCGCCGCCCCTTCTCCCTCCCGCCGCGCGCCCTGCCAGCCCCCCAGTGGATGTCGTCGCTTCTTCCCCCGCGCGAGCCCACGGGATGTCACTCCTCCGGGATGACCTCAGCCTCGGCCCGAGCCGGGCGCGTCACTAGCTCCGGGCATCCACGGAGCCTGGCCGCTCGCTGGGGCCGGACGATGGGCAGCGAGCGCGACCCCTGAGCCACCGAAGCCCGCTGGCTGCAGCTGCCGCCGAGGAACCAAGTCCGCCACGCGCGAAACGACTGCCGGCCCCCCAGCAGCTACGGCTGCTGCTGCCAAACCAAGCAAGGTAGCTCGGAGGGACCCTAGGAGGGCGGCGGGAGGGAGCTTCGAGGCGAGAGGGAAGGGGGGGGTGTGGAGGTCTCCTTAAGAGAGTCGCGGCTGCCTCAGCTCTCCGGGAATAAGAGCCACGCCGGGACAGAGCCCACCTCTTTGCGCGCAAAAGGTTCCTTTTTTCGCGTCGCCAGGTAGGGCCCCGAAAAACACTTGCTTGAAACTCCAGAGAGTCACTGTGCGGCGCAGCATTTTTAGACAGATGAACTGTTGGCCGGTCTGCCTTTTTACGATCCTCCGGTGCGAGGGACGGAGTCCTGGGTGGCGCTTCCGGAGTTGTCTCGCTCGAACCGATCAGGGACATCCCCGTCGGAGGCTGCAGGATGCTTCCCGGAGCTGGGGAACCTCCCGCATGCCTTGTTCCAACTTTTGTGGGCCGGACGTCGGTCTCTCTCTCTCTCTTTCTCGGCCACCAGTGTGCCCAGATTCCTTCTTGCTAGGGTGGGTGGGTGTGTGACGCTGGAGCGAAACTCAGGCGGCATTTTCAAAGCAGCCCCACGCTCAGTCGCCTTCTCCTAAGCAGGCGCGGGCAGCGAGTTTTCTCGAGCGAAGGAAAGAGCAATTGGCTCTCTTGGCCAATACAGTTGGAATAACTGAAAAAAGCCTTTTTCCCCTGAGCCGTTTTGGAGCCCCATCTGCCGCTTTCCGTTTCTCTCTCGTTAAGAGATATGTGCAGTACGATCCTGTGCATGTTTACTCAGAAGTCAGATCCAGTGTCTTCAATGGGGCTTACTCACTAGTAGTAGCAGCAGCGTTCGCTGAATGGCTCCGATTAAAACCCTGGTAGGTTGGACGAACTAGGTTGTGGATGGGGCTGAGATGAGCCCCCTCTCTCCTCACCTTCCACTTTCCCTCGTTCATCCTCTGACAACCAGAACCACAAGCCTGGTGGTAAGCCACATAGCTTGGTTTAGTGTCGCATAGAAGCGAAGGCACGCTCGCTTGGGCGATTCCCACTGAAAGGGCTGAACCACGCACAGGTTCAGGCTGCAGGGTTGTGATTCCAAGGCGGATAGCCTCTAAAACTTTCCCGGGAATAAGCACCACTGAACGTAGTGGGACTTGCTTCTGAGTAGACCTGTTTAGGATTGCCCAGAACGCCACTTGCAATGTAAGGAAGTCCCACAAGCGATTTTCTGCTTTTAGTCCCTTGCATAGAAGGCACCACCAAGGGTCCTGCGTCCTGAACTTCATTACTGTTGCGCTACATTTACCTAAGAGAGAACCTACTGGTTCAGATTCACCAGAAATCACTGGGTCTTATTTACGCAGTAAAAAGTTCCAGACATTATGGGACTGCCCACGTGCATGGGTTTCGAAGACGTGAATAAATTGGGTCTGCCAGCTGAAATTCTCCCGCCCAATTTCCCCTAATTGCAGAACAGTTTAATGGCGGTTAAATATTCTGCCTGCATCAAAATGAGGTGCGTATGTTTGCTTTAAATGGCTCTGGATCTTTCGGGGCAAGGCCCTCCCAAGAGTGAAGGAAGGCGCTCTCTTTGGAAGAAGCGTGTGGGATGGGGACCCATATTCAGAAGGGCTAATAGCAGGTGGTCGAAGTACTGGCATGCCTTAGGAAAACTCAATCTGAAGGCGCCCCGCCGTCCATTTAAAACGGAGTCCTATTGGTTCCGCAGAACTTCTTTCCAGCCAGTGGGACTTCAGTTGAAGGTAGCTTGGGGCTCTCTCTCATCTGCTTTCTCGCTTGCCGAAACCGCCACACACCCCTCAAGCCACTGGACAGTTTGCCGTGGAAATTCGCGCACCATCCAAGCCAGTTGTGCGGGCGCCCATCTCCCGGATTGCAAGGGGTTTTGCTTGCTCGGAGTCGATGAATGCTCATCCTCTTGGCTTCAGCGGAACGCCTTTCCATCTTCTCCTCCACCGTTTAGGGCAGAGGATGTTGCTGGCAAGATAAAATCTGTAGCATTTTATCTTGAATCAAATCCTCACTCTCAGGCCCCATTCGCGGTACAGTATATATTTAAAGTAGCAGCAGCAGCAACGCCATTTACCTGCGAACCGTAGTTTAAAGGTGCTGAGAGATATTGGGAGACCCCAGTTCACCACCCAGAACTACAATTTCCCGAGTGGTTTAACGATCAATCGGCAACTCCGGAAATTGTATCCCTGCGAGGAGAACTGGGTTCTTCTAACAGCTTTCCACACCCTTAACAACATACAGTTCCCGAACTCTTGCAGGGAAGCCATGGCTATTTAAAGTGGTATAATACAGCTTTATCTGTAGCGATGTGGATTCAGTGACACTTGGCTCATGCAGCAGAGACTTCTTCACCTTCTCTCCCGCTTAAGCACAGCTCAACGGGCCTTACTCTCGAGTCGACACTTTAGATAGTGTGCCACGTGCCATTTTTCTCTAGCGCCAGCTGTTTTTTTTCCGGACTACAATTCCCATCATCCCTGACCACTGGGCCTGTTAGCTAGGGATGATGGGAGTTGTATTCCAAAAACGGCTGGAGAACTCACCTTTGGGAAACGCTGGTCTAGCGCCTAGAAAAACACAGGAAAAACGCTGAAGGCTCTCTTGAGCTCCTTTATGAATACTTCGCAGGTTCCAAGGATGAAAGTTGGGACTCGATAGGAGAGCGCGAGAAACGGCCTCAACTTAAAACTCGGCTGACTCAGCCCCGCTTAACCTGAGCGGGAATCTCCCTCCGCGTGAAGAGGCGGGCGGTGCTGCTTGTCCGTCAAAAGTGGGTCAGCGGCTCGCGCGCTCTGCCTCGCAGGTTCCTCCCCGCGCGCGCGCGCCCTGCCACACCCACCGCTTCCCACTCCGACCGTCACTTAATCCTCCGGCAGGCGCTGGGTCAGCTTGGAAGGCGCCCACTGCCCGCTCCTGCTCTTCCGCCCAAACTTGTTCATTGGCCAGCCCAAGCAAGCGCCAGACTTAATTCAGCCTCAGTGGCAGCACCTGTGACGCTGACGCGCTCTCTCTGTCTCTCTCTCTCTCCACTTTCCCCGCTGCAGGTTCGCTTTCCCGCCCTTTCTTCCCCCTCCGCGCGCCCTCCCGCGGCGACCCGGGATGTCTCCGGCGGGCTGGGAGGCGCTGGTGGCTCTGGCCGCCGTGGCCGCTTGCCTGGCGGAGGGCGTGCGCGGCGGCGGCGGAGGCTACGGCGGAGGCCTGAGCATGTTCGCGGTGCAGACGGCTCCTCAGCCGGACCCTTGCTACGACGAGAACGGGCACCCGCGCCGCTGCATCCCGGACTTCGTCAACGCCGCCTTCGGCAAGGAGGTGAAGGTGTCGAGCACGTGCGGGCGCCCCCAGGCGCGCTACTGCGTCCTGGCCGAGAAGGGCGACGAGCGCAGCCGCACTTGCCACTTGTGCGACGCGGCCGACCCCAAGCGCGCGCGCCCGGCCGCTTACCTCACGGACCTCAACAACCCGCACAACCTGACGTGCTGGCAGTCGGAGAGCTACGTGCAGCACCCGCTCAACGTGACGCTGACGCTGGCGCTGGGCAAGAAGTTCGAGGTGACGTACGTGAGCCTCCAGTTCTGCTCGCCTCGCCCGGAGTCCATGGCCATCGCCAAGTCCATGGACTTCGGCAAGACGTGGGTGCCCTTCCAGTTCTACTCGACGCAGTGCCGCAAGATGTACAACCGGCCCAGCCGCGCCGCCATCACCAAGCAGAACGAGCAGGAGGCCATCTGCACCGACTCGCACACCGACATGAGGCCCCTGGCCGGAGGCCTCATCGCCTTCAGCACCCTCGACGGGCGGCCCTCGGCGCACGACTTCGACAACTCGCCCGTGCTGCAGGACTGGGTCACGGCCACCGACATCAAGGTGGTCTTCAGCCGCCTGCACACCTTCGGCGACGAGAACGAGGACGACTCGGAGCTGGCCCGAGACTCCTACTACTACGCCGTCTCCGACCTGCAGGTGGGCGGGCGCTGCAAGTGCAACGGGCACGCCTCCCGCTGCGTGCGCGACCGCGACGACAACCTCGTGTGCGACTGCAAGCACAACACGGCCGGGCCCGAGTGCGACCGCTGCAAGCCCTTCCACTACGACCGGCCCTGGCAGAGGGCCACCGCCCGAGAGGCCAACGAATGCGTCGGTGAGTGAGGAGGAGGAGGAGGAGGGACTCCTGGTATAACCTTCCAACGGTTTCACCTTATGAGAATAGGGACCCATCCTAATAGTACCCTCCAGATTTCTCTGATGTAGAGACGTCCTAAGGGGAAAAGCAGGGCGTTCCGGGATCAAATCAGAAACCGGAATGGCTTCTGTAAATCTGGGGCTGTCCTTGGGAAAATAGGGACACTTGGAGGGTTCTGGTAATTGCTGCTTCTTCACAGGTGCGCACGCAGAGAGCCAGGTGTGAAAGGGGTGCAGCGAGAAAACTGCGAGAACGTTTGCAAAGGCTAAGCAGGAACTGGTAGGGTTTCATATTGGATGGGGCATGGATTTATAGGGGGGGGGCGAGGCAGGACACGCACCTGTCCTCCTCCTCATCTGTCTTGATCTGCCTAGCTCTGTCTAGCAGATTCAGAGTTTAAAGTTGTTTTAAATGGCCATGAATGGAGGCTACACCAAGTTGAGATTCCTGCAGTGCAGGGGGTTGGGCTAGATGGCCCTTGGGGTACCTTCCATATGAGGCGCTGTGGGAGGCCAAATGCTGCAAGCCTGTTCAGTGGAGTCTGTTCACATGGGGGGGCGCTAGTCGCCAAAATATACAGTGGTGTGTCTTGCAATAAATGCAGTTGATTCCCTCCCACCCACACTGCAATAATTGCCTGACCCATTTCAGATAGGTGGGATATGTCTGGGTTTATGCACTGGAGGCTTCGTACATGCTCAGAGGCACTCTGCTATGTTAGTTTGTTTATTGGCGATATCACTTACATGTTGTCTGCAAACAGAACAGTTTGTTTTAGCAATGAGTTGCAAGTCTCTGGCCTGATTCTGAGCCTTAGTATTAAAACCAGATTCCGGGACTGAACCTTCTGCTGTCCTTGCAGGCAGATTTAATACCCTAAGTATAATGCTAAATGGGTGAGTGATTTGTGACCTGGCTGGGAAGTCAAACATGCTCGGCATGTGCAGAAAGGCTCTCTCCTGTATTTCTTAATAGGTGGCTAAACCCTGGTTCAGGTAAAGCCACACACCATTTTAAGGCTCCTCTCCTTCCCACTCTTTTCCCCAATGTCCTGTGCACCTGTGCACAAGAGACAAACAATACATTGACACAGCTTTTCCCAGTGTGGAGGAAAACTTGACCTGCTGAATTTCTAACCCTCAAGACAGTTGTTAGTGGTGCAGCAGTCTTGTGCAAAAACAAGCTGAAGTCCTGAACCCTTGGAGTGTTTCGCTTTCTCCCCCACCCTTAATCCCAGGTTTTTTAAAGGGGCGATTGGATTGAAGAGAAGGCACCTCGGCAGTTGCCCAGTGATGCTCTTTGCTTCACTATTCCTGTGATCCATGGAGGAGCATGTGGGGATGAGGTCAGGGATATAAGGTGATTCTGGCAAAGCTGCGAGAAGGCAATCTTTCTCACAACGCAGTTCATCCCGTGTACTTGTTTCCTCAGCTCACTCGGCTTCAGTCCAAGTATTTCGGCTAGTTAAAATAAGCCTGGCAGGAAATTAATTTCCAAAGTTAATGGGTCCCCTTCTTCAACATAGTCTTGGTATGCCGAGGAACAAACTGGTGGAGGAAAGGCAGGGCAAACGGTAGGTTTATCATGCGTGACCCCGGCTGGCCTCCTCACCTCACTCAGCCATGATGTCTCCCCTAAAGAAAGAAGCCAGGCCAGACCAGAGTGGGTCTTTCCCTTAGAAAAGATGTGCTTGCAGGCTCGTTTCCACCAGATTCCCGTGGGTTGGGGCCTGTATAGGAAGCACAGAGCAAAGTGGCAGGAGGGACTCTCTCAGACTGTCTCCCCAAAGCGACTTTGAGAAGGGGGACAGAGTTAGAGTTTAGGGAGAGTAAAAAATTAGGGAGCTCTAGGGGTTTGGTGGAAGTCCCAACAGTGGTGCGCTGCTTTGAAGAGAGCCAGTGTGGTGTAGTGGTTAAGAGCGGTAGTCTCGTAATCTGGGGAACCAGGTTCGCATCTCCGCTCCTCCACATGCAGCTGCTGGGTGACCTTGGGCCAGTCATACTTCTTTGAAGTCTCTCAGCCCCACTCAGCTCACAGAGTGTTTGTTGTGGGGGAGGAAGGGAAAGGAGAAGGTTAACAGCTTTGAGACTCCTTAGGGTAGTGATAAAGCGGGATATCAAATCCAAACTCTTCTTCGAAATCCAACCCAAGGTCGAGTTTGCGCAGCCTGGTGAACTCTGCCTAGATTTTGAGCTGAGCCCTTCCTTCCCTCCTTCTGTGCCACTGCCTGGTCGCAGGGGCCAGGCGTTGCTGTGGGACTCTGCTAATTCAAAAAAGAGATCCTTCCAGTCCGATTTCTTTGATCTGTGATGGGCGGGCCTAGGCAGGCACAATATTCGGTCCTCTTTTGCTGTAATCAGAAAAGCACAGAGGGAAGCGTGCAGTCGGAGAGACTGAGAGGAAGGTTGACTGGCCTCAAGCGATCCCTGGATAGAGAGAGGACTGGGGTGTATCGGGATTATCTTACTTGTTGTGCCAGGTGTGTGCTGTTTCTGGGGGAAATTGATAAGGTGATAAAACATCACTTAAAAATGCTTAAAGTGTTCTGGGGGAAATGAAACACTTTTTAAAACTCAACTTTATTTCTTTCTCAGTCTCATTGCTAAGCAGGTGAATTTGAAAGCAAACTTTGACTGGTTTTAATGCATTTTGTTTAGGATTACTGTTGGAAGAGGGAAGCAACTCAGGTTTGCCAAGGAAGGTTTGCATGGAAGCCCTCTCCCCGGAAATAAACCTTGCTTCCAAAATCTTCAATAAGTTTACATGTAATTAAACTTTGGGTTGAATCTTTAAAACTTGCAGCCTTCACTCCCCATGCATAGGGGTTAGAGCTGAAACACACTAACCTGGTAACAAGCTTCCCTGAGAAGAGACACCTTCTGAGAAAGCAAAGTTAGGGACCTGCTCTAAGGAATACTGTATCGGTTTTAGTAACAATAACTATATAAACAGAGTACCATTAAGAATATTTGTATCTATTTGGAACTAGTAACTTTATTTCAACACTTTTCATTCACATACTGAAGACAGAATTATCCAGTATTTGAGCTGCAATTACTGTACCTGTAAAACAACTATCATTTATTCCTGGGAAACACGAGAAACATTAGAGTTGGGGGGCAGGTTATAGGCCATCTAGCACAAACTGCTGTTTATGCATAAATACAGAGCTAGAACCCCTCCTAATATGTGTATGTGTGTCAGCTATCTTTAAAAGGAGAGCCACTATTTATTCAAAAAGGGAGAAACTGTAATTTGGATAGAGAATATTTTAAATTTTCTGAGGGTTTTTGTTTTAAAAAAATGGTGTTGGAGAAGCTTTTTCTTGTTTCTGGATTTTGTTTTCCGCAGGCTCTCACATAACTTAAGAGAATGGTAAAGGAATCATTTCTTTGCGAAATGTGTGATTGTATCCTTAACCCCCCCCCAAAAAAAACCTCAAAACCTACAAAGGAGCCTTAAGTAATTATAAAAAAGTTCACAGATGGAACAGTTCAGTCATTGCCCGTGCATCAGCCATGGCCCCAACTCATACAGTCCCTTTCTTTTCAATTTGTCATTGCTTTGTGCCCTGCTCAAACACTTCCCTTCCCAATTTGTTATGCTGTGGAAGAACCAAACAGGTTTCTATCATTTTTTTTAAAAAAATGTTTTTATTAAAGTATTTTCCGTAAGTAACAAGAGTACATTCAGTGTTTCTATTTTGGAATCGTACTGTGTTTCATACAGGCCAGTTTGAGACATTTTTTTTATTACTCTTGTCCACTCGTCATTCACCCCTTTGAGTTTCTTAAACCACAAGGATGACTCCAAGGGATTGTGGGTGTTATTGCAGAATATTTCCGATTACTCTGTTCGCTCCCCTAGGTTTTAGTCACACTATAGCAAGGTTCTGTGCAGCATAGATTAAATCCTTGCTTCTGTAATACTGAAAAAGTAGTTGGATAATACAAAAGCAAGGAGGAAGAGTTAGGCTCTGGGTTGCAGGATTGTGCAGGAGGGCTAACACTCTTCCCCCATGCCATTTTGAATTGCTCCCAGAACTTCTCTTTGCACCTCACCATATCAATTCAGATGGGGAAATGGAAAAGAAAGACAGAGTTAACCCTCTCTTCCCAAACATTGTGGCTCTAATCTGAATTGCCCCTCTTTCCCTTTTCAATAAATCTTAACTTGTCTGCTTGAGTCCTTTAACAAAGAAATGAACCTATGCTGCCAATTCTCGTAGTAGACCAGTATGAAGTAAGCAGCACATAAGTGGCACACAAAACACTACCAAGCTATTCTATGTTCTAAATCTTATATTAATAATACAAAAATTGAGAGAACAAGGTACAAGATCTACTACAAAAGGAACTTTAAAAATTGAATCTTTCTTTTGGACACAATTTGAATGAGTTTTCTGATTGTGGCTTCTGCAGTAGATCTTGTACCTTTGTTCTCTCATTTTTTTGGATTATTGATATAAGATTTAGAATGTAGAATGGTTTGGTAGTGTTTTGTGTGACGCTTATGTGCTGAGTCCTTTAACTGGCTGCTCACTCATGAATTCCAGTGCCTTTATTTCCTGTATAAGCCAATGCAGGAAAAAGTATAGGGCTTTTCCACCCTCTATGTATGACTCATTTGTCACTATTGGATCATGTTGTTTAATGGGCAGTGAGTGCTGTTTTCTTTGGCCTTTGAATGATTTGCAATTGAATAATATTGCAGAATAATATTGCTGCACAAGTGCAGTTCCATTCTATTAAATGGTACTCAGATGTGATTTTAAAGATATTTCTCATGTCTTTGTCTTGCTGTTGAACACCAGGATTGTTAACAAAACAAAATATTGTCACCATATGGCTGTTGTTTGGCTCATTGAGATTTATTCCTTTAGAAAACGGATACAGCTGAATATGTCACAACAATGTTAAATACAGACATGCATGGGCTCTTGCAAGATTGTTTGTTGGATTTTTTGTTCCTGTTGAGAGACATCAGCTCCCACATTTTGGTTGAGTTCTTGTAGTGGAGTATGGTTCAATTTGCCTTTGAGAACATACTTGTCTTGTTTTGCTAATATTACATAGCCTTTGGTTTGTGTTGTGAATCAAATTAAACGATTCAGCATTGCTATAAATTGTTCTGGAGACTTGGAAGTTGAATCTGAAGCTGAGCCAGGTCTGAGCTAGCTGATAGTATTACCAGTTTCTCTTCCTTCATTTTATTGACGTTTGTTTATATTATTGGTGAATGTTTTCTATTATGGTTTGCAGCCTGGCAAATTGTAATGCCTTTGGCTAGTACAACAAACTTAATGATTTATTGAATTAAACAACAGACACATTGCGTTCTTTCTACTGAGATGTTTCACAACCCACTTGGGTTCAGAACCTGAAGGGGTAGGGAGCCTTTTTCAGCCCAAGATTACATTCCATCATGGACATTTGGGGCCCCTGATCTGAGATTCCCTACCCCTGCTGCAGACATTACACTCCATCTTACTATTACTGTTTGGGGTGTATGTATGTGTGTGTAAAGAGAATGAATGCATAGCAGTATACTATTTCCAGCTATTGCTAAAATTCTGGAGTGGAAAACTTGGTTTTTCTGTTCAGTGTTCTCAAGTACAAATTTGCTCTAGAAAAAGTCTAAAAGAGAAGGGCATAGCTGTGAAGTTATTATGTCCCTTGGTGAAATAACAAGATTTTAAATTCAGCTGCAGCTTTGAGGTACAAATGATGTACAGTGGTACCTCGGGTTACATACGCTACCCCAGAAATATTACCTTGGGTTAAGAACTTTGCTTCAGGATGAGAACAGAAATCATGCTCCGGCGGCATGGCAGCAGCAGGAGGCCCCATTAGCGAAAGTGGTGCTTCAGGTTAAGAACAGTTTCAGGTTAAGAACGGACCTCCGGAATGAATTAAGTACTTAACCCGAGGTACCACTGTATACTTAAAAGGTATCATCTGGCATATATGTGTGTAGGCCAATGAAAATTTACTAATTTCGTTCTCCATTGCAAAAAACCCATAAATGGGATTATATAGTAGCACTATCTATGTAATCTAAAGCAACACACATGGAGCTCTATGCAATCTTCATAAACTTCCCATCTGTGTCTCATGCATGCAAACAAAAAATTGTTCCTACAGAGTTCAGGCTGGGGAGGTCTCTTGAAGAATATTTCCAAGCGGCGGAGAAACTTGTTTTCCAGAATGAGATGCAAAGTTTGCTGATGTTTTAATCCACTCCTGATGAAGAATGTCCTACTTGGGTGTTTTATTGTTGAAAACACTTAAAATACTTACTTGCAAGGCAAATGCTTGCAGTGCTTCTCAAGTCTGTGGTTGGGCTCAAGTTTAGGAAAACTAATTCAGCGGTCACAGCCAGAGGCAATAAGCATCTGTAATTTAAAACCACAGCAAGTCAGGGTTGTGAAAACCAGCCCCTTGGTACTACGTTGTATTAGTTCTACCTATGAGATCACTTGATGGTAATGAAACAAAACACACATATTGAGCATTTCCCTGAGCTATCAGAGCTTTGAGGCCCAGAAGATACATGCAACACAAGGTTATTTAAGGTTTAATGCTCCTGAGTGTGCAAGTACTGCACAAAATAAATAAAAGATTTCTTTTCGGGATAGTCATCTGATTGATCACAGAAGGGATTTATGAAGACAATTTGTTCTGGCTCTTTTTAAAAAAATCATTTAACTTTAATTCATTATGATTTGGAATAACTCATAATGATCTGTCTGAACATATCTTTGCAACTCTTTGGCACTGGAGCTCAGAGAGTTGAACAGAAAACACAGTAAACTACTGAGAATAATGAACTGCAGCAGCAGTTAAAAGTTTAGCATAAAAAATATACAACACCAATTTAAAAATCCTGGGCAAATAAAAAAGTTTTCAACTGATGCTGAAAAGCTAATAAAAATGGTGCCAGGCAAATCTGTCTGGCAAGGGAGTTCTTGGGACATCCTCCAGTTTGTCAATACTGGGATATTACAGAATCTTGGGAACTGGTTGCTACAGAGAGATCTAATAATAATTTTCAGCATGCAGGTTGTGTACAGACTTTATCGCCTTTACTGCCTTGTGAAGACTGCAGTTTGTTTTCACATTTGAGAACCCTATTTTTTTTTGGGGGGGGGAGAGATACAGCTTTTGTTTAAGTTACTTTAATTTTGTGCTCTGCTTATCCTGTGACATCTCAAAGGTTTTGCTTCCCCCAGTGCTTAGAGTACCAGCATCTGAGGGGCTAACAGGGTCAAGTTATTAGTGATATGGTCTTGGTGGGAAAGGGCATTTTCAGTCCCTTGTGGGAAGTCCTTAAGTACCCTTAAAATGTGCAAACACTCTAGAGCTGTAATTTATCTCCTTTAGCCTGTAGCAGCTGCAGGAGGGGCACTGCTGGGATTCTCATTAACACTTTTGGGAAAGTGGGAGATGGAAGCAATAGCACTGCCTTCCAGCCCAGTCAGCCTTGGCATCCTTGCAGTGAGACAATGTAGAGGAGTTATTTCCTAACAGGCCCACCACATTATTATTTTTTAAATGTAAACAATGCCATTCTCTCATTTCATTAATTTGAAACTTCATGAAAACATCTGCATTTTTTTGCGATGAGCATGGCACAGATCTAGGAGCTGATAACTGAACCAACACACTTATTTCACATCCAGATTTGACCTAGAAGGTCAAGGTGGCATTTAAAAACTATGGGTAATTCATGTTTACATTTGGGATCATTCACATCTCAGTGACTGAAGAAGGCCAAAGCCATTTCCCCCCCTTTGGCTTTAATATCTGTCGTTAGTCACTGTAACAAGTATACCGGTTTTAATGATTATCTGTATCCTCCTAGGATTCAGAACAAACTTGTCTGAAGTGCTATTTGATGCTTTAAAAGTATTCTATATTAATAAATAGTGTATGTGGGTAATACTGTCTCTAGGCAATTAATGGTGTTTGCTAAACTCCATAGCAAGAGAGCCTGATGCTGATGTGAGATCAGCAACCATTTTTATTATTTGATTTTTTTTAATGTTTGATTTTGTTAATTGTATTTGCCAGAGTCCATGAAAATGCAACCAAAGCACTTAAAATGCAGCCTCGTTTTAGTGGTAGTCTATAGATCAAAGCCATAAGGGGAGAAAATGTCAAATATTCACCGGGGCCAACTATCTATGCTGGTCCTACATGGGCCAGCAAAAAGAGCCAAGGGAAAATTGATATACAAATCCCATATAAGGGGTTCCATCAAAAATAAATAATTGAGAGGGTGGGTTAGACTGAGTCCAGCCCAAAGGCCAGGCGGAACAGCTCTGTCTTGCAGGCCCTGCGGAAAGATGTCAAATCCCACAGGGCCCTGATCTCCTGTGGTAGGGCGTTCCACCAGGCTGGGGCCAGAGCTGAAAAGGCCCTGGCCCTGGTTGAAGCCAATCTAACCTCCTTGGGGCTCAGAACTTCCAAAGTGCTGTTATTTATGGACCTTAAGGTCCTCTGCAGGGCAAATCAGGAGATGCGGTCCCATAGGTATGAGGGTCCTAGTCCGCATAGGGCTTTAAAGGTCAAAACCAGCACCTTAAACATCACCCTGTACACCACTGGGAGCCAGTGCAGCTGGTAAAGCACTAGATGAATGTGATCCTGCGGTAAGGACCCCGTAAGGAGTCTCACCACGACATTCTGCACCCGCTGGAGTTTCTGGGTCAGCTTCAGTAGCCCTCTCCACCATGAATTTGTCTAATCCTCTTTAAAGCCACTCCACTCCTGTGGGAGTGAGTTCCATAGTTTAATAGTTCATCATGTGAAGGAGTACTTTCTTTATCCATCTTGAATCATCCAACACTCAGCTTCATTGCATGTCCATGAATTCTAGTGTTGTGAGAGAGGGAGAAAACTTCTCAGTCCCCTTTCTCCATGCCCTGCATAATGTTATAAACTTCTATCATATCACCTCTCACTCGCCTTTTCTCTAAACTAAAAAGTCCCAAATGTTGTAACCTTTCTTCACAGGGGAGTTGCATCATTCACTTGAGCATTTTGGTTGCCCCCCCTTTCTGTTTTCCAGATGTATAATGTCTTCTTTGAGGTGAGGTGACCAGAACTGTACAGAGTATTCCAAATGCGATCACACAAAAGATTTGTATAATGGCCTTATGATACTGGAAGTTTTATTTTCAGTTCCTTTCCTAATGATCCCTAGCATGCAATTTGCCTTTTTCTTTGGCTACCATACACTGGGTGGACATCTTCATTGAACTATCTACTCTGACCCCAAGTTCTCATTCCTGGACAGTCACCTCCATTTCTGGCCCCATGAGTGTATTCATGAAATTAACATGTTTTGCCCCAACACTTTTACAAATGAATTGCATTTGTAGCCAAAAGCGAAAACAAACTATAAACAAAACACAAAACAATGTTGTCAAGACGAGCTCTTTTATGCTTTGATTCTCTCAAGCTCTAGAGAACAAGCTCCATTGATTTCAGTGGAAATGTCTTTATAAATAAGTGTATTTAGCAGTATACCTTTGGTTGCCATAGTTCAACAGAAAGCATACACAGTTAGAACCTAAGCTTTTGTTTCCCTTGGTCATATAGCAAACAACACTCGCCCTTTCCTTCTGCATGAAACAAACTTTATTCCAATTAGGTATCATTCCACCTATTGCTACCAATGAAAAGCCATACCCTCATCCACAGTGGAAAACAACCTTTGCTGTTTCAGGTATCGCTAATGACTGTATGGATCATGGCATTATTTTATTCAGTCAAAAGCATTTCCGTTGCACTGGGGATTGAATGAAGGCTTGCAACTCAGTCTTATGCACGTTTATTCTGGGGAAAGGTCAGTGACTAAGTGGTAGAGCACCTGGTTTGCATGCATATGCTCCCAGGTTAAATCCCCAGAAGTTTTATGTCAGCAGATGGCCAAGAACGAAACCTTTTAATGCATGGATAGGGAACCTGTGCCTCGTCAAATGTCCACCATCCCTAATCATTGGCCATGCTGGTTGCAGCTGATGGAAGTCAAAGTCCAATAGCATCTGGAGGCCCACAAGTTCCCTGTCCCACTTTAAATCTTCCCTATATACCCCTCCAACTGCTTTTTTACTCATGGGATAATTTTCCTATAAAATATATGGGTAGTTTGATCAACCTTGTGCATCATTCTTGGGGCTTGCCAAGTCTAGCAGCAGTCCCTTGCTAAGACCAAAGTTGCTTCTCACCCTATCCAAAGAGCAGAGGTAGTCATTGTGGACTCCGACTCCCATCATCCTTAGCCAGGATGACCAATGACCAGGGGTGATGAGAATTGTAGTCCAACAACATCTGGAGAGCACCACATTGACTACCCCTGCCAAACAGCTTTTGGCCTCTTCTGTTTTTTGTTATATCCATCGGTTGTTTACTCTCCGTTTCCCACTGTAGGATAATAGATAGTAGTGTCAGTTCTGTATAATGTTTGAGATTGCATCATTAAATAAAAATGGTTTTGCTTCAAAGGACATTGCAGAAATAAGCTTGAAACACTGCCTGGAAGGGCAAAGGGCATTCCAAAATCCAGTAAACCAGTCACTGCTGTACCAGTCTTATGGCAGTTATTGCTTTGCTAAATTTTAGAATGCCCTTTGCCCTTTCTGGTACAAGCTTTTCCTTTTGCAAATTGTCAGAACAGCCTTCTTTCATGTACGGTAGAAGCTTCTCCCCCAAGGAAAATTGCAGGCATGAGGACCCTGATCCAGGCTGGGACTTTAGGAAAGAGCAGAAGGTTAAAGACAGAGAGACAGAGACAGTGACAGCGCCAGGGTTCCAATCCAGATCAGGCTCACTACACTGGAAGTTTATGAAAGAAAAAGCTTGCACTCAAAGACAAACCATGTTATTAACGTCATATGTGGTTTGGTCCACAGTGAGTGAGCTCCAGAAGAAGAAGGAATTCCTAGGAGCCAAAGCCAGCACATTCTGCAGTGAGCGCTTAGTGTTTAATCAGAGATGATGATCAAGACAGGAAATATTATAAGAACTTTTTCTAAGATGAAAGGAAAAATTATTACTGTAGCTATCATGATTATTCTGCTGAGCATCCGCCTAGTTCTTTGAACACAGAGCAAGTTTCCTGCCCTAAATTACTGGCAGTCTCGAGTTAATTTTTATATGAACATTGAGGACAAATCAAAAGTTATCACTGAGAATTTCCAGAGGAGTAGTTGTATTGCTGCAAAAGCAACACAGAGTCTTGTGTTATTTTAAATACTGTCATACATTTTATTATAGTAGAAACTCTTAAGGATTAGTTTCATCCACTTCATCCAATGCATTCATTCTCATACTCTCTCCCTCCCTCCCAGTGGGTGTAAAATAGGGGAAGTGTATAAAGGGTAGAGTGGGACACGGGTGGTGCTGTGGGTCAAACCACAGAGCCTAGGGCTTGCTGATCAGAAGGTTGGTGGTTCGAATCCCCATGACAGGGTGAGCTCCCATTGCTCGGTCCCTGCTCCTGCCAACCTAGCAGTTTGAAAGCACGTCAAAGTGCAAGTAGATAAATAGGTACCGCTTCAGCGGGAAGGTAAATAATATTTCCGTGCACTGCTCTGGTTCGCCAGAAGCAGCTTAGTCATGCTGGCCACATGACCCGGAAGCTGTACGCCGGCTCCCTCGGCCAATAAAGTGAGATGAGCGCTGCAACCCCAGAGTCGTCCGTGACTGGACCTAATGATCAGGGGTCCCTTTACTTTTACCTTTGAAGTGTAGAGTAAATGCCAATGGAGTGCAAAAGTACTATCTATCAGAATTCATTTGCATGTTTATGTTGCATTTAACTACAGCCCCAATCTGCATGGTGCTATTTCATAGGGTTTGTACTGACTTTGTATCTGGCAGTCTCTTGTAACTGCTGCTGAATTCTAAGTGAATGCTGTGCTTACACAATAGTGGGGCTATTCTATGGTGCCTGTGCACATGAAAAGAAGCTGCCTTTAAAATAGTGTGAGTTTCCCACAAGAAGTTGTGCCGTTTCCTTAAAACTTGTTGTGTATCACGCCTGTACTAGAATCCCAGACCCTTGGGAAGAGCAGTGGCTTCTGGTCCACCCCAAATAGCATCCTTAGACATTTAGAACCCACAGAACAGCTGCAGAGCTTTTGCCTCCCTCCCTTGCGGTTACAGCCATCAGGTTGTTTACTCTCCCTTTCCTCCTTAAGGATAGTAGAGTCAGTTCTGGCTAATGTTTGAGATTGCATCACGGGGGGAAAATTGCTTCGCTTCAAAGGAAAAGTGGGGAGGAGTTTGGAAGCATTTCTGGCAAGCTTGAGGATGGATGTGTAGATATTAAAAGCGGGTTGGCAGCAGGCTTTGCACTTTGCACAATCGAGTCCTGACTGTGTGAAGTCAAATACAAACAGTGGCTTGTGTTTGCACATAAGAGCTTTGTGGATCAGTATCCCAGGCCCCTATACTTTACATCATTGGATCTGAGAGCAGAGGTTTGCTGGTGTGAGTTTGGCTAGAGTGGGGCGGGTGGTGAGGTGGTGGTGGTGGGGAGGCTCTGCTGAGTATTTTGAAATGAATTGAACTGTGCAAATATTCTGCTGAAAAGCTCTCAGGGTGATGCTTTGGAACAGATACCCAGCCCCTTGCTGAAATTTAAATAGCAACTTTCATGCTGGAGCAAGCTGAACAAAAGAGGACAAATAAAATAGACTCGAATGGGGTTTTGTTTGTTTGTTTTTGTAGCTTAGCTAATATTTCAGCAATTGTTCTGGTCAGGAATGTGAGGAGTCCCCTTCAGAATTAATTTGAGTGAAACATGAGAAGGCTCAGTGTTGGGTAAATGCCACCCCTATTCTCTCCCTAACTCCCACCCCCAAATCTCGATGCATCAAAATCTTAGGCTGTGAAATCGTAAGTCACAGTTGTTCCTTGCTACATTTCTGAAATGTTGGCATTTGGATAGTCATAAGTCAAGGGCAACCCAGCACCTGCACATCCATAAAAAGGAAACCAAAATATTTGACAAAAATTGGATTTAATCTGATTAAATATTGTAGTTGCTTAATCAACTATCTTTAACCAGTCTATCATTCAATTAAATCAAATGTAAATATATTGACATATTTCTAGACCCTCAGTATTCACGAGTTAATAAAAAAAGCTACCACTCATTATTAAAACGAAACATAGTATTTTATATTTCTTTTTCATTCAATATTAAACTTATTAAAACAATCCCAAATACAAACAAGATTGCCTTAACTTTGCAGCCTCAGTAATTAAACTTGGGACCAATTAGTTAATCTAGTGAAGCTTTAGTCAATTAACTTGAATAGAATTTGCAACATTATTTTTTAAAATTTATATTTAGCATCAGGCAAACTTGTCAGGTGGTACAGATAATTACAGAGGAACTGAAATCACTGGGATCATGGTTTGTTTTGCCTCTAACACTCCAGGACCTGCAACCAAGGTTTGTTCTTGGCTTACTAATGATGGTTTGTTAGAGCAAATAAAACTGCAATCTCTGTATCAGACAAACATGAAGGCAGAGGTCATGGTTTATTTTCTCTGTGTGCAGAGGCGGATTTAGGGGAGCATGACTGGTTTGGTTGCCCTGGACGTGGAGCCTTGGGGGTGCCATGGGGGCTCCACAACTATTATGTAGAATGGGATGCGGGAGTGGTGGTGGTGAATTTCAGCGTTGCAGAGGTGCCACTGAAATTTGACACCCCAAGGTCTGCCACTCTCTGTGTGCTGGTTTGGAGGAGGGATACAGCCCTGAAAAGTGTGTTCACAATAAAGCAGTAAGTATGAACTCATCTGCCTCTCAGGTGTATTCAGACCATTCTTCAATAAGAATATACAGTCGTACCTCGTAAGTCAAACAGAAACCGTTCTGGAAGTCCATTCAAGTTCTGAAATGTTCAAGAACCAAAACGCGGCTACGGATTGGCTGCAGGAAGCTCCTGCAGCCAAATGGAAGCTGCAGAAGCCCTCTTGGACGTTTGGCTTCCCAAAGAACGTTCAGAAACTGGAACACTCACTTCCGGTTTTCGATTGTTCGGGAGCCAGAACATTCGACTCCCAAGGCATTTGGGATCCAAGGTACGACTGTAGTGCAATAGGTGAGGAAGCATCTGGTCAGGTTTGGCCCAACCATGATAGCTACAGTATGCAAGGAATTGTAAATAATTCATTACCACGACAGAAGGAAACAAGGGCCTTTTCTTCTGACACATATTTTTGTGATCAAGCTTTAAAACAATTTTTTCCAAACAATTACACGTCAATAGATAACTTCACATTGACTGACATGCTGAGGTATTAATAATAAGAGCTAAACTGGGTCCAAAAATGTATGTAAGGGTTCTTTCTAAATAGCTTCCTTTGTGCCAGAAGCCAATGGCTTTCTGAGGGCTGCGACCTTCAACTGAGTAGCAGAGTGGTTGTCAGTTTAGCCCTGGTAGAAGGTTTCCTTCATGTTAGAGCAGTGTGTCTGAATGTGAGAGAGGATGTGCATCCCCTAATACAGCTCTAATAACTGTTTGTTTAGTGGATAATTGCAGAGGTGACCAATTAGGCATATACTGTCCTATTAAAGTGCTGGAAACAGTACAAGAAGAGAGCAAGGTTTGCAGTGTGAACTGAGCTTCCGAAACCTGCACAATATCCAGCTTCAGGGTTCTAATCCTTGGGTGCTGTACCAAGTCTGGAAAATTTAAGGCACATTAATGCTGGAGGACGGAAATCTATAGTAAAAAATAATAACTGCAGGGAAGCACACACGCAAAAATGTTTTTCCCCTGCTAAATGTTAAAGTTGAAACATTCATGCGCTGCAAGCTCCTCAAAAGAAAATAAGGCTTGTTTCAATACAGCACCTTAAGGACTGGTTCAATAGTTTTAGCAGGGCTGAAAGAATTGTAACTGCAGTCATGCAAAAGAAAATGAAAAGCTTTAGGTTTTGCAACAACATATTTGCTTTGATTTAATGTTGGATATACACTACACTCTGAATGGAGGGCAAAACATAGACCAATGTATGATGGATTTTTTAACTATTGGCACAACTTTTGGGAGCTGTCCGAATTATTTATTTGAAATCACAGCACATAGCATAAGGTCAGACAGATGTAAGATCCAGATTACTGTAAGAGCAATTTAACTCTGCAGCATGCACTGGATGTAAGCGTAGAAGAAATAGCAGCCACAATGCAGTTGAGAAATGTGTACAGCAAGGGAGAAAAAGTTCAATCGCAAAGCCATGTTTACACTGACAGAAACAGGTGAAAACCCATGGGTGTACTAAATTCTTCAGCTTTGGAAGATGTATGAAATATGGATCTTGTCATAAATGTTAACAAAACAATGAATTTCAAAACTGGCACAAGGAAACAAAGCTCATGCAATTGTAAGTAAAACATTGCAATGGGAGCCACTTCAAAATTCAAGATTCAAATACCAGATTACTCTCATACTTATGGGGGTGGTGAAGGAAATGCAGATGTTTAAATTTCATCTAAATTTCACATATAAAGTCAAGACAGCTTAGTTGAAATTTCAGGGAGCAGTATACTTTGTCTAAGGGTTTTGATTAATAATAACTTTGCAAAAGGAGTTTGCAAAAGGAAAGTTTCCTGCCCTCTGCACAAGCCCGTGTACCTCATCCTATAGTATTCAGTAGGGACTCTGAAAAGACTTTGCAGGGGGTGCAGGCAGCTACAATGGAGGAGGGGATGGGAAACTTTCCATCTGCAAACTTCTTTTCATTCACTTATCTTGGGATCCAAGTATTATGTTGGCAACAGAGTTTGGTGGCACAAGATTCCACCAATTCACCCATGAAGAAAGTTTCTATGGAAAGAAGCCACAAACGATTGGGTGCAATTTGGATGAAACTCAAATATTACTTCCAACACTACTGAAATATCAGCTGCTACAGATCAAGCAAAGGGTTGATAATCTCTGATTCTCTATCCAGGGCATACACTCCCCCACCCCATTTACTCTGTAGGGATAGCAAGATGGCCTGGTTAAGAGAACATAATACAGAATTGTTTGGTACTGTATATACCAAAGGCATTGTCTGGTATAGTATTAGGTCTAAACCTGGGTTCATGGCTTATCTTGCTCTAGACAAGCCATGGGCACGTATGTTCTATGGTTCAAGCCGTGGCCAAGGTATGTTCTATGGTTCACCACCTAAACTTTTAGATTTTCTTTAGGTATCAATACAACATATGAACAATGAACATTACACCTGAATGTTCAGCATATTGGAAATTTCTCAGATAGGTGATGGATGGATAACCCTCAGCCCTCCATATGTTACTCTTCTTCTCCCACCATCCTGGCCATTGGCCATACTTGCTGGGGCTGATGGAAGTTGTAGTTCAACAACATATGGAGGGCCAAAGGATTCCACCCCTGTGGTAAACACTGGCCCATATTAAAATCCTCTTTCTGTGTTTGGCAATCCAGAATTTACTCTAGTCTCTCACATTAGATTTGAATACCAAAAAATTGCAGCAATGGCCAAAAGGTAGATTATGGTCTACTGGAAGATCTCATAGATAGGGTTGATCATCAATTGTTTAACAACAGCAGAAATTTTGTTTCCAAATTAGGCTACTGAAACAAAGGAGTGTGAGAGGAAACTAGGAATAGATTTTTGTATGAAAGGAATGTGACCTCAGTTCTGATGCTGAAAACAAATTCCTGGACTAAGGTGCAGTCAGAGATGACTTGTTCCTTAATTCTTTGGCCCCAGATGGTAGCCCTTGGCATCCTAGGAAAAAACAAAGCAGGTCTCTCAGGCTTGAAGTCTACCTGTTGCTGTACTAGTGCATAAGGATGTGTGCATTTCTTAAGGCAGGAAATGTGACATGTTTCCCCTTCCATGTTAGGAAGATAATGGGGAGGGGGATACTCACGTGCAGATATTTGTGTGTTGCAAAATATTCACCATGGCTAATTTTAGATATGCCAAAACATTATTTTCACAAAGCTGTGCTTTGCGAGGGAATGAGAAACGCAGTGACTGTACGAAGTTATTTGTTGCCTGCTGCTAGTTGATCTTGTGTATTGAAGAATGTTTTAATTCTGCATATGGCTATAATACATATGGTTATTGTTTTATTTGCATTGTGGGGCGGTTTTTCTTTATTCTTGTATTCCTGTCCTGGGACCAATTGGTGAAAGCCAGGTTGCAAATGCTGTGAATAAACAAACACATTTCTCCAAGTGGAAATAAAACCCTTCATTCCTGGCAGGAATGTTGGAAACCCACTTTTGCACTGTTGTAAATGAATAGTTTCTGTGTTCAGTTTACATGGCACAAGACCGTCTCTGCTTGAAAGTGGATGGGCATTGCTTTTCCCATCTCAAAGGTAGCCTTGGACAAATGCATTTAACTTCCTACCCTTCAGAATTTCAAACATTTTCCAAAAAACTGCTAACAACCAACATGGTTGGAATTGTTTGTTTTACAATCCCAGCACGCTGTGTCTGTCACGAGGAGTTTTGCTCATTATATACAAAAGCATAGAGGGGTGGTAGGTGGAACTGTATGTTTTCCAGAAGAAGTGGACAATACAACTTGTATGAATGAATGGCTGTTAGTGCCCCTGGAGCGGACAATGGGGGGAAAACTGCCGGCACAAAACGAACAGGCTTCCAGGCTTCTCAGCGGCTGAGCCATTCTCCTGAGAGTTTAATTTTTTGGGAAGCTTTAACATCACAAGCTTACCCAGCACAGAAAGAAAGAAAGGTCAGCTAATCCCTCACAACATCTGAATGAATTCAGGCCCAGAAGTGAGATTACGCAGATGGGATGAGGAGGACGGAAAAGCTGCATGGATACAGGGACCCTTCCCATAGCCAGACATGCTTTCTAAAGAAATTGAGCTTTTATTTAAATTTTCTTTCCCTGGGAAGAGGAGGAGGGGGTGGATGGCTAGATGCATTGAGGGAGATAAGGGCCCAAACCATGCTCTCTCTCTTTCTCTCTCTCTACCACCAAGAAGCTCAGACTTTCAAACACTGACCCTCTCAAGGCTGTATGAAACTCAGCATCTCAGGTGAACATGGGGATCAGCCAGGAGGAGCAGCAGGAGAAAGGCAGAATTGCAAGTAAGACTCCTATATGTGAGATATATAGTTTTAGGGTAGCATATATGAATTCTATTTTCAAAGTGGATGAATTCGTAATTCTCATGCCTGTTTTGAATCAAATCATTGTTTTATTATGGGCTATATAGCACAGCCATAGAAGTAACAGAACACTTGACAGAAATAAGGCTAGCAAGTTTTAAATCAAGCTAAACGTTTTGTTTTAGTACCCTGAGGCCTTCCCTGATAGGTAATCAGCCATTTAAAACTTCCATATATTTAAGTGGTTTTTAATATATGAAGTTTAACCTTTCTTCTCTGGGATATATGAAAGCCCTATTTGACATCATCTAGAAATGATTTAGAATGCTTTATCATCACTATCCATTTATATATCTCTTTAAATGTGTAATCCCTATGTTGTGCTTCTGCACACAGTGTCCCTGAGTAGTAAGTCATTCCCATTTTACAGATGTGAAAGTGAGGCTGAGAGTTAATGATATGCCCAAGGCCACACAAGGAGTCCCTCGCTGAGCTGGGATTTAAGCTCCATATTTGAACACTGGTCTTTCAACACAGCGTCTAGTGTCTACTGAATCATGCTTTCTTAATCATCAACAGATAGAGATAGACATTTTAGGCTATTTACTATTCTGTGAAACTGTGAAGTGATGGTGAGAAAGACAACTGAAGAACCAGAGGACAAGGTGGAACTTCCATACAAGGAAGTTCACAACACTTAATTCAATTCAATGTTTTTAATTCAATTTGCATCCTGCCCTTCATCTGAAGATCTCAGGCACTTCACAGCATAAGTAGCACCCTATGGTAAGAAAGGGAAACCCACTCTCCATATAACACGTTATTTGAAGGCTTTTCCACACTTCCTCTTGTCCCACTGCTTTCCCCCTGGAAAAAACCACTCTTTAGCACTCAATTGAAGCAACTGATGTTCAGGTTTCCCTCACATTTCCATTTGTTATGATCTATTGTAAAGAGTGGGTTTTCCCTTGGAAAAGTGTGGGGCAAAGGGAAAACTGCTCAGACCCGTGCCTAGAAAGTGTGAGTCAAGCGGAAAACTGCATGGACCCATGTTTTCTAGCCACGGCACAAGCGGAAGTGTGGAGGAGCCCTGAGTTATATTTGGATTGGCACCATTTGTGTAGTCCCAAGAAGGAAGTTCTTTTTATGTGTGGCTTCTGTAGAGGGACCTCTGAGCCATGAGAACTATCCAGTGCCGTGCAGACATAAGCAGCCAGCTCTATTGTGCTTTGCACCCACAATCCATTGTGAACCCTGGGGTGATGACATGACAGCCCCACTAAGGGCTCTCTTTTCTTCTGCAAATCAACTGTCCTTCTCAGTGCTGGAAGAGCTGAGTCCCATTGAATGGGGGAGAGAGGCACCCCCCGGGGTGTGGATGCACAGTGGATGAGCCATGGTAACCTGGCTGCCAGTGTGACAACACAGACACCCAGACCTTAGCTGTTCCTGCCAGGCTCTGAGTCCTCCCCAGATTGGGTATTCAGGCAGGAGGGTTTCTCTCCATTGACCCTGTAACACTGTTCTGCATGGGAGAATTCTCTTTCTTATTCTTTCTTTTTGTACCCTCCCACCCCACACTTTTTAAAAAGGGGGAAAAAACCCTACAGTACCAAACATTTGCAGCTGAAGGGCATTTGTTACCCACCAACAAATCATTAATTTAATTCAGCCAGGATGTACTTCCCCATACAAGGAAGCCTTAATCGGGAGTTTTCAATGCCAGGGTGGAAAGGAAGGATTTTTTTGCTACCTTTGGACTAGCTCAATTGTATTCATTATGTTCTGATATGTCTGCATCATGTTGATCAGTGCCCAATTACGATTGGTGGTGGACCTCTGGCCATAACAGGTTTGAGTGTTACATAAATGTGTGCCTAGGACAGCCCTGCAAATTAATGATTTGTGTTGTGTGTGTGTGTGTGTGCGCGCGCGTGGTGCTTGTATTTGGAAAGAGTGCTGGAACTCAGTCCAGGTGTTCCGTCTTGACCCCTAATGGCTAAGTCCTATTATGACCTTGCCGATAATGACACCAGTTGATACAGTAAGTGTCACACTTTTAAATCAAAAACGAAGAGGTGCCGGTACCCTTGAGTACCCCCTGAAGAAAAAAGCAAAGCACTGGTGGCACTCCATTTGTGGAATTCCCTTTTCAGAGACCCACCTGACACACATATTGTTATCTTTTTGTTGTCACATAAAATGTGTTTTTATTTTCCCAGGGATTTTAATGTATTTTTCTTTTAACATGCTGCTGTTATATTTTATTGCTGCATTTTATCTTGCTTATGTAACACACATTGGAAGCTCTGCTGAAGTGTGATATGTCATCTCCAGGGAAGCTGATTTTGGTTACACATCAGGAGAAACCTAATAGTATGAATTGTTTAATTGTGGAATACACTGCTCTCCTTTGGGGTGGGCTCTCCTTTGTTGGAGATATTTAAGTAGAGTCTGGACAACCATGGTCAGTGATGTTATAGTTGCATCCTGCATCGAAAAACCTGTAATGAGCAGAGAGTTGCTTTAGGTAACCTCCAATGTCCTTTCTGGTTCTGTAGTTCTAGAATGCTGTGTTACAAAAACTGCTTGAAAAAAAGCTAGTTCCAAAGTCATCTTCTGCAAGTCAAAAATCTGTTCTCTGTACTGCGTGGTGTAGTTACAGTCCAGTTGGAAGATGACTGCAAAGCAGGATGGTGATTGGGTTTTTCTTTGACTGGATGGCAGGACTACAGAACCGCAGTGTAGAGTGAAGAATTGCATTTCTATATGATCCTCTCTAGCTAACACAAGTGTCTGGTGAAAGAAAATTCATTAGTCCAAGAAGCCTCAGTGTTCTCTGATGCATCAACAGCCAGAATTATCAAGGGGGTTTATTAGCCCATAAAAATGTCATCAGCTCATGAAGCAGTGTCATAAAAAAGCCCAGTAAACTTTATCACCATTTAATTCAAAATGGGAGTCTTTTGGCAAGGCATATATAAATATCAACCACTTCCCCTGACACATTCTTACAATAGTTTTGCGGATGGGGAGTGGAGCATCAAGCAGAACACCCAAGCAGTAAATACACTGTGCTGAGCAAGACACTGGTGCTAGAGCTGAGCCTGGGGGAAGACATGATGGATGAGAATATTCAACAACCAGCTGAAGGAGCAACATTCAGCTGATGAAGAGGCCAAGTCATTAGGGCACTTGACTATGTTCCCAAGGGTTGCTGATTTGTGCCTTCTTCAAGTTCAGCTCTAAGAGTGAATGCAGATGACCTGTTGTGGTCAATTCCATTTCTGACATCTGAAAAGTAAACTTATATTGCTGCATTGGAGGTTAGTCTCTAATGTTGCACACTTCTTATACAGCTATAAAGTCTAACATGACTTCCTGCCAACATTTACCAAGTGGCAACTTTGCTTCATTGCATACACAGTCACATGAAGTGCTTGGTGCTTCTTTGTCCAAATATGGGACAAAAAAGGACACAGGACTGCATATATTTTTCAGATGCAATTTTTTATATCGTTAGATGTAAATTTAGAAATCGTTACTATACTATTTCTACTATACGACGCGGGTGGCGCTGTGGGTAAAACCTCAGCGCCTAGGACTTGCCAATCGCATGGTTGGTGGTTCGAATCCCCGCGGCGGGGTGAGCTCCCGTCGTTCGGTCCCAGCTCCTGCCCACCTAGCAGTTCGAAAGCACCCCCAAGTGCAAGTAGATAAATAGGTACCGCTTTATAGCGGGAAGGTAAACGGCGTTTCCGTGTGCTGCTCTGGTGCTGGCTCGCCAGAGCAGCTTTGTCACGCTGGCCACGTGACCTGGAAGTGTCTCCGGACAGTGCTGGCCCCCAGCCTCTTAAGTGAGATGGGTGCACAACCCTAGAGTCGGACATGACTGGCCCGTATGGGCAGGGGTACCTTTACCTTTACTATACTTTTAATAGAATATATATGTGGACTGCAAGAAGATTAAATCTATCCATTCTGAAGGAAATCAGCCCTGAGTGCTCACTGGAAGGACAGATCCTGAAGCTGAGGCTCCAATACTTTGGCCACCACATGAGAAGAGAAGACTCCCTGGAAAAGACACTGGAGAAGGGGACGACAGAGGACGAGATGGTTGGATAGTGTTCTTGAAGCTACCAGCATGAGTTTGAACAAACTGCAGGAGGCAGTGGAAGACAGGAGTGCCTGGTATGCTCTGGTCCATGGGGTCACGAAGTGTCAGACACGACTAAATGACAACAACAATATGTGTAAATATATATCTACTAATGAGGATATTGCTTCATGTATCCGTGGTGTGGCGCTCACTTTTTTTTACTACCTTTGCTACTTTTTTATTACAGTATTTTGGTGGTATTTGTTGGTTTAAGATACTTGCCTGGGATTAGATCCAGTTGTATGCTGGATTTAACTACAAATGACTAAATGAGAAGACCTTATCCCACCACATTTTGTACTACTCTGTGATACTACTCTGAGATCACTCTGGAAAGTTCTTCTCTCAAGACAGCAGGTCAGTTGGGGTCCTTCTGGTGCCAGCTGTCTAGCCCTGCCCTTTGAAGTTGCTGCTTCCTTAAGCACTTCTCGGTAGCCCAATAGACACATCATTCCCACTCCAGAGTAAGCCTGTGGGCTATATCCTCTCTGCTTAAAGTCATTGCCAATTTTATTATGTCCTGGCCTAAGTATTTGAACTGACTTGAGCTTTATGCATGAATTTAAATGCAAAAGGTTAGAAATATGGTGTTTATTTTAAGATGAGGCTCAAGAGAGCCAGAAGCAAAAGGAAGTCCCAGAGATGGAGCTACCTGGATTGAGACTTATAATTTTAATATGCAAAGACTTAGCATAGAGGATCAAGACTTGGAATGTGACTTCCACCCAAAGGAGCTTAATGTCTCTTTATTTGATTGACTCACAGAATTTTAAGGATTATTTTTTTTAAATGTAATCATAAATGCTCCATGGGGTGGGGGGGAGAGAAAAGAAAGCAAACCTTAAGTTGTAAGCACTGTTCTCTTCTGTATCTGCATGTCCCTTCTTTGAATTCTGGCCAAAACAACAAACACCCATACATACTTCATAAAGTTTTAGTGTGTTCAGCCAAGTACAGCATATTTCAATTTCCCTATTTGCATGTGGTGTCTACTGAGAAGGCCCTCTGCCTGGTTCCCTGTAACTTCACTTCTCACAGTGAGAGAACTGCCAGAAGGCCCTCGGAGTGTCTGGACTGAACAATGGGGGGTGGAGACCCTCCTTCAGGTATACTGGACTAACGTCGTTTAGGACTTTAAAGATCAGCACCAACACTTTGAACTGTGCTTGGAAATGTACTAGGAGTCATATTTTCTTAGTTTTACTGCCCTGTACTTAACTTTGGATCTCCCATGTTTCTCTGTGCCTCCCACCATGAGAATAATGATACATTAATAACACAGATAGTTATTACTTATAATATTAATTAATATCATACTGTTATTGTACTACACATGAATAATAATAATACTATACTATTACTTCCACTACATAGGCATTATATGGGTATGATTACAGCAAATAATAACCTCTGTTAGCAGATTTATATGGTCACCCATCAGATGTGCCCTCGTAAAAGAATAAAGTCTCATCAGGGAAAATGGCAGGGTAAATACAACAACAACAACAACATATTATAGTAAAATAAAGGTAAAGGTAAAGGTACCCCTGCCCGTACGGGCCAGTCTTGACAGACTCTGGGGTTGTGCGCCCATCTCACTCAAGAGGCCAGGGGCCAGCGCTGTCCGGAGACACTTCCGGGTCACGTGGCCAGCGTGACATCGCTGCTCTGGCGAGCCAGAGCCACACACGGAAACGCCGTTTACCTTCCCGCTGGTAAGCGGTCCCTATTTATCTACTTGCACCCGGAGGTGCTTTCGAACTGCTAGGTTGGCAGGCGCTGGGACCGAGCAGCGGGAGCGCACCCCGCCGCAGGGATTCGAACCGCCGACCTTTCGATCGGCAAGTCCTATTAAAAATAATAAACAGCAATTATCATTTCCATATCATCCATAACATAGTTGTCTCTTACGGGGCTTCCTTCAGCCTGTCCGTAAATCATTCGAAGCAATAAATAAAATTACACGTTTCATTACTTATATTGTCATTATACCGATTCCTAATTCCTGTTTGCTTTGCACAATAACTCTTAGTCTTTCACAGTGCGTCTCTAAATCCCTTTAGCGTTATTTGCCCTTCACTAATACATTCCAGATAATCTACATACTTTTCCCAATCTTTGGTGAACACTTGGTCTCTTATGTATCTAACTTTTCCTGTTAATCTATCCAACTCTGCGTAATCTGACAACTTAGATCTCCACTCCTCCACCGTTGGGGTTTCCCGTAGTTTCCACTTCTGAGCTAATACTACCCTTGCTGCCGTAACCGCATAGTATACCAATCTGCGATCTTCCTTTTTTATCTCTTGTCCTAATATCCCTAGAAGAAAGATTTCTGGTTTCTTTATGAACGTGTACTTTAATATCTTCTTCAATTCAGTGTGTACTTTCTCCCAAAATTGTTTCACCCTTCGGCACTCCCACCACATATGGTAGAAGGAGCCCTCTATGTCTTTACATCTCCAGCACTTATTATCCACCTTATACATTTTTGATAATTTCATGGGTGTCAAGTACCACCTATAAAACATCTTCATGACGTTTTCCCTTATCGAAGTACACGCCGTAAAGTTTACCCCCTCCTTCCAAAGTTTCTCCCAATCCTCAAACTGTATACTATGACCTATATCCCTTGACCAATGGATCATCACCGATTTGACTTCCTCATCGCCTAAATTCCAGTCCAACAACATCCTATATATCTTAGATATAATTTTCACTTTATTGTTTATTATTTCTGTCTGGAATTTTGAGTCTTTATCTGCATAGCCTCTTTCTTTGATATCTCTACTAAACATCTGATTCACCTGATGGTGATGTAGCCAATCGTAAACATGTTCCTTTGTTTGCTCATACGGTTTTAGCTTCCATTTCCCTTCAACCTTAGTTAGTAGCTGATCATAAGTTGCCCAATTGCTTCTCATATTAATGGTTTTTGTACTCATTACTTCGAGAGGTGAAAGCCAATGTGGTGTTTTCGGCTCTAACAGATTTTGATATCTTTCCCAAACTTCGATTAGCGGCCCTCTAAAAATGTGATTCGCAAACCCCTTGTGTTCTTTCCTTTTGTTCTTCCATAAGTACGCGTGCCAGCCGAATCTATTATCGAAGCCCTCTAAGTCGAGCAGCTCCGTATTCACCAATATTACCCATTCTTTTATCCAACATAGGCATGATGCCTCATAGTACAGTTTCAGATCCGGCAGGGCAAAGCCCCCTCTTTCCTTTACGTCTGTCAGTAATTTAAACTGAATTCTGGGTTTTTTGCCCTGCCATATGAATCTTGAGACTATCCTTTGCCATTCCTTAAAGATTCGACTCCCTTTGATTATAGGGATGGTCTGGAATAGAAACATCAACCTCGATAAGACATTCATCTTGATTACATTAATCCTTCCCCAGAGTGACAATTTTAGCCCTCCCCATTTCTCTAAATCTTTCTTTATTTCCTTCCACATCGGCTCATAATTATTTTTAAATAAGTCTATGTTTTTAGGTGTTAACCAGATGCCGAGATATTTGACTTTTTTGACCATCTCTATCTGCGATTGTTGTTGGATTGTTTCAATTATCTTTGGGTCCACGTTTTTTCCTATCATTTTCGTTTTTGTCTTGTTTAATTTAAAGCCTGCCACTTCTCCAAATTGTTCTATTTCCTTTAATATTTCCCCTATTGCCGTTGCTGGTTCTTCTGTCATTATTACTAAGTCGTCGGCGAAGGCTTTGGTCTTATAAACATTCTGTCCTACTGATACTCCTTTTATATTATCGTTTTGTCTTATTGAGTTCATAAGGACTTCTAACACAGTTATAAATAGTAACGGAGAAAGCGGACATCCTTGTCTTGTTCCCTTCTGTATCCTTATCTCCTCCGTCACCATATTGTTTATGATCAATTTGGCCTTCTGTTCTGTGTATATTGCTTTTACCCCATTAAAGAAATCGTTACCCACATCCATGTGTTCTAAGTTCTTCAACATAAAGTTCCATATCACGTTATCGAATGCCTTCTCGGCATCTACAAACACCATTATAGCTTGTTTGTCAATCCTAACAGACAGGTATTCTAGCATATTAATTATATTTCTTGTGTTGTCTCTCATCTGCCGACCTGGCAGGAATCCCGCCTGGTCCCTGTGAATAATTTCTGATAGCAAAATCTTCAGCCTTCTTGCCAGAATTCCTGCAAATATCTTATAATCTGTGTTTAGGAGTGAAATTGGTCTGTAATTTTTAACCTGGGTTGGATCTGCATCCTGTTTGGGGATAAACGTAATATATGCCTCTTTCCAGGTCTCTGGGGTTTCTCCTTTCTTTAAGATATTGTTCATAATCGTTTTTAGAGGTCCCACCAAAATAGATTTCATTTCCTTGTAGTAGCCGGCTGTGAATCCGTCAGGGCCTGGTGCCTTACCCCTCTTTAAATCTTTAATTGCCTCCTCTATTTCCTCATTTCCAATTGGTGTATTCAAACGTTGCTTTTCCTCTATTGAGATTTTTTGCACCCTTTTATCCTTCAAGAATCTCTCTATCCTCCTTAAACCAACTTTCTCTTGATCTTTATACAAATTCCTGTAATAGCTGAGGAATTCGCTCTTAATTCCTTTGGGGTCGGTTCTTTCTACTCCCTCCACTGTTATTTTATTAATTACACCTTGCTCCTTCCTTTTTTTGATTTGCCAGGCAAGCCATTTGCCTGATTTATTCGCAAATTCAAAATTTTTTTGCCTTAGTTTTTTAATGTTCCACTCCACCTCTCTATTTATTATTATAGCAAACTGGGCTTGTAGAATCTTAATTCTTTCCTTCGCTTTTTGACAATTTGGTTTTTGTGATAGTTTTTGTTCGTTAACCATTATCTGTTTTAGAATTTCCTCTTTGTTTTTCTCTCTATTCCTATTTTTGATTGCATTCTGTTGGATAAAAAACCCTCTTATTACAGCCTTACTCGCATCCCAGACAACGCTATCCTTTGTTCCTTTATCACCATTATCTTTAAAATAGTCTATCAGTTTTTTCTGTGCCTTTTCCACAACTTTCTGATCATCTAAAAGGTGGTCTTTTAATCTCCATCTGAAGGTTCTTGTCTCTAGGCTTTCCAGTTCCAGCTCTGTTGGGCTATGATCTGAAATTACTTTTGGTCTTATTTCTATTAATTTAACTCTTGGACACAGTTCCTTTGAGACCCATATCTGGTCTATGCGTGACAGCGATTGGTTAGGCTCAGAATGAAAGGTGAATTGTTTGTCAAACGGGTGTCTGAGACGCCAGATGTCCACCAGATTACAATTTTCTACCATGGAGAAGAAGGTTTTTGGTAACTTTCCTTCTTTGTTTGTTCCTTTTCTTTGTCTATCCATTTCTAGTGAAACAACCCCGTTCATATCCCCCATTAAAATTATTTTTTGGTCCACAAATTCCGTCAACTTCTCTTCCAATCTTTTAAAGAATTCCGTTTTACTACCATTTGGGGCGTATAGCCCCACTACCATCAGCTTTTCACCTTGCCAGTTAATACTGACCCCTATCATCCTCCCCTCTTCATCCTTGAATATTGTTTTAGCTTCTATATTATTTTTAACATACAGTACCACACCTCTTTTCTTTACCTTGTCTGAGGATTCAAATTCCTTTCCCAACCTTTTGTTAATTAACACTTCGATCGGCAAGTCCTAGGCGCTGAGGCTTTAACCCACAGCGCCACCTGCGTCCCTTGTATTATAGTAAAATACAAGGTAATAATTGAAAGCTTCAAATAAACTTCTGTTTTTTGACAGAAATAAATACAATAAATGAGCTGCTCAATAAAACAAAACATGGTTAGCATAATGACAGCTCAGATTTTGTTGATTTAAAATGGTAGTTTTTAAAAGACTCAGGTGAACACAAAGGTCTCCACTTGTTTCTTTCTTTATGGTCTTTTTGGCACTAGGTGAGTATCTCCAGGGAAGCTATTTTCACAGCTAAGGAAGTTACCACTGATAATGCCCTCTCCTAGGCAGCCACCCATCTCACTTGGGGACACACTGATCAGGGCCTCTGAGCAAAGAATCTAAAATATTGGGTAGTATCAGGATAATGAATTTGTACATGGTTAAGATTTCCAGACAGACCAGATGGCTGCATGTGAAAGGCAAACATGATGTCAGTGCTTAGCTCATACCTGGGAATGGGCTGAGACGTGCGTTTGGCTCCATGAGTGTGAATTAAATTTTCAAAGAAAGGTAAGGAAGGAACAACGTAAGGCAACAGGTGGTGGATAAATGCTAATAATGTGAGAGCTAAAAGTATACATTTTGGAAAAGTTCAAGGTCAATCATTTACGTGGGATACATATGCTCTGGCAGGTACTTTATTATGAAAAAAGCCCCTACTCCCTTTGTTTCGTTATGCAGGATAGTATGTGCAGCCTTATTCCATTCCATCTTATTCCCTAGCCCTTTCCAGATGTTCTTCCCTAATCTTAATAAAGTCATATTGGGTTGAATATAACTTGGCACAAATTGTTAGTATTGAATTGCATGCTAAAGTAAACTGGTCAATGCTGAGGTACTGAGTCTATGGAGGCAGAAGTACTTCCCCTAGTTCTTCTTAGATCATGAGTGGGGAGCCTCAGGCACCTACTGGGAATACTGCACAGTGGTGGGTTGGAATCACAGCTTCAGTGGAGGCCAACCAGAGTGTGGCTGTGATGGCAATTTAGCCTTTTTGCTATTTTGGCGATTCAGGTCCCACTCCTGTGCTGGTCACTCATTATGTGCCATGTCCCTTTTAATGGCAGCACAGTCCTTTGGGCTTTCTGTGCTTACTGAAGAAAATAAAGGCTCAACAAAGTCATGGAATGTTCAGAAAACAGACTTGACAAGTTGGAAAATGCTAAAGCTCTTGTGCCTGGTCCATTTGGTTTCATAGCATGAGTTGTAAAGATTAGTGTCTGAGGGATAAAGGGGTGAGGGAGGGGAGAAAAGATGGAATTAATTAACAGAACTGTGTGAAGACACGATACATGAACATTTCTTCCAAAAACCAATGAGGAAAAAGTTGTGCAATGGCTACATCAGAAATGCATCATGGGATGGAGCCACAGCTAATTACATTCTTCAGTTTGTATGTTCATTAATATTAATTTTCATTTAATATTCACTTTAGTGGCAGATTTAAAACTACAGTTGGTGAAAGCTTTGAACTATCTATAGTAGTATTTCCCTGAAGCCTTTAAATGAAACAGAGCTTGACTCAGGAAATATTAATACGTGGGTGGGGTAGGGGAATGAGTACAGGCTCCTAAATTATTTTAACTTCCTACATTGTTTTCAGTTATTTAGTACTTTGGCCATCATATGTATAAAACTATTTTTTTACAGAATGAAAACTCAACTTGAAACACTTAATCATCAGGGTTCTAAGAACTGCTCAAAGGACATTCTAAAATAACACTCGAGGTGGCATGTCTCTTAAGGGGGAGAGAGACCTAAATAATCTCCAGCCATTCCAACAAGGAGGAAAAAGACTACCTTTGCAAATACTATAGGGAAACAGATGACAAGAGTGTTCAAGGAAGCTAAAATATGGAAGAAGTCATGGCTCTTGGTTGCTGTAAAGCTGGGTCTGGTATTCTGCTCATCTTGAGAAATGGAGGATAACCTGGGGCTAGTAGAAAGGAAGACAATGACTGATGTCATGTCATGTGAAAAACTTATAACTATCCATACATTATGACATTAGGAGGAGAGGGCTGGTCAAGCAGCCTTGCCTCACTTTTGGAGGCAAGATTTAATAGCTCTCCTTAGGTCGTATAGGTTCCCTAACTCAGAACAGTGACATAATGGCAGATTAGGAGTCCCCAGGACGCCATTGAGATACTTAGGCTTTCTGGGACCGGCACATGCAGGCCACTTCACGCATTAACTAGAATCTATTGTGCAGTCCATCCCTCCCCTCTGACGCCAAGCTTTCAGGAAATCCAAGCTCTTCCCTTCTTCAGAAGCCAAGCATTTGTGTTGAAGTGGACTTGCTGACAGACTGTCCTTTTATGCACAGGATGGGCTCTCCGGGATCTTTTCCTTAATGCATTGTAGGGCTTCTGAATGGTGGCCCGGAAAAGGGTGGCTCCTGGGGAGTGTAGGGTTTGGGGAAGCCAGAGGCCCTGTTAAATGGAAGAATAATAGCCCAAGCCAGCAGGTGGGACATGGAAGCTGTTAATCTGAGCCATTTTCCTCACTTTTTTTAAAATTATCACTGGCAAGGCATGGACTCACTGCCTTAGAGACTGATATTATTCACCCCTTTTGTGAACTATACCACATTTGAAATGAGGAACGAGCCTTAACAGCGTGTGCCTCCTGTTCAACCCTTTCCTACCTCACTAGGGAGCTGAGACCTATTCATTCCAGTCTAATCACCACATTTGATTCTTCCTTTATCTGTTTTAGCTCCTTAACAAATATCATAAAATAGGAGAATAATGATCACTGATTGCCCAGGGGCCCTTCCATATGTGTGAGGCACCTGAGAGCAGCTTACAAAAATTGGCAGTTAATAAATTGTCAGTAAATGTCTCATTTAAGACATTTGTGTTCTACATTAGTTATTAAAGACTGAAGAATGGAGGGCGCCGGTAGAAGTAATGCAATAATCATCATCATCATGATGGATTTTTACCTTCTCAAAAATTGAGATTTCTATTAAGTGATTAATATTCTCAGATATTCCCATCTATAGAAATAACATGCCCAACATTACACAGTTGGTGTAGCATGGAAAAAAACAACGTTGCACTAGACTTAAGAACATAAAAAGAGTCTTTCTGGATCAGACCAGAGACTTATCTAGTCCAGCATTCTGTTCTTACAAGTGTTTGAGGAACAATGCCAGCATGTGTTTTCCTTTTACTCTTTGGACATAACACATTAAGCTTAAACTGAAATATATTCTTACAGCTTGGTGTATGTTAAGTACATGAAAAAAGAGCTCATCTACAATTAGCATGCATGCAAGCAGAAGGGACAAACTCTGAGCAGGAGGAAGAAATTACACCTGTTTTGGGTGACCAAAAATGATGTTTCAGTGCTTCTGGTCCCTGCAACCCCATGTAGGGTATAACATCCACTGCATCAGCAGGAATAGCTCCATATACATTTCTGTGGGCGTGTCCCATGAAACTGCTACAGCGCCAAGTAAGAAATGTGGGAAGCTAACAGAAGGGAGGATTAAAAGGAGGATTCTAAAGAAATAGAGAACTGGGAGTCCAAATTGAGTGGTAGGAAACAGTATAAAGGGAGCATTCTCAGTCTACCAAAGGATAGACTGGGAGTTGTTTAATGCATTAGCTGAAAAAGGACTGATTAATGTCTCGTTTTTATTTTTATTTAAAGAACTCTCTCTCTGTAGAAAATAATTCTTCTACTAAGACTAGGCTATAACTCACCAGAAGTCATCACTTGCCCTTGTCATAGACAATTGGTCTATTGGTTTTCTTCTCTGTCTCTCTCTCTAAAAAAGTGCATACTTTCTAGATTCAGTGCCAAGAGAACTTGTATTTTATATATTTATTAACCAAACACCAACCTCAAATATGAAAAACAAGCTATTAGCTGGCAGCTTGCAAAGAAGCAGATGTGATTAAGCGCTACAGTACCTATTACTGGAATGTTGCACTTTTCATTCCCCACACATTATGTAGTGAAACTGTATGGAGTTGGAACAGAGTTGGAAAGCTTTCCTGGCAGAAACAGGAAGTAACCATAGAGTAACTTTAAGCTCTCATTGCCATTTCACACCATAGTCTTGTCTTATCCACAGGAAAAGTAACATCATGTATTGAGCTCACTTTGAGTAATCAAAGTTCTATGTTTTGAGGAAATTAGATTCATTTTTGTGTGTGTGAAAAAGACAGGAGTTATCACATGAGATATATGAATGAAATTGGGGGTGGGAGCAGTAGATGTGTGAGGCAGAGATAGTGATAAGAGGTTGCAGGAAGGAAGAGGGAGATGTCATGGGTGTTGAGGTATTGAACATTAGAAACATAGTGTACATCCTTCTAACTTCAGACCTTGTAGAACAACGTCTTCATGTTTAACCTTTTTTTTTTTTTTACTGTACTAAAGCAAAAGATAACTGAATAATAGCACAGCTCTAATTCTCATCCATTATACAAATACATGTTGGATTATTCCTTGGATGTCGTCTGATAATCAAGGAAGGTTTATGAGCGAATGTCTCTTTGCTCCAGGAGAGAGCAAAACAAGGAGAAAGATTTTATTTTTATTCTCTAAAAGATGCTCTTCCACAGTCAAAACAGATGTATAGATTTATCTTGACTCATCACTTTGGTGTTTGTTCCTTAACCTCAAGGGAAGAGCAAGTATCTCAAAATGTAAAGAGGTCGGTAACCTACGATCCTCTATGCCAACTGGACCAGCTTGAAGCTATTTCCATGCTCTATAAATTTTATTGGGAGATCAGATTCCGTTGTGTTGTTTTTGTGCGGGGGGAATTATTTCTTTCCCTCTTTAATGCACCATGAAGGTCTTGTTAAAAAGCACAGCTCCTCCTCATGCAGATTAATCCTCCCAAGCAGGGTGACACACACTAATGATATTTCCAGCAGGGTCTGTCCCTAGAGGCTTATGTTGCAGCTGCTTGAAGCCCAAGTACCGCTGAAGGAGACAGCCTCTTGGATGGCTGAAGGGTTGCTTTTGGCCGTGGCCTTCGTTTGTAGTGGATAAGTGCCTGCAGGAGCTCAGGCAGCCTGTGCCTCTCAAAGCTCCCTAGGATGGAGGCTGCACATGTCTCACACTCTGCTGGGACATTGCTGTGGGAGGTAAATGAGTGATGATTCTGGGCTCTTTGACAGTGGTGACTTTCGCTTCCAGGGGAGGTTTTGTTATGTGGAATAGCCCCCCCCCCCCGGTTCTTTAGCCTGCTCAAGACCTGACCCTCCTCTTTATCAATAAACAGGTGGTTTTCAATGAAAGGATTCAAAAATCTTGTTTCTTTAACCTAATAGACTGCTCTCCAGCTCCTGCCAAGATTCTAATTCTCTTGGAAGAGTGCAAGCCATCATGGCTTCTGTCCAAAAGAATTGTTTTAATGAACTAACCCCTTAGTCCAAAATCCAATGGCAAACTAGTAATGGATGGTAGATCCATCTCCACTCTTTCTCTTCCCGAAAGGTCAGGCAGCTGCTTGTCTCTAACAGACATACCTGTGCTTTCCTTTTGCCGTCATCTTACTATGCCTTGTTCCCCAAGGATCAGTCTATCCACGGTTATGGTGTGTGGACTTGGGTTCATTTTTGCCATAATCTGGTTAGGGTCATTCTAATATCTGCACTGCTCACAATAGCCAAAAAGCATGCCTGGGGGATATGCCAGCTGTGTAGGGTAGCTGGCAGTGATACACTACAGAGCATGTTAAACAACCTGTGTTGACTGGCAGAGAGCTGGCAAATTTAGTGACCTCCAAGCAGGAACAGATACATGATGACGTGAAACAGAGAGGGTGAGCGGAGGACAAGTATGTGTGGGTGGGTAAGGAGGGATGCCTTGGGATTTAGCACCGGCTTCAGAGCTTAGCAAAACATCCAACACTCAATGTAGACATCACTTGCCTAGGTTAGCATGAACTGTATGCAGGATTGCTAGTCTGGCTGACATGGAGCTGTGCTGTCCTTTGAGGGTCCATGCCATTGCAGCCAAGAAGTATATGTGGAGTCTAGGGTACAATGAAGGGGGAACAGTGGGGAAAGGAAATTTGTTGAAAGATGGTTTCCACGTCATCTAAGGGGAATTTATATTTAAACTGGCATGGGGTACTTGTTTTCACTTAAGCAGAACTATGAGCAGACATCTCATAACTGCCTTCAATGTGAGGTCTTGTTCATTTTGGCCAACACAGCTACACAGTTGAGAGGTGGGGGTAGAGGGAAGCTGCTGACAGTTTCTAGGGGTGGTATTTGGTGGGAGGTAGGTGAGAAAGAAAAGCTGGAGCTGGAGCCAAGTTACATGAAGCTGCTTGGGCTGCTTATTGCAGCTAGTGTGAGGGAGACACTATAAGGCTAATGTCAGAGGAACTAAGCTACTTCACATTAAATGAGGATTTGGCCTGAGTCAATTACCATGACTCCTCTGTCATCCCCCCCCCCCTGCTGCTCCTCCCCTGCCTGGGTGGTGAAAGATGCTGCTGGTTTAGTCTTGAGATTTTACCCTTTTGTCTTTCTGTTCTTTTAAAACAAAACACAGGCCAAAAATTCGTCCAAGGTTGGATTAGTGTACGCAAGTCTGCAGTATCTCCCAGTGTACTTTAAACCCTTCCAGATCAGGACTGGGTGTGATACTCCTGGGTGGTGGGGTTATGATGTAATTACACTGCATTCCTGTCAATGTCTTCTCAAAAGGAAGTCCAGTTAAGTGCAATGGAACTAATTTCTATGTAAATGTAGATAGGGTTTCTGTCTATATCTATTCCTCTAGCAAATCTCATCCAATGTTTGAGAAGCGAGCAATTATTATTAGGTTAATTGATAAGAATGCATTGAAAAATCTAATTCCTATTAATTTGCTGATACATTAATGCTAAAATTTGCAAATAAAATACCCTTCTGTCTCATACACTAGCACTAGTTTGATAGAGATACGTAGTTATAACTATGGTAGATCCACATGTGAGTAAGATATAAATTGTCAGGCCTTTTACAGTTTACCTCAGGCTTCCTCAACCTTGGCCCTCCAGATGTTTTGAGACTACAATTCCCACCATCCCTGACCACTGGTCCTGCTAGCTAGGGATCATGGGAGTTGTAGACCAAAAACATCTGGAGGGCCGAGGTTGCAGAAGCCTGGTTTACCTGGTAATTACCTCCTGAAATAACCTACCAAAGTTTGATTGTCCAAGGTTCAACGAAGGGCTTCCCCCACCTTTTTCTTTTTTTACTGTTGCGCCCATTTTATGCAGTGAGTTCCCAGTGGGCATCAGGCAAGCACTTAATGATGTGATGACTTTGCAGACAGCCAAAGACCTTTCTGTTTACCCTGGAGGTTTCCAACTGTTAACATTGTGGTTCAGGCTGTATGTTCTCTTCCACACAAGATGATTGCAGTAGTGGCGTTTGTGGTAGGCTGGAGCTGCTGCTTTGCACTGGCATCACTTAACCTCTTTGTGGGTAAGTAGTCTGCAAACAACAAGCATGAGAAAAGTGTCCCTGGGTAAGAAACATTCCAAATTGCAGACAAACAGATGTATAAGTTTTGGTGCTTTATAGTTGATGTAGGCAGGGAAGTGGAGAACTCAACCAAATTAGCTTTCCTTCCTGTGGTTTTGTTTGTTGGCGCTGGAGTTGGCACCTAGTGGCTTGGTGGAAATGCACACAAGCAGCAAAGGTTTTATCCAGAGCTGCACAGGACTTCCCCTTCTCCTCCAGTCCCCATGCTCCCTCCCAAACCTCTCTGAGCAAATTTTGAGGGTGCACAGCGGACTGCAGAGGAGAAGGTGAAGTTATGTTGTACAGGCAGAAGTCTTCTGCATGAGTGGAACAGCAATGCTGGCTTTGAGGATTAGGCTGGCTTCAGGTACTTGGTGCAACTGAGCTGGTGGCAGGGAGAGGAGATGGTAGGGAGAGGGTTTGGCAAAAGAAAGGGTTGGTAGGTGGTTTGATGGGCTGTAGTTCATTGGTAGAACATTTGCAAAAGATCCTTGGTCCAACCCATGGCATCTCCAGGAAGGGTTGAGAAAGATCCCTGTCTGAAATATTGGATAACGATTGCCAATATTAGTGTCAATAACACTGTGCTAGATGATCCAGTGGCAGTTTCCCAAGTTTCTGTGGTTCAAGTCTAATTGTTGCTGTAAATATGAGCCAAGACATGGAAAGTATGTATTTTATGTTCATATGTTAGGTCTGAATATATTGCAGCTGGCTGAGTTTCAGGCCTGACTTTTATGTTTTCGGTTATGGATCCCCCCACCCCAACTCTGCATTCATTTTCTTTGGGTCTCCTGTGAAGTTACTCTCAAACTATGCAAAGTTCATACTGAATGTTTTCTTTGAAGGGTCCTGCCCATTTTTATCTTTTAATAATTCTTTCTTTGTGGCAAAATCTACTTTGCTATTAGGGGTTTAATTTCTTCATACTGTGCAACACTGTTCACAGGTGACTGAAACAACATGCAGATTTATGCTAGCAGTTTTTAACGTTATTTTGGTGATGTACTCCTTTACAATTGATCTAATCAAGCTTTCCCTCCTGCCTCAACCAAACATGAACATACAAGCAGACCTCTTCCATCTCTGTAATACGCAGATCTTTTGCTGTCTTTGTAACTCCACATGGCCTTTAACCACTTGTAGTTGAGGCTTGGCAAGACTTCTAGGAGAATTAATGAGCGGCTGGGAAAGAATAAAATATTATGGACCGTATCAAATGCTTTCCTGCTGGTGCATGCTGCAGGAGCCCAGGATAGGCAGAGTCCCCAGCGCCTAAGTTGGCTTTACACAACGATCCCTCCCATGTGCCAGAATTTTTTTAATAAAAAAACATTGTGGTTTACTCTTCACTCTCACAATGTTGAAGTCTGGCATGGGCTTCACCACAGCACTTGCAGTAACTCTGAGCATGAGGAAGGAAACAAATATAATTTACTGAGTGCTAACAAAGAGTAAAGAGATGGCAGTACACATTGTATTTCCTAAGGGCCCAGTCATTTGTAAACACAGCTCAAATGCATTTGAACACCAGACTGTGACAAAGAAAAAGATAGTTATGGGATGAATCTAAAGAGACATATTATCCAGAGCAGAAAATGGAGAGTTTTAAAGCATTCCGTGCGCTACCCAAGTGTGTTTGTTATACAGAGCAGAATATTAGTTTTGTCCAGGTTTGGCTCTGCCGTTAGGCAGAGTGAGGCAGCTGCCTTAGCCAACAGATACCAGTGTGTGTTGAGCAGTGACAGTAGTCTGTCACCTCAGGTGGATTCCCCTCCATTGGAGGACAGAGCTATGCAGGCTGTGCAGCCAGCCCTCTGCTCCCTGAACTAGCCTGCTGTCCTCAGGTGCTGTGAAAGGTCCTGGCCCCATCTTGGGCTGGCCTCATATTTATCTACATCACTGAAATATCACCATGCCCTCTGGGCACAGAAGCCAACTCTTAGGGGTCATAGGGGCTTTGGACCCCACAATAAAATAAAAAAGGGAGGGGGATATATTGTTAATGCCTGTGTAAATAGCGCAGAATTATGGTAAACTGTGTTTTTGAAATGCATTCAGTGGAAATAAGTGTGGAGAAGTGAGTGTCTCCTTATTCTGCATATTAATTTGGTACATCTGTTGACCAAATGCAGACATGCTTTCTATACACAGTGATTATTTTTTTTAAGTATAATGTCAGACCAGACAACCTGAAATTTGCTCTGAGTATGAAATAAGGTTTCCAAATAAGTGTGCTCTAACCACTGGTGTTTGAAGTTGTGTGCACATAATGTTACCTACAAACCATATCCATCTTGTAGTTTCTATTGCTGTTTGATTGGTTTTCCCTCAAACCAGCTTCCATTTGATTTGAAAATGTAAAGCATATTCACTTCACAGTTAAGCTGAGGTGTGTATATTTGAGACAGCCATTGCACATGCACAGATCACAGCTTCGTGACTAGGAATTTGGGGGTGGGGGTGGGGACTGCAGTCACTGGAAAACCAAACAAGTAAAGTGCATTGGGTGAAGATATCCTCCCTCCTACAAGTGCAGCTTGAAATGCAGCTGGGGAGTGCGGGAAAGACCTTGCTCCATTTTAAGATGCTAATATATACAAAGTGAGATGAGAGTCCTCCCTCAGGAAAAGGACAATACAACAAAGAAGCTGATTTGAGACTTGTTGGTGGTTTTTGGCTTTAGAAAAGTTCTGTTTGCTTGACAAAATCCCAGCCCCATTTTGTTTCTGCATGAAACATGTAATCTGGCCCTAAGATTCTACCCATGCTCAAGTCATCTCCAGTGCTGCCTGTGGGAGTAGCTGGTGGCATATCATCTCCCCCATCCCCTTGACACATTGGCTTCCACTCCAGTTCAGCTCATTGGGATGCAGAAGTGGCACATTTCCTTCTATTTAAAATTTCCTATATTGCTCAAGGTAATTCGTAAGTTCTTCAGCTAACCTCTGAAAATATGAATCTGCATTTTCCCCTATTCCATTCGGATAATGTTAGAAGAGTGGGTTCTGAGGCTGGAGTAGCTACCCTAGTGTTAAATGGACCCCCTTGCTCAAGGTGCAGCATTTATACTTCTTCAAATGAGCAAGAACCAGATAGGTGTAACAGTTTTCAAGCAGGTATCTAAGGCTGAGGTGGTAACATTGGTGCCACTGCTATATTTTTTATAGCACCAATAACTGCATGTACCTCTGAGTACAAAAGTATACTCCTATCCTGAGGAGCTTATAATATCAAAAACTGTTTTAGAAACTCATGAATTTCGGTAATAGATATCAATCAATCAATCAATCAATCAATCAATCAATCAAACCTTTATTGCATTAGCATACAGCCATAGCAGCCTAATAGATATATATTACCTTCTCTCCCAATTGAGAGAGAATATTCTCAAGATACTGAACTGTGTGCCCAACTGATACAAAATTCTGCACATGTGTGGGGCTTAAATGAGATATGTGCAAAGTTGTTCAACGCTGCTAAATAAGCTGGATCTGCTTGTGAAATGCACAAGATGAGCATTTTCTCTTTGCTTTCTGTTCTAGGGCCCCTTGCATGCCCCAGAAGCATGTATTAACCAAACATCTTTAAGTGATTTTGTGCTTAACGTGGCGTAAGGACAAATACTGACGTCTCTGCAGAGTACAACTTTCTTTACACATGGAGGGTGTAGGGAAATGCCAGAGAATTAGGAAGATGACTTGGCCTGTGTAAAAGCCCTGGCACAGCAGATCAGTTAAAAACAAGTCAGATGCTGGCAGGTTTCTGCTTGCACCAGCCCCTTCAGGTCAAATGTGAATTCCAGGAGATTCCCACTTGCCCCCCTTAAGATCTAGCTCCTTGGTTTATTGTGTATTGTTGTTGAAAACAGTCCTCCTGTTTGTGTAAAGAAATTCTAACTGGGTTTGTGGTTGGGAAGGAATGCACTGTACCAGGAGTTGTTTTGAGGTCAGAAAGCCTTTCGCAGACAATCAATGTTATTAAAAACATCCACATGGCGGGGAAAGAAAACCCCTCTCCCTCCCACAGTTCAGGAAATGATTTGTCAGTGTATCTCCCCAGCAAAAAACACAAAAAAAATTAGATAATTTTTTAAAAAGTTATTACATGGGGGATGACAATATTTATTAAACCAGATAATTGGAACCGAGTGAAACTTAGAATGTTTTGTCATGAAAAGCGCTTGATGGACTCTTGCATCAAAGCTTTGCGAGCGCTATAATAATTAGCAACACCAAGTTGAGATATTATGTATGGTGATGCTTAAAGGATATTACACTGCAAAGCTGCCAGTGGTCGAGAGTGTGTCCTTTTTAGAATCTGGGCTGCCCTGGGAGCTTCTGTGGGGCCCTGTTTTATGTTACGGGGCCCCATCGCTTCACTTGGAACTGCTGCAGCATTACAGAATACTGGTGGCATTGTGCAGAACTTGTTCTGCTCATGCTTGCGAGGAGTTGCTGTGTAGGTGGTCTTATGCCTTTTCTCTGTCAGGGAGATTCTGTCTGGCTGCTTGTGGCACAGTTCCAACCCATACAGCCCACCAGAGAAAATGCAGGAGTGAGGGAGGCAGATGCTCTCCCACAACTTCCCTGGCAGTACTTTGATCTGCAGAGTTCTTCCGTCCAGTCTCCACTTGGCTGAACTTCATGACGAGAATCACTGTTGCTGAAAAGTCTATGCATATATTGCACAGTGTGACTTTCAAGCAATTTCTACAGAAGAGAATAATAATAAAAAAAGCCTTTTAAACAAAAAAGGGAGAGGAGAATCATATTGGTTCTGACGCCCTGGTTATATGGTTGGCATCCTCTGTTCTTGCCCATGCCAGAATTTTGAACTAACTTGGAGTTAACAATCTGCAAGGCAGAGGAGAGAGTCACTCTCCTTGTTTGTTTGCATCAACCTACATTGATGATGTTTCTCTTGACTTTTTAAGTTTTTAACTAAATATTTTAACTGCATCTTTAGGTTAGTTTCTCCCCAGTAACATGAGCACTGCAGAGAATATTTCATAATGGCTGAGAGAAACTTGGATCCTTCATAAACTACAGACTAAATGATGCAATGACGCCACGTTGCCATAATCCCTCCCTTAGCACTGCATGTAACACTTGAGGCTGAGGCTTTGATTTCTGAGTCCTTATGTGAACTAGGCTGGTCTGAGATTCCCACTAAGATCCATTGTTTGACTTGCTCTATGCAAGTCAATGACCCGCAGTCCCAGTTACTCATCAGTTATCATTGGATGGTTTTGAATTCTGTAACTTACTACTTAATATATTTCTTATTTTAATTTAATTATTAAATATTTTAAATGATTAAACACTGAAATATTTTTTCTTAATTTACACCCATTGTCTTAATAATTATAATAATATGCCTTTTTATTTTACTTATCCTTTTTGTCAAAGACTGGAGTGATGATGAATATGGGGCCTGCAACAAAATGTTGCAGTGGATTCCCCCGTAAAGCTCTTAGGACTGTCATCCAAATAACGACCTCAAGATAAATTTATTACTTGATTTTAGACACTTAATGTATATTTTCTAGTAATTTAATCCGCTTAACTTTAAATTAGGCTAAAATAATGTAACAAGTTAATTTTAGTCTAATGTATATTTTATTCATCTTTATAGTTAAGAAAAAGAATTCCTTCCTTTCCTTTCCCTCCACAAATAAGAAAAGTCTTTATTGCCTTATTCTGTCCAGATAGTGGCAGCATAAGTGGGAGTAGAGTTTATGGGAATGGTTTTAGGATGTATAATGGTGAACTGCTGGAGGTTTCTGCTCACCTACTTTTCTGGAGTTCTTAACAAATGCAGCCAGATGGGCGGGGTGTAAATAATACATCATCATCATCATCATCATCATTATTATTATTATTATTATTATTATTATTATTATATACCCCCGTTTCATTTATTATATATATTTTAAAGCTTATTACAGGTTTACCAAATATACAAAATTAAAGATTTCTGTGGGTGTAATCCTACATTTCTGGGGAGGGCATCCCACATAGGCCATAGGACAGTGGTTCTCAAACTTAAGTTTCCAAGGAGCACTTGGAAATTCCTGAGAGTCTTGGGAGGACCACTTAATGATTTTTCTGCCTGTTGAAGCAACTGGATTACACTATGCTAGATGCTGTATGGTTTTTGATTGTATTTTTGTTTGCTTCCTTTATTTCTTATATATACAAAATATTTCTTTGCATTAGAATTTGAATTCTGTAGAAACACTTCTTAGGGCAGGGGATTTGAAACATGCTGTTGCTTCTTGTGAAAAAGTATGTTTATATATTTGTGTATTCATTTATTTAGAGAACTGACATCCCACCCTACAAAAAGGTTTTTTCAGAGCAGCTTTGCAAAATATAAAAATAAAATATAACCTATTAGAGTGCAATCAGTATCAGACTAATAACAGACAAAAGCAGAAGAAAACTAAGCCAAATAACTAAATTTGTTAAATTTGTTAAACGGCATGGGAATACAAAAGGGGTTTTTGCCTGGCCCTGAAATGATAACAAATTGTCAGGTAATTCTCCCTTAATAGCTGAGGAGGTCCTATTTTCCAATCTACCCGGTACCTCATTTCAGATTATAGGGTGTCCTGAAGAGGGCCCCCAAGGAGAACTTGAAGGCAGGCAAGTTTTCTTCAAAGAGCCTATGGGAGAGTTGCCAGAATTGGTGATTCATGGAAAAATTGCTGCAGATTTCTAGACGACATAATACTGATAATTTTCCTTACAGTATTGTTAAGATATAGAGTGATTGCACAGTTATAAGTACTAAAATTGTTACTGTTATTACTGCCTTTGTTCTTTCAATTCTTCCCCTCCAAGAACATTCAAGCTCAAGGGTCATTGCACCTGACATTCCAGAGCTTAAACAGATATCCTTAGTATCTGCTGTTCCTAGCCTGTTCTGCTTCGTGTGTTAGGGAAAGCTCAGAATTTTCCTGGTTTACATGGGAAAACAAAGCTTCTCTTGAGCACCTTCCACATCCTTCTGCATTGCTTAAGCTGCCCTGAGGGGAAACATAAGTGATGGAGCTAATTGCCTGCAATAAACTAATTAAATGACTCTGATATAAATCTTTTTTGGCACACTTGGGACTCCAGTAGCCATGCCATCGTGAAGCAAGCGGGTCTTTCTCCATGCTTATCCCTCCTTCCACCTCAGTTTGTCAGCATTAATTATCTAAACCTGCTCTTTTCACTGCCTGCCTTTCTTGTGCTTTTTCTCTATGCCTGGCACTTGTTTGTTGTTGACAGGGAATCGGGAATCCAGGATTATAGACATGGGGCTGAAGGTGTTACAGCCAATCATAACAGGCTTGCAGAGTTCAAAACTCTGACAAGAGCACCCACTTTAAGCATTCCACTGCTTTGAGATACTGCATGTTTTAATGCTAAGAGATATTAGCATTTAAACAATCAAAGGATATGAACCACTTTAAATGCTTTTCACAAAAGCATGGAAGATTAAATATATCCACATGCAATTTAGCTCATTCCTGCCACCCCAAGGTTGCATAAGCTATACACTGAATCACATGCACACCATGCATCTTGTTCCCAATTTGCTCATTTTATTTTTATACCAGAATGTTACAGGTGGGTAGCAGGAGCAAACAAAGAACCATATGTCTGTCAGAGGTGCTTGCACAGTTGATTCTAGTAAAACAGCTCCAGATGGCTCAAGCGAGTGAGCAAGCGAGTCTAAAAACAGCAGTAGCAACAGGTCACTAGTTAGGTTGACCTTGGGGGTAAAATTGCTTAGCTTGTTTGAAACTAGTTGTGTAGGCACTTGCTTTGAAAGTTATCAACATTCAAGGGAATGTTTCCTGGTTATTCTCCTTACTATGTCACACTCTTCTGCACCTGTTTATCTAAAGAGATTATAAACCATGTTTGCCAAGTGAAGGACTTGTACCAGCTGTTACATAGGTATCTTAATTGGGGCATGCACCAATGGATTGTCTGCCACTTCCACAGTCCTGCTGGCCAGGATATAAGGTGGGGCCCAGTTTTTCAGCATTTGCTGTTGCACCAACTCCAGGCTGACACAGCACAGGGTGCCCCTCTCCAGGAACAGGCCCTGCTTTGGATCTAGCAAATCCATCACTGCCAGGGTCTGCCCCTGCTACCCAAATATTTCATTTTGCCACCTGATATCAGCTACTACCGACAGGAACACCACTAGTAATCACATGTGCTCCTTTGCACTTTTTGGCAGGAGCAATGGAGGCTTCTTTGCTGGCAGAGCCTACCACCATCACCACCAGAACCCCACAGAGTCCAACAAGGGGTACCTCCACCAAACCCCCACCAGTAATGTGGACCAGAAGTTAGGAGTTATCTGCACATTTTGGTATGGTGTCAAAATGCAGCTCTGTAGCATGATTTCTTCCTGCTTTCCCCCCATCCTATTTATGGGAGACTCTATATATGGTCTCTGACAATTGAAATATTACTTTGTAAGGGTCCCTGCATATATTCCATTTTTAGTTGAACACATTAAGATGTTTTAAGAGTACATCCAAAGTGTAACTGTGTCAAACAGATGTGTCATGCAGGTACACAGGTCAGGGAGCTGGGATGGGCTGTATCTCTCTGTTGATGGAATATTCAGTGCTGAACTCAGGTCTTATTCAGAGTAATAATGTGTGGTATGGTCCCCGCACTCCCGCATCCATACACTTCAGTCAGCAAGTATCTTCTCAAAACATTCACACAGTATATTGACTGCACCAATCATACTGCATCTTCTTTCCTAATGGACAGTACAGTGCGTGGTTGGGGCAGAACAGGGTTGCTTTGCTGTCTTCATGGGACAACCATGGCTGGTACTATGTTGCTGGAGCTACCAGTCCCCAGTGGCAGAGCAAAATGTTCCCTTTTAAATCTCTCCTTGAAATCATATATATTTTCTAATAATATATTGAATAGATTGCTCTATTCAAATGTATTCAGAACTTTTAACCAACTTCTTTGTTAACTGAACAAGAAGGCGTGTGTGTATTCCTCAACTAAACTGATGTTTTGGTAATTTTGGTTTCATGAAGCAGCAATCCTTTTTCTAAATCTTACTCACCTTTGGTACAGGGTGAACACTGCTGTGGATCCCTAAAGGAGCAAAAGGCAGGTAAATGCCCAATACAGGGGTAGCCAACACGTGTCAGATGTTGCTGGACTACAGCCTCCATCACCCCGACCATTGGCCATATTGGTTGGGGTTGATGGGAGTTGGAGTCCAAAACACCTGGAAGGCACCATATTGGCTACCCCTGGCCTAATGAAAGCTTGCTTGCAGTTCAGAGCAGCTAAGATCAGAGTGCTGATGTCCAGAAAAGAGAAAGTGCAAGCTCCCTTGTTACAGGGGAGCAATGGGGCTGAAGTGGACACAGTGGGATGGGTACTGGATATGTACACAGCAATCACCTGCCTCAAAGATGCCTTGGTAATTCTAGAAATGATTTGGTGAGCTTTTATCATTGTTTTAGTTCAAGAAAGTGCAATCCCTGGTATTTCCAGGTAGGGTTGGAAGAGACTTCTATCTGAAATCCTGGAGAGCTGCTACTAGTCAGTGTAGAAAATACTAAGCTAGTTGGACCAACATTCTGATTCACTAAAAAACAGCTTCTTATGCCCCTATGTTTATGTTCAGAGGCAATATGCACTACATGCCAGTTGCTGGGCACAAAAGTAGGGAAGAGCTCTTGCCTGCATGCCCTGTTTGTGGGCTTCGTGAAGGCATTTAGTTGTCTGGGAGAAGCAAGGTGCTGAATTTGATGGAATTTTGGCCTTATCCAGCAGGAGTGGTTTTATGTTCCAGCTTGTGTGTGTTGTGTTTTTAGTTTTGCCTTGGCCAAGTTTAAAGATGCTTTCGACATGCAGATACTGTCATCAGTTTCAGTGTCCACTAAAGCCCTTAGTCTGGATCAGTAAATGCTGGACTTGCTTTGGATTTTGTTTTTGTTTTTTGCCATAAGGGTATGCTGCAACCCCAGAATTTGCTCTGGACTATGATTTAGTGCTTCGTAAAACAGTCTACCTCAGTCCAAAGCACTTAAGAGGCTGCTAGATGTTGTATTTCTTTTTATTGCTATAACTGTTGCCCAATTTGGTATAAGTGGATGAAATGTGTAGGCATAATAGGCCCTTCTTCTATTAGGAGAAAGTCTTAAGGGAGGGGGCCATTTATCTCTACTTTGTGCTTTTCAAGCCTTTCCCTCCCTCTAGATAAGAGTACTCTGTTGATGCTTAGAGGCACCTGCGTTGAGGGCTCTCCCACTCCTTGCCTTAGGCCGCAGCCTTGTAATATATTGCAGAAGCAATGCTGATGTGAGATGAAAAGGAAAAGGTCTAATGGGTTTCCTTGGGGAGGGGGTGCAGAGTGGGGGGAGCAGGAGGGAGTTGGCAAGCAAAGGACTTAATGGGGGCAGGAGTGGAGGGTTGGTGAGGTCCAGGGAGTAGGGGTTGGTGAGGTGGGAGGGGTGGCAGGGGTGGCGAAGTAAGCAGAGGTGCAACTTCTAGTAATAATAGAATGACTTAAGGCAGACTTAGCTGATAAATAATACAGGAAATATACCGTATCACTTTGGATAAACTAAGGTTTGTGCATGCATGTGAAAAGTTCACACACAAACACACACTAAGAATTTAATAATGTAAAGTAGACTACGGCTGAATAAAATCACTTGAGACAGACTAAATAAAACAGATTACCGAACTTACATCAACTCTTCAGACCAGAACTATTCAAAGGGGAAAAGCGGGGGTCCACTGACTCTAATAAGAACAAGCTAACAATGGAAGATTTAAATGTGAAGAAAAGAACTATAGGATTTAAAAAGAAAGGGTGGGCAAAGGGAGGGACTGGGCTGGGCGTAAGGAAAAGAAAAGTCTCACTCCAATTGCTCCACTAGAACTCTTTTAATAGCATTCTTCTTTCTCAGAGACAGAACTTGTGAAAGAGCCAGAAGCGCATAAAACCAAGGCTGTTTATTTACCTCAGCATCCCTGCTCCAAAGCAGGGGGGTTGGAGAGTCCAGGTAAAATAATTCCCTCTGATGACAAGCTTTGCCTGTCAGCCACCATGGAGCTTTCTCTCCCCTTTCACCCCATGCTAGATACATTAATAGAATTAGGGAACATGAGTAACTTGGGTACATTACATTAAATGAGCGTCCTCTGAATAGAACTTATTTGGATACAATCCTTTAGTTTCATGTTTAGCAGACACTTGTTTGTAGCATTGTTCTGATACCCGAATCACCAAGACATCACAAAATGCTTTAGGGGATCCTTGCTTTGGTTTGGGGCACCTTATACAGATACTGCTTCACTTTGGATAAACTTAGAACTCCTGCACTTCAGCTTGGGATTCATCTGCTGCATACTTCTCATAAATACTATCCGATCAAGATAGTATTGGCCGTAGCTAGTATGATTTTGGCAATATCTTGCAGAGGAAAATCAGTGAGGAAAATATAGAGCAAACTGGTCAGCAAGAGAACAACATTGGCAAGTAGTTTTTAGTAGTGTCACCTGGTCCATTACTGAGGGTGTAAGTTCCTTATAGGGTTCAAAGATTTCCTAAGTTTTAGACAACAGTATTCATAGACACAGAAAGGGTGGTCCAGACAATTTCATTGTGGTATGTAAAAGCACAGTAAGTATTCAAGAGACAGAAAAGAAATATAGAGCAGTGCCCTCCATGACACTGTTTTGCTCAGAGAGCAACATCCTTGGACACTTCCATGTAAAGCCTTAAAGCTGTTTTCCCTTTTCTCCTTCTCTTGAAATAATTTGGAAACTGTACTACCAACAAATACTACACACTCAGAAGCCAGGAGGCAAATTAAAATAAGTTTGAATTTATTTAATCATGGTTTCTAAAATTTTATTGGATCTATAACCACACCGAGTTTAGAAGCATTGCATATTTTATATTTTCTCCAAGTTTAAATTTACAATTCAAAAATTCAAAAGCAATGTATAAACCAGGTTATCATGCCTGCAAATGACCTATGTTTCTTATATTATAACATGAGTCCAATGTTGACCCTGGGACTGCCGCTTCCTGCAGTGGGGAAAAAATGCCCATTGCTTATTAATACCTGTGAAATCATTTCCTGTAAATGTAGAAACTAATCATAGTGTAGAACTGTGAGTGGCACTTTATTGAAAAGAAGAGAGTCAGAAAAAACAGCCAGAATGCCTTAGCACACACCAGGTGGTGACCTCTGTGCTGAACATGTTGCCTGTCGCTGGCTGATGTGGTTTTAGTGAAACATCCAAACAGCTGTGAGGTGTTTGCCCTGACCCAAGACTTGCCCTGACACCTCCCTGTAATGCTTTTCATATCCTAGGCAAGTTGGTGATAACTCTGGCCAGGGTGTCAGTCAAAAAAGCCATTGGGTCTCCTTCTCCCTTAGATCTCTCCTAGATAAAGCCCCTGGGCATAAACTGGCTGTGTTTGCTGAAGGGTCAGCCAGCCCCTGTTCACAAAAGAGTGCTCTGTCAACAATCCTCAAGGGGCGCTAGCATATCTGAGCAAACAAGCTCTTCACACCTGTTTAATGTTTTGAAAGCAAAGCCTTGGCCTGACAAGCTGCATCCAAGGCTGATTCCTTTTTGAAGATAGCAAACAAAAGGAAGGAAAGGGAGGACTGCTGATTTTAACACCCTGTGTTTCAGAATTGACTCTGGCAACACAGAGACTTTCCCTTTGCATCCATTCATGTTGACTTTCCTTGGTGCTATTCCAGGGTGGGGCCTTGGCCTACGTCTTGCAGGTCGTTAGCTGATTGATCTTTTCTTGTTTGGATATGCTAGCGCTGGACTGAGGGATATGGTGAAGCATATATTGCAGCCCCACAATTCTCTCATTATTCACTGCACTCCCAATTTACTCTCATAAGTAGAACTATGAGACTGGGCGCCTTTTCTCAGCTTACCAATTAAATTCCATATGCCAGACGTGCAGTTCTTCTGCTCCTCATGCTGTATTGGCTTCTAGAATTTGTGAATTATCTTCACAGATGTGAAGCAGTGACCTTAGGTAAGGAACTCTCACAAATGTAAGGATAGCAATACAGATTTGGCTTAAAGAGTTGAGGTGGTGCTGTTTTTTATAAAAAAAAACATTGCTTTCGTTGATTTAAACTTAACAACACGACAAATATTATCAATAGCCAAAACAAGTAGCAACATACATGGAGATCAGCACGTCAATCAGAAAAAAAGTGGCAGAGCCCATTACAATACAACAGTGATATTGAAAGTTGGTGCAGAATGTCACAAGTGTGAGAAATACACCATCTTCAATGTGGAATGTGTTGCTGAGAATTGATGGGCCACTGCATTCCTGTGAATAAAGCTAATAAAAGGGAACTACACCATGTCCATCTGATGATCATCCTGTGTGTTGCTGTAATACGGAATGAAAAAGAAAGAATTAAAAATAGCCTTTCCTTTTATATATGAGGGATACATTTCATTCACAAAATGGTAAATTGTTTATTTAGATGATTTTATTTTGTTAACTGCTTTGAGGTTTGTTTTTACAATCAAATGGTTATATACATTTTATTAAACAAAATAAATTTTGAATCAAACCTCCCCTCCTTCAATAAAGGGGGCTATTTTTGCAATCCTAACAATGTACAGATTTTAAGGCAATGCATTTTAAGTGATGGAAAACTCAGAGATGCAATTAAAAATCTTTTTAAAACCCTGTCATTCTAGCATCACATGTACAACACGTAAGCTATTCTTATTCTGATTTCAGCTTCATTGCCTGAAATGTGTTCAGCTTTATACTACCTGGGTTAATAAATTTGTCTCCTGGGCGAAAAACCACAACCCTCTTCAAAAACACTTCTCTACCAAAATCATACCTGTATGTTTTTCCCTGCTGTGAAAATAGTAGCTTGGGGAGCAATTTTCACTGAGCATGGAGTAAAGAATTAACTCCTCCCTCCACATTATGCTTTTGAACCTCACAAATTGCTGGCAAATTTGACCCACAAACACTCCTGCCATGTTCTTCATCAACTTTGGCACCCATTTTCCTTTCCTTTCCTTTCCTTTCCTTTCCTTTCCTTTCCTTTCCTTTCCTTTTTTGAAGGAAATTCAGAATCTTCCACCGGTGGTTTATTCTTCACTGTTTCACTCACTTTTTACTTTCTGTGAATTTTAAAACCTCTGCTTCTTTTTCTAACTAATAGGAAGAAGAGTTCTCCCCATTCTTTATTCTGATATTTCTATTTTTACACATTTCCCAAATATTATAGAAGTATAGAAATATATTCTAAAATATAATTTTTTTAAAAAAAATCTATCATCTATCTATCTATCTATCTATCATCTATCTATCAGCAATTCTCTTCTCTCTAGGTAGAACACAGCCAGTTCTTTCAGCCATTTCTTATTTCCAGTTGTCTTTGTTGCCTTGCATAGTAATACCAAATCTAAAAAGGGGTATAGATGTATTGTCTTGTTTGTAGCACCTTCCCCTCACATGTTGCTTTTATTGGATTCTCTTTCTAGCTTTTTTTTTTTAAGATTATGAATCTACAAGGATTTGCTGGGATGTAGTTTACTGGACAACAGTAAGAACCACATCCATTATTTGGCCAACTTACTTGCCTTCAGCTCTCCCCACTATTGGAAAGGCTGTGGCCTTTGGGCTGAAAAAGGTTCCCCACTCCTTCCCCATACTAACTAATCTTATAACATCAAGTATACAACACAAGGGACGTGGGTGGCGCTGTGGGTTAAACCACAGAGCCTAGCGCATGCCGATCAGAGGGTTGGCGGTTCGAATCCCCACAACGGGGTGAGTTCCCGTTGCTTGGTCCCTGCTCCTGCCAACCTAGCAGTTTGAAAGCACGTCAAAGTGCAAGTAGATAAATAGGTACCACTCCAGCGGGAAGGTAAACCGCATTTCTGTGAGCTGCTCTGGTTTGCCAGAAGCGGCTTAGTCATGCTGCCCACATGACCCGGAAGCTGTTCGCCGGCTCCCTCGGCCAATAAAACGAGATGAGCGCCACAACCCCAGAGTCATCTGCGACTGGACTTAATGGTCAGGGGTCCCTTTACCTTTACCTTTTATACAAACACACTTTTGTGTGCACACTTGCACACTTGCACTGGTCCGTCTCTAGCTCACTATTGGCTGCACTGACTGGCTATGGCTATGCAGGGTTTCAGACAGATAATTATTCCCAGCCCTACTGAACCAGATGCTCTACCACTAAGCTGCAACCCTTCCCCAGACTGGTTTTAAAACAGTCACAGATATTTTTCAAAGCTTCATGAACTCAGTTAAAGAAATAAACAAACGAAGTGTGCATTTTAACATTCTGAATTTTTCAAATTTGGATGAAGAATATTGACAAATGCAAACATTTCAGAATTCATTCAGGCCTGCCCCGCTTAGTGAGAGTCCAGATCCCACCCAGTTACTCCTTCCTTTCTCATATGATCTCTTGGGGGTTCTTAGTGTCCCAATGAACCTTTAGCATCCTGTTAGAAAACTCTATCAAGGTTGACGTGCTCAGTGGCATCCAGCGCCTCTTGCATGGGGTAGGGAATAGGCATGTGGAAAAACACAAAAGTTAAGCTTAGAGGAGTTACCACAGCAAACTCAACGGCTGGTCCTTTTTCTCTGATAATCAGCCACACTAGATGTCTGTGGAAAAGCATGAAACCCACATAATGGTTCTCATTGTTCAATATCCTGCCTGGCTCCTGAGACCCCCGCCCCATGCACACACTTTCACAGCAGGAGAATCAGCCACTGAATGATCCTTATCCTGGGCAAACAAATCATCTCCCACCCCCTGCTCCCAAGCTCCACCTTGGAAACTGGAGATCAAGCGTATTTTGGCCAAGTTGTACTACGGCAGCACAAACACTTGGTTTTGCTCTGTTGGGCAGAAACAAGCAGCTTGACCTGCCAACTGTTCCCTGGAGCCAGCTCTACATCTGAGGAAAAACCAGTGCTTCCCAAGAGCTGCAATCTGTCAAGCCTCTGTTAGCATGTCTGGCACATCAAGAGGCTGAGCTGAGGTTTGTAATTCATTGGCATCAGGAGGAGGACCCAGTAAGTGCTCGCAAAGAGCTCACACTGTGTTCTGTTTCCCTAGCACGAGTCAGGAGACCAGGCAGAGGGAAAGTTAGGGTTTTGCCAAGCTGACTGTGTGAAAAAGTCAGTTCTGGTGTGTTAGTGGCCATCTTTTGAGTCCCTACCCGCCCCCCAAGGCTGCAAGATTCATCTATAATGGCACAATGTTGCACGTCAGGTGAAGTTGCCAGTTCCCTCTCCTGGAAGCTGTTGTAACACCCATTCATTGGCAATACTTAACCACTGTACTTGGAATGAAGTGACATTTCTGCATTTACAGGGACCTGATTTTTGAGCTACATGCAGATTACATCTTAGTATTCCATGCTCATTAAACTGCAGTAATTGTGGACCACAGACCCAATCTTACGTGTTTAGTTTGCTCACCTATATGAATTGGTTATTAGTAGATATCAAAGTGTGCGGGCAGGTTATCTCCACATATAGAATACAGTTGTACCTTGGAAGTCAAATGGAATCCATTCCTGAAGTTTGTTTGACTTCCAAAGCGATTGACTTCCAAATCATGACTTCTGCAGCTCCTGCAGCCAATCGGAAGCCACGGAAGCCCCATCGGATGTTCAGCTTCCAAAAAAAGTTTGAAAACTGGATCAGTCACTTCTGGGTTTTGATTGTTTGGGAGCCAAAACGTCAGAGTTCCAGGGTGTTCAACAACCAAGGTACAACGGTATAGTTTGAGCTTGAATCCCAACAAGATGGAGGCTCTGTGGATGAGTGGTTTTCAGGTCTGTGTCAGTTGGCTGTTCTGAACAAGGTTGCACTCCATCTGAAGGAGCAGATACATCACTTGTGGGTATTCCTATACATCTTTGTCACTGGAATGATATATTTGTCACTGGAGGCCCAAGCTAGGTGTGCTTTCTGACATCTTCAGCAGGTGTGACAACTTCAAACATTCCTTGATCAGGATAGCTTGACTAGGGTAGTCAAGGCATTGGTAATCCCCAAATTTTTGTGATTGGAAGTTGTTTTAAACTGTTTTTTTAAAAAATAATATATTTCACTGTTGTGATCTGCCCTGGGACCTTTGAGTGAAGGGCAGGTAATAAATAAACAAATAATATTGAATTGTTTTGTGTGATGCTTTCCTTAATGGCTGGTCCAGAAGCTGCAGCTGATGAAAACCTTTTCAGCAAGGTTGCTAAATTAATGGATGATTGGCTTATTAATAATGCCTATTATCCATGTTGGGACGCGGGTGGCGCTGTGGATAAAACCTCAGTGCCTAGGACTTGCCGATCGTATGGTTGGCGGTTCAAATCCCCGCAGGGGGGTGAGCTCCCGTCTTTCGGTCCCAGCTCCTGCCCACCTAGCAGTTCGAAAGCACCCCCAAGTGCAAGTAGATAAATAGGTACCACTTTATAGCGGGAAGGTAAACGGCGTTTCCGTGTGCTGCGCTGGTGCTGGTTCGCCAGAGCAGCTTTGGCACGCTGGCCACGTGACCCGGAAGTGTCCCCGGACAGTGCTGGCCCCCGGCCTCTTTAGTGAGATGGGCGCACAACCCTAGAGTCGGACACGACTCACCCATACGGGCAGGGTTACCTTTACCTTTACCTATTATCCATGTTGGCTCTATGGATACTCAAGGCAATATGGCTTCTTCATGCGCCCCCTCCATGAGAGGTCTGAAGGGTAGCAACAGGGTAATGGGCCATTTCTGCAGTGGCTCCACCATTTGTGGAATGATGGCCTGTCACCATCAGGTGCTGGACAAAAACTTTCCTGTATAACAAGGCCTTTGGCCTTTAACTATCTGTGGCCTTTTATAAGTGGATGGAATGTTTTTAATGTTTTGGTTTTAATGTGTCTATATGGGTGTTGTTTGCTTGTATGTAAGTTGCTTTAGGTTGCCTTGAGAACATGAGAAAGGGACAGCTGTCACTGTTACCTACATGCTTTGACCGTAGGCTTCCTGGAAGCATCTAGTTGACCATTCTTGGAAACAGGATGCTGGAGTTGGTAGATTTCTGGTCTAATCCAGGAAGGACCTCTTTTATGTTGCTTAACATCTTCATATTGAAACCACGGCAGCAGCCGTAACATTTCAAGCTTGGGGCTAAGGTGTGACCTTAAGAGTGAGATCAAAAATGAAAAAGCTCATAGCTCCCAAACTGTAGTCATTGCCCAGCCATTGGCTCACCCTGTGAGTCACTTCTATCCAGACTGGATTTGCAACATCCCATGGATAATGTGGTTCCTTTTCCAAGGTCTTATCCAAAGCTAAATAACATGAAAAGAGAACTGATTTTAATCTTACATAAAAAGAGCCTGTTGGATCAGGTCAATGGTCCATCTAATCCAGCTTCCTGTTTTCACAATGGCCAACCAGATGCCTGTGGGAAACCTGCTAGCAGGAGTTCAGCACAAAAACACTCATTCCTCCTGTGATTTCCAACAACTGGTATACAGAGGCACACTGCCTCTGAGAATGGAGTTGGAGCATGGCCATCATGCCTAGAAGCCATTGATAGCCTTATCCTTCATGAATTTGCCCCATCATTTTAAAAAGACACCCTAGTTACTGACCATCACTGACTACTGTAAGTGCTGGTGCCGGGCTATTTTGCACCTTAGGCAAGACTAACTACAGTACTTGCACACCCCCACCCCCCAAATTGCTAACTTGAATTTTCAAAAAACGGATGTCTTGCAGAAAAAAGAAAAGTGAAAACCTTGAAACTGTGAAATTTATTTTAAATTGCAAGAATAAGTAATACAACAATCATTGATTATTTTTCTCGTATACAGAAGACAATGTTTTAGCACACAGGTCATTTTGAATAATCTTGTGAATTGTGATGTTAAAATTTAAGTCTCTTAAAAGTTTCAATTTCAGGCACATCAATATCTCACTTTGTGTGCTGTGGCCTTTGCAAATTTTGTCACCAATTCCTTCTGGTCAAGTGGTGATGCTTGGGCATGTTCAGCTAATATAGCTGCCAAGTCAACTAGTCTCTTTCACAGTATTGCTGAGCATTAAAAGATTGCATCTGAGAAAAGCCTGCTGGAGTAAAATCACATTTGCTGCTCAGATAATAAAAGTGGGCAGGGAATATATAGCATTTCATGTATCTCTCTTGGCTGTTCCAGATTTGGTCCCCACGACCTCCAATGGTGAGGGGAACCAGAGAAAGGCTGCAGAGGTTGGTTGAAGTGCATAACTCCAAGGCACAAAGGGGAGAATTATTTTTTAATACGTCTATAAAAATGTGGGTAAAAGAATAGGTAGAAGCAAATAATTCGGAAATAAGGTGATGAGAATCACAATCAAAAAAAGGTCTGCCTCTCATTATGAAATACAAAGATTTGAAAATTCTAAAAAAGAAAGTTTGATGGCATCAGCATGTGAGATTAACAAGAACAACCAGCAACAAATCTAGAATATAAAAGCCTTGAGAATATTTGGGAAGCAGGTAGAAGTTGTGTGCAGAGAGGTTCTGTTTTGCCTGCAGCCAGAGAAAGCTGCAACAAAGATCTTAACCAGATAAGACTGTGATTGTACAGACAAATAGCTTAAGCGGACAAATTGTTCCCAAGTGGATTCCAATTGAGTGCTAAAAAAACATTTTGCAAGCCCTTAGGCATTTATTTCTAACTGGACATGCTGCTCTTTGCTTCCCCAACTAAAATAGGGATTTAATGCATTAACCTTGCATCAGGCTTGGCATCAGTATTATCTATAAGCCTAGTTTGCATGAAGTGCTAAGCCAAACCATGGTTTAGTGCAAGCCAATTTGTCACTTGCAGGAGTGAACATCACAAAGTCTGTGTACCTCTCCCAGGTCCTCCTGTTGTTGTGCTATCAAGGTCTAAGACATGGTTTGGCTTTGCATCACGTCCAAGCCTTGGCACGTCGTTTATCTCCCCTAGACAAACCACAAGGAGTTAAAAGAAAACAAAAGAACCCCCCCCCCCCAACAATCTTGGCTCATATTGGACACAACCCTAAGCCAAACTATGGTTTATCCCTGGGTAGCAAGGTAGTAGCAGAACTATAGGAGTGCAGGAACAGCCCATGTGCCCAGCTATGTAAGCAAGCAAGCATTTTTAGCAATATAATTGAGTGGAAAACTGTGGGAGGGGAAAGTGTCAAGCAACGCCAATTTCTAATTTGCTGCTTCAAATACCCACTTCAAAAAACTCTATTTTCTTAACCCCTCCATATCCACCCACCACATTTAAATGTGCAAAAAGCCCCTTGGCTTAGGAAGAAAATATCTTGTCGGATGCCACCCTGAGACTAATTTCTAATTGTTACATTTGTAAATCAGTATGTCTGCATTTGAACATCCAGAAAATGGGTGGGGTGACTATATTGGGGAAGGGGCAGTATAGGAGGCAATCTTTACTGACAGGTGGGATTTCTAGCCCTTGCAGAAAAGTTAAGAGAGCTGGAACATCCTCACCAATCCCCAAATCCCCAAAACTGGACATGGAACTGCAGTGGTTGTGCATGAGCTCTTCTCTCATCATTCTGGAAATATACCGGGGCTTAGAGGAATAGGGGATTTTTGCTGGCTGAGTGGGAAGTGTAGTGCAGCTTGATTCTTACCCAGCCAACAGGGGGAGCTACCATGTGTTTTTGCTGCCCTTTAAAAGTGAAGGAAGCCTGATGGCTGCCTTCTGGCACATTGTCTAAATAAGACCCTATTCCCCTCTCCCCTAAGATTGCTTTGGGGCATTGCTTAGTTCCTAAAGTCACCAGAAGGACAAGGAAAGGATTTGCCTGACTTTCTGTAAACCTAATCACTATCCCTTTCAGCCAATCCATTTCATTCAGAGTAAGCATCTGATTTCCAATGTGTACATACATTCTCCAGTTACCTGTTTCGTGGCAAGGGAAGGCAGCAAATGTGTTTTGTTTGTTTTTTAAAAAAGTGATGCTGTCTTTTAGTTGCATTTTCCTATTTGCTAAAATATTGCAAAAGAGAAAGTAGATCTTTAAAGAAAAAAGAATTGGCCAGCACCACCAACAAAGTGGACCCAAAAGAAAATAAGGCTTTCGCCAATGGGAGAGAAGCCAGTCTGATCTGTTACAGGAATCATGAAGTATGGGGAAGGAGGCTCTTGTGAGACTTTCTCATTTCAAAACACAAAACTATACAATTTATAGAAGACATCTGAAGGTAGCCCTGTATAGGGAAGTTTTTAATGTTGGATGTTTTATTATGTTTTTAATAGTTGTTGGAAGCTGCCCAGAGTGGCTGGGATAATCCAGTTGGCAGAGTATATTATTATTATTGTTGTTATTATTACACTTGTGAGATGTAGACTCACCACCCCAAAGCAAGCTACTCCACTCTTCTGGAATTGTTTTCCCCCCAACTCCTGTTGGTTCCCTGTGTTCCCTTGAACAAAATGGAACAGCTACAGAAGTAGTTGTTCAGCAGCAGCATGTTTACCAGAGCCATCAGAATTCAGCAGCTAAGGAGGAAAGCATCACGTCCGGCCTTCCAAGGGAATGGTACATGGGAGCGATAGGATGTAACTCTGCTCCTCCTGGGCCTCTTCCAGCCTTTACTCTTTAGCTGTTTCTCTTTTTTATTAAATGTGCCAATGGCATTCATTCTCTTTTTTTGGAAGTTACTGTAATGGTAAGAGTATTTCTTAGCAAGTCCAATTCTTCCACGGGGCATCATAAAGCACAGCAGGCTAACAAGCATAATTGCCAATGAGTGCTGGCTGGAGGCCAGGCCAACCCAGTGGCAGGATTTTCAGAAGCTGGGCATTCAGGGACAGGGTGAAGACAATGGTTTCTAATCCATCCATCTCCACTCCTAATGAAATTAGAGCCTGTATGAGCTGCCGTTCCAATGGTGCCAGCATGGTTTGCAGGGCCTGGTTTCTGCATACAGGTGCACGGTGAAGGCAGGAAATAAGCAGCTACAAGAGTGTCTGCTTTGGATCTAAAGCAGCTAGGATGTGTTGTAATGTGTGGTACAGGACAATGGTGGCAGAACCCCAGACACAACAAAACCCCTGCGAGTTGGCACAGTAGAGCAGCTTCCCAGTGATTACTTGAGCGATAAGGAAGCAGAAAACTTGCTGCATTCCAAACCCTAACCCAGGATTAGAAATAGGAGAGGAGGCGAGATGCAGACAGCTTTTCTGCCAGGCTGGATACTTTATACTGTTTTATGAGTGCTTTGTGTACGTGGTTTAGATATTTTCTAAGATGGAGCGTGCAACTATAGGCAGGAATTCAATCACTACGGCTGGGGAAGGAAACCTGTGGCCTTCCTGATGTTGCTGGATTATAACTCCCTGCAACGAGCCTTGCTGATGGTCAGGGATGATAGGGGCTGTTGTCCGGCAGAACCTGGGCCCCCACAAGTTCCCCAACTATGGACAAAAACCAAGTAGGCAGGGCAAGAATGGATGACACTAGAGCTTGCGTGAGAGAAGGTGAAGTTCTACTCTGTTACTTTCTTGTGAGCAGAATAGAACAACAAACTTTGGCTACAGCTTTTTACTGCAGTGTTATCAATGGGACTTTTAACCTTGGCTAATTGTATCTGAATTGTTGTTTGCTGGTCTGTAGCACTGATAACAAATCCTACCCATTGCATATGGCCTATTGTGCTAGGACTGAATTTAGTAGGCTAGGTTTGGTTGGGGTGTGTGCATGTGTTGGGGGAGAACCTGACTCACATTTGCTCTGGGATCTATAAATCCTCTCCCCAGCTCTATTCCGAAGGAAAAAAATCAACATTTTTATTGGCCCATGTCCTAACATATTTTCTCCTCCCTCCCTCCTATGCCTGGAATGGTTTTTAAACTTTTACAATTGGGTAGCATTTCCTTTGCTAAAGACACTACTTCTTACTTCAAGCGACTGGTTGGCTGCTTTGGGATTGAAGGGCACCTGTTTAAGACCCAGCAGACTTCGTAATATTGGTAAAAGAAACCAACATGTATTATGTAATTTACTTTAAAGTTTTATCACAAGATAAAAGCAAATAACTCCTCTTCCTTCTCAGTTGCCATAGATGTGGCACACAGATAAACCTCTGGGATAGCTCAGTTGGTAGAGCCTGAGACTCTTAATCTCAGGGTTGTGGGTTTGAGCCCCACACTGAAGCAAAAGATTCCTGCATTGCAGGAGGTTGGACAAAATGACCCTCTATTATTATTCTATTAACAATATTCTATTATTATTCTATTTCAATAAGAGATAGTTTGGCAGTCCACATTAGAGTTATGACCACTTCACACACACACACACACACACACACACACACACACACACACACACACACACCAAGAAGCTACATTGTAATTCTTAGGACTGAAATGTGATAATTAAGCAAATATAATGCCTTAATATCCAACCAGCTGTATCAGGTAAACAAAGGAATAGGAGCTTTCTCTTCCAAACCAAAGTGAGAAACCATGAGCCATGAGACCTTCATGATCAACTAGGAAATCCAGGTGTGGATTTGCAGTGTTTGTTAGACATAGATGCATCTGTCAATTTTGATGTATCTTCATTTCTCACTATTTATTTATGAATGAATGAATGAATGAATGAATGAATGAATTGGTTCCTATGAAGCATCCAGAGGTGATGCCACAATACTGTAAAACCATATATAAAGCACTTGCATATATGAAAACAGTTTCAACAATTGCATATATAAAAGAAATTTCACATCCAATACAGATACTGATTAGGATTTTTAAAAACAACAACACCACCACCTTCGCTTAGAAGGCTTGTTGAAAGAGGAACTGGCACCAAAAGGACAGTAAGAGCAGCACCTGTCTTCTTTGTAAGCCAGAACCTAAATGAATGGGTGAAGATAACTGTTTTCATCCAAGAGTACTTGCAGCTGTTGCACCACAGCCCTCTTGATCATACTGGATTGGTGTGAAAATCAAAATCCTGGTGACTTGGGAAAGAAAATTGGAGCCTTGTGTAGTTCAGATTTAATTGATAAATCATGATTTTGAATTGGTACAAACAATTTATATCCTTAAAATGTATCTTGTGTTTTCCTTGAGAAAACAGAAACTCATGTATTCATGCTAACTTGTTATACTACTTTGGTTGGCCCTGGCAAACATTTTCAGCTATAAGTTTTCTTGTATTATTTCCTTCTATACTCAGAATAGCAGGGATGACAACTTTGGGGCTTAGGACACGCCTAAGGTGTTCTCAGGTTTACTCAGATATATTAAGGACAAGTATTTATCACTTTTGTCAAGGGTAATCCTAAATGAGTGCCACCATTCAATGGCAGCAACATTTCTTTTCTCTCTCTTTTTTTGTCTCCTTTCTTTTCAGCTTGCAACTGCAACCTACACGCCAGAAGGTGCCGTTTTAATATGGAACTCTACAAATTATCTGGTCGCAAGAGTGGAGGTGTCTGCCTTAATTGCCGCCACAACACAGCAGGCCGTCACTGTCACTACTGTAAGGAGGGGTACTATCGGGACATGACCAAACCAATCACCCACAGGAAAGCATGCAAAGGTATGTGTGTCAGGGTAGCAGAAGCCAGGGGAACAGCGACAGGTTTACTAATGTCTTTCCTTCTCTGCCATATCTGTAAGTGTTTTCTTTTCAACAGTCTTTGGTATGTTTATTCAGAACTAAGCTCCACTGAGTCCAATGGGACATATTCCTGGGTAAATGTGCATAAGATGGCAGACTTATTGTCTGCTTCCAGCCTATTTATATTCAAAATTCCAAATTGCATCGAATTCTTTGGACTCCTTTGCCTCTCCTCTTTTTCTTCTTCACAGCCACACTCATGGGTTGAGAGTGGGGGAATTAAAGGAAAAAGCCAGGCACAAACAGAGCAATCACACCTCTTCAGAGCCTGATTTGTGTCTACACAGTTGGTCTTACGGTACTGGTAAAGGAGCTACGGCTCATAAACTTGGGTATACTATCCATTACTGAGCTTACTATAAAGAACTGAAGCTGAAAAAGTGAGTTGCTTATTATACACTGATCCCTATATGTGGCTTAGGCTTAGGCTTGCAACACTTGGAAGAAAGAGTCTTAAGTGGGGGGGCTTTTGAACACAAACTACACGTTTGTAGCAGTCTATCATGGGAAAGAAGACATATATTACATGAAAGGAGGAAACATACTAATATCCTAATTTTAAAATGGTTCCTACAACTTTTTCCCCTGTCTGGCATGCCGAAAAATGTGTAGCTATCTAATGATGACAGTGTTAGGTAGACACTGTTTTTGCAGGACCTGGATCTTGGAGTCCTCAGGGCTGGCTTGTCCAGATGTACATGCTCAAAAGTAGGGATGCACTTAGGTAATGTTAGTCTTTGAACTTAATAGTCTTAGGTGCCTAAAACCCCCTCCTTCATTTTTTGTAATGTGTGTTACTTCAATGATTTCACAACTTGAGAAGCCTGCTGTTCTGCATTTGGGAGCCATCCTCTTCATTCTACTGAACAGGGCCCTGGATCTCTGCCCCCAGAGTCTTGTCATGATGGCACCATTGCTTGAAAATCTTTGAACTATTTTTGTTCCTCTTTAAGTAAGCAGCACAGCCCCTTTTGCAAGCTTGGGGTGTTATTCTGGTTAGAAAAAACCCCACACAGAATCATTTCATGGTTTTAATTCTGGGTGTCACTGGTGAAGCTGTGGGTATTGATTGATTCTGGTGTGGGGAATCCCAGGCCACAATACACCTCTCTCTCTCCCTCTCCTACACTGCCCATGCAGGCTGTCCATCAATATGGCACCTGAGGATTATTCTGCTCTCTAGTTCTGGCTGGCTCTGTGACCAAGAATCACAGTAGTAGTGATAGCAGCAGCAGCAGCAGCTTCTCCCTACCTTTGTGTTCTCAACAGTGCTTCCTTCCAGTTTTTCCCTACTTTTGTTCAGGATTGGGATGATTCATTACTGTCAGGAGCTAGAGCTGGAATCTTACTCCTGAGAGAAACAAACAATTCAGTTCCGAACCCCACCCCCTCTCTCTCTGCCTGTTGGGCTGTGGGAGAATTGGAGCAGCCCAAGGGATTGACCCCAGCTCCGCTTCCATGGGAGATGTGTGAGCTTGTGCAAACCTTTACAGACCTCTCTCCCCTTTGAAAGGTATGGAATTTAGCTGTATGAGAAGCTGGTCCTGCAACTGCTATTACAGGAAAGAGATCTGGGCAGTTCAGTTCTGAAAGCTCCACTTGTCTGGACTATGTGCTATGTCCAAGAAACCATAATGCTTTCAGGATTTTTAAAGGGGGGGGGGGAAGAGATCAGAAGTCTGTTTTGTTCAACTTGTCACAGCTTATCAGCCTTTCCCCCTCCTCTTCACTCCCCCCTCCTCACCATTCCCGCCCTTCAAACGCATAAGCACAGGCACACATGCAGAAAAGTTGAATGGCTCAGAGCAGCTATTCAGAACACGTGTGACTAGACAAGTAAAAACAAAGAAGTGGAAAAGGGACCTCAGACATAGGAGAAGAAAGACAAAGGTGTGAATGGATTGTTGAGGTTATTCAGATCAGCATATGGGCCTCTCACATCAAAACAAAAGCTCGCCTTCCCTCCCCTTCCCACAGGTGTGCATACCAGCAAACACTGGGCTCCATTCAATAGGCTTAGTATCTGGGAAGACAAAGGCTATTTCTTTTGCAAAAACACATAGACACAGATCTACCATGCATACACACAGAAAGACAAATATATCCCTAATCCATATGAAAACAGCTTTATTATCTGGACAAAATAATAGAAAGCTAAAAGTTTCCTTCATTGAGTGGCTCATCGCTCAGTGCTTGGCAAAATCCTACAAAGCAAAGTAAGTTTATTTACAATCAAGGATTTTATTTATCCGTTACTAAGTTTCTACCCCAGATTCATTTTCCAAGATGATGTAAAAATGTGCAGTTGCACATATGAAAACTGGAGTTCAGTGGAAAAGAAACAGGAACTTAAAAGACAATGGCAGGCAAGCCATTCCTACAAAGCCTTTGGGGCAACCCAGATAATAATAATAACAATGATGATGATGATGATGATGATAATTTATTCCTGTCAACAGGAGGTTTTATACAAAATCTATTTATCTACCTATGTGCTCTATCTTTTAAAATTTGAATGTTTGCTATGCATTAGATGCGAAATCTGCTCAGCATCAACAGAAGAGATAAAAGGCTAGATAAGACAATGCTACCCACACTAAAATTAAGCATGTTCTGTCTCCTAACTGTAAATGAATGCAAAAGTGAAGGGGAAGGAGGCTGTAGATCAGTGCAATCAGAAGGTTCCTGGTTTAATCTCTGGCATCTAGGCATCCCTACGTAGGGCTGGAAAAGATTCCTTACCTGAAATCATGGAGAGCTGCTTCCTGTCAGTACTAACAGTACATGACTAGATGGACTAATGGTCTGACTTGGTATAAGATAGCTTCCTATGTTCCTAAGGAGGAGTGAGGTATGGGAGGTAAATTAGGAATGTGTTTTTGTGTATAGTAGAGACAGGGAACTGTGAACAGGGAAACTGCAAGAAGCTTGCATGCTGGAAGCTCCTCTGAGACACCCCCACCCCCATCTCAGAGCTTTTAGCAGATGTTGCCTTTTGCTTTTAAAATGTTATATTTGGAACCAGGAGGGCTAGAAGTGAAAGCTGAGAATCTCAGGAATATGGCAATAGAAGCCAATATTTGAAATTCATGGAATAACTGTAGCCATATACAGTGCCCCTGCTTATGCTCTCCAATCTCTCTCTCTCTGCTGTGGGCAAGGCCTTGCATTTCAGCTAAGTGTATGTCTGTGGGAGGCAGATGTATTGTGCACCCACCTCATTCATCTGATAGAAAGGAAACATGCCCAACTAATGTGGGCCACTCAGAACAGCCTGAACCTTTTGAATAAGCTGGAATTTCAGCAGCAGGGGAGGGTGAAACAGCCACATCACTGAATGTGGGCACTAAGTAAGGGGGGGGGCGAGAGAAAAGATCTCTTGACATCATTGCTTGACAGGTTTGGAATCCACAAGAGCAGGCAGATCTGAAAGAGGAAAGAAAATCAAGCCCGCAGTTGGGAGGGAAGCAACTGTGACACAACACAGTTTTAATATTTTTCAAGCTGCTCTGCTTTCCTGAGGGGGATAGCATGCTTATTGGCAAATTGCTGGCAGAGCACTGGGAAAGTATGTTTGGTAATGAAGCTGACAATTTAATTCTGAGTAAGTAACTCAGCTAAGTAACAAAGGCTGCACGCAACAAAAAGAAAGCTTAACACATGGCCCCTTTCCTAATACAGATGAAGGGGCAAGAGAGATGCAGAGAGAAAGAGGTACAAGAACTAGAGGTAAACCAACATTTCTCAGAATATTTTTTTAAAAAAAGAAAACACCCCCCCCCAACACACACAAATAAGGAAATACAGTGACTCCTTGGTTCTCAAACTCAATCCGTTCCAGGAGTTTGTTCGGCTCCCGAAATTGTTTGAAAACCAAGGTGTGGGTTCTGATTGGCTGCAGAAGCTTTTTGCACTCAAGCGGAAACTGCATCGGATGTTCGGCTTCCGAGAAACATTCGCAAACTGGAACACTTACTTCTGGGTTTGCGGCCTTCGGGCCCCGATTTGTTCGACAACTAAGCCGTTCGAGAACCAAGGTACCACTGTATCTGCAGAATTTTCTGTGGCTATGGGTTTTCCCCACCATTTATTTAGTGACATTCTCCATCTGCCAATGCCCACAGAACTACCATAGGTCTAGGTCGTTGTTGAGGATGCAAAATGTTGACTAGGCTGACAATTGGGTTTGAATAAGCATATGGCTGCTTCAAGGAATTGGCACTTCTTCAAGCAAAACAAGATTTGGATCTTGGATTCGGATGTCATACATCTACTACCAGCTAGAATCAGGTTCAGAGGGAAAACAGCACCCATATCTTCGGAAATCTTCAGGAAGATAGCAGGTTCATTGGCTTCCTGCTATACACCATCAGAACAACAATATACCACTAGTCCCTCTAACTCAATCCACCTAAATCTGTTATAGGGATTCCCTCAACCCTCTGGAGCTTATTTGGGAAGGGTGCAGTGTGCATGTGGGGGGAGGAGAGAGGATGGACACCTATTGCACAAGTGGAAATCCTTGCACGGACAGAATGTGGTCATTGAATATTGCCCAGACACCTTTGATTTCCTTTGTCTTTTGTAGAATTAATTAGATTATCCATAATCCTTGGGTTGTTTTATCTCTTCATTTGTGAGGGTTTTTAGAAATGTTGGTGTAGGATTTAAAATTTTAATTGCATTTTACTGGTTGATTATTTAATTTTTGCAAACTACTCTGGATTCTATTTACAAGAAGGTCAGTTTAGAAGCTCCATAGCTAAATAAAACATTTGCCTCTTAGCTTCCTTGATTTTAAGGAACCACTTCTAAAGTACTGTTTCTGTTGAATGGTTTGCTTATTAATGTCCTCATAAAAGTGGGCTTAATTTCATTCATTTGCTTTAAAAAGTAGTACCCTTCTCTCCTCCTCTGAAAAAAAATTATCAGTGCTGCCCAATATCCGTTTTTCCACTGACACAACAGCAACCTTGTTTTTTTCCTGCTTACCCTAATAGAAACCTATTTACATTTGACTGTGCAATGAATGTTGCTAGTATTACAATTTTCAACTGACATTCTCTCTTCTAGATGGACTGCAAAGAATTCAAGTTGTTTCATTTTGTTCCTTTAAAAAACAATGATGTCATGTTTGTGCAAGATTTCCAAAACTCTGCTTAGTTTTGTTTAGTTTTTAACTAAGCAGGTGGAAACTATTCAGCGTGGGCCGGGTTAATGTGGTAGCTAGTGCAATGGGGATCAGCACTTAAAACTTGTCTGTGGCCCAGTGAAACAAAAGTCTCGTCCCAACATAACCTGTGCTCCTGACTCTATGGATGTGATTAAATTTCCATGCAGTGGGACAGACATTATATAACATAGATCTTAGTCATGCTGTACCACCCAGGGCCTGATGACTGATGAAGGATAGAGCACTGAACATTAGACTGCAAGAGTTGTGGGGGACCCCTATACTTTGCTAATTCAGAGTCTGACACTGCATCGCTCAAATTCCATCAGCCGCAGAATATTTAATCCATAACTATAAAAACCGTAACTAAATGTTTGTCTCCTTTACATCCGGCTGACTGTTTGCTTTGTGAACATTGTTTTGTGAAGTTTGCCAAAAGTCTGGAAAATATTTTCTGTTGAAGTTTATGATTCAGCGTATGAACCTCCCTTGATTTCAGAATGTGAGAGCAACACGTTGGTGGATTTTTCTTACCTTTTAGCCATGTGAGCCACAGCAAACACATCTGTCAAGGCTAATGGATGTAAAGAGAATGCTGCGCTAGGCTACAGGTTGGAAAGCCCTGGCTCAATAGCAGCTCAACACTATTTTGCTGTGGTTTCTTATGGTTGCTTTCTATTATTTAATGCAAACTGACTGGTGTGGTATTTTGCACGAGGGGGAATTCTTCTAGGGCCCTCGTCTTTTGTGCTCTTGATGTTTTGCTTTTGGGACATTTTAAAACAATCGTGCTAAAACAGTTTTGTGAAAAGTTACCTTCTAACAGTCTGAGCCATATCTCTATTGATAATAGTATTAATTTCCACTTCATCAGATAATCTGCCAGTAGGCTGATCTTCGTAGAAATATGAGGTTTGGACACAATTCAGATTAAGAAATTAACCCACTTTCTGCATTTGCCATCAGCTTTACCAGCAACTCATCTTCCATCCTATATAGCTGAGAATGTTTCTCCATAAGACTTGATTCTTTCAACCATTTAGTCCTGATTCATTTGCACTTGCATTTAATACATTTAAATCAATGCATCTAATGAAATGTCAATGCCTTGTGAGAGTAAAAGTGAGTAACTGCCTGCCAAGCAAGCATGCAGCAAAGTTCATAATTCTTGCAAGTATTTGTTGGCTGATATGAAGTAACTCCTGCCATTCTGTTAAGAGGCTGTGTAGGGTGTTTGTCCATAATAATGCAATTTCATCCATTTACTCTAACAGACATGCTGTGCTAAACTGCTTTCCTTCATCCCTGCGCTTTCCATCTGTCACTTCACCATACTATCTGAGCTGGTATTTCTGAATAGGCAATAGATTCACTGTTAAGAAAACACAGAAAGATTGAGTTACTTTGAAGGTACACTGAAAAAGTAAATTTGATTTGTTTATTTCTGAAGTTGTATATGTATTTTAATTCTCCATGTGTACAAACAGTTTTTCTTCCTTTTAAAAACAGATACATGATAGATGTTCAAAAATTGAAAATTTATGGTCTGTTGTTGTTGTTGTTGTTGTTGTTGTTGTTGCTGTGTGTTTTAACAAAATCCTAGTTGACAGAACGTTTAATTTCAGTTTTTGATCTGAAAGTAACATTGTAGTCTTTGTAGGTACAAATGGGAGCTCAAAAAGGAAGAGCTCTTTTCCTGCAAAAGCTTCATAAGTGAATGGCACATGAACAGAGTAATTTCAAAAAAGATAGTTCCATGACCTTTAAAACATTAAATTAATGAACGATAGGAAAAAAATAATTATGCAATTTCAGCATCTTTCTTTAAAAATCAGCGGGCAGAAACAAACAAAAGTAAACAATTTAATGGAATGTGAACATTTTTATTGGAGGAAACAAAAGACAAATGAAATGGGTAATACTTTTCTTAAGAATCTAAAATGAACAAATTAAATATTTTTTAAATAAATTGCAACTTTATCACTTATAGAATTATGCTGCTTTGTCACTTGTCTGTCCTGCTAGCTTTTTGTATAGAAAATTTTAACCGGGTACCCTCAGCTCTGCACCATTCAGAGAAGCCAATACTAAGCAAATGGAAAAAGGAAAGGAAAGAAAACCTTTTGCTAGACCAGCAAGTGTGATGAGCTCCTTACTGCAACTTGGAAAGAAGCCACACAACAGGAAAAGAGATGACAGATTGAGTAGGGAATATCACATGAAGTGGCAGGGTTGGGATCATGCCAAGGCCTACTGAAGCAGCCTGGAAGTAGAAAAGGAGCCAGGCTGCTGTACGCTACTGGGTGGTCAAAGGCAGAAATGAAATGCCAGTGGTTCAAGAAGGCATCATGTTTGAGAGATGAAGGATATAAATCATGTCCCATAAAATTAATGCAAGAAAGAGTTGTGTTATCACTAGAGTGGTACTATTGGGACTTAGAAATGACCTAAAGCTCCTGTTCTTTCTTTCTCCCTCTCTCTCCTGGCAGCTGTCCCTGCCCCATCTCCCCAAGAGGATTAATTTCTAGCACAGTTTCCAAATTGAAAGGGAAAGTAACCCCAGAATCCTATACATGCCAACTTAGAAATAAATCCTATTGAGTTCAATTGGGCTTACTCCTGAGTAAGTAAATACCGTATTTTTTGCTCTATAAGACGCACCAGACCACAAGACACACCTAGTTTTTGGAGGAGAAAAACAAGGGGGGGGGGGATTCTGAATCTCAGAAGCCAGAACAGCAAGAGGGATCACTGCACAGTGAAAGCTGCGCAGCCTGCATTCGCTCCATAGGACACACACATTTCCCCTTACTTTTTAGGATGGAAAAGGTGAGTCTTATAGAGCAGAAAATACGGTATATTAGTGTTGCAACCTAAATGCCTATTTTAATCTTACATTGTATTCTCAACAGTCAAACTGTTCATTGAACATCTACCTCAAAATAAGCAACTCTATTTTTCCGCTCTGTCTGTTCTGTTTAGAAGAATGTTTTCATGCAGAACCCTTTCTGTGGTCAAATACATTTATAGCATTGATCCAGGAATGGCTACACAACTTCTACTACCAATCTGTTCTGTTGAAGTACTGGACATACTGTTGGGCAGCTGTCTACGTAAATATGGAACCCTATGGAAACATATGCAGTGTAGGTGGACACTTGCAAGCATGAGACTGCTTCTTGCTGCATATGCTGAATCTGTGCCACTAGCAAATGTTCCACATCCTGTTTACATATTATGCATTATTGGTTTGTTTATAAAAAGGGGCCTTAAAAAAAGGTAGGCTCAGCTGAAGTTTTAGATTTGGGCCTTAGAAACTGGAGACAAATATGATTTTCACCTTGCGCAGCTTTCTCAAAGAGTTCCTGAAGCAGGAGGTGAAACAGGAACATTCACCTTCCTGTCCTCCTAGATAAACCATTGCATTATTTTTATTTCCTCACTCCTCCATATCCACCCCCATCTTCTTAAAAAGAGTGAGGTTGATAGGGAAGTTCCAAATGACCTTTCTATGTAAAACCTGTTTTGTTGTATAATATATTTGGAATTGGTTCCATAAGCCCCTTTGATTAATTTCAACTCTGATATTTACCAGGCTACTGATACCAATGTAATTCTATTGAAACAGAGCCCCTGTCGAGTTTTATAGTATTTCTGTAAAACTGCTCTGCACACTGGGGAAAGGATTTCCATGCTTTTGATGAAAAAATGATGAATGATATGAACCATGAATGCACTCAGGCTCCACTTGCCAATATAAACCTATTGGGGAGCAGTGGAATTTAACATATGGAAAGGCGGCAAGTTGGCTTAATGCAGGCTAAACTTTTAATTAAGGATGCCAATCTTCCTCCTAAATGTCTGCTCCAGAGATTCTCAGCCAAATTTTGAGGCTTCAGTAAAGAATCATTGCTCAGCTTGCTCCCCCCAGGGAATCAATAGCTGCTGCTCCTTCTCACATGCACAGAGATTTGAGTTTTGTGAAAGGAAATAAGACCAAGCCTTAACCAGTTTTCTTCTATGAACAGCAGCATTTTGAATTATAGTGAGCTGAACCTCAGCTCACTGCACGACCATAGAACAGTCTGCTTCCTTGGGTTTCTTTCTATGGAAAACAGAGACAAGATTGGCAGGCTCATAATTTTGATATATCCAGATTAAATACACTTTGCTCAAGTTCGTTCTTTCTTTCTTTCTTTCTTTCTTTCTTTCTTTCTTTCTTTCTGTCAAATGGCTACAACGGTATTAAAAGAAAGCCCAACCTTTAAGGGTTTATAACATTTTAAAACAAATTAGCACAGTTCACTGAGAAAAAGCTCGTGACATTACATTATATTATATCTCCATGGTAACAAACAGCACTCCTGAAATATGCTTTCAAAAGATAAATGGTTGCAGTTAAATTTGAGGTAAGAACAAGTATTGTAGTGATCTGGTGCCTTGGAAGCAATGCTTTTCCAGCTGGGTTAAAATAATTTAAAAATCAATAATACCCACAGTTAACAGTGTTTTATCCCAATTGAAAAAGCATTGTTTCCAAGTCATGATGTCACTACGACACTGCAATTTCTACACTGAATAACTTGGGAGTAAGTCCCATTTGCCTCAGTAGGGATTACCGGTACTTGTGACTGGACAAGTTAGACTAGACAGCTATTCAGTGTGTTTTGTATATCATCATTGTGAAATCCCTCAGAATTGCTAACAAGCTACAGTTATATATTTGCAGTCTCTTGCCTATTTAAAGCATTTGTTGTTTTCTTTCTTCTTAGTATTTGCAACATAAAGTTGCAATACATGCTTGGGGGAAAAGAAAGCTTAAAGGTAAATCATATGCAAATACGAAAATTATTTCCATAGCAATAGTAGAACAGTGCTATTTGCATAGAAAGCAATGGGAATGCATCTGTCGTAAAAGAGAGAGAAATAAACATTGCAGGAGCAATCCAGATTTTAATGCCTATTTGATATTTTGGAGCCACAAGTCATTTCTACAATAATCAATAAATGCAACATAGGAAGCTGCCTTCTGCTCTGTATTGTGACTGGCAGCAGCAGTTTCAGGCGATATGGGGTGGCAGGTCCATTTCAGCCTACCTGGAGATTCCAGAGACTGAACTTCCTGCATGACTCCCACTGATCTGCAGCCCTTTCCACTTCATTGTAAAATTATTTGATTTTGTTAAATGTAGATCATTAAAATCAAGTAATGGTTAATTATTTAATTGGTTCTTTTTTTTTTTACCCAGACATTCTAATCCTTTGCTTTTTAATGTGTGATATTTTACTGTATTTTTGGTTTTTATGGAAGCCGCCCAGAGTGGCTGGGGAGGCCCAGCCAGATGGGCGGGGTATAAATAATAAATTATTATTATTATTAAAAATCTCCTTGTCTCACTCCACCCCGGTCATGCCACATCCTCCTCTCTGTTTTTACTATATCATACTTGGGGCAAAATTCTGAGTGCCCAGCAAGCACAGAGACTTAAAGCAAGCCATCTGACTTAAAAGAAGAAAGGAGCTGGTGTGAACCTCAGTCCTATGCAGGTTTACTCAGATGTAAGGCCAGTTGAATCCAGTGGGACTTACAGGCATACTAATATTGCAACTTTAGTATTGTAATTTTCCCAGGTTTTTTTTAAAAAAGTCCGGTTTCCAGTTTCCCTAAATCTGCTCCTGCAACACACGTGTACGATAGCACTGACTTGGTGGCACGAGGCCCCAGCATGCTTGAAAATGCAGGAAAGAGAAGAAAAAGGACGAGGGAAGAAAAAGAAGAAATAAACTTCTGCTCTGAAAAGCACAAACAGAAAGTTGTGGGGATTCTGCCATCAATGAGCTACAGCAGCAGAGGCCCCAGCCACAGCTTCGTGAACATTAATTGAGCAAACTGAAAGTCTGTCTACATGCAGTGATAACACTACAGTGAAGTCACTCTGATGCCAAGAATTCAATCATTCTGCAGATGTCTTGAAGCTCCAGAGAAGCCAGTGGTTTCATACACTTCCACCCAGATTACATCTAAGTCCAGTTTTGTGTCCCAGAAAGGATCATCCCGTCACTTTCCCTTTAGACTTGTTATGGTTCAGATGGTGATATTCTGGAACCTCAATTCTGACAGGTGGTCTCTTCCCCCACAACTTCTTATCCTTTGTCTCAGCAGACTGGGGACTCTGACTTTCTGTTGCTATAAAAAATACAAAGGCAGTGAATTTCCTTCTTCAGCTGAGAAAAGAGTATTACGTTTAAGTCTGCTTTCTCCTGCACTCCAGTTCAAAGATTCTAGGACATCCTCTCCTGGATTTTAGGAATTTATTAAAGCCTGTCGTATTTCCCCTTCCCTGTCAAATGTTAAAAACAGAAAGGCCTTCGGGGGGTGGGGGAACAAGGATGAGGCTTTCCGTGGTCCTTCATAAAGGCCAGAAACACATCTGGTCATAAACAGGACAAAGATTTCTTGGAACTGCATCTGACCTCCGGTGTGATTTCCAAAACATTGCGCTGACATATCTGCTAGACATCCCTTGTGACACAGCTCAGTCAAAAAATGGATGAGAACTATTCAGGGGTTCCCTGTTTTTGTGATCATATCTTGGTGCACGTGCTTGCAGCTTCTAAAGCGTAGGAGCTCTGCACTTGCACAGATGCTCTCATTTGTCATACCTTTGGTATTTGGCTTCAGGAAATAAGATTATTTCACAGATGAAAATGTAAACAGGGCCCAAATCAGCCACTGCCCAAGAAGAGCTGTGGTAGAGAAGGGAGGAGAAATGCAAAGGGATAGTTGTGGTCTCTTGATCAGAAAATCTGCTTGTTTATTCCTACATGCTGGGGACTGTTTTCCTGCTCATCGTATTTAGTTGCTTCAGATAGATGATCAAACCTTGGTTCAAAATTTCTCTGATTTTGTGGGCTTCAGAAGTGTTGCTTCATATCACCTTGTGGAATAAAGTTATCAACTGAGCAAAATTGAATCACTGATTAAAAACAGCAGCAGCAGCAATGCAAACTCAAATGGCAACATCATATGTCATCACAATGCAAGCCACCATGGCAATAACAGAAGGCAAGGTGTGGTCAATCAAGGAGGATTTCTAAAGGAAAGCCACATTGCAAACTACAGTATTCACCAAAGGGGTTAAAAATTCAGGTACTGCTGACCTCTGTTTCCCCCCACAAACTCTAAGAATGAACAAACCAAAAAAGTAAGCATTTTGCTGTAACAATCTTCACAAACTACCAGTGGTTCTGTGGAGGGTGCTGGGGCAATTTAATAATGCACAAATATGGAATCTCACATGAGGACAATACTATTAATAGAACACAGTCATCTGAAGAATGATAATTGAGACCATTGAAATGTACAGGTGATTCAAATTAATGCACACAAGAACACTGATGTGGAATTTTAGAAGCAATGAAAAGGACTTGTGAGGAAACACATAGCAGCAGAACCTGAGCTGCAGCTCTGCACACACTTTATTGGCAAAAGCCCCATTGAATTCAGTGGGACTTAAGGATCCATAGAATTTGGCTAATAGAATGACCCAAAGAATGGAGGAAAAGCTGGACAACATTAACTGACAATTGTGAGGTGCTAATGTAACACTGTGTGAGCCACAATGGTTCTTCCTCCTTGCATAGTTAGGGAATTCTGAGAGTTTGCATGTCCCCACCACTTCTGTAACACAACTTGTGAGGTGGGTTGTACATACATACAAGCATTACTACGCTTTGTTGAGGAGAAAGGGTTGAATGAAAAGTGCATAAATTAGGCTTTGGTTAATTAAACAATATATCACCTTTTAAACTGGGAGTTTTGTTTGTGATTGTTGCTATGGTATTTTTGTGTGTGTTTTAATATTGTAAATTGCCCAGTGAACCTCAGATGAAGGGTGGTATACAAATTTAATCGATGATGATGATGATATTGTTGCAGCTTAAACACTTATAATTATATTATCACTAAATGAATGCAATATGCTTAGAATTCAGAATCGTTGCTCGTTCCACAGCCAGTTATACACAACTTTTTAAAATATACACTGTGATAAAATATAGATATGAAAATGATGCACACAGCACACTAGTGGTGGTGGGGAGACACCTATAAATCGTAAGCCATAACCATACAAAATGATACAGGATTGTTTTAGAACATGAAGACAGATCAACACATACAAGGTATATGAATACACATACCATAAAAACTAAAAAAATGCTTGCTTGTGAAAACATGTAAGATACATTTAGGCAAATGATCTCTGATACTGGTAAATTGTGTGTTTCTTGAGTTCATAAACTTTGTCTCCTTTGACAAAGTATAGCTTCCTGTGTAACAAAAAGCTGTTGATCTTAAAAGAATGTAAATTCCTTCTGTTACTCCTTCACTGTTAAATGGTCACATTCTAAATCAATATCTAGCTTGACAGAAGATTGAGTCTTTTCTGTATCTTTCAATGCATTGGCACAGAGAGAGATTAGTGTTTGGAAATTATTGTGACATATTTAGGGAACTGGCTTGACCGACCTGTCTTTGGACAGGCATATCCCAGCATGTTCTAGCATTGTTGACAGATGGATTCTGGGACTTCTAAATGTATGACTATGAACATCTTAGTGATAGAGATAGAAAGAAAAACAACAATCCTAGACCATAAACTCAAGGCTGGACTTTAATTTTATTTCCAAGTGTCACATTCATTCACTATTTTTGAGCTTTGAATCACACCTCTGTGTCATTGAAAATACGAATGTTTCAAATGCAAAGCAACAAGAAAAGAAAAAAGAAGTCCACCTCAAGAGGGAAAGCCTACATTTAATAAGGGAACTGACAAAAATAAGTAAACAATGAGTACTGAATGTTCTTATACATACCTGCTGCTGAAACATATTAGATTTCCCCAACAACAGCCATGCAACCCCAGTAAAATACATATTCACAGATATTTTGATTGTCATGAGCTGTATCACTGGAGACTGACTAGCATGATTGACAAAGATGCAATAGCTCAAATGTCAAGCTTATCTTAAAGACTTAAATGAGAAATAATCTGAATTGTGTAGGCTCTGGTTCAGCAAACAGCTAAACTCTAAATGTTGAATTAAGTTTTCAAAAGGTGGGATGACAACATTTCATAATCCCCTGAGTCCTGGCTTAGTAGGCAGCTTAACTCTAAAAGTGAAAAGAATGCAAGAAGAATTAATGTTGATTGGTTATGATGGTTATATGCATCCTCTGTGCTTATTTATAGAAGAGGTGGGGCACCTCAGGTCCAGGGGGTCAAATGTGGCCCTTCAGACCTCTCTGGCTGGCCCCTGGAACTCTCCCCAGGCCACACCCATCACTGGCCCTGCTTAACACTCAGTATTTTTGCCTGGCTGGAATGTGCCCTTGAACTTTAATGCATTGTTTGTCCTGATGGAGGATAGAGAGGAGTTTATGTCTTCTATATAGAAAGTAAAATTTACATTTGTTGCTCTGTCCATTTTTGCCTCTTGCCCCTACTGGCATGCGGCCATCAGAAGGGTCACAGAACCCTTGGGCTGAAAAGGTTCCTTGCCACTGATATATAGGAACATAGGAAGCTATCTAAAACTGAGTTGCACCATATAGCTAGATCATGTACCACAAACTGGCAGCAGCTGTTTAGGGTTTCAGACCAGGGTCTTTTTCAGCTCAATGTGGAGGTGGTGGGGATTGAACTTTGGACCTTCTAGCATGTAATGTATGTGCTCTACAACTGAGCCATAACAATTTCCTGACTAGATTGCGAAGGCAGTATGCCTCTCGAGTGCCAGCTGCTGAAGGAAAGGAATGGGGTTATTGCTTTCATGCCTTGCTTGCCTTCTCAAGAGGCATCTGGTTAGCTATTGACAATTTATGGCTGTCGCTTGTTGGCTAATGATGGACCATTGGTTTGATTCAGCAGAGCTCCCCCTGCATGCTCTTCAACAGGAATTTAGCCAGGAGAATTCACCACAATCCGCTGAGTTTAGTTATTGTTCCAGCTACAGAACAGGTGTTTCAATGACCTCTAGAGAGAAAAGGAAACCCTTCCTCCTCTTCTTGCTCCCACCAGCTGTGATGATTGGAGGCTGATAGTGAGGCTGGAACAGAATATTTCCTGAAGCACTGAACAAAGAGCAAACATACAGAAATTGAATGGTGGGGAAATAATTCTAGGTGTGGCATTAGGCAAGTCCACTCAGCAGCAGTAAATGTCTGCTTTAAAACTTTTAAATTCATTTTAGGACACAAGTATATTAATAATCCTTGTGGTGTAATGTAGTAGCTGGCACTGATTGTCCATCATGTTGCTTTCAGATTTTCTAGGGGAAGTTGTGCTTACAGAGCACTACTATTAGAATGAGATGAGACCTGCAGTCCAGGGCACTGGCTACTCTCACCTCATTCCTATAGCTCTGCTACAAAAAATCTTGCTGTCTTTGGATACTCTTGCTAGTTGAAAATGCTTGTTCTTTTTGGAAAATCCTTCCTTCCTCTCCAGCTCCTCATCTCTGATCCTCTTGTTGTGTGTTCCCCCCACAGCATGTGATTGCCATCCCGTGGGTGCAGCTGGAAAAACCTGTAATCAAACCACAGGGCAATGTCCCTGCAAAGATGGCGTGACAGGCATCACTTGCAACCGATGTGCCAAAGGTTACCAGCAAAGCAGATCTCCCATTGCCCCCTGCATAAGTAGGTGGATGCGCTTTCCGACATTGGTACCATAACGTAATGAATCCTAAATCTGGTCTGCTTACTAACACCTGATAGACTTAATTAATATAGCTAGAGATACTGTTGGCCACTTTTCACATTGCAGTTTTCATGGGTAGTAGTTACAGGTACACATTGTGAACCTAAAACTTCAGGTGTTAAGGCACATTCACTTCCACCACTATTTCAACTCGCTTATTCAGTGAAAATGCACAGTGAAGAGCTGGGGCTAATAGCAAGGAAAGACATATATGAACCTGGAAACTGTGATAGGTTTAGTGAGTACACAGTGAAACTGTGTAATGTATACCCATTAAAGCTGTAATTTGTGCAGTGGCCCTGTGTGTTGTATGTCCAGGTTGCATTTTGCATGTCTCTATGTATATAAATATATGGATGAATTATACATATATCGTATTGATCACACTAGTAAGGTGATGCGAGTACAAGTTCCCACTTAAACAAAAGGTTTCAAAGTTCAAAACATGATTTTCTGTGTTGCAGAACCATTTTTTCTAGCAATGCCAGCAATAAACTACTACTGTTTTTAAATTATGTTTGATTAAAATAATGTTTGGGCGTAGTCAATGTTTTCCTCCTAAAAGCAGTAGACAGCCTGGGTTCCATCATTGTTCAGAGCAACTTTCATACCAAAGCAGTTGGTTCTGTCTCTGTCATACAGAGAAAAAGAAATCAAAGATCAAAGCAACTTTGAAAAGCCAAAAAGAAACACAGAACAGCCATATAATGGCCATTACCCTGTTTCCTAATGCAAAAATAAAATAAATAAGGTCATGGTTGAAAGAATCAAGTCTTTTAATAACTTCTCAGGATGCATTTCTGATAATCTGGAATAGTCACGGAAATTTCATACTCTTATACTGTTATAGAGTATTTATGGTCTGAAGGCAGCTGCCCTCTCCCTACAGCTTCTTTAAGATAAAAGATGTGAGAAATATCTGACAACTTTTGAACTTGTGAAAACGTTCATTCCTGGAGAGAGTAACAACTTTTACCTTTTCTTGTTTATCCTTCCCTTGTTTGCCTTTTCTTCTTTACCACAGAGATACCTGTTGTTCCTCCCACCACTGTGGCCAGTAGCACAGAAGAACCTGCAGGTATGTTATACTTTTGTTTTAATCCTGTTCAAATTGTCGGGGGAGGGGGATATCCTATTCCAAAGACAAGATAGGTTTGCTGACCAAGTTATAGCAACAACAAAGTAAGCAGGACTGAAACTTATTCAAGGCTTTTTTTTACTGTAGGTGAGGGGGAGGTCATAAGCGTAATATTTTGGTTTTTTCATTTAAGAATAAAATAATTAACATTAAATGTCAAGAATGGGTTATTACATAGCAAAGGAAATAGTGTTTTGTATAAAAAACAGGCTCTGGGAAATAATTAAGTACATAGATTTAAACTGCAAAAAGACATGGAAAAGGCAAAAATTGTGTGAAATGAATGGCTAGCAATCCCAGAAGTCTTTGCACCAATCTTTGAGGCCTGTGGAGAGTTGGAGTTTGAGAGAAAGCTTTGGAGGGAGTGACTGTAGTGGAGTTTGGAGGATTTTGTGGAGTTTGGTACTGCAGGAGACCAGTCTGCCCCCCTTGTCATTTTTTCAACATCGCCCTCTAGTGATGAGGAAAATCGAGAGCCCCCATTGCCACCATTCATGCCAGTCTGATAAGTGCTGCTGGCTTTTTAAAGGGGTTTTCAAGAATTTTCAGAGGTTTAGAGGGTGTTTACAGGCATTTTAGATGGTGTCCCCCACTATATGTGATTTCATGTATATGTGCAGTACCTGGGAATGTAAACCCTGTGTAAGTGAGGAGACGCCTGTAACCTTTGGTTGGGTATTTTACAGTCTTGTGGGTAGCCTGACCTGGAGCAGAACAAATTTGACAAACAGATGGAAGTAAAGAACCAGCTGTTTAAATATGCTATTATTGTATCTTTTAAGGAACATTAGCAACATCACTGTTGTGGTACTCATTTATTCTTGTCATCTGCTACTTTCAGTTTAGGCTACAAGCTATAGAAGTGCAAGTTTTTATTCTCTTTTCACAGAAAATTATTTACAGGGTGGAGAGGGAGTAGTAAACACTCAAACTTGCAACAGTATCTCCTGGATTCCTAAATTTTAAAAAATTATTATTTATTCATTCCCCTGCGTATATCATTTTCAATGGAACAATCCATCTTTTCAGAAGCAGATTGCAGCACAAGGCGCCTTCTCTTTAAAAGCACAAGGAAAGTTCAGCCAAACTGAACAATCTGATTGGCGGTGGGTCCCTAAGTGCATGATATCCCTTCAGTAGAAATTTTATTGACGTTTTTAAGCACCACTTTAGTCAGAGAGGATGAGCTCCCATATTTTATCATTTTTACTTGACTGCCTAGCCCACTTGGGAGCGTGGCACCTTTCAGATTCCATCATTGCACACTTCCCCAGAAGTCCACAACACTGTCTTGGCTACATTTCACTTGGCATAAGAGCAGGTGATAGCACAGCCACCCCTAAATGCAATCTGAGGGTTGTCTGAACATTGCAATCTAAAAGAAGAAATCTGGATGGAAGTTACGTATATGTAGCAGCCCATTGGACAGAATCGCTTTGCTGCACTTCTTCAAGAGTGTTTGTGTTGTTGTGGATAGAGTGCTCTGGTCAGACTGCAACATTCAGTTTCAAATCCTCAGTCATGAAACTCGCTGGGTGACCTTGGGCCTGTCACTTATCTCGAGGTTTAATCTGCCAAACAGGGTCGTTGGAATAATAAAATGTGGGAATGAATGCCAATGTGGGGAATCAAGCTCCTCGGAGGAATGGCAGGATATAAATAAATGCTCAAGTTGAAAGTGGCTTCAAATCTGAAAGAAAAGGGAATGTATATTTTGTAGAGAAGTCTCAAATGGATCACGAGCCAAGACCAGCTTTAGTGTGAAAGAGAGAAAACATTGCCATTGCTGGTTCTGCACCAGGGTTTGCTTTAGTTATATAACATCTGCATTTGACTGGAAAAGCAATTAAAATTCATTTGCTTTTATAAAATTGCTCTTTGCCAACGTTTTGAGCCAGCAGCCTTGCTGAACATTTTAAGCTGAGCAACCTGGACATTTTCTACTTCTCTCTCATTTTATAATTCTACTCCTAAACCTTGTCTTGCTGCTGGAGGGTAGCAATGGGCAGGTGGGGAATTCATGGGATAGCCGTGTGACTGCTTAGACAAGGATTTAATCTCTCATGTTGGTTATTGCAGTGCACCTTCAAAAACACTTGGGAAGTTTGGGGGAGTATGATATGCTGCAGTTCATCTTTGACAGGTTACTCATTACAGGTCTTGGTAAAATTGCTTCTAGCTTTGCTGGCTTCCTGTTAGCTTCTGGGCCCAGTTAGCAGCATGAGTGGTGAACTTTAAACCAGGGTACAGGCTAGGTCAGCTACCCTCAGCATTTTGAAACTGAACATTTTGGATGGGTGTTGTAGTCCATCCGAAATTTTTGGAGGAGGAGGTTGGGAAAAACTTTGTCTTAGGGCCTGTATATCCTACTGATGAAGTCCATCCTGTGGAATGCTCTGCCAGCAGTTGGCTCCTTTTGCTGCCGTTTTTCTGGCAGTTTTTAATACATTGCTTCTCTCTCTCTCTCTCTCTCTCTCTCTCTCTCTCTCTCTCTCTCTCTCTCTGGCTTTTCACAATATAGTGAGTAATGAAAGAGTTGGTTTCTGCTGTTTCTTCCTACAGTTATGTTCTAAGTGTAGCTGCACTGTGGGGATGTGCCTGTTGTCCTAGTATTGTGCCTTTGTTAGTGGTAGTACTGCAGGTTTTATAATGATTGTGCATTGCTTTACTTGTCACTTTTGTGGTAGAGAATCAATCTATAAATTGAGAAATGTTGCCCCAAAGATGTAATGATTCCAGGGTGCGTTTTTGCTTTTGCTTGTATGTCTGCGTATGTTATGGCTGTTGTTTATTTGAGTCATCTCAATCTGTTTGCTTTGTAGGCACTTTTCTGTGGTCTGTTTGCTCTGTTCCTGGCACATTGGCCTCTGGCTTGTGCAGCAGGTACATCTGTGGAGGGCTGCTGAATGGGAATATAGCTCTGGCTTCAAGCAGAGGATTGTATTGTTGGACGAGATGACTAGAAGATGCTCTGACATTGACTCTGAAGGGGCTGACCAGGCAGGAATTTGGCTGAGAAACAGGCACACCATCCATGTCTGTGTGAGGGATGTGTGTGTGTGTGTGTTTGTGCACGTGTGTGCATGTCAGAGAGAGAAGAGGGGGATGGATTGATGAAGAGAAGGGAAGGAGAGAGAAAGAGAGAGAGAAGGGGGAGTGGGAATGGCCATGCCCACTTTTTGGCCTTGGCTCTGACCACCAGTGGTATGCAGTCCCCAACCAATATGGCCCCCAGCCCTGAAGTTTGCCTAGCTCTGATTTAATGCATTCCAACTATGATTGTAGACATGGATTGTTTCAGCTAAGCAAACCTTCATTGACTTAAATGAATTATTCCATATGGTAAACTTGGCCTGTGAGCCACATTACGAAGTTTAGCACGACTTACCTCTCTTCTGGTGCACCAGCATCCTGCCTTGCCAGTTTTCCCTACCAGTTGCTGTTAGCGTCATTCATTTCTGGCTGCAAATTCTTTCCTGGATTATAGAACTGCTGCTGCTCAAAAGGCTAATCTGTATACCCTGGGCAGCTACTGGAAATAATAACTGGAAAAAATTCTTTGCTCTGTTGTAGAACTAGGGTTTCCTGTAGGTCTTATCACATTCCTAGGATTTCCCACAAAGTATAGGAGCAGAATAGTGTAAGATATGACCCATTCTATCTTGGCTATCTGTGTGCTTCATTTGCAGCAGCTGTGATATAATGCAGTCACGCAAATGCTTGGACTGACCTAAGCTGGGCAGGACAACAGCCCAGAGGCCATACTGTAGGGAACATTCTTTCTCTGCCCCTGGAGATGGGCTGCATTTGGCCTTTCAGTCTCCTCATTTTGCAGTTCCAGAAACACTTTAGCTGAGAGAAATGGGGGTAGGAGAGAGAAGGTGGGGAGAAAACTCTGGTAATTTTCCTGATAATCAGGAAGGCAAACCACTGTGACTCTGGAATGGCTATGTTGACTGACCTTGCCGCTAGCATTGTTATACTTTGTAAAATACAAATTCATGTTCTAAATTAAATACATGACAATTCAGATTAGAATGATACTGTAGGTTGGTGGTTTAGAGTTATTTCATCTGACATGCAACCGGCACAATTTCCACACACACCCCAAATATTTTTATTCAACTTTTAACATGAAAAGACATTCAATTAACATTTGCAGTGGGATTGTCATTTTACACAGGATCAGCTACATGAAGGATTAGACCTCCCCAGAAAGTTGTATGGGCTGTTGGGAGTAGGCATAAATCCCACTGTTTGTTGATAAAGTCAATGAATGAGTGTCATATAGCATAGAGCAGGGTTGTCAAACTCAAATTCATCGGGGGCCGCATCAGCAGTTTGGTCACCCTCAAAGGGCCAGTTGTATCTGTAGGACTTACAGTACAGAAGAGAAGGGTTCAGGCAGCCGTTGGATCTGTCACATCACAGGATGGCATGCACTCAATATAAAAACAAGTGGAGGTTTCCTGAATGCATGTAAAGTGGAGGTTTCCTGTGTAGAACGGCCGGCGCTGCTAGAGGGCAGACATTCTCTGGCTTGTAGGTGGCTTTCTTGTGTAAAAAAAAAAAAAAGCGAGAATAAAAGGTGAAGGCTGGCAGCCGGCGGTGGCTACACGGGCCACATGATGAGGTCTGGCGGGCCGGATTCGGCCCTCGGGCCTTGTGTTTGACACCCGTGGCATAGAGTCTTTTTTGTGGTTCCCCCTGCAAGCTGGGCATGGCAAGTTAGTTTTTTTGACAGGGCTACCTGCCAGACTCTATCTAGCCACTTGCAGGGAAGAAACTAGGCTTTATTTCACCCAGGTCAAAGACTCACTTTGGTACCCCCCCATGCGCATTTGTGTACACACACAGAGAGAGAGAGACAGACACAGAGAGAGAGAGAGAGAGAGAGAGAGAGAGAGAGAGAGGGAGGGAGGGAGGGGCAGGGAGCCTCAATGGCACCCCTCTGGAGGCTTCACCTAGGGCAAAAAAACATAGCTATCCCCATAGCTATGGCTCTGCCATTTGTCATGTGAAAAGCATGCAACTAGTATAAATATGCATGGGGACGCTCAATCCTATGCTTGTTTCTTGGTAGTAAGTCCCATGTGGGAGGAAGTTCCAGTCATAAGGAGCAGCAAGGGAAAATGTTACTTCAGGTAGCAAGGATACCTTTGAATGGCTGAGGATGGTAGAGCTAGACAAAATGATCTCTTGCAAAATATGTGCAGAGAAAAGAGCTGAATAATTTTGAGAGGCAAAGGGAAGGGAAGTATCAAATAGAACACCAAGGCTTTGTGCCTGGTCAACTGGGTGACGCTGGTAACGGACAAAGAGATGGTGGCTTGGGAGGAAAGATGAGAAGTTTGTTTTTGATCACCCTGAGCTTGAGACTATGTTGCAGCATCTCAGCAGAAATATCAGAAATGTAGTTGAAAATGCACATGAAGTATTCTCTAACGGGGAACGTTTAGCCTTCCAGATGTTGTTGGATTACTTGCATCATGCCTGACCATTTACCATGGTCATTATCCATCAACATCCGAAGGACCACAGGCTTCCCATCTCTGCCCCTATTGTTATCAAGTTGCTGGATTCTGTTGGGTTCCAGTTTTCTTGCCTTCTGAAATGTGAGGTACCTTGTGACACCTCCATTTGAGCTCTGATATGATGAAGCAGCAAAGTGGGGGAGACTGATGCTGCCGCAGTGGGCTCTGAATGAGATACTCTGGTGCTAAGCAGTACGCTCAAGCTTTAATAACAAAACATCTTGGCTGCTCCTTGTCCTTCTTGCCTTCATACCCTAATGGCAGAGACCCCAAAATGGCATTCAGCAAGTTAACGCTATCCCCTTGCTTTCAGCAAGAACACTTCACAATGGAGCCCCCTTACAATGGAGGGAGCCGAAGGTCATGACAAGGGTTAGAAGGCGCCCACCGGGGGCTATGACTTGCTGTCAAACATAAAGCAAAGTCCTTTGTACACCCCACCGCCACCTCTGGGTTTGAGCCCTTTCATTCTGCTTTGGTTTTGCGGGTGGATATGGCTGTTTTTCCACAATAGGGCATCTTGATAGAAGCTAGAAGGGAAGGAAGCAGGTGTGGGTACCCTTGACAACTGCATTCCATTCTCCTCTGAAACACTTCCATATAGTAGAAATTCTTCATTGTCATTTAAAATAGACGTGCATTTTTAATATGCCACTTTCCCACAATTCTTTTACAATACTATTCTAATTCCCAATAATTGTATCATCGTTTAGGGGTGGGGGTGAGAGAGGGGTTGATGCATGATTTAAAAATAAAATGTTTGTTCTGAAGGGAGGTCCCATATGTAAATTTACTCCCCAACCCAACCCAAATAAACAGTAGGTGGGAATCAAAGATGGTACAGTGATTTCACTTCAAGATTGGCTTTATGAAGTCACATAGGCAGTTTGCACTTCTAGCTGTGGGGTAAACCAGGAAACATGAATGAAATTTTGTGTAGTGAAAATCTATTGAGCAGAGTCTGCCATCAGTTACTTGTGCAAGTCCCTTCTCTTAAACTGGTAGTATTACTCTGGATTTGCTACTCTTGGAAGTGCAGTGCAATATGGATGTGCTCCAGCTCTTCTCTGGAGCTTGCATCTCAGTACAGAAAGGAAGTGGATCATCCATTCTCTCACACCACACTTCCAAGTGCCTGGATTGCCTCTGAAGCTCAACATAGTTGTTTTATGCCTTTTGTTCTGTGATGGAATGCAAGTTAACATACATGGATTCACAAGGATCAGAACTGCTTTGCTTAATCAAGGTTATTGTACCATGTGCCTCCAGACTGTTTTCTGGAACACATAAGCGGTAAGACACTGCCCCTCCCCTGCTAGTGAAGGGTCAGGAAGCTGGCAATCACAAATTTTAGCAGGCTATCTAGACCAGACAAAATGTGCAAATTCCTGATGGCCAGGGCTGAAGTAATCCCAAGTGTAACCCACCTTCCTTTTTTGTTTTCTTAAAACCAGTTTCAGTGTGATGGTATCAGTTTCCTTTCTGGAGCCCTAGCAGTATGTTCTCTGCTTCTAGAATAAGAATTTTAAAGAAGTACTGCTGTCACTCAAGAAACAGAAACTTCTACGATCCCCGTGGCATCTAGTTCAACTCATTGTCCCACTCCTGACAACATACTATTTTCTGTCTATCCTTGGACAAGTATTTTGCTGCTTCTTTTCATATGCTAAAGTCTTGCACAGTTGGACTTGCATTGGATTGAAAGATGGGAGGTGTATTCCAGCCCTTGGAAGGGTGAGCTGAATACTTGGACAATTGTTGTTTTGAGGTAATTTGGGGAGCCCAGGGAGCAGATGATTGTGTGCTCCCCTCTCTGCTCCCCGCCATCTTGCAAGGTTTCTAAAAGAGTCAACTCACCTTTAACTTGTTTCTTATTCCTGTTTGTCTTCCCCATCATCTGCAAATGACAGGCAAGGCAGAAAATCTGCCCTGTGTTCAGACAGTAGGAAAAATCTCATCAAGTTGGTTTCCTATTCCTGTTTTTAACTGGGCGGATCTGAAATCAGTAGGGTTGTATTCCTTAAAGGGAGCTGTAATCAGGAACTCTTAAATTTGCCAGCACACAGCAGTTCACAAATACACCCTCATGAACTATCATTTGGCAACCCGTGAACAAGAAGAAAACTCTTTCTGCTTCATTATAATACTGTGGTGGCTATGAGTATATTCTCTTGGGCTGTAAGGCTGCGGGGACAAGGAGGGGCCACAGACAGATTTATTAATGGTGCCTCGGCTCCCACAGAAGCCTGCCCAAGTCTTGATTTCCGTCCTGGCAGCCCCAAGTGAGAGGCTTTAATCTAATTTCATGCCTTATTTGCGCCAATTTGTTTTTCAATCAATCTTGCTCAGCAAGAAGAAAGGATATTGCTAGGGGCTTATTTGTTCGGTCTTGTTCCAAGGGTGAGGTTAATAGCAGTTATGCTTTGCTGGGATTGCTGCAGGGTTCATGGAGCTTTACTTGTTCACTTCAGCTCCCTGTTTGCATCTGGCACATCCTCTTCTGCCCCAACTTTACATACCAACCACGCTTTACATACCAAGGGCACTTGAACCAGTTTGAGCAGCAGAACTCTGCAACTTGACTTCAGTAGGACTTCTGTTCTTAAAATACATTATATGTCTCTGCAATTGTTGTTGTTAAATTTATTGCAGGCCCTTCACCAGCAGATCCCAAGGCAGGTTACAAATAATTTAAAATTCAGAATTAGGAAGTTACAGTTACTAATAAGAAGCACTACAATGCTGCTCAAACACTATGAACAGACCAAGAGCCATACCAGGCGTGCTGTAGAAGTGGCAAGATAGAGGAAGCCAAACTTCCCCTTTCCATTCTCCTAGATCTCATCCAAAGGGGTGTGGTGCATATTCACCCCCATGGGTCAGCTGGGTGTTCTTCCACTGCAGGAACAAACACAGTGGGGAAAATATCTATGAAGGGCAGGGCCAATCTACCCTGCTTTGTGTGACACATGGAAGCATGGGGAGAGGAAGTGTGCTTCTTTAGAATATCCAGTGTGGCTCCGAGGGAGCTGGTATCAGTGAATTAGCATTGGTCAGGACAAAAGCTGTAACTCTGCTCTAGTGAATCTGTAGAATTATCTAGCTAACCTCCTCGGAATCACCTTGAGCATATGAACTGCACCTGCAACAGAATGTAATTTTGCATATACAACCTAGGACTAGCAAAATAGTGTCACCACGCAATCACTTTGGGATTCAGGGAGGACCACTGTCAGGTTTTAAACCCTGATTGTGAGAGCTAGTGCTTTCACATAACAGTTGGCTCTGGTTACTTGTATAGCTTGTTATAAATGACATGTCTGCACAAATGCTGCCCAGTTGCAAGACAGAGGCAGCCTTGCACACTTTAAAAGGTGATAATGGGGGAGCAGCTGGTACGGGCCTTAGCTAGTGCCAAACTGTGGAGGAAATCCATTTGGTTTAGCCATTGTCTCTATTGCTACAAGCAAGCAAGTAAAAACCAGATGGCTATTGAACTATGTTCTTGTTTCTTACTTCCATTCTACAGCTGCTAGAAGGTTTAAGGAAGTCTGGACATGTTTAGCCAGGCCAAAAGTAAACAGATATTTGTTTGTTGCTGTTATTTATGTATTAAGCAGTTGAAAATACGGATAAGCCCTGTACAAAGAGTAGAATGGACAAATCTCTGCAATAATGGCATTCATTCTAACATGGGCATGCCTGATATAAATGCTATAGAAAAGGAAGAGTAATGTTTGACATGTCAAGAGTGATGCTATTCTTGAAAATAAAAAATAAAAAGATACATTAAATGGTTCCAGAATAGCTTTTTAAAAATTGAATAACAGAAACAGACAATACACCAAAACACACACAAAAAAACATTAACAACAAAATAATTTATACAAGTCCCTTTTGATAGTAAAAAAAAAAAATCAGAAGTGGATGAAATGGATTCATCTATGAAATTATAAATGGGATATAAAAACACAATGAAGGAAATAGAAAAAAAGAAAAAGGTCTTGCCTGTTCACCAACTCCACCAAATAAAATAAATTTTGATGCGATTTGCTACCCATGTGATTGTGATGTCATATATTTAATAAATAACCCTCTAAATAGAGGAGACATTTGACCCCATAAATATTACACCAGACTCAAAATCTTTATGTAGTTGGTTTATTGTCTTTCCTCCACCACTGACAAGACTTTTGCTTTTTTAAAATTTAAAGAGAGGTATAATAAAATAATATCAGAGTCAAAGGAACAAATAAAACTGAGTTTAGTGTTCTGTCTGATAGATCCACCCAGGCTTTGTGCTGAATTATGGTACCAAGGCAGAACCACTGCATGCCATTTTCTGCAATGGGAACAGCATCTCCAGCCCCCAGCCCCTCAGTGACCCGTCACCTTAAGGTTGCAAAGATAAAGGCAGGCTCAATCAATGAAAGGCTTGAAGCAGCAAAACATTTGGAGGAAATTGTAGCTACTTGGCAGAGAAAGCAGACACTGGCTCTGCAAAAGCATTTTTACTGTCACCCATGGAACCATTTGCTGCTCTGAAGTTGATCTTGAAGATATTAAAACCAATAAACTCACTCCAAGGACAGATTGAGCCTGAACATAAAATCATAGAATTGTAGGATGGGATGGGACCTGCGTATCACTGAGTTCTTGTAGCAAGAGTAAGGAACCATCACTAACTGATTGGCCTACTTTATCTGAATTGTATTTTAACATGGGAGATGGAAATGGTGCCAGATATTCTGTTAGTAAAAGAACAAGGTTACCAAAAGCAATACCCCAGGTAACCTACCTGTGAGGTGTTTCCTGCTTTAACTTTTGACTTCTCATTGCACCCTTTCTCTCCAGCACTGGCTGCATGATTATGGAGGGCCATGTGGCTCATATTTGTGTTTTGGAGAAACGTCTGAAAATGTTCAGATGGTTTATCTGGAAATGGCTATTCTCCATACTGGAATTTGTTTTGGGATTTAGTGGAAACCTAAAGTCAACCCTCGTGTGTCATTCCTTTTTAACACTTCAATGTGATCAGCTATGGAGAATGGGTAATTTTACTAGTTCTTTTCCTGCTCCTCAGAGCAGAATTTTATTACAGTTCTGGCCCATTGTTCAATGACACCATTTCTCCTTCTCTTTCTCTTACATTCTATACCTCATGCTGAAATTGTGGCCTGCGGCAGGATTTGGGGTCAAGCAGCTTCTTATAAAGGGGTTTGGAGACCTGGCTTTGCAGCTGGAACTCAAAGCAGCTGGAGCATGCAGTTCCACAGAGACTGGATTAACTTGTAATTACGCTATCTGTTGACTCGTTGGCCCATATTTTTGCTATGTGTTGTACTGTATAGAGCTTAGTAGCTACCCAAGCAAATGCATTGATCCCTCTTTAATGAAGTGTGCTCATGGTACCCACTGGTAGTTTTCTTGTCATCTTTAGTTGTTCGATCTTCTCAGGAGACAGGTGCTGCCTGCTCCTACACACTGGGTGTGACGTAGTAGCACAAGAGAACAAGGAATTTTGCAGGCATGGAAAATGTTGAAGCAATATTCTTATTTAGGGTGTTTGATTCATCCAGCTGTAGAAACAGAGCCAACTCCTCCAAAAGATCAGCTCTGAAATCTGCTTCACAGGTAACTTTCATGTGACTTGGAGATTATCTGTAGTGTTTTGTCTCACCTAAGCATGTTATCCTGCTTAAAACTGTATGACAAATTTTATGTTGGAGCTCATAATGGGAAAGCCATAATAGCTGCCACACGACCCGGAGACATCATGCCGCTGTGTTCTCCCCATCCCAGTTTGTCTCTCTGTGAGATACGTTCTGTTCCTGAATCAGACACAAGTGCAACAGTGCTGAAATCAAGATGATGATATTGATGATGACCATTCTGAGTGGGAAACTGGTGAGCAGCCCTGAGAATGAACCCCAAGAAATGTGCATACATAGGGAAATAAAACATGAAGCAGAAGAAGGAATAAAAAAGATGTGCTGTGAACAATATGAACCAATCTCCCACAAAATACAACCAGAATATCATGTACTGCAAACATGTCCACTTTGTCTCTCAAGCATCTGGCATTCCATCTGGGATGATGCATCCCAGCTGACACAAGAAGTGCACTTTGTCATAGGCTCCAAATAGCTCTAGCACCGTTGCTCAAGAAGTGTTTAGTGCTGTGCGGTTTTAGTGCCAGGCATTCTGATTATCCTATGATCTCCATCTCCACGCGAACACCATCCTGTGAGCACAGACAGCAGCATGCTGGGAATTCCTTGTTCAAGGATTAGTAGATCATAGAAGGATCAGGGCAGGGAGGTTTTTCAGGCAAGGCTGTGTGTCAGTTGCTGCCCAGCACATGGAAACCCCAACGATGGGTTTTTAATGCTGTCCACACTGTGCAAATACAAGCACTAAAAAAGGTGAGTGCACTGATTTGTGAAGGAATCGTTCGGAAAATAACTAAGCTAACAGATAGGAAAGGGGGGGGGGGGAAATGCCATGTTCTGAAGCTGCAAATGAGACAAAACAGCCGCCACACCTTTTTATCCTGCTTTAAGGATTTTAAAATTATATATATATTAAACGTACCATTTCCCAAATCTGTTTTGTTTTGACTGGGCATGAGATTGCTGGGTTTGAGGTTGCAGCTTGCCAAGGTTGTTTGTTTGTTTGTTTAAATAAGACTAACATTTTCTCCAATCTTGGGAGGTTTATGTGTGTTGTGTTCCCCTGTGGTACCCCAGCTCCTGGAGAGCCTTGCTTTCCTTACAAACTGCACAAGTGGACTTCCACTTGCTGAGCCCTGGTACTTTGGCCTTGGTCAGGGCAGTAGACACACTCCACAAAGCTTCTCTCACATCCCCCAACCCCCAGAAGAGTGCTTGGTCCAAACAGAGAGAGAATCAAGATGCAGGAGAGTGAATATGCTGTACATGCCTTGTGTTACAGTGAAGGAAATGGGGGGTAGAAGCATCATCTACTACAGCACATCTGTGGTCCTGTTTTGGTTCTGTGCATAAATGCTGAGCTGTGCTCAGAGTCAGAAGTTGAAAGTGCAACAAGTGAATAATTCACTTTTCAATTTTCCTGTGATTATTTATACATTTTTGGCTGATATTAACTGCTGTTGCAGACAGTTTCGTGGACATACATTGCCATAAAGGTTAGCAACACTGTCCTTAATAGATAACCTAAATGCACTCTGTTGTTGCTAGATAGTTTCTGTGTCAATTGTGAAGGGGCTACGTGTAGTTTGAGGCAAGATGAGGAAAGCAGGAATACTAGTGAAAAGTATTTGGAGTTGTACTCTTCCACCCTTCTCAAGGGTTACATCGAGATGGCAAGTGAAATTGCCATCAGTGAAATCTTAAACAAGTCTTCAAGAGATGCCTGAAAGTCAAAAGCAAGGGTGTATCCTGAATCTCTGTTGGAAGAGTATTGCTCAGCTTGAGACCAGTGATGCTAAACAGTTAGAAGCAATAACGCCAGAAGTTCCATGCAGAAGTAAGGTTCCGTTGGGGTATTGCCAGTGTACACTTCATTTTCTCAAGCAGCAGTCCAAGGCCTAAAGCCTGGGAGATCACTCACTACCTCAGGATTGTATGCAACACTCTGAGCCTTGCCTTGGTTCCTAGGGGATCAGCCAGAAATATTAGTGATTTATCAACTCAATTGAGACAATGTGCTTTTATTGTCACAACAAAGGAAATGGCATGCAGAGGGAAAAACACAGAAAAAATAAGAAACAAATTTTCCTTCAGAAAGTGCATATTCTTGGGTATTGGGGAAAGGTAGAAGTAAACGAAAAGGAAACATGAATTTGAACCACAATTCCATTTAGAACTTAAACGAAAGCTTGACTTATTAGTCAATTATACATAGTGATATATTATACAAGTACCTTGTTTCAACCCCAAACTGACCCAAAATTGCTTTTATCATCTCTTGGTTGAAAATGTCTGTCTTACTTTTCTTTGTTGCTGCTTGCAAGCATGCTCTCAGCTTCTGTTGATGGATCAGTAATTGGAAGCAGTCAGAACAGTGTTCAACACAGTGGAGGGGGTTCTAGCCAACCTGGTAACACACATTCAAGCTTTTGCTCATTGACTTGGGATAGAGAATTCAACTTTTCCTCCAGGACTTGGAAAATGACTATAATAATGCAGCTCTACTCTTACAGAAGACAATGGCAAGACCCCCATTTAATGTAACTGAATGTAACTAGCCTTTGCTAGTGGTTAACTGAGGTTAGGTGAGATGAGTCTTTTTAAAGAATATATTGTCAGTAGATCCACAGAACTATTCCATAGTAAATAGTTCAAGGACAAATATATTAGTGTGAGATGGGCCCAGAACAATTCACTGTATTGTCAAAGATGGACCAGGAACAACAAGGAGCGTTAGTCAGGCTGAAAGAAGCACCCAACCCTTCATGATGTTTGCTTTATAGCAATGGACAGATTGCTTTAACTGTTCGTATGGGGCTGCCTTCCTTCTCCATTTCTGGTCCTTCTAATCCTGATGTGGCCAATGTCTTTCCACAAGGGAAAGATACACTCTTATCTTAGGCAATAATTAGACCTGTTGAACTGTATTTGTACTGAACTATATTTTAATCAGTAGGCAAAGCTCTGCATTAGGCAGTGGTGGAAAAGAAGGGCAGAGGGAGGTTGTAGGTGTGAATGTGGTGGGGCTGGACTTTTCCCTTCCTCCATTGCTCATGAGTATAAATATGAAAATTTCTAAGTATTTTTTATTACCTTTATCTGTACATCCTGTTTGCAACACAATCAGGTAGGTAATTATACTATATGGATTTATAACCTTAAAGGATGCTGTTCTGGCTAGGAAGGAGGGATATCAGTAAATAATATGGCTGTGGTTGCTCATTTCCATTGTATAGTCCCCTATATGGTCATAGGGCCTCTCGTTCTTGAGCATACTGCTTGCAGACAAGCAAGAGGTGAATATGATCAGCCATAGGTAGGAGACCTATGTTAGCTGATTTGAGCATTCTAAAGAAAGAGCAGGACATGAACACATAATGAACCATAATATTTATCAATCACTGCAGAAAAGCAAGTTGCCCATCATCATATGTTTTCCTAACAGCAAAGTATAATTCCTGACCCATCTGTGCATAAATTGGATAAGCAGGAACACTGCTGTAGAAACACTACACTCTGGCATACCTGGGAAACATAGTGCAGGTTGAGCTATGTGCAGCCCAGCCTTGCCAGAGACTGGAGAGAGAGAGAAATGCCACAGCAAATAACAGTTTTTCATGCTCAGGGTCAAGCTGCACTCCCAGTGCTCAAAAGTGGCATGAAAATAGTTCTAGCACAGCCAAAGCAGAATGGAGGCAGTGCAAAAACTCAGCACAGCATTACATTAGTGGCACTGGAACACAGGATGATGTTCAGGAGGAGTAAATCCATCGTATCACAGCAGTAAGGCCCATAGAAATGAAGCAGTCCCACTGGGGCATTTTATTTGCACACTCCAGTAGAGTGGACGCCAAAGGCTTTGCTAATGCTTCATAGGCTGCTAATTTCCTCCCTGACCCCTTTTGTTGAGGAGTGACCCCAGCCAGAATCCCTTTGCAATGAATGCCAAAGCCTGACACAGGTCTGGGTTAGGGGGTGACAAAGAGGCCTCTGTGGGCTTTAATCAGACTCCAGTTTGCAGTTTAAGAACTGGGGGGGGGGGCTGTGGCTCTCTAAAGATCTGGGTGGCACAATAAGCGAGGCCCTGGGGTCTCCCATGGAGGCAACCAAGTTGCGGCAGCCTGCAGAGGACAGCTTAAAGAATTTGTCAGGCGGGGATAGGAGGGGAGGGAAAGGGAGAGGAGGATAGCTTCTTTTGTGAGTTACTTTCTTTAGAAAGGAAGGTTTTCAATGAATGCCCCCATTAGATGACCCAATCAGGTCCTGGCAGATGGATATCACAGGCATGCTGCTTATTCATAGCAGGCTACAGCTTTCACTGTTCGCTTCTCCCCTCGCATACACACTCCCTTCTTTTCCCAAGTCTTTCATTCATTTTAAGACTAATTTGTTTTGTTAATGTTTTCTTCTGTCTCTTCCTCCTCGGCTCCCCTGAAGACTGTGATTCATACTGCAAGGCATCCAAAGGGAAACTGAAGATCAACATGAAGAAATATTGCAAGAAGGACTATGGTGAGCTACCGTCCCTCCTCCCCGAGGGCACCCTAGAGTTAGTGTGCGTCTGCCTCTGTTTATGTCAGAAATTTCAATTTAAGTTCAATTTATTTTCTGAAATGCCATTGGATTCCTCTCTAGAATTGATGGGCCTGGGCCTGCATTTGTGGTAAGCAGGATTTGGGACACTTTGTTTCTGGAGTCCTGGGAAGCCCCTGCCAAAGGGTGCAGCAGAGGGGCATAAATACTGGGAAGGTGTGGGAGTGGTGTGGCAGGTAGAGAGTTTGGTTTTGCTCAGAGAGCGTCAAATGACCACTCAGTCTTGTCACTCACTGGCTTTCTAACTACATGATGGTAAATGCCTCACTGGCAATTTGGTTGGTGTTTTTTATCTAATATTTTGTGTATGTGTGGGAAGGAAGAGAGACCTTCATGCTGTAGGCCAAATTAGGCCCATCAGTCCAGCCAAACATGGCTGCTTTGGCTGGCCGCACCCACCTGTCACTCACATGATAGCAGATGACATCAGGTGCAGGACTAGTAAAGCCATGACTGCCAAGGAACAATTGGGAGTGCACAAGTGTTTGGCAGCAGGGACTGTCTGAATCAGCATGGAATGCGAACTCCTTTGTGGTCAGTTCCACTTAGGAACTTCAATCCAGAGTGAAGCAGGCCCCAGCAGAAAGCAGCAGCTCTTGTATTTTTGGCAGTGTATTCTGTTCAAAGCAAAAAGCAAAAGTGCGAGAGCAGCAGGAAAAGTGGGGAAAGGAAGAGAAGCTTCCTTGTTTGCCAATTTGAAAAAGCTGCTTGATGGTTTATTACTATTACTATTACTATTATTATTATGCATTCCTTTCTGATGTGATTTGTCAATGGGTTTCCAGCGAAAGTCAGCAATCACGTAATATGCCATCAATTATCCTTTGCTTCATCTGAGGACACAGAGATAATCACAGATGAGAAACCTTACTAGTTTGCATTTGAGCATTCATGTTAAAATATGTACAACTGTGCATAAAACCATAGAACTGGAACTAAAAAGACATCAATGGGAACTAATAGGCTATTCTGTACCTGAGGTATGTCCAACTTATTCGTCAGAGTATGGTGTGTTTAACTTTGCTTACTGTTTAAGAACACTGTAGAAGTGATCAGGAGGTGTTTGACAGTGTTAAGAGTTTGTGGGTGCTAGACACCCTAAATTCCTGGATTTAAGAATCCTGGAAATTGTATTTACCCCTCAAAGAACTGTAGTTCCTAACACCCTTAAAAAACTACCGTTCCTAGGATTCTTTTTGGAGGGGAAGGGTGTGTGTGCTTTGAATGAATGGTGCATATGCAGCCTAGGTTAGAATTCTATACAACATTCTTTGACACCAGTTCCCGCCCTTGAAAAAAATAGGCAGTGGTTAACCTCTGAGTATTTATCCAGATTATTACTGACTGCACCTTCTTTGCTTAAATAGTGGTACAAAAATCTATACAACTTGAGTCTAACTATTATTGGGCATATCTGAGAAGGCTGAAGTTCAAAATAATTATCATTAACACTATTTATGCATCTGCAGATGCTTGGGGGCAGAATCACTTGGGGGCATTTCTTTCTCCCCAGATTGGGAATGTCCTGCTCAGACTTATGCATATCACCCTTGTTTCTTCTAGCTCCCTTACTATTGGTTTTACTGGTAACAAAATCAATCCCTTTCTCAGCCTAATCTCATTCTCAGGCCAATCGTGGCCATGGTCTGTTTATATTCTAGCAGAACTTGAAAATGTAGCCTTTAAACTGCCTATTGGTCATGTATGCACATGATGAACTATGCTGATTGCTGGAGGTCTCTGGAAAAGATTCCTCTGCCTCCCCCCTCCCCCCAGTTTCCTCACTGAATCAGAATTTCCAGCAGGAGCACATTCTGCTCATTTGAAACTTAAGGCACACTTTGGATGTGATTGCAAATGCTGAACTAAATTCAAGGTAGCATGCCTTTGCAACTTCTTCTTGCCACAAGGGAATTTCTGGCAGTAACTCAGTTTGTTCTGTTCAGGGGACGTGTTGGGATTTTGCTTTGTATCTAGGCAGCTTATTGCAAATTCATGGGAGCAAGATTGCACCAAATAACAGGCAAGTAACAAAACGGCCCTTTCCTTGTACACAAAATCTCCTCCCACTTCACCAGGCCATGGCCACCTGCCCACTCCAGCAAAACAAAATTCCAACTTGCATTTGCAGAGATAAACCCTGAATAATTTATCACATCCTTTTCCCATGGAAGGACAGTGCGCAGACTGTGCATGTATGTGACATTTAGTGAAAAAGTACTGTTGTTAGTTTCTTTGCCAGTCCCCCATTGAGAGGGTCAAATGCAAAAGCTTGTTGTTTCAACTTGCTTTTTACAAAAAGGCAAATGTGTTCTGAAGCCTAAATGAGAAAGCCCCTCCTCCCTTTCTTCCACAATAAATATTCATAACCAGGGCTACAAAGAAGAGTCACATGGCTATGAGCAAACATGAGTTGGGAGGCTATATCTAGCACAGCACAGCACACATCTCAATGCCAGCTCTAGTCTTTTCTCTTTTTTTTGGAGCAGGGGGGGAGAGGAGATGCCTTCAGTAGGCCTACTCCCTGAGAGATCCCACATCACCCTTCCTTCCATCTCCACTGCTCATTCACATACTCTCCCCCTCTCTGGACCCAACCTACAAAACCACCCAGAAGGAAAGCACAAGGCTGGATATTCCTACATCTCCTCCCCTTGTTACTGCTTGCATACTCGGAGAGGGCAGGTGAAGGGGCAGTGACAGCACTGAGCAGCAGCAGCAGCAGCATGATCAAGAACCCTGGGAACTGCAGTGTCCCTGAAGGTGCCCAAATACTCCCATCTCTGATGCCAGTCCTGCCTCCCCTCAGTACTCAGTTCTGATCTAGCTTAGAGCCATCTTGTACTTCTGTACTTTCCACCTTCTCTGTCCTCTCTTGCACTGAGGTGTGATGTTACTTTGTTTTGTTAAGTTGTCTCTGCTGTTACATAACCTTACTCTCCCTAGGAAAGTAAAAGGCAATGCTTCATAAAATCAGAAATGTCATCTCAGTTTCTTTTTGAAACTGAGTAAAACGGGGGCGGGGAGGTGCCAGGAGCCTGTTCACTTAAAGTAATTCCTAAGGGTAAGGTGTTGTGTTCTCAACTCACAAACTAAGCCCAGGTGCAATTGCTCTTTTGGCTCTTCTAGAATCCGTTCTTTAGAGATTGCAAGCAGCATACCCCATTGCATCTCAGTTTTTGGGTCCCACCTATGGACAGGAGGAAAATTTAAATGCAGGTATTTAAATGTTTCAAGCCCCCCCTCCCCCCCCCAGTTTTAGAACAGATTGCAGATAGGAGTGCTTCAAAATCAAATGATATTCAAACAGGCATGTGAGACCTTGCACACACGATTGTGAGAAAAACTTCTGATACGCCAAGTAACATTCACGTACTAGTAGCATGAAAGTTTCTTGCAGCCATGCCTTTAGGTGAGGGCAGCACAGTGTTCAAAACAGTCCAGCTGCAAAGAAAGTGCAGAGTGGGTTACACAGAGGGACAATAAAGGCTTTTTCGCGGACTTCCCAGCAGGAAGCCAATTAGGAGACTGTTTTCTTCAACTTTATGGAATGATAGCAGTTCTGAATATCCTAACAGGTCCTAATTAGATTGAACATGGTTACTTCCCTTGTGAGCTAAATTGGGGTGCTATCATCTGGACAACTAGCTTCTATAGAGCTTTTATCATCATTTTAATTTGCTGGCTCAAAAGGGGGAGTGTGTCTTTAAAAATACAAAACAAAGAAAAATCCTGTCTCTTACTATTATTTATACCTTTAAAAAAAAGATTCACAAGCAAATTTAATTCTGTTCAAATATTTGGAGCTGAATAATGCCAGAGGGTACTTAATTTCAACCACCTTTATTTTGGCTCAAACCAAAATTGCTTTGGTTTGCCTCTAAGTTGAATTAATTAATGACTTTGCTTAACTTCAACAGGAAGGCTAGGGGGGAAATGAGCTGGTAGACTTGGAGAGTCTGTGAGATTCTGGAACGTTTGTAAGTAGCTCATTGCATAGCCACAGAATACTAAAAGGCAGGGTTTGCCATGAGACACCAGTGCTGAAGCCACTGCTTCATGGGCTATGAAAAGAGGTGGCTACTTATTTGCTTCCTTCCTTTCAAAGTGCAAAAATGTTAACAATTTCCTCCTAAAAATCTTCACTGAAGCCCTCCCTCCCATAACTGCTTATATCTTGTTATTTTATTCATAACCATTATGTCCCAATTGCATTTTAAGAGTGCCTTAACTACAATGGGAACTATACAAGCTCACTATCTAAAAATATTCTGTTTTGTGCTGTGTTTTAATCAGTGTACATATGCACTCATGCCCGTTTGCTAACTTGTAAAAAAAGGGTCGAGGGGAAGAAATACAAACTGAAAACTGCAGCATACAGCACAAGCACCAAATTAATCCCAGAAATTCTTCAAGTTAAACTGGAAGGCAGGCAGAATGAAATGCTGGGCAGAGCCAAACCACAGCATAATAATGAAATTGAATGGGGGATGTTGGGGGGGGGGAGAAGAGATTTGCTCATCCCTAGATTGTACTCATTTCTCATACTGGGCACGTCTGATGTCTGGGCTTGAGGGAGATGTGGGTGAATGCATAAATAGGCATGTGGAGAAGGTAAAGCAACAGCAATGGGGCATGGAGACACCTTTACACTCCCAGGTAACCATCGCCTTCTGATCAGACGAGTTTGCATCCAAAGGGAATAAACTTCCCTTGCACCTCCATGTGCTTGCGCAGCACCACACCGACTGGGAAAGGCAAGAGATGGTTTCAGTTTCCTGGGCTGTTTAATCTCTTAATTCTTATGCATTGTTCACACCACTCCTTCTCCTCTGCTGCCTGGACCCACATGCACCCCCACCCCCCCTTCATCCCCAGACAGCAGATGGAATGTCAGCGTCTCAGGCAGGCAGTCACTTTGATCTAGTTCACTTCCATGCATTTGTAAAATATTGTAGACTTCTTTTTCCAAAGTGCTTGGTCCAAGGTGCTTGGCCTCTGGTTATGGTCCATTAGGGTCACTAAGCAAATGGACGAAAAATAAATAATAAATCATTTGAGGCCCTATTTGGTACTTAACAGAACCAGCCAAACAGGACTTCCCTTTGACTCACAAATCACCAGTAGGAACCTAGCAATTCCCACTGCCTTCCCACCAATCAATTGTCATTTTTATTTATTTTGGGGGAAGGAGCAGGGGTGAGGAGTGAGTCTGGGGGTTCCTATCCCCAAAGGTGATATCACCGTCCTGCCACCTTCAGCCATCCTTGGAAAAATCCTTCTTTCATGGAGACTCTGGTTAGTCATCCTCTTTGTTGAAAGGCACTTTGGCAGCAGTACGTGGAAAAATAAAAAAAACTATGTTTTCAAAAGATTTTTTTTAAAAAAGTATTCCACATAGAAACCCAAAACTCCTGAGGATAGAGCTGAAGAGGGAGAGGAAACATATGCTGTTCTAATAGCTAGCCTTCCAAACGTTAATATGGTGAAACCATATTTCTGAGCTTTGGGGGGAGTTTTCTGGGGTGGCAGTTCGTTCATACCGAATCCTGGGTGTAACTGCATCCATATGTAGTGCATGGGTATCTTTGTGATAAAGGGAAGTTGTGCGGAAATGTGCCCTGCCAGGGTGGCCATAAAACTGGATAGAGGGCGAAATGAATTAAATCTTGCGAAGGAGGAAAGTGACTGGATGGGTCACACCCTTCACAAAAAGCAGAGATTAAACCTCGTAAATCTTCAATATTAAACTCAGATGTAACAGGTAAACCCCATAAGCTTTCTAGCCCCACTTCAAAAGTAAGATTTTAATAATAATAATAATGACAAACTTTGCTCCAGAGAGGGGTTGAAACTAGAATGACCTGGTCTAGGCTTAGATACTTTCAAAGAATGAAGGACCATATCAAACATATTTGTTCAGGGCCTGTGGACATCTGGAGAGGATGGGAAGGTGAACAAGGGGAACTCTCAGTGAATTTATTGAATTTTCCTCTGTTCCCAAGTCTTTGACGTATTGTGAGTAAGAAAGCAACTCCTAGCATTTGTGGGGAGAGATTGTCTTGCAGTCAAACCTCTGGGCAATTGCAATCAGATATTGTCGGTCCAAGCAATAATTCCTAAAGAACGTAAAAGGTTTTGCTACATGTCTGGGAATTTCACAGTGAGCAAGATTTGTGTGTGTGGCGCTGCATCCACGTTACAACATCTAGGCGCAGTTAAGAGCCCTCAAATAACGTGTTTATAAATGCGTAACTTGTAACGTTGCGGAGGAAATACAAGAGGTTTGTGCCTCCTCCCTGATTGTGACCCTTGCCAGTTTCTCAGCTGCCTGAAGTGCTGCAATGCCACCTAGTGGCTGGTTAACAGCACAGTGAAGAACAGAGCCTTGGCCCCGCACTCAAAGGATATGCATCTATCCTCAACACAGCATTTAAAAGCCTTGTAAGAATGGAGGTTGAGAAGGCAATGGCAACCATACTGCTACAGGGTAGTAGGTAAGGATTTGGTGGATTCTGTTTTCTATTCTTTATTGATGCAGTCCTTTCTCTGGAGACGTCTTTCCAGCACCACAGGTGTTCCTGGCTTAAATAGGCCGTATCCTAGCTCTGCTCATTGCTCAGCTTATTGTCCAGCTATTTCCCAGAAGGCTTGGGCTGTGTAAATTGGCCATGCATGAAGGGTTTTTTCCCCCTGTTGTTGTTTTTAAATTTCCAAGAAAGATGACTCCTGGCTGACTTGGCCTTCTCTTCTCTAAACAAGAGTTTAAAAGAAGAGTTTACAAATACCAAGTCTGCTGCTTATTTTAATTGCACAGTAAGGGCCGTGAGCCGATGGCAGCCTGGGGACCCCTGCCCTCTTCTGCTCATATACTCCCAATGGTGCATGCCTGAGATATTTTTAGCGAGGAGCTGGACACACGCCACACCACGTCGGAAACTAGTGTCATCGGGGGCCCAGGCAGCAGCAAGCTCAATGTGAAAGCTGTGACTCATTTTATTTTGTTCTCCCCCTCAGGGGGTACATTGCTGGAGCACAGCAGGCTTGCAGAGCTGCTTACGGGGCACCTGCTGCTTGCTTCATCCACTTGCCCCCAGTTACCAATCCCAATCCTTTTGCCCATCGCATTTTTCCTGGTGCCAGGGCTCAGTCTAATCCACTTTGCTTGTGCTGATTTGACTGGGAGGGGGGCTTTGTAGCTCACAGCACAAGCTCAGCCATGAATGGAACAGAGATGCTGCCCCTGGTGGAATTTTCCCTCCTTCCCTGCTGAGAGAGGTTACCAACCCTGTTAACCAGCTGGCTTGTCAGTTCTTTCCTTTAACCGAATGCTTACTCTGACAGGCTGTGGAAGGATGTGCCAGCAGCTGTAGGATTGTCTGTGTTACTATCGCAGGGGGGCAGAAGGCTAAATCCAGCATAATTCAGGATAGGTTGTCCTCATTTTAACTGAAGCCAGAGCCCCCCTCCCACCATACTTTAAAGTTTAACAGTAAACTACTGCTTCCAAGCATGGCCAGGCTGCCTTGTATCATTTTGTGCAGTACAACTTTTCTGGTAGAGAATCGGAGTGGGCCTGTGGTTGTGGGGCTAAGAAGCAGGCATATCATTGTTGCTGAATGTTGCTTGTAATTTTTCTATGTGGACTAGTCGGACAGGTCTCTATGAACATAGGAAGCTGCCTTACACAGTCAGGGTTTCAGGCAAACTTCTTCTCCTTCTGCACCTGGAGATGCCAGGGATCGGACCTTTGTGCCTTGGGTTTGCAATCAGCAGTGCCGCACTGGGACTGCAAGGTGAAGCAGGGAGGTTGCATGACAGTGCAGCGTATGCTTTTTTAAAGAGCAGTTAGTTGATGGCAGCATCTTGAGATATACAGTGGTACCTCGGGTTACATATGCTTTAGGTTACAGACTCCGCTAACCCAGAAATAGTGCTTCAGGTTAAGAACTTTGCTTCAGGATAAGAACAGAAATCGGGCTCTGGCAGCGCAGCAGCAGCAGCAGCAGGTGGAGGTCCCATTAGCTAAAGTGGTGCTTCAGGTTAAGAACAGTTTCAGGTTAAGTACGGACCTCCGGAACGAATTAAGTACTTAACCCGAGGTACCACTGTAATCCAAGTATAATTAAAAATATTCAGTGCCTTAGATTATCACAGTTTGAGACTAGGGTTGACGTATTTCAAACAGTGAAAATCCGGACAGAAAAGTTGTTGAGTTTCAGGGTTTTTTTGGCCCAAAGTTGTTGAGCTTCTTGGGCAAAATCACTATTTTAATGGAAAAGCAGCAACGTGGGATGCCATATGTCCTGATCTTCCCGATTTCCACCTGGACACTCTGCCAATATGCCTGGGAAAATCTGGACATATGGCAGCCCTATTTGAGACAAGTGATCTCCAAGCAAAAGAAAAGTCAGTGCCAAAATGTTCATAAATTGATCTGTCAACCAATTGGGGGGGGGGGGGATTTGTATCACTCTTGAGAAATATTTATAGTGGTCAGATTCATATAAGGTTTGCTGATATTTGCTAGAGCAGGTAGGGTCCCAGATGTAAGAAGAAGCCATTTAAAATTATAGTGACTCTTCTTGGTGCTAAATAGTGAAGTGATGGAAATGAAACTGATTGGATTATACTCAGCTTCTCGATGAAGCAATTTCACTCACAAAGGAAACAATAAAGAGGAATGTCAAACTCAAATGGATTAGAAGGCAACTTCACCACCCACCACATACAGATACCAGACTCACTTAAAAAGAAACAAACCCAAAAATGCAGTTCCACCTGAATTTGATACCAGATCATTATGTGGAAGAAATAAAAAGTGTTTGCCTCTGAACTTTCTCAGTGTATTTCCTTCACTGCAGAGCAACCTGAACAAGCCCCAACATATCTAGGATTAAGGAGTAAGACTTCCAAGCTTACAGGAAGGCTTGAACCCCAGCACCTTGCTTTTCAGAAGTTAACCCTTGGCTCCCTCATCCTCCCCCCAACCCTTCCATCCAATCAAAGTATTTTCCCCATTCCAGTCCATTTGAGTTTGGCACTCCAGAGTTAATTAATAGCCATTATCCCTTTTCCTCCAGACCAGAACCATCATTTCCTCCACCTGCCCCTCCCTACTGAATACTAGGAAACTGCCAGCTCCCACACTAAGTAGACTCCGGTGCATCTCATTTTCCTATACCTGCTATCCATGTTGTTAATGGTGAGGCCTGTGGAGGTTGTTGGTATGGCATAAGAATTCCTAATGGCCCCGTTCACACAATGCCCTGGTAGATGCTGTCTTCTGATCCTGACAATTTAAGACACGGGGATGTTAATTTTGAGAGTCAGCCTAGGGGAAGAGTATAATTGTGGAGTTAAGAAACATCACTTGATTTTAGATTGCAGGAATTGTTTTCCTCCTGGAAGATCAAATATGCTTGAGTTTGGAACTTTTAGTATTTTAACTTTTGTATGATTTAACGTATGGTCGTGATTTTTTCACATCTTTATTGTTTTAGCTTTTTGTAAACCACTTGAGGGTGTGTGAATTTTATGGAATAAATAAAATAACATAAAGAAACACAACCTTGTAAAAAAAGAACACCAAAGATCCAAATCAGTTTAGCTTCACTGGATTTTAAATTGAACCTCCTATAAATACCCCTTGCTCTCTTTATTTTCAACAACTTGAAGCACTCCAGCCAACAATCACCCTACTCCCACATATCAAGCAATGCTCTGCTTTCCAAAATGATTTAAGATCTTCTCCCTTGTCACATCATTTACTGTGGGTGTGACTCTTCTCAGTTGTCTAATCTGGCAGAGGAAGAATTCTCAAACAGCCACTTCCCTTTTCAGCAGTACTTAGCCTACTTAGGATGGAGCTGAACAGTCGCCAGCTTCAATTTTCGCATCAAAATTGTGCTTTTGACAGCATAGAAACTTTACAGATTGATTGCCCACTTTTTCTGTGTGAAAGAAAAATTGTTCTCAAAACAAGGGGAGTTGCTCTGCAGCCCAAGAGGGGTGAAGCCCATGGATAAGCCTGGAGGAACTATGCAACCCCAGCTGAAAGTGAGTCTTAAAACGGACCATCGCGGGAAGCTGTTCAATGCCACAGCAAGACTTGGAGGGGGCACACCAGAAGAAGTTGCTTAGTTTGTGGGGAGCCAGCTCTAGCTGAGTCCTTTTGGAGACTTACATGAGCGCTGCTCAGGTGTTTCAGCTGAGTTTCCTCAACCTTTGTATCCATTTAGGATAAAGGTTCTATAGCCTATAAGGAAATTTAATAAAAGTAATTGGCGCGCAGCATATATCGTATTTATTTTAAGCAAAGCTGTGAATGGTTTCTACCCAGCATTACTAACACCGAACATTGAGATTTTAGGTTGGGGCTGTTTATCTCACCATGAAAATCTTGTGGGTTTGAGATGATTTGGTTAGTCTAACAGCGTCTATGCTTGTGATTTGATTCACCCATCTGTAAACATTTCGCCGGGTCACCCGATTGCCTTTTCATTTCTGTATAACTATCACAAGTACTTCTAGGAAGGCAGGGCATTTTTTTAAAAGACCCTTACTGGCTGCTACTGGAGATAAGGCAGTAGACTGGTAGTCTATTCATCCTACCCAGTGTGACAAATCTTGCATGCTTATGAGCTAGAAGCATTGGGTTAAAAGGTAGGGACTCTGCTCTGTGGGGATGCATTGCAGTGAGATTCTTTTCACAGGCTAGCCCCAGTACATGCCAGAAAACCAAACAGTGTGGCAAAGTTCTTGGTGGGTTTTAATTCCCTTCCCCCCAACCTTTTGCTCAAAATGAAAGGGGTGCCTTTTGTTACCATGGCCACCTTTCATGACTTCAGCCAAACAAGACCCTGACTTCCTTCACATTTTATTTATTTTTTTAAAGTTCTCATTGAGCCTCAAATCCCTAGGTAAGGGAAACATGGAAACGGTTACCATCATACTTAGACTTGGAATGTGGGACACTAGCACAGACCACAGAGGTCAAGATGCCCAGCATGAAAAGAAGGGAGAGTTGGACAGGGAGAGACTTGTCTCCACAGGCAGAAGAGAGCTGGATACATTATTCCCAAATGCCAATTTGCTTAGGGCAGGCACATATGTAGTCACAGGAAAGAGTGATGAAGGGTTAAGCAAAGACTGGAACAAAGTAGTTAACCAAACTGAAAGTGACTTATTACAATCAGGAAAAATGGGATGGCTTCTCTCTAATGCACATTTCGGTCACAACTCCAGAAAAAAATAGGCAGGATCAAATGAAATCTGAATGCAATACAAGTAAGGGGAACTCTTCTCTTAAAACTAAACCCATGACCACCTATCGAGGACAAACAGACCAGTTACTTAAATGACAGACAGATGCTGATAGTCCCCCACTGCCCCTCCAATGACCTTCCAGTTTGGGAACAGACTCTGAAGTACAGGCAACTCCTCTCATGTGCTAATTATATACATACAGTCTACCCATTTGAAAATCGTGGATGAATACTCAATCCCATTTAAAATATATATATAATGGGTCATTTTCCAAAGAGAAGGCATTGTAAGGGAATCTACGACATATCACACTTTTTCTAGGTAACATAATGCAGTTGGGCAGTTACATCCCCAACATCCCTCTATCAAATCAGTCCCCATAAAGGACACTAAGAACATTTCTATCATGTAACTTACAAGTCTGTCATTTACAGCAATGTGACGTCCTTCATGCGTATTTCTAGACTGCTCTTGGTTAACCACTGCTGTTCAAGCAACATTTGCTTTGTCCTTGAGAGGAGAATTGGGGTGTTAAATTGATTGTCCCTGTTCTTGGCTTTCTGTTCCCAGCTGTCCAGATCCACATCCTGAAAGCAGATAAGGCTGGAGAATGGTGGAAGTTCACAGTCAACATCATCTCTGTGTACAAGCAAGGGACAAACCGGATACGGCGCGGTGACCAGTTCCTTTGGATACGCTCCAAGGACATTGCCTGCAAGTGCCCGAAAATCAAACCCATGAAGAAATACTTGTTGCTGGGCCACGACGAGGATTCCCCTGACCAGAACGGCATCGTGGCAGACAAAAGCAGCCTTGTTATACAGTGGAGGGACACATGGGCTAGGCGACTGAGGAAGTTCCAGCAACGGGAAAAGAAGGGGAAGTGCAAGAAAGCCTAGGGGGAGAGAACTGGAGATGGGAAGAGAGACTGAACATACTGCTTTGCGTAGGACTTGAAGCAGACGCGAATGGGATTAGGGTCACTGGCAAGAAGCTCACTTTGCATTATGTGTGACGGGGTGGGGGGCAAAGGAGGGGTTAATAACTTCTGTGAGACATGCCAATTATGTACCTCACAATACAGAAAAACCACAAAATGTAGTGAGAAGTGACAAGTTTAGAGAAGGACAGCCATGCGAGACCCTACTCACCATAGTAACAAATGTTAGGCCAGTTACTAGTTCCCATCATCCCCTTTGACTTTCCTTCTCTCTTTATTTCTGTCTAATCAGAAGAATGACCAACTGCCTTAAGTTCTCTAACATCAACTAGTCTTAAAGTCTAGGCACAGAAAGGACTCAACCTGTCACTGAAGCAAATATAAAGAGAGATGTTGAAGTTGCACAGAAATTGCCCTTTGGATACATCTCCTCCAAAGGAGATTAAATCACGTTCTTATTGGTTGGAAAGATGGAGCATATGGATCATGGCTTGAAACCAATTTCTGGGGCTACAATCAAATGAACAGCAAACTAGCAGCCTGAGTAGCTCATCCATTATCTGTCATGCAGCATTTAATGGACTGGGTCACCTTTTTATAAGAATCTAATGAAAGTTCACAGAGATATAAGCTACTTACCCTGCATACAAGGCCGTCAGTAGAGGGGTATGCTTTCTTGAAAATGCAGCCCCAGACTAAGGTCTTATTGCCTGACTTTAAAAGGCACTCTGCTAAGGAAAGAAAGCTGACAGCTATGAAGCATCGATGGAGCAACTGAAATAATAATTACTTAATAGCAATATCTGTAAACATGACCACCACCGATCTAATGGGTAATCTAAAGAATTAGTCAAATATAAATGACTCGGTTTTTTAGGAGTTGTCCTTGCACTGCTAATTTTGTGAATATAGCCCTACCCTGAGACCACTGGATTATTATTATTATTATTTTTAAATGCATTCACTAGGAAATGAAATAAACTCTGTCTATAATTTTAAGTAGTAATAACTTCTTTAGACACCCACTAGACTATCAATACTCATCTCAAAAGCAAAAGTTAGCACTGATAGATTCAAACTGACTTTACACACACACACACACACAAACACAAACAAAGCTACCACTTTTGTGCCTCTCCACAGCAATGGTTATTAATCTCTCAGTGTAAGATCCATTCAGTGCTTCCTCTTTTACCAGGAGGGTTGCTGAGCTGCAGACAATCCTATGTGCTGGCTTTGTCTGCAAGGAATGAATTGACAAAGATGTGTACCATATCTGCTCCAGGGAAGAGCAAGTGGGAAAAGACACAAAAGAACAAAAGTGTTACTAATGCTTACATGGAGCAAGGAGTGTCACTTCGGACAAGGAAACTCATGTTTGTAAGAACCCAAAATGTAGCTTTGATTAACGTATGTTTTGCAGCCAATAACATACCTAGAATAAAGGAAATGCCCTCTCAAACACTCCCACAGCAGATCTCTACGCTTTCCTTCCCCTAACCTCCATCTGAAGGAGATTTTTGTTCCACTCATGCAAATCTCCCATCAGCCCTAACTTGCAAACTAGGACTGTCTAGGCAGGCGGTTCACGCGTGAGCTCAGGGACGCCTGCTCTGCAAAATACAAACTTCCCCAAGATGTTTCCTATTAGGAAATATGGAAACATCCTTTTAATGACATTTTCCAGTGGTTTTGCCTTGTTTTATAGCAATTGACAATATTTATATAATGACATAAACTACCATAAAACAAACTGTAGCACAAATAGGTGTAAAGTGGCCAGATGCCGGGGAAGCCGAGAATAGGGGGGACAGGAGTTAGGATCCCTGGCTGAAGGCAGGGGGTGGGAACGAAGTGCTCTGACTCAACTGCTCGGCACACTGTTGAGAGCTTCTGGGCTCCCACTTCTTTATATGAACCTAGTTGCTGAAAAAGAAATATGCAGAACATTCTCACAGCTGAGGTACATTTATCAGTGTTGTTCATACTGACTCTCATTTTAGATTCAGAGGGAATTAGTTTACCTACTAAAATAGAAGACAAAAAAGAGCCAAGCCAACAACTGAAACAAAAAGTGCTTGTTGCCATGTCCTGTTTCAGCCACACACTGCCCTGATCTACTCATACTGTGAAATTAGGTAGCATAATATAGATAGTGGGGTTCTATATTTTAGAGTGACGCCCTCCATAAAATACTCCCTGAACGTAGAAAAGTAGCACAGCAGGAAGAGCTAGAACCGTCCTGACATGCTAGTTTCCTTTTTTTTTTTAACTTGCAGGGAATTTTGCATGCCGGGCAGCATTCAAAATGGTTATTTTCTCACCCACAAGTAGTACAATCCATTTTATCACCTCCAGATTCTACCCCCTAATTCTGCTGCATGACAGAACCAAAGTAAGTAACTCCGGAAAAGCTGCATCTTATTAGGTCATTGGTTTTCGAACTTCCTATCTTCAGGATACCTGTTCTACACTGATTTGTCCAATGAGGAACTGTGCACTCTGTTGTTGTGCAATAACTGCCATGATCACTGGGCCTACCTGAGAGACGCTCCCCAGAGCCCACGCAGCATTCTACTCAGTCTGTGCAATGCGAGCGAAGAGGACCTGCTTCTCAACAGGAGAAACCCTGAATAACCTTCTAAGGAACTCTAGGATTCCTAGGACCACAGTTTGAAAACCACTGCTCAAAACTCTTCAAATGCCATCAGCTTTCTTGTGTTAGCAACATGTTGAAGTGTACTGTATTGAAAGAGCAGTCTGTAAAATCTTAGCACTGATATAGACTCTGAATACAGGCCCATCAGTGAGAAACATCAGTGGTGAGGTAGGTACTCCTGTATGGAACATTCATTTTTTAAGTAGTAATTGGGTTTAAAGCTGAACTGAAACCCTCTGTTGTTTAGCTTCACTTTTGCTAATGTTGAATTTTTTTTTTAATTCATGCTTTCAAATGCCCCTCTCAAAATTTCATCTATTTTTCATATAGAACCTAGACACTAAAGAAAACAGAGAGCCCTTCAAAAAGCCTGGCTTTTATTTTAAAATCAATGGAACACAGGGGTTTTACAAGTCACGCAGCCTGGGTAAAACAGGGTGTAAAGATACTCTGCTTAAGCTGTAACTTAGTCAGGTTCAGACTCTTCTCTGAGCTGTGGCCTCTGAAGTAGCTCAGTGACTGCATATTTTCTTTGTGTCCTAAAGGTAACATGGAGGAGGGGAGGGGCTTATGCCTGAGTTCTCATTAGTGTTCCAGCATTGAACAGAAAACCATTTGATTTTCATATAACGTGCTTACTAGTCTGACAAAAGATTTATCCTAGACTGAAAATTCAGAAACAAAAATCAAAGCTCCTAAAAATCCATCTCAGCCTGACGAGTGCACCCTTTTCCTTGACACAAACCTCTCCATACTCACTTTCTATATGAAATTCTCTGGCTACAATACAGATCTTGGTGTGATGTTGTTTACCCTTGACAGTTCTGTTCTGCATCTTAACTACACAGCAGCACATACATATTCCTGTGAGCATTCAGGAGCCAGTTCTATGTTTGGTTTTGGGAATTAGTACTGATAACCACTAAATGATTCCTCAAAACAATGTTTACAAGCAGATACCCTCACCGTGTGCCCAATCCCCTATAGGACAGCTGGAAAATGGCCTGCGCTTCCATAGTGGACACCAATATCCTAGAAAGCTGTAAAGGGGGATGGAGACACCAAGATAGCAAAAGGCAGATGAAGGGAGGGGCGCTTATAGAGAAAACCAAGAATGCTGACTGTATAGTACAAAATGTAAAATAGGCTAGAACTCAGAAACTGTATATTAACCAGAAATGTAATATTTTAGATTACTTTATCCTCATCCCAAATTAGTAAGAAGAGCCTTTTTCTTGTCATCTATATTGGCAGGCTTAAGGGTTTGTTTTGCACATCCCACATTTATAGAATATACCTATCTAGGTGTACTGCAATGGGCATATAGGAGAGTCAGAGAGACTTTCAGGTTCCATCAGTAAACTATGAAATAAAAGGAGTTATATTGGGGGGGGGGTTGGCTTACATTCTAGAACCCCTCTCTCTTTTTCTCTAAAACAGAAATACAGCAACACAGCCTCTGCATACTTGGGGCTACTTATTTGGTGGCGCTTCAAATCTTCCTACACCATCAAATGTGCTTAGGAGGTAGTATATGGTCAGGATTGTCTCTTACATTTAGGGTTGTCCTTTTTATTTGGAGGCTAACACTCAGTTAGGCAACCTTTCATAACAGAGAAGGTCAATAATCCTTTCCTGTTGGTTTCACAGCCAAAATTTAAGGGACTAGAACTCGACAAGAACAGCTCAGCAAAGATTGTAGTTTAGGAAGCAGAATGGCAAGCCATAGTTTCCTAAAGAACTAATTTTTTTTTGCAGTTGAGAAAATAAGTAAAACTACCACCAAATTTATTATTTAAATGAATCTCAAAAAAAGGAAGTTGATGCCTTGCACCTGCTCTAGCAGTGCCACACAGCAGCGGATTGTCAAGACTACATTCAAGTTCTTCTTGAGAAACATTCCAAGCTCTACACTGACAGGGTAAAAGGGCAACACAAACCATTCTGAGAAGCAGCTGAAATGCCAAAACAATCACCACTCATGAGTAGCATTGAACAATGGCTTCCTCCCCATTTTATGTTTTGTTTTAGCTGGTTCATTGTATGCTCATTCCCTTGATCATCTTACCTTTTCCCTATTACACAGGAAAAAAAATCAGCTGTGTTTCGATTATTCCTGTTAATATCATGAATTGTAAATGTTGTTTAGTTATGACAATTACATATAGTTTGGGGGCAATGTTTCTTTACAATGCATACTAATATATTATGGTTATATATATGAATATATTTAATGACACGTGGGAAAAAAGTTGTGGATTTTCTTATTCCCCCTCCCTCCGTTTTCTTTTATTTGTTAGATGGGCTGACAACTGAACCAGGAGCAGCATGTAACTGTGCAGGATCCATTTGATAGGACTAAATCCAGACATCTGTCAAATAAACTCTTGTAAACTTCTACTCACCTTATGCCAGTCTCTTCTGTTGAAACAGGATGAACAAGTTGTGCTAATTGCCATCAACTTAGCTTTGAAAGGGGATTAGGCAAATTCATGGATGATATAAGGCTATCGAATGCTGCTAATCGGGATAGCTGATCCTGATTAACTCCAGGATCAGAGGCAGTCTACCTCTAAATACCAGAGCTGTGGGAAACAAGTGAGAGTTAATTATTGTGCTCATATTCTGCTTGTAGGCATCTCTTAAGCATCTGACTGGTCACGGTGAAAATCAAGATGCTGGACAGGATGGGCCTTTGGTATGATCTGAAGGATTCTTACATACTTAGCAGTGTGATTCTGTGAGTTTCGGGGAATACAATATCTTCCACTGAAAATAAGCAAATATTTCTTACAACTGTTCCCTCTAAGGTTTCGAAAAGTAATGTAAAACAACAATACTAGATCAGAAGTGGAGAATCAAGCAAGCACATCAACATAAGCTGTTTTTATGTGTACTGAATTTTGCTCCTGTTGTAACTACAGCCTTTGTGAAGTTCTGAAGCGACTGCATTTTTCTTTCACCTTCAAAACACCCTTAATGTTGAGAAAGCCAATTATTCTGCATATATTAGAACCAAGGAAGGAAGTACACCGGACACCAGCCTTCCCAAGCAGAAATAATTGGGTATTGTTACTCATTATCACAGATAATAACTATGTTCACTTTTGTAAAGGTGGTCCCACTGGGAAGCTTGAAAATACTGCTAGGTTTTTCCAGTGGCAACACCAACCTGCAACTGTTGTTGCTCCATGGATTAACTGGAGTGAGAACTTACCTTGACTAAGTTCTTTACTACCAAGGAACTATGAGCAACTCCTCTCCAAAATCTGAAGTTAGGGATAGGCTTCCTGCTCAAAAGATGATACTTCCATGCACCATTTTAGAAATGAAACACTAGATTTCCATACTAGCTCTTCTGGAAGCTATGGGGGAGTACCAGCCACACCACAGGTAATGGAAGAAGCACCCAAGTCTGGTGATGTCTCTTGTTCTTCCCTCCATTTAATCAGTACCACACAGTTCAACCAACTTGGGTTCCAATACAGATCTGGCTGAATGCATCTCTTTCTAGAAAAGCTGCTTTACTTACTTTTTTGGCTTTCATTTCTTTATTACAACTTAGAAAGGGGGATTGGGGGTGGGGGAACCATCTATGGAAAAGACAACTTTCAGCCAGCCCCAGGTTCAAAAGATAACCTCCAGTAATAAGCGACACAAAATGTTTGAATGATCTTCAGTGGAAAGTGGTGCTGTTACTTTCCAGAAGAACGCAAACAGACTCCATAGTTTTGCTGACCATGTCTCACCAGAGTCTGCCATGACTGTGCATGATAATTCTCCTTTGCATTCTTTGCTTGCTCTGTGATAAGAACATTGCAAGCAGAAAGTCCAGGGTTCAACCCCTAACCTCTCCAGGTAGGACTGACAATTTCCCTTGCCTGGAGAGTAGCTGCCGATACTGAACCAGAAAGACCAATGATTTGACTCAATAGAAGGCTGCTTCCTATGTTCCCATGTTGTCTTTGGCTATTGTAAGGGAACATCCATATGGTGGGCAGCTCTAGAACCAACCACCTCTATGGAGTCTTAAACAAAAGGGCTATTGATTGTACATGCACCCATCTCCTTCCAGTGGATCATGCAGTGGTTATCTTTTGGATCTAGGATCTCTCACCTTTGCAGTATACCACCCATTCCCAACAGTGGACTAGAGGTTCACTATTTACTGTAGCATGGTCAAAACAACATGCTCTGGAGACTGAAGTATTGATTATAAAAGGATTTGCACAGCTGCTTCCTGCACTGTCTTGGATGTGGGCACACACGTCCTAATGCAGCTTTCTTTAAAAATCTACTGTTCTCATAGAACCATTTCCCAAAATTCATGCAGTCAACAAATATCATAGCTTAGGTGGGTTGACAGCCAGAGGCAGTCTTTAAAGTTCTTTAGATTTCAAACTTCCCTGACCCACAGGAAAACAAAACAAAGAAAAGAAAAGAAGGGCAGAAAATGAAATAATGATGTGCCCAAAGAGTAATACAGAAATTAAGTGTTTTATTCCTTCTTGTTATTGTAGTAAATTGATCAATCAAGTTGGCACAAATGTAGCAAAATAATGATTTCTGGAGGTGAGCAAACATTAGTGACTTTTTGTATTGCTACTCTCAACTATTTTAATTTCTCATCTAAAATATAGATTTTGGAGCTTCAGGTAATCATGTTTCTTCCCTGCTATTAATGTAGTTAGGAGGAAAACTACACAGCACAGCATAATGTGTTAGTGTTTGCATTTTAGGATAGAAATATCATCTGATTTTCCAAACAATACCAATTTGCTCCTGTCTATATAAATGTAACAGCAGTAACTGTTCTGTCTCAAGCCAAAGATTATCCAGGATTTATGTGCATCTGAAAGGTTTGTGCAAATATCCATGTGCAACAGAACATGGATCAGAGCAGCAGTTTGCCTGAACCAGATCCACTGCCCTGACATTCAAAACCAAGATGTATTAATTTCAGCTTCAAAGATAATGTTAGAATGAAAACTCCAATATCTTAGCTTGGCATTCTAGAGATTAACTGTAGATCCCACCTAGCAGAGACAGGTGGAATTGGAATTAATTGCATTTATGCTTTGATGTTTGTTAGGAGATTTGCCTCCTACCAGTAACATTCTCAAAAATATCAAGTCCTACTGGATAGAGATTTTTGCAAAATGAATTTCTCCACCAGCCGTGCTTCTGCCAGTGCACTGAGAACGAGTCAAATACAGCCAAGTCCACAGAAAGTGTCAGTAATGAGATCGAATTTTCCTTGCCTCAGTGCTATGGCTCCAAAGTAATAGCTCCATTGGTTATTTTGTGGGCCACACAGCAACGACGACTATCGCAATCAGCAGTAGTACGATCACCACCATCATCCCTGAAAGGAATCAAAACAAAACCTAATTATCTCTGTAATTAATCTCAAATACTAAATTAAAGTTTCTAGAAGAATAACTTCACATCATAAAATAGTTTGTTTCTGAGTTGTGCCACCTGAGCTGTGTCCTGCGAGGCAATTTCAAAGACAGCTCATCAAATGTACAGTAGTTGTGTTTTAGTTTTCAGTGAGTGGATGATTGATTTTTATCAGACACATTTTTAATTCTTTTCTTTGATTCAGGTTAAGTAGAAGTGGGAAGCTGTGAAGACTATGCTTCCTCCGAAAAGTCCATGTTGCTGCAGACAACAAATGAATAAAACCTATGGCTCTTTCTTAGGTTCTGCTGGTGGCATGGGAGTTCCTGCAATGCAGCTTCTTCCCATGTAGCTGATGTAATACAAGAAGGGGCATTTGTGGATTCTGCACAAGTGCCGCTCACTCAGCCCTAGTCTGAAATGGGAACAAAGCTCATCTCCACTAATGAAGGCAATATGACTGTAAATTACATTAGAAGCTTAAAAGAGATTTGCACATGAAAAATGACATATGAACATTTTCAGTAATTAGCAAAACACAAATGAGTTCTGGAACTTAACTTCTGATCTCAAATAACTCGATCATCTAAGCCACTACTATTCTCATCCCACCTCCCTGATGGCTAATTTTACAAAGAGATGCTGTTTAATCAAGAAGGTAGGCGGTTCGAGCCCATCCAGGGACGGCTCTGGGCAGGATGTCTGCGTTGCAGGGGGTTGCACTAGATGACCCTCAAGATCCCTTCCAACTCTATAGCTCTATGACCCCAACAAGGCTCTTTTATGTTTAGCTGGTGTTCTGGTCCAATTTGGAAGTCTTAGCTTTAAAAGAAAACTAAAAATATTTGGAGATGCAATGGCCATTTCGTATGCCACCCTTCACTATCCTTGTGCCCTCCAGATGTTTAGGACTACAACTCCCATCAGCACCAGGCAGCACAGCCAGATGAGTCTGGGGCTGATGAAAGTTGTAATCCAAAACATCTGGACTGCATGAGGATGGTGAAGGCTGTCCTGTGCCATATGTAACTTGGTTCTTTATTGCACTACTTATGTTGAAAGATAGGATGTACATTTCTCTGAAAGTATCTAAAGGCACAGTCTTTGCACAAGAGGAGGAAAACAATGAATATTTATATTTCAGTTTTCTGCTATGTTTCTCTGTGCCTTTTAAAAATCCTATACATTTTCATTGCTAGATTCTATGTGTTAATTTAAAATCAGTAGTCAAAAGATACAAGATTCTTAGAGAATGAAAGCAGATCAAGATCACAGATAGAAATTTGTGATACATAATATTTCTAGGGAAACTGCTTCAAATAGCCTGAGAGGTAGAATTGTTAAAATATAAGAGGAAGATGAAAAGGAAGGGGGGCTGAGATTGAAATCTGGAGGGAAAGCCAGACTAGTATAGCTGGATGGAAAAGAACAAATTTGAGATCTATGCCTCAAAAAAGGGAAGTAGTTACTTTCATGATGACTGAAATTAGGCCTCCAAAGAAAATATGCAAAATCGTGCATGGCAAATGTAAACAGAAATGTACCCCTGAAATGAGTCACTCGGGTCTGTTTTACTCACTCACATACATTACAGAAGGACTGCACAATGATGGGCACTGTCTCCTGCCTTGCAGGGCTTCCAAGTGCCAGAGTCTTGCCAAGTTAGTGAGCAGTTCTCTTGGTGCTTTTTCAACACCTTGGGAATGGGTGATAAAGATGCCCAGGCAAGTTGCTCTTGCTATGCAAAATGTCACCAGTTTTTGAGAGCGAAGATTGGCTGCAACCAGAGAACTGCCGTTCCATGTTATTCTTTTTCATTTTCCTGTTGAAGCTCCAATTAATTAACAGAGTGTCCAGACATCAGAGAACAAACTGTAAGACACAGAGAGCCAATATGGCCCTGCAGATGTTTTGGAGCTCCCAGCAGCCCCAGCCACAACAGCTCATGGTCAGGGATGATGGAGTTGCAGTCCAAAACATCTGGAAAGCACCAGTTTAGCAACACTGAACTAGAAGATGAATGCATAAATCTAACCAAAACCAGTCTGCTGTTGCTGTTAAAGAGACACTTCCCCCATGCACTCACCCTTTCCCTTTCTGACATTTTCCTGTTGGGTAAGTGATCACTTTTGCAGTCACTTAAGTCAATATTCCACACCCTCAAAATAGCTTATTTGTAAATATCCTCACCTGCCTCTCTAGGGAATTGGTCTTGTATTACTTTGTGGCAGCCCGGCTCTTTCACCTGAGTGATGTGTCAGTGTAAACATTTCAAGTGTACATGTGGCCTCCTGCACCAGGGAAACTGACCCATTACTTTTGACCTCCTTTTAAAATGTGACACCTTGGGGAACAATGTTAACTCTTTAGTCCGCTTTTGTTATCAAGAGCAGGCTTTGGCGAGTGGTTGCTGAAGACTTAGAAAGTCTCATCCAATGGTGAGGGTCTGTATGTAAGCTTATTGGATTGGCTGTTAGCCCAATTCCCAAATCTCAAGGAAGGAACAGGCTTTTCCTTATTCAATTGTCTCCAAAAGACCCCAGGTTAAAATTCACCAAAGAAGCCAGTCGTATTCAAACCATAGCTGTCAACGTTTCCCTTTTTTTAAGGGAAATTCCCTTATTTCAAATAGGATTCTTCGCAAGAAAAGGGAAAAGTTGACAGCTATGATTCAAACCAGTCAACATTCTCTTCCAAATTTCCATTTACAATTCCCACTAGGCTTATGTGACAGAGGTTCCAAGTTGGTCACTTACACTTTACACATGGGGCACTGACGCTGAGAAATAGCAACCTACAAAAACTATCCAGGAAGCCTGAGAAAATGTATAATTGCCTAGGCTTCCTAGAACAAGTTTGGCACCAAACAGAGAGTCAAATCTGTGATAAAAGAAACACATCCCTTTGCACCATTCAATTTCAGAAGTTGGAAGTTGAAAAGATGTGATATATAAATGGTAAATGTGATGCACAGATGGACAATAGCCCCAGACATGATGATAACATACTGAAAAAAATCAATTTTTTAAAAAGGCAGGTTTAATGGAACTGCTTGATTACTGACCAAATTATGGAAACCTAGTAGCAATATTTCATTAAAGGATCCATACCACAAGAACTAAATAAAATAGTAAATGCTTATTTATAAGCGACATGTTTTTAATGTAAATATCTGGATTGTTCTGGAAAGTAGCACTGCTATAAAATCCCACCTAGCATAAAGGGCTTTGTCAAAATTAACACACCATGCAAGGCATAAGTGAAGTTAATGTTTATCCAGATTTAAAAGTTGGAAGATAAAAACTATTTGTGTAAGCTACCTATACATTTTCTGTGTCTTCTGTGGATGCCAGCGGGAACTAAAAATGAAATTTGCAACACAGTTGTCAACTAACAAGCGCCGAGTCAGAGACAGACACTCTTGCTACAATTCTGCCTGCCATTAGCTAAACAAAGGCAGATGTTGTGCAACACAGTTTTTTAATTCATTTCTCTTTTTGGCAATTTTATGTTTCTGAACCATATAAAATTATAATGTGGGGTTTCAATTAGTGACTGGGCTTGAGCACCTCCAAAAAATCTCAAGAACCTATATGACAGGTAGGTAAAGGACCCCTGGACAGTTGACTATGGGGTGCGGCGCTCATCTCGCTTCAGGCCAAAGGAGCCGGTGTTTGTCCACAGACAGCTTTTCGGATCATGTGGCCAGCATGACTAAACCGCTTCTGGCGCAACGGAACACCATGATGGAAGCCAGAGCACATGGAAACACCACTTACCTCCCTGCCACAGCAGTACCTATTTATCTACTTGCACTGGTGTGCTTTCAAACTGCGAGGTTGGCAGAAGCTGGGACAAAGCAAGGGGAGCTCACCCTGTTATGTGTATTCGAACCACTGACCTTCTGATCAGCAAGCCCAAGAGGCTCAGTGGTTTAGACCACAGCGCCACCCACTCCCTAACCTGTATGAATTACCAGTTCTGGTCTAATTTCTAGTGTCACATAAGTGCAATATGTTGCTCAGGTCTGAAGTGCAATTTGTCTTTCATTTTTATCCATATTTTAACTGATTTAAAATGCTTTAAGTGATTTATAATACTTTGATAAAATAGCTGCAGTTTCCAACTCAGGCTGTATTGTAAACAACAGTTCTTGGTGCTAAATCAACACCTGTGCACATTTTAAAACTGTCATTCTTCTAGGCACTGTAGACATCCCAAGGGCAAGACAGAGTCTGCCCAGAAGGATTACAACCTGCACCTTTGATTTAATAACATCTTCCTCCAAGGCCACCATCAACTTTATTGTATGAACCGTTGACCCCAACAGCTCCTCCAAGATCAAACAAGGCAAGCTGCATCCTTTAATCACGGAAACACCTGAGATTGTTTTATGCATTTATTTATGATCACCATTCCATTATGAAAGATTAAAAATGATTAAAGCTATAATCACTCTACAGGAATGCCAATCAGAAATAAATGTGTGCAGATACAACAGTTTCAAAATCTTCACAGCTCAATCCAACAGTTGGTAAGAAACACTCTTTTCTTTTTCACTGAGACTGGCTGGCAAAGCAATGAGAAGAAGAGAAAATAAAAAGCAGAAGTCCATGAGAATTCCTGCATGTCAAACTCAGTCAGAAAAAGTGTGTAGTGAGTTTTCAGTCCAAAATGTTTATTGTCTCTATGATGAAATAATCCCTAGAGTTTATGGTCCCAAACCACATGCATAACCCAACTGAATGAGAGGAAATGAGATAAGTGTTTCCCCTCATCTATCATTGTTAGACCTCCATTTCTGGTTCCATCATATATATATATAATCTGTTGCTACTTTTCTAAAAGAGAAATCAATGCCAGATAATATGCATCGCTATTTCCAAGTGGAATTTCAAAGACGGCCTATTTTCTTTCCAGAAAGAAGAGTTGCTTCAAACCCTCCATTTAGAGCAAACCTTTCCAATCAGAGGATTGCTTGCTTTGAGCATATTTTGAAACATTTCCATTTCATGTAGTGGTCCAGTCAAAAGATATTACTTTGTCTCTCTATGGTATTTCCAATCATACCTCTACCATTACAAACACTCAGGTGGGTTCATAACTACTACTTGATAGAGCCCTGTTAGCTTGAAAATAAAATGAAACTAAACAGAGACAACAGACATGATTCAGTGACAAACATATAAATAAAAAGCATAAGCAAAAAAGTTACTCACAGGATACAAACTGCCTCTGTATAGCGTTGTGGGGAAAGAGTAATTTCAAATGCCTATAGCCCACAGTCTGCAGCTCCAAAAACACAAGGAGTTCTCACTACTGGCTATGAAATGGGGGGAGCTGTGAGCAAATAAGGATATTAGTTGACCAAAAGTGTAATCTCAGAGCTTCTGTCTACAATATTTGAGAATTCTTGGAGAACAGTCCTTGTGGACTCGAGATAAGCAAATGTTGTTTCCATCTTCAAAAGATTCCAGCTAAACGTCAGGAAGAGTCTCTTGGAAGGTGGTGAACTCTCCTTCCTTGGAGGTTTTTAAGCAGAGGTTGAATGGCCATCAGTCATGGATGCTTTAGTTGAGATTCCTGCATTGCAGGGGGTTGGACTAGAGGACCCTCTGGATCCCTTCAAACTCTACAATTCTAAGACAATCTCATTTCCTCCTTGGCCACCCCTCACAGAGGAATGAAGAGGAGGAAGTGTGCCTTTTGACAGTGATAGCAGACAAAGGCTGCAGCAACAGGAAGCACATGAAGGCCTGATGGCTCGCCTGCTCATTCGCTCAGCCAGGTTCCCCGCTAGGACCCTGGGCTTTCCTCACCTTGTTGCTTGTGCATGTGAACGAGCTAACAAGCAAGCAGGTGGGTGGTGGCAGTGACAGGGGAGCAGGGAAAGACCACTTGGGCCACTCAGCTGCCTGCTCGTTTGCTCACTGCGACAATTTTCTCACTCATTCCATCTGCTCTCGCTGTGCTGCAGTTTACATGGCCGCCAAGAGGCAAACTGCTGCAGCATAATCACCTTTTTCTTACAAAAACATTCTATAGTAAGATAAGACAATAACTAAAGAGATGCACAGTTTGGTTGCCTCCCTACCTTCAATAATGCAGAAGCATGCTGACATAGCAGCCAGGAAGCACTGAGATGCAAGTGCTGCTTGTATTAACTAGCACCCTCACACTGGGACTGTACCATGATTTTGTCGTCATGGAAGCCCTTTCCTGAGCCACAACAATTGCTCAAATTGGAACAGTGAGTACCTCTAGTTGTAAGTTCAGCAGCAGCCACTTGAGCATGCTCTCAACCAAGCTACTGCAACCTGGTCTCTATTCCCCCCCCCCCACACACACCAACAAAAAAACCACCCACCCACAAATGTAGCATAAGCTGTGGGTTAAACCACTGAGCCTAGGGCTTGCCGATCAGAAGGTTCAAATCCCTGCGACGAGGTGAGCTCCTGCTGCTCGGTCCCTGCTCCTGCCAACCTAGCAGTTCGAAAGCACATCAAAGTGAAAGTAGATAAATAGGACCGCTCTGGCAGGAAGGGAAACGGTGTTTCTGTGCACTGCTCTGGTTCGCCAGAAACGGCTTAGTCATGCTGGCCACATGACCTGGAAGCTGTATGCCGGCTCCCTCGGCCAGTAAAGCGAGATGAGCGTCGCAACCCCAGAGTTGTCCGCGACTGGACCTAACGGTCAGGGGTCCCTTTACCTTTTACAGAATAGACATTTTCTCTAGAATTATTGTCTTCTTCATGCACAACATACGAGCAGGCATGTAGACATTCCAGCAAAAGAAAAAGTGAGCCCTGACTCAGGCGACTACATCAGCACAACAAAAAGAAAGGATATTTTGGGAGAAATACACTGGCTGGGGTTTTTTTCCATGTTAATGCAAAAAAGGTCTATACCCAAATAGAAGGGTATATTGAAAATATTAGATCCTTATGGGCCTTGTGGTCCCTGGAATACTTCTGCATTCTTGATCACAGTATGACAATGAAAGTGATTTCTCTTTAATGCATTCAATTATTGGAAGACTAAAAATATCCCCTAGGCCTGGTACTGCTCTGTTCTCTTTTACCAAGACACATCTTCATCCTAATATGTTGCATTTCAAAGACAGCAATAAACATTTCAGTATGGGTTACCCAGTCCCCAGGCTCATATTCTCTATTTCCATCATAGCCCTGTTATCACAAATGAAAAACTCTTAGCTCCACTGCCATCATAAATCAGTTTTTGAGAAATTAAGCATGAAAAATTCCAGCTACATAATTTTTCATCCTGAAGAGAACAAACCTATGAAGCAAACAGATTTTTGTGTGATGGATTAATGCACACATCCCATGGGAAATGCAGATATTAAATAATATATTAAGAATTCCACTAACACACACACTTTGAGTTTATGCTCTGCCTGATAATACATATTCACTCTTCAAGACAGAAGCTAAGGTATTATACAAAGCAAGAGAACACAAGTGCCTTCAGTATTTATGTTCCTAAATCCTCATTTAAGCAACTCAAGCCATCCTATAGCTAGGAGGATATACATTTCTTTTCCAGTCCTGCGACTATTGGTGAACCCTTGTCCATCAGTTCCAACACAAGTCTAATGCAAGAGAGGCAAGGGACTCCAGCATCTCTGACTGAATACTTGGCAATGAGAATCAAACAGACTGGGATGCATTCCCCTCCACCCTCAAAGCACACAAGTGAGATTTTGCTGAAGTATCCAAACTGATTTGTTTCATGCAACATTCCTTCACTTTTCATTTCATCAGGGCTGAAAGAATGCACAGATCATGCCAACTTGGCTTCAAGAGCCATAGAGCTCAATCTAGCCAATATGAGCTCGCACCTTATCTTTATTAAGTTTTAATTGCATCAGGCATTGCTGGCATTTTGTCCTCATACCATAAAACAAAAAATGGGAGTCCCTCTGTCACCCCTTCCCAGCCCACAGCATGAGTATGATCTCACACCTCTCTGACTCATTTTACAGGTAGATGACTTAAGACCAAATATATCCTACTCTGTGTCGCACCCCTGCAGCCCTACTGGAGAACCACCAACACATGCCTAACTTTCTAAAGTGAAGCCCCCTTAGCACCTTTTGCTGTGCTTCTCTTCAAGGCTCATTGCTGAAACTTTGGCGGTAGCACCACAAGCCTCCTGTGACCTGTTACTAGATCATCAATCCATGTTAAGGAATCACTGATCTATAAACTGGGTAACAATGCAATTTAGAGACATCTGGGACTCCAAGAACACGCCATAATTTCATTAGAAAAAAAGGGATACAAATGATACACTCAGCCGCAGTTGCTTGCGTCATTCCTTTAAACTTGCAAATTTGATCGCAGTTGCCTAACAGCTTGTAACAGCTGTTACAAGTCTACTGCCAGAATCTCTCCATGCTCATGTTGCACACCTGAACGGAGTGTCTCGAAATAATTCACCTTAAATTGGTTTCCAGAATACCTAAGTAACTCAAACCAGTGTTGGTTCTGTATATTATGATGTGGCCCAGGGTGCACCATCCTGTAATGTTCCAGGAAACTGGGATGATTTTTAAGCATTTAAGTTCTATGTAAAGTTTTCAGACATCGTGATTATGTGCAGTCTAATAAATCTGCTGAAGATATTAACACTTCTTTGACTGTTTTTTGCATGAAAATCCAGGAATTATTTTACCATTTGACGGCAAATACAATGCTTCTAACCATGATTCTAAACTTAAATGAACAGCACAAACCTAAAGCACAGCATTGTACAATAGTTATGGAGTAGCATATATTTGGTTTACTTGTAAAATGAGTCCTGTGGGTATGTCTATCTCCTACATACACAGGTAGGCATTTTTACATGCAGTGAGTTGGACTTTCGTGAGACATGATCAATTACCACCTAAAGGCCACTCAGCTTTCTGGTAACTCTCCACAGTGGTTATGCAGATGTTTAAAAAGTTAAACAAGAGTATCTCCCAGTTAATTTCCCCCAAGAGAAAACCCTGATGTACTTATCCATACCCTTCCTGCAAATCCATCAGCCTTAGAACATGGCGAACACTTTCTCCCAGAACAGAGAATAGTTATTAACATGTTGTCTCTTGAAATTCGCTGTAAGGCCCATTACTGCACTTAAATGAAGGGTGTTTTTCAAGCTCTCTTTCTCACTTAACCTACCAGTAAACATGGGAAACCATTAGTTCAAGCTGCCACAATTAACTCTCAGCTTTCCCTTCAAAGGCTTGGAGAGTCTGAAGCTACTTATCATGCAAACAGCCTAGGAGCCTCTTTCTCCTTGTGAGGCAACAGGAGGGGAAAACTACTGAGTTAAGTAGATTATTGGGGAAGGAGTCACACTCAGCTGCCCTATGAGATGATTAGACCCTGGGAAATGCAGACTCCAAATCTCCTGCTCCTGACAGTGAACATTCATCAACTGCATTTGGATAATCTGCTATCAAGAACCTTTAAAGAAGCTTCCAATACTCTTCTACTAATGGTATGGCAGGTGGAAAAGAACACACTTATTTGTGCAAAAGAAAGCTTCATCGCTAGCTGCTGCAAAAACAGCCTTTTCAAAAATGCAGATGCATCTCTGGCTAAATCACTCTGATAGATCATGCCCACTAAAGACACACATACATGCCCTGGCAAGAATGGGTGCTTAGAAAAAACTCTGCGGCTGTCTTGACACCAAGTTACACTGCCTGATTTTACCAGTTCTTTCCTCCTTATAATTCAGTCTTGAACATTATCAGCCACAAACTGGAGCCCAAATATTCTCCTCCCTTTCCTGATTTTGTAGCTTTGGTTATCAAATTCATTTAAGAGAGAAAATAAGGGAAGAGTGTTGCCTCTTTCCTCTCAGCCTACTTCCTTCCTTACACACACTTTTCTCTTTGGTATGTTAAGCGTGCATGAGAATTACCTGTGGCTGAATAAATGATGAGCCTCTTTATAGGTTTACATGCACAGAAGGAAGCTTGAAGCATAGCATGATGTGAAAATAGCCCACTACTCATGTGCTATTCAGCAGAAACTGTTTTACAGGAAGAGTTCAACAAAATGAAAGGAGATTATCCATGAGAAAGTAGATAGGACCAGAAAGTGCTCAGATAAAGTTACTGAGAGGAAACCTAAACAACCAACCCTAAGCTACTTCCTCAGTCCTTTGGTGCAAACTGCTAAGGACAAGCGCTGCAGGAGTCCAAAAAGGGACCCTTGCCTGATCAACAACAAAAGATAAGCAAAAGGCTTCCACAAGTAGATCATATAGTTGTTATAAAACAGCCACAGGAGTGCAAACTGATTATTTAAACTTGCAATTGAACTTTCCATACCTCATTCATTCACGAAGAGAAAGAAGGCCATGAGGTAGTGACTTGTCGAAGGGCTTCCGGTGTCCAACATTTAATCCACTGAACCACCTTGTTCAGTGATGTTGAACAAGCTAGCTAATGAGGGGAAGGGATTTATACACAGTGATGTGTAAGCAACCAAACCCTAAAGTAGGAAGCTGCTATTACTCGTACAATTTAAGCAAAGCCAATCTCAGTTCTGCATTGAAAAATCCTTAAAGAAGGATTTGCTCTGCTCTACAGTAACTGAGGACAGAAAGATGCTCATATGGATTCAACAAGAATGGATGGAAGAAAATATGTAGAACATGTATGTATTAAAACTTTGAAAAACATTAGAAGTAGTAATCGTAGTAATGAACCCCAAGGTCCCAAGTCATACTCTAATGCCTATAATGCAGCCTCTCTCAACCCTCAACTACAACTACCATCATTCCTGATCACTGGTCCTGCTAGCTAGGAATGATGGGAGTTGTAGTCCAACAACATCTGGGGACCCAAGGTTGAGGGAGGCTGCTATAAAGTATAAGGGATTTTGTTTTGGGCACTCACCCTTAGTTTTAACTAGGGTTGCCTCAGTTAATCAGAAGTCTGACTGTTTCTCTCCCCAAAAGAACTTTAACTGCAACTCATTCCAAATGCAACTCATTGTGGAAACTGCATGGCAGCAAATTAAACCTATGAATTCACCTCATAAACCAGAATCCAAAATGACTGTACGTTAATTCAAATCTCTGCCTAATCCTGTTGTTTTCTCCCTGCCCTACAAATGGCAATAAGTTCTAGAAAATGTTAATCCATGTGCAAATATTTTTCTCTTTTCTGTGTGCACAAGTATCAGCAGAGAGAATGAAGGGCTAGAGCAGGGGTCGGCAACCTGCGGCTCCGGAGCCGCATGCGGCTCTTTAACGCCTTTGCCGCGGCTCCGGGGTGGAGGCGAGGGGAGGAGGCGCATTTTCCTTTGTTCCCGCCCCAAGCCTCGCGCGCCCGACGGGAGCTCCTGCCGGGCGCGCAAGGCTTGCAGACACTCGCCCGAAGCACGGGGAGCCCTCCGGAGGGCTCCCTGTGCTTCGGGCGGCAGGGTGCCGCCCCAAGCCTCGCGCGCCCGACGGGAGCTCCTGCCAGGCGCGCAAGGCTTGCAGACACTCGCCCGAAGCACGGGGAGCCCTCCGGAGGGCTCCCTGTGCTTCGGGCAGCAGGCTGCCGCCCCAAGCCTCGCGCGCCCGACGGGAGCTCCTGCCAGGCGCGCAAGGCTTGCAGACACTCGCCCGAAGCACGGGGAGCCCTCCGGAGGGCTCCGCGTGCTTCGGGCGGCAGGCTGCCGCCCCAAGCCTCGCGCACCCGACGGGAGCTCCTGCCGGGCGCGCAAGGCTTGCAGACACTCGCCCGAAGCACGGGGAGCCCTCCGGAGGGCTCCCTGTGCTTCGGGCAACAGGCTGCCGCCCCAAGCCTCGCGCGCCCGACGGGAGCTCCTGCCGGGCGCGCAAGGCTTGCAGACACTCGCCCGAAGCACGGGGAGCCCTCCGGAGGGCTCCCTGTGCTTCGGGCAACAGGCTGCCGCCCCAAGCCTCGCGCGCCCGACGGGAGCTCCTGCCGGGCGCGCAAGGCTTGCAGACACTCGCCCGAAGCATGGGGAGCCCTCCGGAGGGCTCCGCGTGCTTCGGGCGGCAGGCTGCCGCCCCAAGCCTCGCGCACCCGACGGGAGCTCCTGCCGGGCCGCAAGGCTTGCAGACACTCGCCCGAAGCACGGGGAGCCCTCCGGAGGGCTCCCTGTGCTTCGGGCAACAGGCTGCCGCCCCAAGCCTCGCGCGCCCGACGGGAGCTCCTGCCAGGCGCGCAAGGCTTGCAGACACTCGCCCGAAGCACGGGGAGCCCTCCGGAGGGCTCCCTGTGCTTCGGGCGGCAGGCTGCCGCCCCAAGCCTCGCGCGCCCGACGGGAGCTCCTGCCGGGCGCGCAAGGCTTGCAGACACTCGCCCGAAGCACGGGGAGCCCTCTGGAGGGCTCCCCGTGCTTCGGGCGGCAGGCTGCCGCCCCAAGCCTCGCGCGCCCGACGGGAGCTCCAGCCGGGCGCGCAAGGCTTGCAGACACTCGCCCGAAGCACGGGGAGCCCTCCGGAGGGCTCCCTGTGCTTTGGGCAACAGGCTGCCGCCCCAAGCCTCGCGCGCCCGACGGGAGCTCCTGCCGGGCGCGCAAGGCTTGCAGACACTCGCCCGAAGCACGGGGAGCCCTCCGGAGGGCTCCCTGTGCTTCGGGCGGCAGGCTGCCGCCCCAAGCCTCGCGCGCCCGACGGGAGCTCCTGCCAGGTGCGCAAGGCTTGCAGACACTCGCCCGAAGCACGGGGAGCCCTCCGGAGGGCTCCGCGTGCTTCGGGCGGCAGGCTGCCGCCCCAAGCCTCGCGCGCCCGACGGGAGCTCCTGCCGGGCGCGCAAGGCTTGCAGACACTCGCCCGAAGCACGGGGAGCCCTCCGGAGGGCTCCCTGTGCTTCGGGCAACAGGCTGCCGCCCCAAGCCTTGCGCGCCCGACGGGAGCTCCTGCCGGGCGCGCAAGGCTTGCAGACACTCGCCTGAAGCACGGGGAGCCCTCCGGAGGGCTCCCTGTGCTTCGGGCAACAGGCTGCCGCCCCAAGCCTCGCGCGCCTGGCGGGAGCTCCCGCCAGGCGCGCAAGGCTTGCGGACACTCGCTGGAGCTGCAGGCTGCTGCCCGCAAGCCTTGTGAGCCTGTGGGAACTCCCGCCGGGCTTGCAAGGCTTGCGGATAGCTTCCTGAAGCCTGGAGAGCGAGAGGGGTCGGTGCGCACCGATGCCTCTCGCTCTCCAGGCTTCAGCGAAAGCCTGCATTCGCACCATAGGACGCACACAGATTTCCCCTTCATTTTTGGAGGGGAAAAGTGCGTCCTATGGAGCGAAAAATACGGTATATAGCATGTCTTTGTTGCTGGCTGATTTGCTGCTATTGCTTTGCAATTTGCAGCTACTGTTTTGAAGGGGAGTGAAGAACACACACTCAAAAAAAGGTAACTTGTTAATATAACGTTTATTTCTATGAGGAGGAGTAATTCTGAGGGGTCAAACAAAAAATAATTAAAAAGTGTCAAAAAAGTTATTTTTATAATGACGAGGATAACATTGGGCTAAGAAACAATGTATGCAGTGTTATATTTGTTTTAAATGTCGCAATGGTTTTGCGGCTCCCAGTTGTTGTTTTTTCTTCGGAAACGGGTCCAAGTGGCTCTTTTTGTCTTAAAGGTTGCAGACCCCTGGGCTAGAGCAACTCAGCTTGAGAGTAAACTTAGAAACTCCAACCCCCAATGTTCTATTTTTAATATTGCTATGAAAGAACAAAATTTCTCAATACGAACGCCTCCACTAAATGCCTCCCTCTCTTTGGAAAAAGAAATATACAGAGTAGGAAACTCTCCTTAAGATCCAAACACGTGGAATACTTTAATATGGCATGTGTTTATTGAGATACCTGTGACTTAGCCATGCAGGGCTTCATAAATAACCACCATGAATTGTTCTTAAAAAGCAAGCATGTAACCAGTGGAATTTTTAAATATGCAGGTAGTGTCTCATACCTCATCATACAAGTAAAGTTTTGCATAAGCTAAGCTTCCAGGCATGTTCACACAGAGCATATTATACAATCATATTCTTAAGATAATTCAAGTATGAGTGATGACCCCCCCCCCGCCCCAGCACCAGGAAGGTCTTACCTTCCAATAAGAGTTGCAGCAGCTAATACTGAGTGTAAGGGAAAAAAGCACCCATGGCCACTAGGGACATTTCTAGGTTAGGTATCTGATCTTCTAAGTGAGTATGAAAGGAAGGAAGCACTGCATCTTCAGTCTTGTCTGCCTTCTGCTTAAAGTCTATTCCACCTTATCTAACCACAAGAGCTTTTAGATGCTGATTCACAAGTGGATCTCCACTCCCCAAAACAGAAACAAGAATGGTGGGGAAATAGACTGAACAGCTGTTAATAATACCCTCTTATACCAGTCAGAAAGGAAGAAGAATCACCTCAACCCCGCAATATGATTCAGAAGGATGCTACTGTCAAATGGCATCAGCAGGTATAGTAGCAACAGCTGAGATTGTCCACTACAAGCAGAGAAGTCTCTGGGCCCAAATCTGGCCTAAAGCCAGAATGAAACAGATTTAAAACTACCAGTCTCATGCAGGAATGCACAGAGTTAGACTCTCTCTATCGTTGTGCCCCATGAATGGCAAGTTAAGAGCATGGTCCAAGTTTCTTCTCAGTTGCTTTTCTAGCAGAGACATCACCCCTACCTCGAGGGTAGCCAACCTGGTCCCTCTAGATGTTATGGACTGCAACTCATCAACCACAGACAGCATTGCCAATGACGCAGGGTGGTCAGAACATCTGGAGGGGAACACAGCGGCTGCTCCTGACCTACCTCATCCAATCATGTTCACAGCCTATGGGATAGAGGATAGAGAGTCCTTCAAGTGCCTATCCAGGCCACTTCACTATTCACCTGTTTGACTTCTCTCCCCTAAACACAGTTACAACTACCAAGACCTCTGATGAACTGAGAGGCAAAGGTCACTTCTATAGGCATTAATTCTCATGCAAATGAATAGAAAGACCTGACCTTATGGCTTATCTAAAACCATAACCAGGAGTTTAGGTTTTTGCTGAAAATGGAAGGCCAGCCATTAAGCTTTGGACAACACTCTCAAAGTGCTAGGATTTCTCCTGTGAAAAGCCAAAATAACAATGAAACTTTTTTTGTTAATCATTAAAGTATTAAAAATAAATCTCACTCCTCTAGAAGGGAACATCATAGGTTATAAATTGTATACCTGGACTCATTAATATCTGGGTATGAAACCCCAGATATAGTCCCACATACAGAAATGGACCCAGTGTTGACTCCTTGAGGAAAAGTGTTTGCCCTTTGTGGTTTAGCCTCTGACCTTCCTTAAGGCTAAACAATCATCCGCTGGAAAGTGTTACAAAACCTCTTCTACCTCCCACTGGCTTTTTATTTATACACACACACGCACACATATATAAAGGTTGGTTACTCTCCAGTTCCTAAGAAAGGCTCCCTCCAGCTCCTCTCGCTTTCTCTTGGGGGTGTGGGCTCACTTCTCCGAACAAGAGGATGACCTCCAGCAACATGGGGCCTGCACTTGCTACTGTCTTCAGTTTGGCAACCCAACACAAAGGCAGTGGGCCTGGTATATACAATTTTGGGGCCAAGCTCCCTATTCACAGAAACAGGCTCCCCAAGAGACAAAGCCTGCAGGATTCTTAATTAAGTCTAAGTGAAAGACGGCCTAACCACATCCTGCTCACATCTTCTGAGTACCTTCATTCTGGACTTCAAACAGCCACAGAACACTGCCCATCAAGCACGCCAAGGCATTCACAGCCAGCAACAAACAATCCCCCCCCCCCTTTAAAATATAGAAAGCCTAGTCTTCGGCACTGCCTCTTCAGCCTGCTCTCTTTTGCTGCTGATTTTAGACATGTCTCTGGTTTGTAAAACAGGAAACAAAGGGACTTCTTGTGTGTCAGAAGCCCTCCAGAGGGTCTGCATTTCATTCCTCCCTCTCCAGGCAGTGTCTGGAGAGCTCTTTAGCCCATTTCGTCTCATTAACATTTCCATGAAGGATCAAAGAATATATTAAAAAAAATATCTAAGTATTAAGTACAATTCCTGCTAGGGAAGCCGCATAAACAGATACGTTTAAGAAACCTGTGCAAATTCCTTTGCCCGACCCATTTCTTTATTAGATAATTGTCTCTTCGCAAGAACAACAACAGCTTTTCTTTCCACTGAGCTGCCCTTTCTACAAATCCTGTGAAAATCTTGATAAATACATTCCATTGAACACCCCCCTCCCCAAAACCAGCAAACAATTTCTGTTTTCCAAGCTTCACTGTGATAATGTCCCTTGCAAACAGAAACCAATTATTCCCTGGCAGTAAGTCACCCGCAGTATGAATTGCTGTAATTTTGCCCCTTTTAGCAGCTGCTCAGGGTGGGCTGAGAGGTGGCTGTGGTAATGAAGCACGGATGAATACTAAAGAAGCACTGAGGCATGGCATCCTGTGGAGCAGCAGTGTTTAATTTTTCCTAAAGTACTTTCTTGCTCCAGGAAGCAAATCAAGGAGATTTATGTGTCAGAAAGGGAGCTTTCTACTGTATATTTGCATTCACAATCCCAACCAGAATACGAATTTCTATGCACCTGACTAGCTTGTAAAAAACTTTCACCTTATGTTTTAAAAGTGCTAACACACCCCTCCCCCTCCCTCTCCACAATTCTTTGCTTTCTCATTAGAAATGCCCAGCAACATCCGCCAGACAAAGGCACTGCAAACAAAGTGTATGGAAAGGAGTGAGAGGGGGGGAAATTAGGGAAAACAAAAAAAGAAAAGAAAAGAAAAGAAAAGAAAAGAAAAGAAAGACGTGCAGAGGAATTCCTTTTTTCACTGATCTGTGGAATACATTAATATCCCAAACTGTTGGCACAGACTCGAACGCTCAGATGGGTGACAATGCAAGCAATGACTCTGAGTCTGGGATCTTCAAATAAACCTCCGCTGCTGTCATGGCCACCGGGAAAGAGGCTGAGGGCAATATTCGCTGACCTTCATTTCGTTGTTTCACCAGACCTAACTGCTGGACCTTTGTTTGCCTGTTACTAGGAGTTCCTCTTTCAAAAATGTCAGCATTTCCTAGACGATACAAGAGCCAGTTTATTAGGTAAATAAACCCACCCTAAAGCAGTCTCTCCTGCTCCACGATGAGAATCCACGGAGAGCAGAGACAAGGAGCAAATCTGAACCCTCGAAATGAAGGGAGAGAGAGACCGCAGAACTTTGGAGCGCATTTCAATGGCAAATATGAAAAGGCCATCAAATGTTATATTGAGTCATCAAGGAATATGACTGGGAAGACTGAAAATTGCAACAGAGAAGACCTTTCGAGTAACCAGGGATTTGTGTGGCTTATGGCACTTTCCATGAAACACATATGCACCACAGAGGTCTCTGGCCCAGACTCCACAGACCAGGATGAATACAGGGAAATGATACGTGTCCCTTTTTTCCAAACATTACAGTCCCATGTACATCTACAGGACAGGCATCACAGATCCACAATGTCACTCACCACTGTTTTGGCAATCGAATTACTTTGCAGTTATATTTCTCTAGTGAAAGCGGCGGGGGGGGGGGGCAATTTATTCCACCCTTCCTTCTTTTTGAGGACTCCAAAGGGAGGATAGAGTTAACTGAACACCATCTACAGCAGCAATGAGACAGTGAAATCCACCACACAACACCGTGGATTCAGATGCTTTCCTCAAGATTGGCCTCCTCATTTATTTGAAAAATAAATTTTTCACTTTCATTTTATTTGAAAAAATGGTCAATACCTCGGCCCCAGATCATAGCCCAACAGTAGGGCTGCAGTTGGATGAAGAGCAAACGAGCTGGTCCCTCTCCTCTACTACACAAACAGGCCCTCAGCATGAATGGCCAACTGCACAAACTATTGGTTTATGTGACTGTCGCGCCATTTTCTTGAAGTTCAGAAATGCTACAGATCAGTCCTGCATGTGATCAGGCACTCATGAGGAAGGGCCAGTTCACACTGCACATGGTTTCATGTGGTGGAGGGAAAGATGTGTGCACTGCTCCTAATGGCTCTCTCGGTTTTGTTTCAGATATGAAAAGAAAGGAGGAGGAGGGAAAGGAAAAGCAGCAACAGCAACAGACTGGCTGGTTGGATATGTGAAATCTTTTAGGTGGAACAAGGTATGTTAACCAAGGTATCTTTAACCGAGAAAAAGCACCCTGGATGTCCTTGCTTTTAGGAATGAAATACTATGAATCCTTATCATCTCTATTTTGGAGGCTGACATGCACCTTAAGATTGCCCTTATAAGTGGGAAAGTCTTTATCCTGGACCTTTCCACCATCCTTCTACTATCTGCACCCTATATTTCTGCTGCCTAGCATCTGCTTTTGAAATACCCATCTTTCTGGTGAAGGGAATTAAAGAGCTTCAAAAAAACGCATGCAGAATCAGGAAAGCGGGCCACATATGATTTTCACCCAGCTCCCACAAAACAAAACAAACTAAGTCATGATCTCAACAGAACCTCAGCACGATAGCCAATTGTATTTTTTCTCTCTGTTTTTAAAGGAAAATTAAACAACCACCTAAAATCACAGGGAAGCCTCCACCGACTTGCAGGATGTGCTATAAAATAAACAGCAGGCGTCAAATTCTGATTATCACATTTCTGCACTTTTTCCAGAAATATCAAGCAGTGATTTAACTCCTGGACACGTATCCTTGGAAACCAAACTATAAGCAGCTGCCCCTGGATGTTCACACAATGCCAGGTTTCCCCTCTTTGTATTCAAATATAACTAATTACTTGGCCTTTGAAATGATAGATGGGTGAGGGGGCGTCCCGGGGACGCACCCCAGCCCTCCAATGGCAGAGCCAGATTGCCGGGTCTAGCAACAGCTGCTCCAAATCCCCCACGAGGTGAGAGCAGGCACCAGAGAGGCTCTATTTGAACAGCTGCATATGCAAATGTAATTAACTAGGTGTTGCTGGCCTCTTCCGCTCACCCAGCCTGCATAGGCATGCTAGACCCCCCTTACCCATTGCTTTAAGGTGAAAGGCTGGGCGGGGGGGGGGGACACACAACAGCATTTTCTCACTAGACATGCCAAATCCTCTTCTGAGTTTCAAGAAAGAGTAAATAACAAGGATATAATTATGAGTATCAGATCCAAACTGCCTACCAGAGTAGTTCACAATCCTGCGTCTTATCACTCTAAATTTTTAGATTTCTGCTCTTGGAAGCCTAACGAGACAAAATATTAACTAAGCTTGGGGTTTATTTTTCTTTGGGGAGACTGTGGGAGTTGGAAGGATTTTACTGTCCAGACTATTTCTTTCTGAATGCTTTCACCATGGACTTCTGCCAAGTGACAAAGAGGTTGCTCAGTGATTAAAGCATTGGGATAGAATTCCAGAGATACAGGTTTAATGATAGCCATGCCATGGGGCTGTTTGGGTGACCTTGGCAAGTCAAGCAACTTATCCTTTACTCCACTTCACCAGAGGAGAATGGGAAAAGGAGAGAGCGCATCTGATGGTGGTGGGAGGCGAGCATATTAGGATCTGTGATGCTCTTGACAAGATATAAAGAAGAAAAAAATATGTATGAAACGATGCTGTCTTGTGAGCATCCACTGCTGCTTAGGGTCTTGAACTCTGCAAATCATAGCATGCTGGGCACAATTATCTGAGCTTCTGATTAACATGCCACAGCAGTTGAAGTCCTCAAAAAGCACAAACATTTTGACAGGCATAAGGGGATGATATATGAGTGCAGCAGTCCCGGTGTCTGAATCTGAAATAAATGACAGCTCAGCAGTTACAGGGCCCCATTGCAGCCAAAGGCCACTGTTGGCCACCATCCAGACAAGTTATCTCTATGTCTCAGGGCCAAATTAGACTGATCTTAACTTCATGAATGAAATTAATGCACATTTTTATTATGTAAATAGCAGCTGAAATAAGAACCCACCTCCCATCTTACAAAAAGAAGTTACTATGTTTTTATGCCCTTTCTCCAAACTTGGTCCATTGCTCTGCTATCGGTATGAGGATTCACACACACTTCATAGCATAAGATCTGCCAACATCACAAACCAAATGGTAGTAACATCATGGAAAGTGATTCCAAATACCCAGATAGCTGGGCTTAGGGAACATGAAAAGGAGCAAAGAGAAAAATGGAACAGCTCATAAACCAGGGAAAAAAGTTGTTTCAGGGAAATCATCTTTTGGTTCAGACCCAAGGCAATTGTCCGTGCAGTTATTGGAAAGAACGCTGGCACAATCTTCTGGCAAACCGGCCACAGGAAAGGCTGACTTCATGTCACACTGAACTAAGCTCCCCGCAATACTAAAAATAAAGCGGATGGAACTTTCACTCGTCAAAATATATATACTTTGCATCAGCTGAACAAACCTGATTACTTGCAGCCCTGAATTTATCAAGCCAGTTGACTTTCTGAGAAAAATAGCCAAAGAATGTGGGTACTGCACCAGAATGATGAATAAGGTGAGAGCTGGGGGCATACTCCTACTTTCTAGGGACATTATTTTAGGATGTCACCCACATTTTAAAAACCCCACAGATTTATTTAAAGTTTGCAGCAAAGTCTGAGGAACACCGTAAAAAAATAATGTTCCTGTAAGAAGTTAATACAGCGCAGCGCATACCGATTTAGGTGATAGAAATTAAAGCCATGATTTTTGTTCTCCCCTAAAGACACCATAAAAACTAAAAGCAAAGAGACATCTCGCTGCGATGCCACCTTGTGGAACAGAAGAAAATGGGAGGTTTTAATACAATGCATTCCTATATCTTACCATTCATATGCATTTCTAGTGAGCTGGAAGAACTGGCGGGAAAGAGGGGAAAGCGTGGAGGATAGACTAAGTCATCTTTAATTGTCTTTGGAAATATCAGATGAAATATACCTTTGTTCTCTGACTCTTAGCATTTCATAGAGCCAGGTTGCTAGGTAAAATCGAATCAATCTGAAAAGCAACTGCCATGTGCTTGATGATGGGGAAAAAGTATCACTAGCCTACACTATATGATTTCATGACTAGATACGGGTGCAAATCCCTGCTTTCAGATTCAGAACTCAACTACACAGCAATCTGTAGCGGTTTAATATCAAATGGCTGACTGCCACCAGGCCTAAGATGTAAATGCTAATAATGCTAGCACAAACTGTATGCTTCTGAAGCTCCCCCCGCCCCCGGTACCATGGTAAAGTTGCTAATAAATAACAACGACAACATTTATAGCAACATCTAAAGCCAGGAGATCAGACATTTTCCATCATCATCCCCTCCACCCTGCAGAGCCACCATGAACCACCACTATCTTAACCAAGTATATTATGTTTATTAAATATTAATTTCCATTTACTGTCCGCGGCATTGAAGTCTTTTCTGCCAGACAGAAGGAGGGATACAAATACTTCTAACAAACACAGGATTATTCTTTCTAAGTGCAGTTGAAGAGTCTAACTTGATGGCCTTCCTTCTTTTTTGCTTAAGTCATTTAAGAGACATTCAGTATTAAGACATTCAGTAATTAAGTGCACTGTGAACACAAAACTCAACAATAAAGATCAAGGATTCCCCTGCCCCACACAATTGGTTTTACATCTAAGTCTTTTGAAATTTAACACATGCAGTTATCTGAAACATCAAGGAATCGTAGAAGAGTATTCAGTTGTGTTTTATCAGCCCAACCAGTGTTTCATACTGTTTTGCACTAAACCAGGGTTTCCAAATTTGGGTCCCCAGCTGTTTTTGCACTACAATTCCCATCATCCCAGTGGTCAGGGATGATGGGAATTGTAGTGCAAAAACAGCTTGGGGCCCAAGTTTGGGAAACCCTGCACTAAACCAATGTATTATATGGAAACGAAATGGTGCTAAATATCCTATACCTATCATGTGCCAAGAAAATAAAGATTTACAATTATGTACACACGTGGCTTAACTGGCAACATACAGTTTATTACAGGCATAGGCAAACTCCGGCCTTCCAGATGTTTGGGACTATAATTCCCATCATCCCTAGCTAACACGACCAGTGGTCAGGGATGATGGGAATTGTAGTCCCAAATATCTGGCGGGCCGGAGTTTACCTATGCCTGGTTTATTATGTTTGACAATATGGAAAGTGCAATAGTAGAAACACAAATTGCAACATTGGTGGCCTTCACATAAGAGAACTCTCTGCTTTGTAGGGTATCTGTAGGCACAGACATTTTACCAAATGGAATCACTTCTACAAATAACTCCCCTTCTCTATATGAGGATACTAATTTTACTCCTCTTCTATCATGTCTTCTTTTCTCTCCTCACTCTCTCAAAAGCAGTAGCTGCTTAAACCGTGCTTAATTAACTGCCATTAACCATTACAAGATGACAGTGAAAAATTATTTAGACTGCTTCAGGCCAATAATTAGAAGCTACAAAATGGCAGCTATTTTTTTAAAATAAATATTTAAAAAGTAGACTTTTAAGTCAAACCATATCTTACCACAAGAAGATGATTTTCTGTCCACTGTCATTACACGCTTGGTTTGGTTGCGCAGCTTGTTGTCGGTATTTTCTACTAAATTGGTGATATCGTCGATGATTTCTATTAAAAAAGAGATATCGTTATATAGTATTAATATCCAGGTTTTCCACCATCACACCCAAACAAATGCAATGTCATCATTTTATGGCACCCTTCCAGCAACCAAGAGCTCTGCAGCTTTGATCTAACTTATTGGCATGGCAGCCCTCTGAGGAAGGTTAGACAGATGGCTGTTTTAAATGTGACAGAAGCCAAGCAGAAGCCACCCAAAAGCATCTCGGTAGGTGTAGCCCATGTGGATGCTGCACTTAGCTAGCATAACGGATTAAGAATGTGCAGACACATCTGTTCCTTGGCGCATGGTTAGTAGTTAGAACAAAATGCTTTATAAATTTAGACCAGAAGAAGGGTGAAAATTTTATCTGGGCTGTTTGGAGTGGCTGCACAGAACCTCCACTTTTGCAATGGGCAAGGATCACCCCAAAGCTACCTGCAAATGACCAGAGATTAGAAACTGGTCCCACACATTCAGCCCTCATGCTATTTGCACTGCACTCTATTGCCCCACAGATTTTGTCCAAACCTGCAAATGGAAAATATTTGCACCTTTGCATATTGGTATAAATACAATTTCTAAGGCTCAGTTATAATTGAGAATAAAAACTGAAGCATGATCCTGTTTAAACAGCTTCCTTATAGAATATCTCTCTTACAGCTGTGCCTCTTCTCACCAATATTCCATTTTTCAGCACAAATAATGACATCATGACTATAAGCAAGTGCTAACTGCACTTTGGCATTTAAAAAAAACATTTACTTGCTTATTTGATTCCAGCTGAGATTCAAGGTGCAGGTATTGATCTATGTAAATAGCAAACTCCACTCTCCAAATCTGGATTCACATGTATTCCCCCAAAATGGGGGGTGCAGGGGAGTGGGAGAGACTGAGCATGTTCAGTGGACACAGAATGCTGGCTGACTGCTGAAGGAAGGCAGGGGGCAGAATGGAACATTGTAGGGAAGAGGGATAAAGTGAAATGAGAGGGGAAAGAAGGAACAGCTGCCTGGCATCCTGGCACTCCACACTTAGCACAGGTCCCACTTGCACTGAGAAGCATAAGAACATAAAAATATGTAGAGAAAGAGTTTAACATTCCAGTTTCTTCAGAGATGGCATATCCAGGTGAAGAGATCATAGATAACGGCAGAGAAAAGCATCTCCTAAGGATGCCATACATCCACTGAAAACTCATCAGGTTCACAAGGGTGACTCTGTATAAAACAGCTCCTTACAGAATGGGTGGTTTCCATCACAGACCTCGCAGTGGATTCAAAGTGAAAAAACAAGGAAAATTATTAAGCAGTACAAAAATTAGCAAGCTGCCAACATCTGAGTGAAGTTTCAACATGTTGTCTTCCAGTTGCAAGCCTCCTGCTCTTGGATATTAGGTCAACGTTTTAGTAAATTCAATCCCGTCTTCACATATACAGTCAGTGTGGCAGGGGTGAGGCCAACTGACAGGTGGTAGGTTATGAAGTAATTTATGAGGAAAAGTTTCTACTAGTACCTTTGCTCAGTTCAAACGATGAAAATTCAAAACTGATGACTTTCACAAGTTACACAGTCACATTAAAGTAGTTTTTAAAACAAAAAATAGTGTCACTGTCTTTGAATTATGTTTTTCTGGCTTCTGGAGCACAAAGCAGAAAACTGTTTCCAGAAAGAACAACTGCCGCGTATAAATTGACCATGTCTCACTTTGAGTCCATTTACAGTCAATAAAAAAGAGGAATTGTACAGCATTTTCTTGAGCAACCACAGTACTTGCAAGATCTCACTGCTTAAACTACCCCTGTAGTTTGTACATTATAAACACTTCACTTTATAAACAGTTACATCTATGGGGATGGTTTACATTTGGAATAACAACCTTACAAATGATATTGTACTTTATTGTATTTCAGTAGCCAAGAGTGTGAGCTGTGAGTTGCCTGCTAGCCTCATCCACAAATCCACTAGATAATCTTGGGCAAGCTAACATTCTTCTTGGTGTTAAGCCCTACCATCAGTAATAGAGAGGGGAAATACTGCTGTACCTTACAGGGGTGTAGCAAGGACTGCTGAGATTATGTGAAGTGTACTGAATTCCTGAGTGTTCCATGTATACTATACATTGTATAGGAAAGCTGTCATTCATGGCAAGGCGCCACTGTGGTTTCCAGGTAGACCAAGCCTGGAAGTCCCTAATCTTTATGAGCCCAAAATATGCAGTCTGTGTGAGGCATCGATCAGGAACCCAGGACATTACAAAATGTTAAGAAAAAGGAAAATAAACAGCCTTCCCTTCCATCACTCTTCTTTAACATGAATTCACCAGGAAAGAATTTGGAGGGGGAAATGGGTAGAGAGGGAAAGAGAACTCTGTGAAATTCAGGGCAGATGGGCAATGAAGAAGGAAAACTGGAAACTGCTCAGCTTAAGAAAATAACATTTTTGTTCTGTAGCAAGTAAAATGCTCCTTCTCTCCACCCCCACGGGAGAAGGAAGATTTACTTGGTTACATCCCATCCTGAATCAGAGTTTCTGTCTGTGTGCTACTCAGGTGTGCCCTCTCCCAAGAGGCTTGAGAGTTTTTATACTTCTGAACCACACACAGAGTCCCAAGCATGGCGGGATTCTTATAGTACTCAGAAGAAAAGCAGGCTGCTTGCCATATAACCTCCTCGTATTTGTACTAATTGATTTTCTGATTTATTTAAAATATGTAAAAGCCTTACTTGGATTTGGCAGCTGCCTTAAAGAACAGGCTTCACAGTTCTTGCCCACTGAGTAAGCCAAATACAAACTGCACTTGCAAAATGCAGAGGGGAATGGATTTAGCAGCAGCGCTGGGTACAATTGCATCTTAGCTACAGATTAATAAGACTATAGGAGAGAAGGATTTCCTTTATTTCAGTTCAGCCTTTCTTCCATTTGTGAGGTTCCAAGCCAGGCTCTCATTCAGACTTTATGATGTTACAATGTGACGCACCGCTGCCACTGCACATCGGGTGCCACAGCTGCTGCCTTACCTCTTGCATTCTGGCGTCATGGTGGGGACTGGACCAGGGCCTGCACCGCGGTGGGGACTGGATCAGGGCCTTGTGGCAGAGGCAGAAGCCCAGGTCCAGTGGCTGTGCAAGAGTGAAAGAGGTAAGATAATTGGTGGTTGCACCCGGTGTGCAGTGGCAGCAGTGCATGGTGGCAGCTGCGGAGGAGGCAGAGGCGGAGGCTGGGCACCCACGGGCACACATAACTAACATTTTGTGGGAGCCCAGGCACCCGAAGAGATGGCACCTATGATTTAAGTGCAGGCAAACACACATTGTTCCAAAGGGAAGGAATGATAGTGGACAAAAGCAGGGCATGGCACTGCCCTCAGCACTAGACATAACAGGTAACAGAGGCAAAGAATGCCACTGCTCCCATCTTCTTCTTCTACTGCTGCTGCCACCTCCTGCAGGTAAACGTTATTGCCCCAGAACCTCAGAAACCACGCTTTGACATAACATGGGGGGCTGAAATTAGTCACTCTTCTGAAGTTCTGTATGGAGGAGGAGGACCAAGTTCAACATGACCTTCCACCATCTGGCTGGCATGCTGTATCAGGGTTGGGTGAGCCTCTCATTGCTTCTGCAGAACCCTTTAAGTTTTCTCCATCTGGAGATGGCAGCAGCTGTGGAGGAACAGCTGGATCTAGGTCTCGCATATGATTTGCTGCTATGCATACTGAGCTGCGGGAGGTGGCAGCAGAAGTAGAAGAAGATGGGCACTGGTGACAAGCAGGTACATAGTAGCAAGTCTGGTGAGGAACTAGGATATTCTTGTTTGAGAAAACTGTCACAGATTTCCTTCCTCTCACCTGTAATGTTAGCCAATTCTAATGGACTGATTTGATTTTTGTTGTGTGGCTAAAGTGCATTATTCTCATTATTAGAAACTGCCTCTGTTTCATGAAGAAGGGACTATAAATTATAAAAAGAAATGAATAAACGTCCTGGAAGAGCAAGAAGATGTCATCTGTGATGGAAAACGATGGGGAAAAAATATTTTAAAAAGTCAGGCGGTTAGAGATGTGAATCTGCACAGAGGGAGGCAAGACTGAGGGAGAGATACCTGAGAGACAAAAAGATCACATGAGACAAGCAGAGAGTATGTATAGAGGCAGGTGTGGGAAACCTTTGGCCATCCACATATTGTTTGACCAACTCTCCCTTCAGCCTTGACCAGGCTGGCTGGAGGGCTGTTGGGCATTGTAGTTCAGCAGGTTCCCCATCCTAATATAGACAAATTGCAGGTCTGGGTGATGTGGACTGAGAAACAGATGAGCATGTGAAAGAGATTAAGACTACATTAGTACCAGGGGTTCATTTTACTAGTATAGTGGCAGGAGAAGAACACCCCACACCTACCATTTTGGTTATGATGGAGTACACAAATAAATTGGCTGGCAAACCAATGAGTGACAATGCAGCCAGCCTCTGCATGGATGGCATTGGCTAGCTGGAATCAGGATGCCTGGAAGCCTCCCAGTAGCTTCCTCACTCAAATCCCTTATATTTATTCTGGAGGTACACCGTGTAAAACCCAGCTTCTCCAAATAGATCTATATCAACAGAGTAATGTATATCTGTAAAATATACACCACAAAATTAGTCATGGGACATGGCAAATGTATGTATACTGGAACCGGGTTGAAGAAAAACATCTCAAAACCTGAAGCCCAGAACATTTCATATCATACCAAGAACATTACAGTATGACGAAGCTTAATCTGGAGGCAACCCAGTCTCCATAAGCCACTGCCACCATCCAAGGGAGCACCTTAGAGTGAAATGCCAAGGAAATGAATCACGCAAAACACCAGGCTACACACTTCAAAACAACGCAACATTATGCTCAACAGAAGAAAGCAAACATTGTGTATCATGCCAGTGATGAAAAAGATTGTGGCCAATGTGCACATGCGAAGCAGAGCGCTTTAATCCTGAGCACCAAATGGAATCTAAAGCCCAAAGAAAAATTTAAAACCCAAAGCAAATGAAAGCCATAAATTCTCACCTATGCCCAAATAATGGGAAAGTTTCATAAATGTCTAAGAGGAAGCAACCTATAAGCAGCCCTTTACACAAGAGCTAGTCTCAAATAATAACAAACGGAAGCAAGTTGTGCTGATATAAACTTTGCTTTCCTCAGCAAATGCTTAGAGGCAATGGTCTTGACATCATGAGAACGACCTTGCTAGATTAGGCCAAAGGCCCACCTGGCTCAGTATCCAACATGAGTGCAACAGCTCTCTCCCCCATTGTGATTCCCAGCAACTGGTATTCAGAGGCATACTGTCTCTGACAGTGGAGGGGTAGAACATCTTGGTAATGGCTAAGTTTCCTCTTTTCAAGTCAAATGTGTGTGTTAGGTTTTCTTGGCAACTGTCCCTTTACATATATATTGAATTTGATAGCACTATGGTCCCTATTCCCAGTCTGCTCAACAACATTTAATCATGCACCAGATCCCAAGAACTGCTTAAGATTAAGCCCAGGGTTATTGCCCTTCTGGTAACCTCCGTGACCAACTATTCTAGGGCACAGTCATTTAGGGTATCTTGAAATTTTATCTTTTCTTCATGACTGGAGCACATATGCACTCAGTCTGTGTGAGGGTAATTGAAGTCACCTGTTACTACAACATTTCCTCTTTTGAATGTCTCCTTGATTTTATTCTCCATCTGACTATTTACTAAATTTAGCAAATAATAAAATGTTTGTGGAAAGGGGGTTGTTCATTTGTTTTTGTTTTTGTTCTTGTTTCCATTATGTATTTTGTGTTCTCCTTTTGTATTTTTACGTTGTGAACCACCCTAGGATTTTTGGTATACAAATCTACAAATGAATGAATGAATGAATGAATGAATGAACGAATATCGCCCTGAACATTTTGTTCAACTACATCTCAGCTAAAGCATCCATGACAGATGGCCATCCAACCTCTGCTTAAAAACCTCCACCTCCCATCAACCTTGGCTTGTATAGTCAATGGTCAGGAGTGATGGGAACTGAAGTACAGTAACATATCGAAGGCCACAGGTTCTCTACCCTGAAACTAAAGAAATTATTTATATTTGCAAAATTATTCCAGAGAATGAAGAAAGAATAACTACGCACCATCAGTTACAGCAATAATCATCACTTAGAATGAGTACTTGGTGGAAAGTGTAGTGGGGCAAGAACTGAGCTCAGAATCCATGAATATTAACTGGAGCCCTTGCTCTCCAACATGCACCAGGGATTTTCTTTTCCAGCTGCTTATTTTGTTTTATTCAAACAAAACACACAAGCATTAATTTTAGTTGTATTTAATAGAATAATTTCCCAGGAGAATAGTTCAGGAGAGTTTTAGAGCAGCTTGTTTCCAAAACCCATTACTGACTGGCATATACCACAGCATCTGCGTGCCAACCAAAATAGGATGCTTTAATGTTACTGGAACTACTTTCGTTCCAGATGTGTTGAGAACTCCTGGTGATATAATGCAGGCAATAGCTGTATTTACACAAGGTAGTATTTTGAGTATCCTTTTCCAGTTATCTTGGGTAAGATAACAGACCCCTTAATTGGAAGCATTTGAATATAAAGCGAGGTCACTTGTTTCTCCCCCTCATTCTTAAAGTTTTCCTTGCTTTGCTGTTCATTAAAATTGAATGTGAGGCAGACCAACAGTTAGCAAAGCAACAGATCATAAAAACATGAACATCTGCAATCTGAAAGACCTTAACAAGAAACATTGCATGGGCCACTCCAACTCATGGGGGCAAAATGTTGTGGTCGTGTCACCTTATGTAACTCCTCAAAGCAAATGAGCCAAATTAGACATCTCTGCACATTATTATTTTTTTAAATGCAAATAGGAAAGGCTAGTTGATAATGATCACAATTTGTATTGGGAGGGAACTCCCCCCCCCCCCCGGCTGTCACCCTGGATCCAATGGAGAATTGCTTTCCAATGCAAATAGCAGCTTCAGCAAAATGGTTATCATGAATGCAGTGGAGGAATATGTTAAATTTCACACCCTTGCCTTCCATGATCCCGAAAATATACAGGAAGCCCCCCCTCAGATGATATTTTAATTTCTAAAATGTACATATTAAATGAAAAGATGCGTGCAATGTTACATCTAGTTTGGCCCTTAGATGTTCAACAGAAGCAGAATTAGGACTGCAGTGGTGCAGTTTTGGTACTTGATTAGGGTTTAGGATAAAACAGAACACGACTTGACCAAAGTGGCTTTCCAACATGCTAGGTCAGGTCACATTCCCTTCTAGGCAACCTTCAGGGGGGCATATGCCAATGCTGGGCAGGACCAGAAACCAAAGTGAACAGAACAATAAATGTCAAGCTTGCCTTTGTACAATAGACTATCTTTTATGCACATTCCTCTCTATTCCCATCCAGGCAAGCAAGCTGCATTATCAGGGATATGTTCTAATCTAGTCAGACATACATACTTGAGGAGGATGCAAAGCAGGGCCAGTGAAGGGTGTGGCCGGGGTAATATACCTAAGAGGAGTGGTGAATATAAGCACTGCCTATGTTGTTACACAGAAGGTTTTACATTAAGGAAGAGGCTTGGAAAGAGATGGGGAAGCCGGATAGGAGTTAGTGGTTTTTAGCACACAAATACATTCTGTGACTGACAGAGTTGAAAGCAATTACCCTCTCAAGAACTAGCTAGATGGGGCTTTAAGCACATGATCTAAGAAGGTGCTTGGACTGGTCACATCTTGTCTACAAAAAAGCAAAAAGTAGTGGAAGATGTTGCACGGGATGAGGGCTAACAATTTGGGGCATTCTCCTGCTGATAACTTCCTTCTCCCCAACTGTTATTTCCCCACATTTTTAGAAGTTATGAGTAAGAGCATTTTCAGAGGGTATTGATTTTGGTAAGAAAATGGCATGGGATAAGAAGTAAGCCATCTTCCCACCACTTCATGGCCCTGATAAGGATCAGGGACCTTTTTGCAAACAGAGAGGCATGGCTAGTCTGAGCACAGTTTAAAACCATGTGTTTAAAGTCATGGCCAGTTTGAGCCTCAATAATTTGTTTATGGGCAGAAGCCATCATCCTGGTGCCATTCTCCTTCCAGCTGAAAAGTTAAACCGAACCACGGGCCTGAGTACTGTCAGTCTCTGGTTCCTGCCATCTATTTCAAGCAATTGTACACATTTATAATGAAGCTGCAGCCTGTTTTCTTTCCAGCTCTGTGTGCATCGTTTCTCCGTTCCACTCTGTTCCCACTGTGGGCACACAAATCAAAACACAGACAAATACAAACAGCAGCTGCAACAAAAGTAATTTAATCTAGTTTAAGCTAAATAATCAAAGGGAATTAGCTGCTCCAATCCTTTTTCCATCCCAAATGGGATGTGGATACCTTAACTTTGACTGCATTCTATTCTAAGCATCGCTTACCCCAAACTGGTACACGAAGTCATTTTGATGAAAAACAAAATCAAAATATGATTAATTCTAATGCTAGTTTGAAGCCAGTTTGAAAACATGAATAACATTTGCCAACAGGTAAGAAATGACAACGGATCTTCTGATACTTCCTAGTTTTGCATAACTGTCCTGTCTATGTCCTCAAGACCTATAATTTCCCTCCTGCTGTAGCGTGTGTATGAATCTAAACCACAGGTGTGTTTGCATTGTGCAAAACTCTGGGCTTTGGACCTGGAATAAAATTAGCACCTAATATCAATATATTCTGTCCATATTTCCTACACTGGACAGAATATATGCAAATTACATCCCAATGAAGAACTACTGGACCCTGGTAAGTAGGGAACAGAGATGTACATGTAATCCTTTAGTCACTGGGCCATTAAATCTATGTTGAAATGATACTGTCTCCTGCTGGATAGCCCTTCATGAACTATGAAACAAGGTGGCCCCATAGCCAATACACACATAAACTTCAATGGGCAACAAGAGATTCAGCCCAATAAATCCCCACTGCCGTTCTGAGCTGCTGGCCTGTTTGGCAATATATCACCAGTGAAAGGACCATTAGAAAACACTCACTGGTCAGCAAGACACAGATGTGAACTCCTCTGTTTGACCTGCTTGGCACTGAGTGATGAAAGCTATGCACTGATTGATAACTCACAAAAGGCAGGAATCCTGCTGCAATACAAAGACCTTGCCACATGGGAGTACAGTGATAGCATCTCAAACACCTTGCAAGCAGTTTACTTTAACTAGATCAAAGTAAACACCATTAGTTGCAGAACCAAGAGCTTTAAGTCACTGATCAGAGCGCTCATACTATTCTTCCCTGCAAGAAAAGTCACTGTGACAATTATGTGTGCTTGAAGATAAGCCAAACTTAAATACCTCCACTTTCAGAAGAGTCTCAGATTCTGGAAATGCCTGAATTACAAAGGTGAAGACAAGTAAGAATAAACCTGAAATTCCTGAAAAATTAGAGGGGAACTAATTTTCTTTTTTAAAAAAACAACAAACCAGACTTAAACAAGCACTGGGATATCTATATATAAAAATGGATAGGACCTCATTTGATACCTCAACTGAAGGACATACCCAAAATGCCACTGAACATACAGAAAGCTGAAATTTAATGCTCACATATTCCAAAACACCCTGACTGTTAGTAAAGTCAGAAAGGAAGTTCATACATCTCCCCCTCAAAACTTGGGGATATGAAGTCTGGGGATATGAAGTCTGTCTCAACCGTGGGCAGCATGCCAGCCCAGCTCCTAAAGCAATGACTGACACTGGAATCAACCTCTTTCTGGGGGAGGGGAATTTTTTTTTAGTGAGAGCAGGAAAGCAAATCTGAAAATGGGGCAAGCTGTATGCACCTTTGGGGAAACTTTCCCTTTCACGTGCTTTAACAATCCTCAGACTGATAGGGGACTATACTAGTACTAGTATATATCTAAAGGGATTAAGTGCTTAATATTCAGGTAACCAGATGCTAGATTAAAACTCCTATCGAGTGTGTTTATTCTTACTTATAATATCTGTTTTCATCTCCTATTTGCTACAAAATGGAAACATGGACAGTTTAAAGAGTTTAAAAGCTTTAGGAGGTGGTTGCGCCCTGAAATTCATTCTATGACACCGATCATGACATGACTATTGAAGGTCTCTCCTTTATTTGGGAAGCCATCTAATTATCTGTGCTCCTGGAGGCCCCCTCCGGCACTATGTAGTCCAATTTTGCTCCCTGGTATACTGTGGCATAAATCTCACTAATTCATCTTCAGGAGTGTCACTAGTAGTTTCCCAAGTTGGTGAGACTCATTTGATAACAACAAGAAAGAGAGAACATTGTGGGGTACTCTACCAACAGAAATTCAGCAGGCACCTTCTGTTTCAACTTTTAAATGCCTGCTGAAAACTTTTCTATTCTGCGAAGCCTATGCAGGCGATGAAGAACACATCTTCCCACAATAGTTAATTGAAGTCTGATTTTAACTTCCATATGGTTTTAACTGCACGGTTTTATGTGTTATTGTTGTTAACCGCTTTGTTTTTTAAAAAACGAAATAGTGATATATAAATATTATTATAAATAAACAAACTACATATGATGATACTATATCATTCTCATTTAAGTCTACACATTAGCCATAGGACTCTAGTTAACTTTATTTTTTATAGTTCAGAACTTGGTGCTCAGCAATATGTTTTCTCTTTTAAAAGTGAACCATCACATCTGAAAGGAAACAGGAAATAAGTTTAGGACTTCAAGTGACATTTTGAGCCTTCAAAGAAAAGGGGGGGAAATCACACATACCTAATTTAATCCTTCATTTTCTTTTTTTAAGGAAAGGTCTGACATCTGGACTGACAATCTGCATTCCAAAGTTTCGGCCCATCACAAATTGAAACAGCTGAGTTATAAATCTTTAGGAAGAGGGTGATTGGTCATGGAAAACAGCAAACGTGCACTTAAAAACAAGTGTAGTTTGGAAAGAAGATAAAACTCACAGTACAGCTAGCTTTCCCTGGGACAACTTCTCCAAAGGACTTGCGCAGATAAATCTTGCTCTTGAAAATAAATCCTGCACCTGACATCAGTAACGCTACATCTGATCTCACAGTAGCTTGTTTCTTTCTTGTTTTTAATTTGCAACAGGTTTATAATAAGAAAAAATGAAGCTCGGGACCTCTACATCTGGTTGCTGAATGAATGCCACATATATTCCTCCTCATTCCCACTCTCATATAATATATACATTGCTGATTTCTCAAGAGCCCTTTCACATATTATTTTTACAGCAAGGAAAAACTGATATTTGGCATGCAGTCTTGATAAAGCTGAGTACTCATCTCCCACGAGCAACCCAGGGCTCCAGACTGCTTGTGCCACAAGCTTGAGAACAGCTCTTATCCCTGACACTGTTTCGCAAGCCCAGCACCCCTTGGTTTCACTGGCAAATTGGGTTAGATGGGGTGAGCTTGTTGCTTCAACATTACCATTACAGAAACTAAAATCTAAATTGTAAGTAAATGTGATTTAATGAGAGGTTCTAAGTCTTGGCATATATCAAGCAAATATCCTCTTCATTAGAGAATAATAGATGTGAGTTGTAGAATCTAATTTTTTAGGTAGGATTATCTAATTTAACACTTGGATCATAATAACCTAGTATTGGCAACTCCTCATTAAAAGCAATGTTGGTACCTCTGATTCAACCACTTTGGAACCACATGCTATGACTTTTGTCTTTACTTGCATAAAGTGGGACCACCCTCCCTCGTCTCATTCTGCAGACACACCATTACCAAACTCTTGCCCATTTTATGTACAGATAACGAGTGCAACATAAAACATCCCTTATGTGCTACAAACCAATCACAAATGCCATTTAATATAATTACAGCTTAAATGAAAAGTATAATGATCCTTACAACTTCTGCCTATCAGCAGAGGAAATGGTCCTAAACTAGGGGAACTTGCATTCACAGGCCACAATGTACTGTTTAGAATGCAATCCTTTGAAGATCAATAGGGGAAAATAAAAAAGGATGATTTTGTGTGGTGGTTTTGTGAAGTTTGTTTTTAGGAACAAAAGGTGATGCACACCAGCTTGATATGCAAAGAAGTGACCTCATCGGGCTGTTAACCCAACTAAAAAGCAAGATCATCCCATGCAAGAAGATGTGCTGCTTAAATGCAGTTGTTTTGGACTTTGAGTGGCATCAGCATTAACAGAATATCAATGCAAACTTCATTACACAGGCAGAACATGGCACATAGATTTCAGTCTTCTTCAAACAGTACAGCCACATTGAAAAGTGGAATTTCAGACTAGTGTCTCACGTTTCCCCCCATTTATGCTCAGACTATGGTAAGGCTTGCTGATGTATTGCTAGAAACAGTGTCTGTATTATGAATTCATACAACAACAAAAGATTCCTTGTAAAAAGGTAGCCGGCAGTGGAAGAGAAGAAAGGGTAGCACTTTCAGACTCAGCAAGAATTGGAGAAACAAGGCCACACATTTTTGCCTTCACACTTTCAAGTTGGGTCACATATTTCTATTCTTTCGGGGGTGGGGACTGTGAAATGAGCAACATGCTTTAAAAGATACTGAAGTGTCAATCTTAATTTTTAACATTCTAATTATTATTTAAGAAGCTTAACTGTTGTGGGATATGGAAATAGAATTTCTTTTTTCTATAGTTCTAGAATAACTAAGTTGTAGAAGTCCCCCTCATAGGCAGACTGCAATGTGTGGTCCAGCTGGTCAATTGTCTATGGAGCACCTGCTGCTGCTGCGCTGCCGCTGCACAATTTCTGTTCTCGTCCTGAAGCAAAGTTCTTAACCCAAGGTAATATTTCTGGGTTAGCGGAGTCTGTAACCTGAAGCGTATGTAACCTGAGGTACCACTGTAGAGCTAATAGGGTAATTCGTCTAAGCTGTTTGACAATTTTATTTAGTGTGCATTTTGAATTTAAAGATGTTTAACTGGCTACTTTTACTTTATCTGCTCTTTGTGCGATATTGCTTATTTGTAATTTTTCATTGTGAATTTTAAATGTTTATGCTGATGTAGTTATTTTAAGCACGTGATACACTTTTTAATGGCATTAATGTGAGATCCCTGTCCTACAGAATTTCTAAAATGTGGTGCAGTTTTTTCTGTCACACATCTGAATGTGGGGTAAAAGATGAGAGCCCTTTCTCAATGAGACTTCCCACATTTACCATTTGGTAAATTGGTGAGCCGAATCCATGGCACGTGACACTGAGAGGGGGAAGATATTTCTCTGAGCTAATCTCATGACTAGTGTATTTTCCCCCTTAGGGAACAGAACCCAACTATTACTGCAGGCCAGGGGTACAGCATTTACATGCAGAAGGTCCCAATTTATTTCCTGATAGGCCTGGGAGAGACCCCTGTGAAATCCTGATGGTTTTGTGAGTTCAGTTTTGAGACTCTCTGTGGGATGTGCATACAAAATATTGCTTTTACGATGCGAAAGTACACAGAGTATATGCCTTCACACATATTACTTAAAGCACAATCTACTTTTTTAAATGTCCCAAATTCCCCACCCCAGAAAAAATCCTCTAAAAGAGAATGCTTTATTGGTGAGGATATATTAAGTATCTACTTCCCGAAACAAAGAGCTGGGAATTAGAGACAAGACACTGCAGCGATGCATGGTGGAGTTCGTCTTCACTCCATGGCAACAGAACAACTGACTGACTAACTAATTAGGGGTGGAGCAAGAGCAACCACAGAATCCTACTAAGCCAGCCATGGTCATCTTTACAGCTGCACTTCAACCCACTTTTAAAGAAACAAACAAGCTTCCCCACATTTATTACTTGGCAGGTTGATCATCTACATTCACCCCATGTCTCTATCTCCCATTAAATTAGCATGCATCAAGTCATTCCAAAAGAGCCCTGAGATGCACTTTGGGATCCAAGTCTATGAAAAAGTAGTAAACCAGGGGTATCCTTCCGGAAGCCAATTCTCCCTAAATATATTACAGGATATGAAGCTGAGATGCCGGCTGCTTTGTAAGCCTGGAGCATAGCTCTAGATTTTCTCAAATGCTGCTGCTAGGAATGGGCTCCTTCCTAGGCCAAGGAAATTCTTTTCATAGGGGTGCATCCCAGAAACATTCAGTGGATTTTCCATCTCAGCTTCGTACGAGAGAGGTTTGGCATCCTTTGGTGGCAGTTCTCCAGGAATTAGGGAGCTGGACTGGACTTACTTGCACCTAGATCATTTCCAACTACATTTGGTCCATGTTTTCAGAGCAGAAACAGTACAAGGGTCAGTGTGGTGCAGTGGTTAGAGTTTTGTATTAGGACCTGGGAGACCAGGGTTGAAATCTCCACTCATCTAGGAAGCTCACTGGATTACCTTAGGCAGTGGCTGTATTTCCCCCCCTAGAAAAATAGGTGCCAGTACTCACCACGAAGTTGTTACAGTAAGTGTCACAACTTTTTAACCAAAAAAAGAGGTGCTGGTACTGAGTGCCCTTCCCTTGAGTACCCCCTGAAAAAAAGCACTGCTTACAGGGTTCTTGAGGACAAAATGAGGAGAGAAAAAACAATGTATTTGAGCAATGTGGAGGAAAAGTGGGGTATACATCAAAAATTTAAAAGAAACTGCTCTTACAGTGGAACCTTGGGTTACAAACACTCGGGTTACAGACTCCGCTAACCTGGAAGTAGTACTTCGGGTTAAGAACTTTACCTCAGGATGAGAACAGAAATTGTGCGCCAGCAGCATGGCGGCAGTAGGAGGCCCCATTAGCTAAAGTGGTACCTCAGGTTAAGAACAGTTTCAGGTTAAGAACGGACTTCCAGAATGAATTAAGTTTGTAACCAGAGGTACCACTGTACAAGATAAAATGAAAAGAACACAATCATGGTTGCTCAAGCCTTGATTTCAACCCATGGATGGTGAAAGGTATCCATAAATGGCAAAACCTATAAAAGAGGCAGAGTATGCCCAATTGTCCATTCCTGCATCCTACATTTTAACATACAAAGAGTTCTAGACCAGATCAGAAGGAAACAAATAAGAAATTACAGAGCATAATCAATGTCCATAGATATCAGGAGCTCAAAGAAACTCTCCCCTTGTCACTGACCGCGTTGACTACGCTGGCTTCATACTTCTGCACCTCACGTCTCCCAGAATGAGGAAAAGATAACATTCACCTGTCTAGCAAAAAACCATTTGCAAACATTCAGGAAAAGCATTAATCCAACAGGTGGGCCAAGTGATATATCATGAGCCTCCTGTCAGTAAACAGATATGATTAACGACCACACTGCCTCATTTTACTGAGTTCTGACTGCTAACTTGTCTGGCGCATTGCTGTGGTTCTCACAGAACAGTTCCCAGCACTCGGCAGACTCCTCATAGCAGCTGTTAAATGAAAACTTGAAGAGTGTATTTTCAATAAAACAAGAGGGATTTTACCTTCTGTGTCAGAAATGATAAATAGTTTCCAATGAGTTCCTGCTGGGAACCAGGGCGCTAATGCTAAGCCAATGTGAATGGGATCGTTATGGAACGGCAAGTATGGCTGTGCATTTGGCCCATGTGGGGAGGACCACAGCGCCCCAGCCAAAAGCTCCAGTGCTCCCAGCAGAGTCACTCAGCAGCCTCACTCTCTTCACCCTTCCCCATCCAGTCAGATTATATGGAAAGCACCAGGGGAGGTAATGCTAAGTATGTCAGGCTGTGTCTGCTCCAGACACAATAATGGAAACAGGAAAGCTATGCATACATATAGATACAGAGGCTGCATTAAGTAATAAGAACCAGAAGAAACAACCCACTCTGCAGCCAGGACAGCAGCTCTGTGTGGAAGGATGGTAATTCTGGGCCAGGATGGAATCAGGTTTTGAAGTGTGCAACATGGCTAGAACTTGAAACTGGGATAATAATGCATAGAAGACTTTCTTAGTCAGAGTTGTCCATCTTGTGTCATCTACAAAAAATATTGCTGATTAAATTGCCTTACTCTGCCCTTAGTTCTACAAAGGGATTCCACTATCTGTTTCCTAGAATACGTGAAAGCTCTTTCTAAATAACTGTGGGAACAAAAACCAGCATTAATTATAAATGGCCGATTAGCAAAAACTGGAGTCAAACCCTGACACCAGCTCTTGTCAGGACACGTCAAGGAGCACAACTAAAGATAGACTTGTGATGAAGTTATACATTTAAAATCCTCTCTCTGGAGAGGGCTGCAAGAATGAATAGGTCTGGTTTGCACAGTGGGGATCTAAAGCAGGAATAGGTAACCTGTGGCCCTCCAGATGTTGGAGGGCTACAACTCCCATCATCCCTGATCATGTTGGCTGGGGCTACTAACAATTAGAGTCCAACAACTTCTTCATCCTTGACCTGGTGTTAAGAAACATTTGTCTAAATTGCATTGGGTGTTGATGCTTGCCTGAGTGTGGGCCATAACAAGAAGAATTCCAAGCTATAAATACTTCATTTACCTTTGTATATGGTATAGTGTGGAGCAAAACTGGAATACAGGACTCGGATATGCATTCCAGTCACGGGGCTGAGCTTCTGGGTCCATGTGTCTCAAAGTGTCTTCCTATCTTTGTTGCCCTGTCTAATGCCCAACACATGCCCTTCCTTGCCTTTCACAAGCCATTGCCAAAAACATTGTTACAGAAATAGAAAATCTAATTTGGATTATCTATGATGCAGCCTTTGAGTCATGATTTTACTAATTTAGCCCAAGGAGAGCTGGGGCACATTTAGGACACCCTGAGAAGGAGAGCTGGACACATTTAGGAGCACCAAGGACACTGAAAATGTTGAAACAGATGCACCATCTTCTTCCCACTGAGCTGGCGGCAAGATTAAAGAGCTCACATCCCTGATTTTGGCAAGCGCAAAAGCAATTCCCTTAAATGCAGGATGCTCTTATAAGCACTTTTGTATATTGTATCTAATCAACATGCTCTCTGAACAACCTGGAGATATGATTAGACTCTGCACAATTCAAGCAGCTGATGTGATGACAAGAAGAAAGCTGCCAATTCTCATTTCCCAAATAGGACATGGTATGATTGCTTTTCCCTCCAGTTTACATAGATCTAATTTAATAGTTAGCCTGAAAGATCCTTTTAACTGAATTTTTAAAATCATCCATCTTTATCATCCACAGCACAAATCATCACAAGAAGGCTATCAAAAAGGCCCAGTAGTCAGCTCGGGATAATTTGAGATGAATACTGCTTCATGCAATCCATGGCAAGTCTCTCTAAATCCTTCTGCAGAATCAAGTACAAAGAATACATTTAGCAATTTTACAGTGTGAGAGACGCAGGTCAAGCACTCTGTTTGAGTGCCCAAAGCGTAATTCTTGCTCAATAAAGAACGTAAAATACTGTATTCTTAAGAAACTGCCACATTCATATTGGGGGTGAAAAGAGGCCAGTGGTATTAATTCATTAAGACAGATTAATGCGGCCTCAGCTCACCCGCCCCCAATTGCATAAATGCAATTATGACTTTCCTTGATTGGCTGCCAATGTGATATAAGTCTAAGAGAAATGAACCTTTTCTACTGAGACAGAACAATAAATGGGTTTCCTTGAATACAGTGGTTGAGGAATCCAAGTTCCTGACCTCAAATGTTTTACTAGTAGTGCTCTATGCAGTAGGGAACTATCAGAATGACATTTGCTGAAACACGGGTGATTTACGATATAATTGGTTCTGCACATGTGCCAAGAGTAAAACTCCTAAACCCAACAAAAATCAAGATTAATTACTGATTAACATATGAAAAGGGAATAGTGCGATACAGGTGGCGCAACAAGCTTACTCCCCCTCTACAAACTTGTGATTAAGGAAGTTATTTCTGAGGTCATATTAGGCCCAATGCATCTTCCCCTGCACTCTCTCTGGGAAAAGGAAGAAGGACTGTTACTCAGCTTTTTCACTACATGCTCTGGACTTCCATAAACAAATGCTAGGCAGCTTTTCAGAGGCAGAGGCAGCAATGGGTGAATGAGCAGTCAGAATGGGGAAGGTGCTATTAGTGCCTAATCTTTACAGTACAGACTGCCTATGTTGCGTGGGCAAATTACTTACAGATTATTCATCCCAGAAGCATAAACTGTGAAAAACGGAAGAAAAGCAGCTTCTACTTACTTACTGCTCCAGAACAACCAGTTTTCACTTTTCCTGCCATAAAAGGGGGTTAGTTAGCTGCAACTGCATCATGTAGTCTGCAATATAAATGTCTAACACAGAATTTAATTGCCAAAGAGCACCAAACTGATCCTGAGTATGTGATGGAACTAGGTAATGCTAAAATGCCATTTACTAACCTACCTTGGGGTTTAAAAGTGAGTTTGAGAAACACCAGAAGCCTAAAATGTCAGAGTTCTTGAACAATATGAAAAATGCTAACATCTTGCACAAATATTTTAAAGTCCTTCTATATCCCTTTTGTCATATTTTATTTGTAATGAAACACTTAGCACTCTACGAGTAAAAAAACAGTATTATAAGAGTCAATGACATTGTGAAAAGCCATCAGATTCTTATCACCCCCACTGGTTCCAAATTTGTCAACTGGCAAATTATGTAACCATGGAAATTCTTAGAAAAGGAACCTTGTATTCAGGATTTGAATACTAGGTTCTAACAACAGACAATACTAAGGGGTTACCATCAAAAATATACCGTCTTCTAATGAAATAAGTGTTACAGAAAAAGGAATTTTTTTAGAAAGAGATGGGTAAAATATGACTGACACTTCTATGCAGATGGACATCTGTTTTTACTGGCACAGCAAGCAATGCTATCTGTGTCAGTTTTAGCTTTTTTATCAACTGTAATATAGCTGGCATTTAACCCTAAATAAATTAAATAAAACTGATAAGAACAAAACATACGGATGTTGAAAATGTGGACAAATAGCAGCTGATGATCTCCATATGTGATGGCACTGTCCCAAAATTCAAGAATGCAAGGACTCAAACTGAGAAGATATCCAAAGGACAGTTGGTTATGATTTAAAGCTGAGACTAAAGATATGACTTATTGTATACTGCTTAGAGAGCTCTTCAATTGAGCGGTTTCTAAATCTTCTAAATAAAATAAAATCATATATGTGAACCGGGTCCTAACAGATGGTGACTGACCATGAGTCAACAGCTCAATGAAGATCTTGTTGTGAAAAAGGCAAAATAGGGTGGTTTTTCCATAACAGTTAGACAGGTAATGTTTTGTTTTGCCCTTAAATGGTCACCTAGGGCATTTCTACTTCCCAGTACACAAGAATATGAAAAAATGTCCGTCCTTGCAATCTCCTAAGATGCCCTGCTATTATTCTAGCTCAGGGGTCTGCAACCTTTAAGACAAAAAGAGCCACTTGGACCCATTTCTGAAGAAAAAAAACCTGGGAGCCGCAAAACCATTGCGACATTTAAAGCATGCGCGCCGCTGCCCTCCGATCTGACAGCGGACGGGAAGGTGACGTCAGGACGGTGCGTGACTAACGCACGCACCGCCCCCATGCGCCAGTGGGGAGTGTCGGGGTGCACAATGTGCCTCCTCCCCTCGCTAGTATCCGCCGCGGAGTCGCGGCAAAGGTGTAAAAGAGCCACATGCGGCTCCGGAGCCGTGGGTTGCAGACCCCTGTTCTAGCTCAATCATCTCTTCCTCTCTAAAGATCACATCAATATATCAGTAGCAGTCAAGCAAAATAGTAAAAAGCCTAAGTTATTGCAAGCATGCAGTGGAATGGATTTGGTAATCATCAAGAGAGTGATTTGTATTAAAACAGCAATATAGACCTCTAGAGGAAGTAGCAACTGCCTTAAAAAAAAATTTAAATGACACAATGTTGATTCTGTGCTGGGGTAAGAACAAAGAGGGTAATGTTGCCATTTCCAAAACTGTTCTTTAGCTTCTTTCTGGTAAAAAGAAATCATTTCCACTGGATGAGTAGCTTCCTCCACCCTGAAGGGCTGGAGCAAGGGATAAAGTATTAGTACACAAGAAGAAACACAAAGAAAGATATTAAGATTTCAGAGCTTTGTCAGCGGATCCACAGCCATCACAAAATAGCCAGAATGCAAGTATTTTATACTACTTCAAGAGCACATACTACAAACCTTTTTTTATAATTTTTATTAATTTTTTTTTACTAATTATTCAACACAATCTTATTCTCGTATTTTACAATTTTTGAACTTCCACCAGCTCCTCCACCAATCATCCATATTTCTTATTCATTACGCATTTTCATGTCTTGTATTGCCAGTTAATAGTAACTTAACACTTCTGTTTTTCTCTTACAGTACATCTTTAACAATCACAAAGCCTCTTTAAAACCGACTAACGTTGTCTGTACATCACATCTATTTTCCAGATAATCCGTAAACTTTCCCCAGTCCTCGATGAATTTGTGGTCTTTTTGGTATCTAATTTTCCCAGTCATTTTGTCCAATTCTGCGTAATCCATAAGTTTCATTCTCCACTCTTCAACTGTCGGTAGATCCTCTTGTTCCTCTAGAGAAGGGAGTGCACACCCTTCCAGAACAGGTTGTCCTCCTAATTTCCAGACACAGGGATTGCCTGTCCATCCCAGCTCCTTAGTTTACTGATCCTCATTCAGCCCATCACTTCCTCCAGACACTGGTCCAGCACTGCACAGCTGCTGCTACTGATTCAAACAGAATGGAGAGATGGAATGGGTGTCATCCGCATAAGGGTAGCGCAAATACCCAAATCTTTGGATGATGGCAGGCCAGGAGAGCAGTACAAACATGCAGAGGGGGACCCAAACAGTATAGTTACAGAGTGTCAATTTCTCCCAAATAGTATCTGAACTATTTCATAAATGATAGACATTAATTGGAAGCAGCTGCAAGATGAGTCATTCTTCCATAGATAATTACATATACTTATGTGAATCATTCATTTGGGTAATTTCAAAGATTATTTTTTTTAAAAAAAAAAAAACCTTTGGGATGAAGCAAGTTAAGCCAGGCAACAGGTCTTTTACAAGGAAGCTGTGTGAAATGGCAATTGCACTAGCTGTCAACATATATCCACTTTAAACCAGAGAAACACTGACAATGGCAAGAGGACTAATGTGGCATGCCTGTCAGGTGTTTTTTAGTTCCATTCAAACGGGTCTGTACCCCACAGTTAAGCCTATCTTTCAAATCTTACCTCCAAAAACAAATAAATAAACAAGGGAGCATTTAAAATTTAATATCCAACCACTATTTTGATTTTAAATATTTTTTACCTGTTCTAATTTTATTAAGAGCAATTTAAAAGGGGGGAAAAAATCCTCTCTGATTACGGCCTATCAGGTACATTTGGAAATGCACAAAAGTTAAGCATCAAACCAAGATGTGAAAGGCCTGAAGCTAGTTCAAGGACCACATTCCAGAGAGATGCATCAACCACTTCGGGTTTGTAATCTCAGCAGCGGTCCTCCGATACACATGGCAAGCCCCTTTTGAAGGCTGGCAGACTTTTAAAAGCAAATTGGGATTGGCAGTTAAGTGTAAAAAAACAAAAACCCCAACCCTAAGGATCCTGACCAATTGGTACATAGGATCAATTTGTAGAAATAACAGTGTGTTGGGTTAAGATGACAAACCATGGAGTCTTCAAATACTGGTTTTAGAATATGGGGGGGGGCATTTTTTCAAAGCTACAATAGAAATGGTTACACTGATGTAAATGGCTGGTTCACTGTCAGTATTATTTTATTAACATCTGGTGGCAGTTACTATATTTTGGAAATTCAATTCAATATAACTTTGCAATTCCTTATTTCAAACATTAGTTTGTTGTATTTTAAGGACATCTCTATTCTTAAGGTACCTTTGACCCCAATGGCTATTATCAAATGCAGTATGAACTCTCAAGCACATACCGCTAATATTTCAGTGTTTCACAAAATGTTCATCATTACCCCCATCCTACCCACAAGGGGGGGGGGGAGGTTTATCAATGCTGCTAGCAGTTCCATAAATTTTACATCTCTAGTAAACAGGACTCAAATACATAAAATGTGGGAAGGGCAGTGGACAAGGTCATTGACTCATTTTTCATCCTCTAATAAATTAGGCCTATCCACATGGGGATGGGTGGAAAAACAAGACAGGCATTTGTTTGAAGACCTGGAATATTCTCTCTACTTTCCAACACATTGTTTACAAGACACTTTCAGAGGTTCTGTAGAACTCAATTCCAGCAGAACATAGGAATCTAACTCCACACTCACACCAGGCGCTGGAAAATTTCGGTTTTTGACGTTATATGTAAAACAGTTTTCTTCATCCTACCTTCTCTCCTAACTCCACCCAAATTATTTTCCTTTTTCATCCTAGTACCCCCAATTGTTTATGTAACTGGAGAATAGACAGACCTTCTTCTTCCCAAGTGATTTAAAGTGCTCCAGTGTTAAAAGTAAAACAGAGAACACAAAGATGTTAAAATATTAATCATCTTGTGCAGCATCCACTGGGAGTAAGTGAAAAATGCAGAGCTTTGCAATTTGTTGGCCTCACTTCCTCACTAGGCACAAAGAGACTCCCTTTCCTGCACATATGGAGAATACTAGGGAAGGAATTTACCTTGGGGGCCATTTTCATCCATAGTTTAGTCTTCCATGTGAAAAGATCATAGTGCCCATTCCTGAGAGCTGGTACCTATCTCAGAATGCCTTAACCATGATTCAGAACATACACCTTTCAGGAGGTACCAGTACAGTACCAAAAAAATGTATATTGAAAACCAGTACAGTACCAAAAAAAAGTATATTGAAAATGTATATTGAAAACCAGTGGTATTTGACCCCGGTTAAGTTAGCAAAAATGTACAGAACAAGTCCAAATACTTGTTGGAAATGTAAAGAAAAATAAGGTACCTTTTATCATATGTGGTGGATGTGTAAAGTAACTAAAAGTTTCTGGGAGATGAGATATGAAATGAAAAAAATGTTTAAAATATCTTTTGTTAAAAAAACAGAAGCTTTTTTTATTAGGAATTATAGGTACCAAGATACCAAAGGACCAGAAAAGACTGTTTATGTATGCGACAACAGCCGCATGGATGCTATTAGCCCAGGGATGGAAGGAAGAGACAACCACTACCAGAGAAGAATGGCAAACCAAGTTGATGTACTATGCCGAAGTGGCGAAATTAACTGGGAAGTTTAGAAACCAAGAAGGTAAGAACTTTTAAAAAGAATGGGAAAACGTTTATAATTTATTTACAAGACCATTGTAAACAGGTTAAAACTTTGGCAGGATTTTAGCACCACTTGTAAAGTAATGGAAAGTATGGACAATTTGGAAGGATAAAAATTTGGACAAGTACTGATATGCAATTGTAAATATTATTAGGACCCATGGGAGGGATGGGGGGAAGTCAAGCGATTCAGTGTAATCTTGATATTTGGATCTTGAATTGTTTTTTGTTGTATGTATCTATGTATGTATATAAGAAAAGCTGAGAGGGTGGTAGATTTTGCATTCCTGATTTGGGAACACAAAGGCCAAACTAACTGCAGGCTCACACGTGCTCATGAATATTAGATTACAATTGTCCAAAGTGACGTTCCCAAAAACAAGATGCAACTCTCAGTCAACCCCTACCTCTTAAATTCTAGGCAATCCCCAGCATAAAATTTAAAACCCAGCGCAATGTCCTATATGCTACAATTAGACGTATACAAAAGAGAAGTTAGAAAATATTAGATCTGAAACAAATGAGTAATGCAGACACCCAACCAGACACAATGGCATAAAGAACTATCTAAAGGTCACAAAACCATATTCTGCTTTGCAAACTGAACTCACTCCTTGAATTGCACCAAGGAGCAGATCAACAGTGAATGCAGACCACAAATATCTGCTGCAATGGGATCCCTGCAGCCAAATTGATCAAAGTGCAAATATATAATATATACATTCCACCGCCATCTGCAGCTAGACAAGAACTATCAACTATTTTCTTCAAAAATACCAGTGATAAGAACTGATCTACTAGGAAGAAAGTAAGTTGGTAACAATGTACCATGAATAATAGGATTTCACTGCAAGGTTGAGTTTTCAAATATTCAAGTTAAAGGACACATTCTCCTCCTCACTCATCCCTAATGAACTGTATAGTTGAATGCAGGGTTGTTGTTTTTTGAGGAAATGGAAGGATTGGAAGGGAGGATTTTGCATGCTGAAAATGACAGAATAATAGATTGGACAAAACCAACAGCTCTGGCCAGTATGGCATCCTCTATTCCAAAAAGTGCTTATAAAACAGAAGATAAGTATTGTATGTGGTGTTTAAAAGCAAGAAAAATAAGAAAGGCTCTGGAAAGAAAATATTTGCCACTCTCCTCCTCAAAGCATTTTATTTCAAATAACCTCTGCTAATTGAGGGAAAAGATGAAGGATTGTGTGGGGAGGAAGGGTGGTGACTGACAAATTAAGATTGCATGAAACGGCTGTTCACTCTCAAAACAACCATTTCTGCTTCCAATGAGAATATTTAAATACCTCTTGAATTTATAAAGCATTGCAGATGCCTCAAGAACTGGAGGGAGACCTTCTTTTGCCTTCAAGTTTTAATTTAGTATAAGGCAAAGATGAAGACTCTTTCAGACATCGTCAGGATGCCAAGTCCCATCAGGCCCAGCTGGCATGGCTGACTGTCGGGGATGATGGGAGCTGTAGTCTAAAAATCTCTTGATGGCCACAGGCTTCCTACCCCTGTAGGAATGGTTTAAATTATATTTAAGGGGTCCCTATCTTTAATGAGATCCAGCATTTAGAAAGGCAAATCATCATAAGGTATAGTCCCTTTCCATAACTCGTTAAATCCTTGGATAAATAGGAAAAACTTTTCTATTCCAGCTCAGTGTCAGGGCTCTTTCTCACTGAGCATACCTCTGCAAAGCAAAAAGCTCAAAGTTCACTGCTTGGGTTTTCCAGTTTTCCTGTGAGCTTATCCACACTGTTACAAGGCAGAGAGAGCATCTCTTCTGGAATGAATGTGTGTCTTCTGTTGGGTATAAGTAGCTTATACCCTTCAACCCCTGGCACCACTGTGAATAGAAAAAAGAACACACGCCGCAAGATAAACAGCTACTCAAGCTTTATCAGTATAGACTCTCAGAGGGCTAGAAATAGAGCTTGATCTCAGTGGTTATGGGAATTGCTACCTCATTATTGAGGTGTGAACAGCTAGAATTTAAGAGTGTTTATTACCATTCACTCTTCACGTAAAACCAAGCATGTTTGTACTGGCACAGATCTGCTAATTAGATGCACACTGAATGCCCCCAACACAGATTCTGCCCATGCAAAGTACATTAAACCCAGCATTTGACCTTAAGGTGGGTTCAGTCCCCTTGGCAGCATGCTAAGTGGCTAAGCTGCAGAATAAATATCTGTGCGAGGCTAATCCTCTTCCACAAAGAAATATCAGTGGGTCGTTTGGGATAATATTTCTTCCCAGGATCATAGTGGGAATTCAAAGCCAGGATTTCCTTGGTTTACTTATCCCTCAAAGTAAGTGAAGCAGAGAGGGTGATGGAAGAGGGAGCACTGAAGACTAGGGCCCACCCTCATCTCACATGCACACAACCCCAGGCTGTTTCCACTTAAAGAGGAGGAAACCAATGATATGGGGTCTGAATAAAATTAAGGTAATACATTGGCAGTGTAGGTTTCTAAAAACTGAGCACAAAAGCTCATTAAGGAACAAGCCATCATGAGCTGTGAAAGCAAAAGGACGAAATGCCTAGCCTCTCAACTGCCCATCCCTTTCTTCTCCCCATTTGGGAGATGCCAAAGTCTGGCTGTACGAGGGGTTAAAATCATTGTAACCTTTAAGACTTAAGTGGTGAAGAATGAGCAAGATAAGCAACTGGAACCAGATGGAAGCTATATGTAAATGACACCAACACTAGTGGCATACAGCTCTAATGCACTATTTATAAACTCTCCGCATGCAAGTTGAAGGAAAAGTAGGACAGGTGACAATGAGTCCGTCTGAGAATATAATACATAACACTTTGCACTTATGAAACCCACTTCCCCTCCTACCACTGCAGATGCACAATAGGAACACAATAGGAAGCTGTGCTAGTTCAGCTTTGTCTACAATGACTGAAAGCAGCTCTCCAGTATTTCACACAGGGTTTTACCAGCAGCCTTCTGCACCTCCAATCTCCACAAACCTTAAACCAATCCTGTAAGGAAAGTAATTTTCATTCTCCTCATACTACAGATTAGGGAGCTGAGGGTGAGAGATGGTGGCTCATCCAAGGCCACCTAGCAGAGTTGTGGTTGAGGTGACATTTGACCAGAGGCCTTTCCAGCTCACGCTATTTACTATGGTACATTAACTGTCATATAAAATCTTGATTTTGACACATAAATGAACTTACTAGAAATGCATATAGGGTGGCACCCTGGTTCTCAAACTTAACCCGTTCCAGAAGTCTGTTCCAAAACCAAGGTGCACTTTCCCATAGAAAGTAATGCAAAATGGATTAATCCATTCCAAACTTTTAAAAACAATCCCCAAAACAGCAATTTAACATGAATTTTACTATCTAATGAAACCACTGATCCATGAAATGAAAGCAATAAACAATGTACTGCAATCACACAATCAATCAATCAGTAGCTGAACTGCGCAGTCACAAAAACAAAAACGCTACAAAAAGAAAAAACGCAAAATAAATAGCAAAAACAGACAGACCTCAGCATAACACTCAAATTGGAAGTGTCACACTCAAATCAGAAGTGTAACACTCAAAATGAAGTATGTTCAGCTTCCGAAAAAAGTTTGCAAACCGGAACACTTACTTCCGGTTTGCAGCGTTCTGGTTCCAAGTTGTTTGAGTACCAAGGAGTTTGAGAACTAAGGTACCACTGTAATTGATTAGCTCAATGGAGAAAATTGCTGCAGTATCACAGGAAAGGTTAAAGATTTTTTTAAAAAATTAACTTTAAAACAAAATATCCCATTTTACACAAATAATACATTCCCTGGAGGACTAGTTTTTAACATCATTGCCTGAATAGAGATAAAAGATTATTCACAACATATTCAGCTCATAATTTTTTTTACACTGGATTAAAAAGCAATCTGAACTCTCCATTTGTAACTCTACAATTAAATGGTTGGTAGTGTCCACTGAAGCTTTTGGTACAAGCAAAATACTTTCTACAAACCATCAGAGAAGAACATGAGGATTAAGACTCTGTTGCAAGGAACCTTTTTTGTAAAGTAACTAACTTTCCTTTCCCCCTGTAATTATTATTAACAGGAACCATTCAAAAGCTTTTCTATTTCCAAAAACAAATCTCTTGCTAATGTCAATAATTGTAGTTGCTATATAAAGTGTTTTACAAGATACAGCTGACGAATAATTATTTTTCCCTTATTGAATATGTTTTTAGTAGGAAGAAGCCATACAGTAATGATGAATAAAACCAGCTTGTTTTTAAACTTCAGCTTTAAAATTTACTTGGGCCCAATTAAAACATTATTAGAGTTCTTTAAAAAGTACCATAGGATATTTTTACATCTCCCAAACTCTAGAATAAAAGATGTTGTCCTGCAACTTGTTTTCATAGGGAAGTTGCTCCACCCCCTTGATCATTTTAGTTGCCCTTTTCTGAACCCTTTCCAACTCTAGAACATCCTTCTTGAGATGCGACAACCAGAACTGTACTCCAAATGTATTCCAAATGTGGTCGTGACACAGATTTGTATAACAGCATTATGATATCAGCAGTTTTATGTTCAAGTCACTTCCTAATGATCCCTAGCATGGAATCTGCCTTTTTCACAACCACTGTACACTGGGTCGACGTCTTCACTGAGCTGTCCAATGAATCTACCCAAGGTCTCTTTCCTGCTAGTTCAGACCCTATGAACAGATATGTGAAAATAAAATGCTTTGCCTCAATATGCATCACTTTGCACTTGTTTACACTGAACTGCATTTGCCATTTTACAAACTCAAACAATTTAATATCAGCAGCAAGCTTGGCTACCTCACTGCCCACTCCTAGCTCTAGATCATTTATCAACAAGTTAAAAAGCACAGGTCCTAATACCGATCCTTGGAGGACCCAATTTTCTAAGCTTCTCCACTTGTAGAACTGTCCATTTATTCTTACTCTTTGCTTTCTGCAACTTAACCAATTCCTGAGCTGCAAGAGGACCTCTCCTTTTATTCCTTGATGACTAAAGCTTATTGAGAAGTCTTTGGTGAGCTGCTTCGAGGACAGCTTTTTGAAAGTCCAAGTATACTATTTCAAGGAAGGCAGTAGTTCATGGAGAATTAAAAATCCAAAGAGCTAGATTAATGTTAAAATAGGCAAAAAAAGATCCACAAAATAAATAACCACATCTATATACCAAACCCATATAAAATTAGTCATTTCCTAGACATGTAAGGAAACGAAATGTTTGAGATACTCAGAATTATCAGCTTTATAAACTCCTTGACATGCAAGATTGATGCCAGCAACCAATGACTCTTCTCCACCACTAGAATATGTATTGTCCAAGGTATTTCCTATTACAAAAGAACAGTACTCTTTTAGGGTGTCCCATTTGAGGTTATGCTCCTTAGATATTACACACAAATATCTTTATCACCCTGAGTTACTGTAAATGACAGGATGTGACTAAGTGACTCATTACTTTGTGGTTGCTGGATTCTGAGTGCCCAGATTGTTCCTGTAACACCTCATGGCAAAAGTCAGCCCAAGGATGTAGGCTCCATTGCCTGTCTCTGGTGCGATTGTTCATGCTTGGGTTGGGTTACACATCCTCTTGGAAAAGCATTAAGTAAACTAGGAACAGGCAAAAGCCTCTTCAATTAGATCACTAGGATGCAATCGACTCTCAGTATGTCAAACTCTTAGCCTTTGGCATGCAAAGTCCAGTACTAGGGCAAAAATTAGGTTACCCATCATTACAAAATACTGGGGGGCTGGGAGAGCATTTGAAGGCTCAATTCTGGTGATATGGTGCTGATGGATTTGCTTTCTTCAACTGGAACAAGGTGAACAGGAATTCAGAATTTACATTTTTTGTGGATTTAAATTTATAAGGTGCTCTGAAAAAAGGTAGAGTTAAAAAATTCAGCTGGCAACGTAACTTCCTCTTCGAAATTAATCATTTGCTTCCCATTCATTTTGGTTTTTCTCTGCACATGATAAAGGGATGCAATGGTAGTAGTGATATAATGCAGGAGAAATGGATGTGGGACATTTTTATTCAGTGGATTTATGTTTGGAATTAATTTAGAGTTAGCACACCTATTCCAGCTTCAACAGATTGACAGAGAAGCTACATTAAAAATAAAAATCAGAAGACACTTGCATATATTTCATATTTCCCTCTTAAATTATTTAACACTTAAATATCAGCCTTTCATGAGACTAGAGCTTAGATATGACAGACCTGCTATTAAAGTAAAATCAAATGAGAAATAATTTTTAATGCTCATTTTTCTCTTTGTGTGTATTTAAAACTTCCTATTTCTTTTGCTTGGCTGCATATCTTCAAGATGGACGAAGGAAGGCTTGATATTCCTCTCTTCCCACCAAGAATGATGCGGCTTACTTCAGAATTGTGTCATCATGGCAATGCAATTTCCAATAACTAAGGGCATATAAAGATGTCACAGGGGCACAACTGATGGCTTAGAATGCAGGTCATGTCACAAAGCTGTAAAAAAAGGATGCGTGGGCAACAGAACTGTACTTCAGCCATTCCCAAAGGAGAAAAACATTAAATATACCACAGGAATTAGAACATTCACAGAATCAAGAATGTACTTAAAGCTCACTCTTTAGAAAGATATTGTTTGCAACATGCAAATCACTTTTGGTGACAATCATGTTCTTCAAAGAAACAAAAATCAAAAAGCACCTGCTTCCTATGCTGTCACTGCCCACAACATTACTTTACTATTAATTAATTTTAATTTCATTTATATTTCACCCTTCTTGGAGCAGGAAACACTATCATTTGTACCATCACAGCAACCCTGATCAGTAGTTTAGGGGGACAGTGTGTGACCAGCACAAGACACATAGTGAGCTTTGCGGGGGTTTGAACCCGGCTCTCCCAACTCCGGTGGTGATATGGAAATACGATGGGTAGTTCGATTCACTGTGGTTTGCATTACAGTCATTTACCATTCTCTTGGGGAGCAACGAGATCTATGGGAGCTAGTTTCATAGGCTCGGCAATGCTGCTTTCCTGCAGACCATTACGAATTCATCGGGCTCCAAACACTCACAGTTGCTTGTACACTTGTCAGAGATTACATATTATGAAAATGGCCTGAATACAGACCAAAAATGCACAGATGAGGGAACTGTGTCTTCAGTCCAAGACAGATCACTGAACGATAATTTGTGCAGATACTGAGTTGATATTAATCAAGGGCGGAACACTTATGGAAAAATATGTGCTCCATATCGCACACAAGGCTAATCAGAGACCCCATGTGCAAAGTTCTGATTATATTGCCTAGGAATGGGAGTTCTCAGCACTAGTCATGGAAGAGACCCAAATTGAAGTTCAGCAACTCCAACTCTGACTAAACAAACATACACATGAGCAACAGAAGGTATTCACGTGCTATGCACTGTGAAGTTTTGGTGAGAATTGGTATCAGTGTGGGCAGATCATAACCATTTTACCTTGATTTATTTGTTTGTTCTTTTGTCAGTTTAAATCTGTGATGAGAAACCACCAATGGAACACTCCCCCAGCTCTTTTTACAAATGCTATTCTATGGTGCTCTTCTAAAGTTATGTCAAGACAGATTTTTTTTCTAAGTCTCCACATCTCTTCCCTCCTAAGGCCTTCAGTTTAGTAATCTCAGAACAGCTGGGGTTTTAATCTGTTTTCTCCGAGGACTGAGATTAGAGAAATGCTTTTCTTTTTTAAAAAAAGTTTCCCATTTCAAATCTGGCAGGCACGTAAAGTTGTTGTAGGCTAGGACAACTTTTGTGAATTTTAATTTTCAAGGCTGATCTCACTCCATCATTCCCGAAGTACGTAACAAATTAATAAACTCAGGGACATGTGAGCAGGCAAGTCTGTTAACTTAACTTTTGTGCAATGCTTGCCAGGGATGAATATGCACCTTCAAAACCCTGGAAAAAACCAGGATCAGATTGGGAGCAGAAAGGGTGAAAAACAGGGCATGAGGACACAAAATATGCACTTGACCCTTAGACTACTAGTATTAATGTTTGATGTTTTATCATGTTTTTAATATTCTGTTGGGAGCCACCCAGAGTGGCTGGGGAAACCCAGCCAGATGAGTGAGGTATAAATTTATTGTTGTTGTTGTTGTTGTTATTGTTGTTGTTGTTGGCAGTGACACCTTCTCAATGAAGAAAGTGCTCAGCAAATGGGGAAGTATCGGAGCTGCTGCCTTCCAGTCACTTAATGTTCACACAACCCTCTTCAGAAGCAGACCAGATGGATCAAATCTTTGCAGAGATCACACAGCTGGAAACATTTCAAAGTTCTACCATACTGTAAGAAAAAAGCAAAGCTCAAAAATCTATAGATTTGCTCCCATGGGGTCATCTCAACAACTGTGTGAGTGCTACAGTATGGTTTAACTTCAAATCTGTCTCTCATACTAGTCCAGGAAAAAGAAAAGGGTGCGCATTACCAGACTTCTACAAGCCACATTAATGCAGGATCCAACTGATCCCACTGAAACTTCAGGATGTAAAATACAGCCGGGTGTTTGTATATAACTACTTGCCTGGGACACCACAAGGAAAAACAAGGGATTCCAATCAGGTGAGTGAGCAGACTGGTGGCGAAGGAAGTGAAGTGTCTACCTCTGTAGCAAGAATGAAAATACAGCCGTTCGGTGGGGGAAAGACTGGTCACTCTTATCCCTCACTCACGAACCTGCTGCTCTCCTTCCTAGGCACAGAGGAAGGAGCTTCCTGCATATCCCTGCTGGAGGAAAGCAAATCGCTTCCTCTGCAGCCGGCAGAGAAACCAAGTGAGCTTCCATGCTGGTAAAGCTGAGCCTCTTCCCCCACGGCCAGCATGGAAACCATGTAGGCAAGGGGCAGAGACAACTGCCCCGCTTCATCTGTTAGGAGGCTTTATAATCATAATAAAACCTAGCCCGCAAATGTTGTGATCCATGCAAAGCAAGCAGTGCTTAGGTGAAAGAGGCCAAAACTTTTAAAATGCCAACACCCTGTCCTGAAGGAGAGTGCTTGCGCTCCTTTCTGTGGCCTCCTGCCAGGCCTGCCTCCTGGACTATGTGAAGCAGGAGGTCTTAGACTGCTCTGGCAAATCACGCTGAGGCGAAGGTGCCTGTGAAGGTCCTGGCTCAGGGTCCACACATTCCTGACTGCTAGCCTCAAGTTCAGTATTGTTCAGTTCCTCAGCCCATGGGTGGTACAAAAGCCAAAGACTCGACCAGTTCATCCTCCCAACTCTGAGCTTGAGGCTGAGGCCATGGCAGCTAAGAGGCTACTTTTCTTTCGTTTTGTTTTTTTTAAGTCAGGCTAGCAACTTTTCAGGGCTTATAATGGCAAGGCTGCTCTAATCGTCAGCCCTAGATGTGATCATTTAAACTAAAAGAGAATATGTAAGCATACTCCCAGACCAAAGGGCAAACTATAGGTAAAAAATAATGCTAAACTGGGAAAGGTGCGTTGCACAGCTCCAGGAAAACACAAAAAACCAATAGTGCGCTCCTCAAGGTCATGAACCGATCATGCACTAGGCATTTTTCTGTCCTGTGCTGCCACCTACTGGCTCAGACAGGAATAATCAAACAGCTAACCGTATCTAACCTGCTTAGGTCTCTCTCTCCTCTCATGGAAGTGCAAGTATGAACAGACACACAAACCCTGCACCAGAGCTACACGTTGGTGACACGCTTTTTAGACATGCATCATTTCGCGGCACAGTAATTCAGTTTTGCATCATTTCGCAACGCAATAATTCAGTTTTACTAGCAACTCGGAGGTTAAACTAAGCCCTTTCTAGCCCTGGGAGAAGCATGAGGAGTGTTCATGCGACACACCTACACACTGTGGCCGACACACTAATGTATCCCGACACACAGTTTGAAAGGCCCTGCCCTACACCTACCTACAAACAGAAACTGTAGCCTCTTGAGCGAAGGCACTACTGTTCCTGAGACACAGCTATAAATAATCTGTCCTCCTTTTACAGCTCGTTTTCTAGATCTAAGAGGCAGACCCCCAACATAGGCACAGGAACCAAAATAAAAGTACCCTGAGGCCCAATTCTATGTCCAAGAGGCATCCGCACCAATGTACTCTGGTAAATTTTGCAACTGATGGAAGAGAAGGGGAGACATAGTAAATATTTTATGACACAGTGACATCTAGGCCATACCACACCACACATGAGATAATGATCCAGGCAGACATGGGCAGACTGAGTAACAGTTTTGAAACAATTCTTCCCTTTTTAAAACTTATCTGAGATCTGTACTTTGATGACCTAAAAATTCAGCATACCCCTTTCCCATTGCTCTGCCTGAACCCAATGCTAGGAGGGGAAAGCAAACTCTGTTGTCAATTCACTTTTATACCGTCACACATAGAAATGGAGATGATTAATTGTGGTTCTTCTACTACTGTTCGCGGAGGGGGCGGGGAACTATCATCGGGAGTGGTTAATAATGGTGCAGCAGAGACGATGTGCCGAAGGTTTTCAGTAGAACAGAACTATGAGAAGGTACAACACCGAAAATAATGACTGTGTGCTCTCTTGAACCCATCAAACTCTGAAAGCAGGACAGTCCTTACCATTCTGTTCCTCTAACTCATTCCCAATTTCCTGCCCCATCTGTTTTTGACGGGCTAAGACAGAAGAGAGAGCATCAAGACCAGCATCTTGCTCTGCACAGGGGAGAAAAAAAATATGAATCAAATTAAATTCCAGCGTTCTGATGCTAAACCCCAGATTCATGACCCACGACAGCTGAGCAACATTATGAAAAGTCTGCAACTGAAGGGTTAAAAACTTAATGACCCAAAGACCTCACCGATGGCATGACAATGAATTCCAAAACAGACAGATCTTAAGAAACTAGGGTAAAAGTGACAGTGCTGGGTAGTGTCTTAGAAAAGAAAATTTAGCCAAGAGTCCCAAACCCTTCAGAAACTGGATTTGCAGCTGCTCCTCCATCGTAAGAGCACTGGATTTTTTTTTTTCATTTTGGCACACTCATATAGTTTCCTGATTAAGCCTTTTTGATTTTCCAGGGAAGGTTTAACACGACTGAGAAACAAATAGGTGATGCAAGCACCAAGGAATCCAAAGGGTTTCTCAAGCTGCGTGTAAATGTGGCGTTTATGGGGGGAGATAATCCAACTCTTGGCAAGGGGAGCTGCAGCCAGCACAGCCGCAATAGAAGTCTCCCTCTAGTCTTACAAAATGCCCCCTATTGTAATCCAGAGCACATGGCATTACCACACCCTTGGTCCCAATGGCACTGAATTACACTCCAGTCGTACACAGCTCTCTTTTGTACTGGAGCCCTCTTGGAGAGTTGCTTTTGGGGAGGTCCTCCAAAGACAGCACAATCAACTACTGTGGGTAGCGTTTTGCAAAGGGGGAGGGGGTTCTTTTACAGGTGCCGGAGCGGGAGAGTTGTGTGCCAATGGCTGTTTAAGCAAAGAGGGCAAAAGATCAATGGCTAACTGATGGCTCAATAGATCTTTCTGCAGAAGCCGTCATTTTTATTTTTTTTTAAACTCCCTACTTGACAGCATATACAATTGCTTTGAAATGCCCCCAAAGTGTCCACGAGGTTTTAAGACAAGCACTACAGGAGCAGAAAGTTGTTGTGGAAAAGCTGGCTTACTGGCATCAAGACGTTGTTTCCCATAGAGATGGCATAGCCAAGCACCACACTGTTATGACTGCTGGTGCATGGGAGAGCACTTCCATGGCCAAAAATGCTCCTCCTACCATCAGGGAGAAGGACATAGAACTTAATCAGCAAAAGAGGCCTCACAACTACTTCACATAAAATCACTGTTCAAGGAAAAAGCATAGAGCCTAGGAGACAGAAATGATGACAATGAGAGGAGCAGGAAAGGGCTATATTCTGCGTGGGGAACTGGGTCTGGCTGGCAATGACACCAAGTGGCCTTTTTTGCTAACAGGGGTCTTCGCGCAGCAAGTTGAAACAGGCCCCTGAAGACAATCAGTCTTCAGAAGCCCCTTTCAAAGCACTATCTTCCAAGCCCTTTGTAGGCACTGCTAAAAAGCGATTGGCAGTGCCTGCAGGCCCACTTTTGGCTGAGCCAGGATTTTACCTGCCCCACATCGGGTGTTGGGAAGGCGGATGTCCCTTGGCCAAAATGGCTTGAGGGCCAAACAGGGAAGCTCAGAGGACCTAATTGGGTCCGTGGGTCAGAAGTTCCCCATCCCCAGGCTATTTAGAGATGGAAGCCTGGGCACAGGGAAGGACTGGATCTACTTAAACAAGAGACCAGGGTAGATCTACACAACCTGTGGATCACTATGCCAATACAGCCTGGGTTTATGCTGCTGCCTGACAGTTGCTTTGACAGCTCTGTTTTAAGGTTCAACACCTACAGCAACGGCTTACTGAGCCCCAAGTAAGCCACATTTTCTTGGTGGGACACAAGCCACACCAGCCAGTTCTAAGCTCATAATGATGAGGCAGCCCAGATCAAGGTGCAAGACTCTGGTTGTTTCAAGCTAAAAGTGGCCTGCAATATAAAGTGGGCCAGTAAGAATTTTCATCCCTCACAAACAAGCCTGGATAAGAATGAGGTTTCCCTATCTACACATTGACATACGTTAGCCTGATTAGTGTGAAGTACGTCCAAGACCTTCCACCAGCAACCAAGGGATGCAGAAGACTGATATCTTCCAAGGAGCCTAGAAAATTCTGGAACTGAAACTCCGCTGGCACTTAAGGCTTGGTGCCTAATTATCTGAGGCATCTTAAGGAATTCCGGTTTAACAAGCCCGCTCCTAGCTACCCACAAAATTGTTTTTCAAATGACGAGTGTGTGAACTTAAGCAGAGAAATGCCCCCTGGACTCAAAACAAACATTTAACAAAGTGCTCGAATGTTTTGGATGGTCAGGGACAAAACAAGCTGGACATCAGAAATCAATACCTCCATCCTATACAAAAGAAGGTGAAGGTGGAAGATTTTCTGACCTAGGTCACTGGAGTAAAAGGATGCAATCAACACCAGTGGCTATCAACCATGAGGCCTATGTATAGGCTCTAGGATAGGATTAAAGCTTTAAAAACCAAGAAGGATGACTTACCTTCTATAATTCTCTGTTGCTGCTGCTGGATTTCATGAAAGCCAAGCCCTCTTGTTTCCTCAGGCTCCTCCACAAGCCATGGGTTTACGACACCTTGTCTGACCCCTCCAGCCATTAGGCTAGACCTGAAAATAATTTTTTTTTAAAAATACAAGCTTCAACATTTTAAAATAATTTATTCAAAGGAGGGAGAAAAAACCCCAGCAAGCCTGCCATACAGTTTCTGAAGCCTCAACATAAAAAAGTGCAACTGCATCTCCAATATTGCACACGTACAAAATGTATGAATGACTTTTTTTGTATATCTGCAAAGAGCACAACATGTGTATATTGTGAAACATACCCCCACTTTTCTTCTTGCTATATTTTTTTATACAGAGGAAGGAGCTGCAACTGCAGACTTTGCATGACACCAAAGCCCTTTTTTCCCTGCAGCTACAGCTCTGCTGCTCCCTACTTAACAGATGGTGCTGGGAGAGGAGAGGACCCAGAAGGCAGGGCGGCTGCTGTGGTATCTGGCCAGCAGACCAGACTTGGGAGAACTCCCGCTGAATTCAGAGGGACTTGCATGCAGAATAGTGCACAGGCATGCACTTAACCTGGAGGTAGGATTTTATGCAGCACTGCAAAATTAATATAAATGAAAGACAGAGACAGGCCCTCATATTTTGTTGAAGTGCATCTATGCAACAGAAGAAGAATGAGGTGTAATGGATGAAAACCAGGATCTCTACCAAATTCATTTCTGCAGCATACAGAAAATGTGTGGATTTTCAGTATGAGAGAGACACCTGCTGGCTAAAAATGCAAGTTGCACAAGCCCTTTAGATACATCAAGGCTGGGGAATTTGTGACTCTCCAGGTGCTGTTGGAGTTCCATCAACTCCAGGCAGCATGGCCAATGGACAAAGATGATGAGAGTTGGGTGAGCAACAGGTTCTCCATGCCCTAGATACATTTAACCGCTGACTATAAGAATATGCCATGCTAAAAAGGGGGGGGGGATCACTTTACCTAGAAAAAGTGCCCTGTCCACCAAATCAAATACCTGTCTAACAAAAGAATTGCATGTTAGTGCTTAGAGTTTACATCTGCTTTGCGTGGAAAAAATGCCAGGCTCTGTCCCCAGCACCTCCTGATAGGGCTGGGAGAGACTGAAATCAGCATTGGCCCTCCAAGGTCTACTGAAGTGACAAACCTGTGGCTCGGCCCAGTCTGTTAAGCTATTTTAATAATAATAATAATAATAATAATAATAATAATAATAATAATAATAATAATTTATTATTTATACCCCGCCCATCTGGCTGAGTTTCCCCAGCCACTCTGGGCGGCTCCCAATCAGTGTTAAAAACAGTACAGCATTACATATTAAAAACTTCCCTGAACAGGGCTGCCTTAAGATGTCTTCTGAACGTCAGGTAATTCTTTATCTCTTTGACATCTGATGGGAGGGCATTCCACAGGGCGGGCGCCACTACCGAGAAGGCCCTCTGTCTGGTTCCCTGTAGCCTCACTTCTCGCAATGAGGGAACCGCCAGAAGGCCCTCGGCGCTGGATCTCAGTGTCTGGGCTGAACGATGGGGGTGGAGACGCTCCTTCAGGTATACAGGACCGAGGCCATTTAGGGCTTTAAAGGTCAGCACCAACACTTTGAATCGTGCTCGGAAACGTATTTTTAGTAGCCCACAGCTCTTTTCCAAAACTGAATGCTTCCAAAACTGTTTGCTGTGCTTTTCTAAGGCCTTCTGACAATGGTGCTACACCAGAGGGAGAAGCAGCAGTTTTCCAAAGGTAGTAAGAGGCATCCAATGTTTGAAGGGCTTTCCTCCCCATTCATGGAAGAGGAGAGGAACCTCTCTTCTTAGACCAGAGCTGCAGTAGGGAGGGACCTCTCCTCCTCTGCTGGCTGTGCATGCAAGTGTGTGTTGGCCACATCCACCCCAGTATTTGGCCCGTGGCCCTCAGGCAAATAAAAACAAGTATTTGTCTACGGCAGGGGTTGCTGAGCTAGATGAACATATGATCTACCCTAGTATAAGGTAGTTTTTCTATGTTCTATAGTCAACCGCTATCTCACCTGTTCGGTATCCACCAGACACATCAGTTAGCTAGCAGACAGCTGTATTTTTTTTACACTGATCAAATCTGATGGTATATGAAGAAGTGGATAGGCCCTGCTACTACGAATTGGCAAAGGCCTTAAGATGCCACAGCATCTTCTTTGTCTTTTTTTTTTTTTAGCAGAGAACAGTTCTTCATTTACAAATCCAAATAAAATGAAATTTGGGGGACCCAAAGCATTGATCTCTAGCTAATAAACAACCCAGGAAGCAGCTGTATTAAATCCACTCTGGTTAAGTTGGCCATTCAATTTGTCACCTGTTACACATGTCAGCCGCACTCACTAGGACAGAAGGAGCCTAAAGGTCATTTACCTGCTTGTTTTGTCTTTAATTAAAACCATCTTCACTTGCAGTTGAATTAAAACTACTACAGAAGAAGTAGGGCAGGATTCAATTGCTCTGCAGGGGGTTGGACTAGATGACCCTTGGGGTCCCTTTCCAACTCTGTGACTCTGTTATTCTAGTTCCACTAGCAGAAGCCAGTTGAAGGGCTCCAGCTAGCGCAACAGAGCATTCCTCAGAGGACACCCACCCCACAAGAAAAAATGGCTCTGGGGGGTTGGGGAGAAATCCCAGAAGAGCACCCAGAGGGAGGGGGGGTCATTCTAGCTGGCAAGCTGAAAAGACTGCACTGGCAAAATGACTGCCAAAGCACTCCCCTAGTCTTCACCAGCCATGTTATTACTGTGTGCCTCAAGAGCTCACAGTAATAATAAGCAAACAAGGCAGCCATGTGACATACAGAAAAAATATATTCATATTTAGCAAAACAATCCCCATTGGCTTTAACAAGAATATTGTGTAATACAGTATAACGGGGACATTTGTGTTTTTTAAAAAGCCAGCTCCCATAGGGGACATTTTTACTCCTGTAAGGGGCCCAAGTCCCCATTAAACGTGGTCAAAATAAAAAGGTGTAGCTCTCAGAGTTTTCCCAAGAGAAGATGGACTAGCCAAATCCTCTGCTCCAAAATCCACAGCTGTGGCTCCACTAGCTCAAATGAGAAAAACCTTTTGCCATTTGAAAATGTCAATGAGGGGGGGGGGGTCGGGTAGTGGCACAGTTTTACCCCCAACCATGCTTTCTAGTTTTGGTTGTGGCAAGTGACCTGCTAGCATATTAAAAATAATCTTTCTGACATGTTTGGTAGCTCTCTTCCCACCCAGGGCAGCCCAACTTCCTCTTTCTTCTGATCTTCCTCTGTTTCATTTTGGCAGTGTGAAGATTAAAGTTTATCCAATTAGCCACCCACTGCTTTTGCCAAGTTAATCACTTAAATCTTTGAAATTGTCACAGCACAGTGGAGTGTGCAGATAGCTTTTGATTATAGGAGCAGATTTAACTAATTAAAAGGCTTAGCAATGTGCCCAAATATAAAGGAAGCTGGAGGGTTATAATCAAGGGTTGTGCCTCTACTTAACAAACAGCAGCTTATCTTCCCAACTGCATTGTTTCACTGGTTAATTCTTACAAAATTTCCCAAGAAACACAAATTAGTCAAACAGACCTTTCCCTAGACCACGGCCACACATGAAGGCTTTCAAGCCTTAGAACAATCAACGTGAGTGATTTTAAAACAAAAACCCAGGTCATGTGACATTGGTCTATGTGATTAATCACATTTCCCCTTGTGAATATGGCAGTACAGTAATAATATTTGAAGTGTTTTGAGTACTTCAATCTGGATTCACAAATTGCTGCAAAATGTGATTTGGGATTTCCAAAAAACATTGGGTACGAGGCCCTTGGAACAGTCTGCATGGCAATATAGTGAATTTCCACATTTTTTTCCAGTACTGCTTTCATTTTATTTGCTGTATTGGTGCAACAGGTGGCATTAAGAGGATATAGAACTGGAAGGGATGCTGGAGGCCATGTAGTCCAACCCTTAGGCTCAATGCAAGATCTGCCATGCAGGATGTAACTACAGCATCGCTAACAGAGGGCCACCCAGCTTCGGATTAAATATCAGCAGCAAAAGAAGCCCACCTCCTCCTGAGACTGTCTGTTCCACTGTTGAGCAACATGTACCGTTATGAAGCTATTTCTAACAGCCGAAATCTGCTTCCCTGCTATTTCCACCCACTGCTTCTAGTCCTGCCCTCAGGAGCAAAAGAGAACAAGTCTGCTCCATCTTCTACAAGAGAGCCCTTCAGTTATTTGAAGACTGCAACCATGCCTCCCCCTTTTATTCTCCGGGCTAAACGTAGCCTGATTATTCAAATGTTCCTCACAGGACGTTTCCAGACCCATCACTATCAGAGTCACCCTCCTCTGGACATGCTAACTCCTGCTTAAAATGCGGCACCCAGAACTGGACATCGTACTCCAGATGTGGCCTGACCAGCACTGGACAGAGTGGCATTATTACTTTTCTTGATTAGTGAAACTCATAATTGCATTTGCCTCTTTAGCGGCTGCATTGCCCTGTTGGCTCTCTCAGTTTACAATGCACACAGAGACACTCGGAACCTTTCCACATGTCTTGCTGTCAAGCCAGATCTCTCCCATCCTGTGTATTTGATTTTTACTTGTATTTTTAAACCCAAACACAGGACTTTACATTTATCTCTCTTGTCAGTTTTGGTCATGCTCCAGCCTGTCAAGATAATTTTGAATCTAGATTTTGCCATCTATGTCCTTAGCAATCAGATTGTTGAGAACCATTAATTGCTTACATCTCTTAGGCCTGGGGTAAGGACTTTCCAACATTTAGTGTATGTACAAGCACACACCCAATAGGTAATTCAAAATACATGATACAAATATTAAGCGCTCTACCTGTAGCCAGTCAAAAGCCAGCTACAAGGAAGCCTTTTCAGCACTGCTGAAAGAAGCTCAGCTTGGGGTCTGGCAAGGGTCCAAGGGTGGAAGAGACTTCTACAGTTCTATGCTAGCTGTGTAAGAAGAAGGAAGCTTCCATGCAGATGGTTTTAATCACGACTGTGGCTAGCATTAGTTAGGGTTTTCAGTTTAGGAAGACGCTAAGCTTCCTACAGGTGACATGCATCATTTCATCACCCTCTTCATTTTATTTCCTTTTACCAGGGTAGCAATACATTCTCCATACTTCCAGTGACACCTCCCACAACTGCAGCTACTGAAAGCTAGAGATGGGGACTTTTCTCAAACTGCGAGGTTCACTCTCGGCATTAGCAAAAGCTGCATTATTAGTTTCGCAGGAAGTGGGTGGGTTTGCTCTTTTTGCCTTCTACTCTGTTACAGGATATCAATCTCCATTTCATTACAACTTCATCCATTTAATAGATTCTCTGATTAGGAGTCCAGCAAAGGGATCACGGTCTCTTTGGACGCAAGGAAAATATTAAGTTTAATATCTCACAATTTCCTGGACCTCAGCTTTGCCCCTAATGACATCTCTAGGATGGTTCATGCAATTGGCATTCTATGTGTAAGATACACAAGTCTCCTTCACATTCGGATATTGCATGGTTAATTTAAAGGCAATTGAATAAAATGGTTTGGGTCGAGAGAAATAACCGCATTGAAGCAGCTATGCAAATGGCACAACCCTTTCGGATACTGAGAGCTGTGTCCTAATTAAGTCTGACAATACCGGAAGGTAAGCTACTTGGGTGCCTCATAAAGCAATGCCTTGATCTGTATCGTGGCCCAGGCTGTCACTTAAAATAAGAATTAGAAGTACTAAGGCCACTGTACCACACCAAGAGAACTCACATTAAAGCAGATTTCAAAGGATGTAAACTCACTGAATGGTGACCAAACGTAAACGGAGATTAATTTTGAGAACGCTTTCACAATTGCACACCATGAGGACAATAAGACATGTGATCACTGATGCAAGAAGGTTAATGAAGGGGATGACTACGGGATAGGACGGGGGGGGTGGAGGGAGAAGTGCGAAAAAGTCTCCTGAAAACATGGGGTGTACTTTAAGGATGGATCAGATAAAAGAAAGGTGAAGCCTGCATATAGGAACAGGAAGAGAGAAACAGAATGCCTACTCACAGTCAGACCAAACTACCATGATGACCCCACTATATCCAACCACACCCACATCACACAGCTTCTAAATTCTGAAAAGAAAATATGAAAATAGAAATATGCATGGGCGTGATGAAATAGAATTTGGCTTGTAATATAGAATGGTTGGGCTTTTCTAAGGGAAAAAATAGCAATAATTATAGACCCCTAAGGGAGGAACCATAGCTCAACAGCAACTACAGCCAGATTGGAAAGATCTAACTATCAGGTACAAGTTGGAATACCTTTTCTTTTAAAATGCACATGCAAAGCTAAGAGTTACAGCTTTGGAGATTCTTGGCTGGCCAAGAGAAATCCACAGAAATTTCCATAGCCAACAATAATTCTAGCACTAGCAGTTTCTAACCGCCATCCACCTTTTTTTGGCACACTAACGTCCCCAATATTTCATTTATTTTTGTTTCAGAAAGGTGAGGATAGGAAAGGAAATTATAAAAAACTTGAAATGTAAGAGGAATCCTGTTTACGGTGCAATTTGTATTTGTGGGTTCAGGGACAGAGGAAGCAACAGTTGCATTCTCCTCCTGGTGGCAATTCAGTAGTACTGAAATTCCCAAGACAATGTTGCATAGGCTCACTTTATGCTGTTGCTGGAGCATGAAATAAACAACGACTCAACTCAGATAATCCATCAACATGGAAAGCACTGCCCGACTGATTTCTCATGCTGAGTTAAACTAGCTAAATACAAAATCCAGCACACAGGAGAGCTGGAAGGATTTGCACTGCTTGCCAAGGGATTACAAGGCCAGAAAAACAATTAATCGATTAGACATTCTTCCACAGTTTCCTCTTTCAACAACACAGGCAATCCAAAACACATTTTCTCCACCTGAAATGTCGTGGGTGATACATATATGATTTAACTATTTTAAGCTTCTGTGTAGAAGAGGTAAAAAGAGAATGGGATAGATCATCAAAACCCAACCAGCAGCTGGAATTGTTTTCAAAATTTATGTTGTTTATTTTTTCCTTTAGCTTAGGACAAGTGGGAAATTAATCAGAATATCATCATTAATGTTAGCATATAATCATTAAATATTACTAAAAGATGCATCAATGTAATGTAAAAAGTACATCTTGAACCAATTTGCAAGACCAATACTATGTACCACCACCCTTCTCCTTCCAAATTTCTAGCGTGACTGGTTTTCTTAAGGCATAGATCTCTACAGTTCCCTTACTCAGACAGTCCAGAACAACACTGCAAGGACAAGGTATGCACTGCTGGGAAATTCCACTCCATAGATCCCCCTGTAGCTCTGGACCATGTAACTGCCTTTCTTTTGATTGGCCAGTTTTCCTGGCCTGTGCCCTAAGAACACAAAACCACCCTGCCTAGACAAACTATGTGCAACTGTCTCTTTATTTCTCATCTATCTCCTTCATCCATCCCTGACACCATATGACTCTTAAATTCCAATACACGCTTGCTTTCTGTGGCCATTGTGATGTGAAGTTTTGTCTTGCATTGCTCCTGAGCCCATCTCTGTTAAAGTCTGCTTTGGCTTGACCTTGGCTCTGAACCACTTAAGACACTCAGCCTTTTAGCATGACTGGCTTTGATGCAACCTTCAGCTCCGATTTCTTTATTCGATTCTGAGTGCAGTTGCTCCATCAAGTCTGGGTACCTGGTCAAGGTACTCACAGAATACATGAAAAACAATATCCTGAAGGAGAGCATAACTGATCACACACAAAACAGGAGGGGTCTGTGTGAAAATAAGGTACAGCAGAGGCAGGGAGCCTGTGGCCCTCCAGATGTTGTTAGACTCCCAACAGGCCCCAGCCAATAAGACCAGTCATCAGGATGATTCCTGGGGTACAGGTACACTGGTGCTTCATAGCTCAAGACAGAGCTACTCTCATGCATTTCTCATTTAGAAGTGGCAGAACTGTACCTTATCACATCTGGTTCTGTCCCCTCATTTTTGAAAGATGCCTGAAGGTGACGATGTCGCGTGAGGAGGTCATCCACTAAGTTCTGCCGCCTGTCCCCTTCGAGTTGTGTTCTGCAGGAACTGGGTTAAGGTTGATTGCCAGAAACAAATGACTGAACATCTAGACCTCATACTTGTGGTATTAAATCACAAATCAAGTACGTTATGACTTCCTTATCCAGTCAGGAAGAACCACATGCGTACCTATCAGTACAGGAAATACCATACTAGATCTATACCAGAGAGGCCAGAGTTAAAAAATATCTAAGTTCTGTTATGACTAAATAAGGATATGAGGTTATCTTGTCCTAGGCAGAGAACTGACGACAGACTACTATCATTTTTATAACACTTTTCCATGTGTAAAAAGTACTTTACAACATTTACCTCATTTTATAAGTCTATAAGACACATGGAACGTTTTAAAAACAAACAGCAAGGTGGCAAAAGTCATTAACTGTGCAGAATTATAGCAGAACTTATAGCAGAATTCAGACTCACACATGCAACTACCTAAGTGAGCATCGACTTTTAATACAACCACATGGGCACAGCTTTACACAGCCCATTCAGTTGCGTGTGTAAAGTGGGCCCCAGTTGGATATGACACAACATTTGCTGCAGCCCATTTAGTTAGGAGTGCCCTGAAGAAGTGCTTGCACATACAGAACAAACCCTGGAAATAAAATGGAAGATTGCAAACATTTCTTTTGTACCTGGGTTTTCCCCAAGTTGTTGGGGATTTTCTAAACACACACATATAAGCTAATGGTCTTGTTCCTTTTCCAAAACAGAATGCTGACCCACTCTTGTCTCACTGGCCTTCCTGGTATACAGCTGTTTACATGGATACATCTGACGTGTTGATACAGAGTGAAGCAAGAGGTCCTTCAGACGCTCCGTCTTTTCTTTGAGGTTTTGCAACAGTGACCGGATGGAAACATTGAGCTAAAAGGAGACAAGAGCAAAAGGGAAATAAGTGATATCAGCTCATCAGTGCTGCAATGAATTAGCAGATGGGACCATCCAGAAACACATAGAAATAAGCAAATAAAAACAGAGTATAGCTCATTATTACCCCATCAAAGTAGAGAAGAGTTACCTATGTAGGATAGTTTTTTTAAAAAATCCTATTAGAACTCCAGGCAGTTAATAGGAAGGTGCACTTACAAACTTACTCATGTATCTGAGTTGTTTTTGGCCCACTGATTTCCAGTTAAACTACTGCTTTTGTGAGCCAATGCCTTCTACAGCTTTCAAAAAGCAAGACATTCATGAAAAAGGAAGCCAGCTATATACAACAGGCTTGGAAAAGACCACTCAAGTTAGATCATTCCCCCCACCCTTAGGATCCAGCAAGAAACCCTATCCATTTTAATCAAAGAGCAACAGTCAGCCCTTGTAACAATACTATAGTGCCAAGGAGCCGCAGTAGACCCTGCATTGCTAGCCTGGTAAAGAATGCCAACCATCTTGGGAACAGAGAATGACCAGAAGAGGGCTACACTACATCCATCCACAGGGAACTGGTAATTTGTGGGGAATGTGGTGCTAAGCATTCATCAAGGACTTCATTCTGGGTCAGAACCTCAAGCGCACTCTTGAGGCAATCTACTGAAAGTCAAAGAGCAGCAAGTATTGCTAAGGTGACATAAGCTGACAGCTAACCCTGTTAAAGTCCAGGAACTCCCCAGAATTTCATGTCACTTTAATCCAAGGCAATGAAGCAATACCATCCACTCACAGGACCTTTCCCAGGTGACAATTCCTTGAGAACTAGCAGGTCCCACGACCGTCCACTGTCTTGTAGCACAACAATGGAAACATTAGCCCTGTCTCACGTACACATTTGATTTAAAAGCAAAAAAGGGGTGGATGGCAAATTTCACTAACGCCCCTACGCTAAGTATGTTTACTTGGACGTAATACCCACTGATTTTTTAAAATGGGATTTACTTCCAAATAAATCTTAACTTCTTAGGAATACAGATTTGCTACATCAGGGCAAGGTCGTTGGAAGAGGTTAAGAAAAGAAACAATTTTCTGTTTGTAGTCACAAACCACTAGCTCATTTCTGCAAAACAAGACCAGTATTAACTACAGGACTTGTGCAGACACCTAACTGTGCTCTTATGTCACTGTAATTCATAAGGGAAACATTCTTGAGAGATTTGCGTCCAGTGTGGACTTACATTTGCTTTCCACATTTTTTTAAAAAATGTATACATTTTACTGAGGAATGTTTCCAATCTTTCACACTCAGCGTTATCTACCAACAAAGCAAAGAGATGAGGAGGGGAAGGACTAGGAATAAGAATAAGTTTTCTTTTGTCTCTCATTTGGAATGGCAATAGAAATGCTTGATTTTCTCACTACATTTTTTAAAAAATGTCTTAGCGCATGAAAGTGGCAAAATCCCAGAAAAACAAGACACTGATGACATTTCCCCTACTTGGCAAACATGAGAAAAGAACATTTTTCTTCATTAAAACATTCCCTGGCCACAGACAACATGACTGAGCTGCTTAATGTTTTTCAACATCAGCCCATAACATCAGTTGTTATGGCAATAAATATTGCAATTGTTGGAAGCCTGTTTACACTGGACTCAAATGCTGGCTTCCTACCTGCTCACTGAGCAAGTGCCTCCAATTCTACTCACGTACAAACATGGAAAGTTTTCTTCAGGGAACCATTCGTCTACTGAGCAGTGTATTTTGTAACATGAATCACTGTTCCTACAGTATGGGGAGAGCGCAAAGGAACAATAGGTGGCCCTGAAACATCTGCACTTGGTCACTGCTCTAGTCACAGACACACATTTCAAGATGTGCATCTTTCTTTCATACTTCAGGTATCTACTAAGTGAAACACAGCTTTGTGAAACAAATGCTGCATGTGAAGTAGCCCTAAATTATTAGGGCTCATCATACCTTCTGGATTTTCCTATCATCTGAAAGTGTAAAGGATTTTGCAATTTTACATGAAGCAAGTCATTTCAGTCCAGATTATTGAATATTTTCTGACTTGAGCTGGGCCTTTACCTGACAGCTAGGGCTTAGCTTCCCTATTTCAGGATTAATAATACCATGGAAATGAGAACCTCTGCTTTGTCCCAACACTGGGTTTGTTCTGGTGCTGTTGCCTTCTCTCAGGGGACAGCCAAAAGCAATGACTTGACTAAGTGGTAAAAGAACTGCAGCAAATGTCCAGCTCACTCATTTTACCTGACAACAATACAGTTTCAAAGTGCCATGTCCATGTTCTGAGACAGAGGTGGTTATCTTACATCAAGAGCATCCTCTTTCCAACTGATATCATAGTATGTATCCTACCCTTACAAAACCAAACAAAATATTATTGTTTCAAAAATATTTATTCCAGTTTTTCTCTCACTCTGTCACTAGGACTGAAAATAGGTAACTATAATTTACAAATCCAGTACAATGCGGAGGAGTGGGGGCAGAATAAAATAGCTAGTTACTAATCTCTACAGGCTTGGTCTGTTAGAGCACTCAGCCTCAAAGAATCTGATGTGTCTTTTAAGGATAGGAGCTCCAGTCTTATAAGGCAGCTACCAAGATTACCTTTCAATAGATTTCAGGTGCACACAGCTTGCTCAGTCAAGAGGACACTGGCTGCTGATCTTAAAAGATGTAAGAGAAGGTAAAGCAAAGCTGGAAGGTGGTCCATGAATTATGCAGTACCTTAGTTGTACTTTCACCATTCCTCTGACATCGATTGCGTTCTTGAATTTTTTCAGCAACCTCTTGGGCAGTATGGCAAGTGGATTCATACATCGACAACCTAGAACAAGTTAATATATTTTAACTATTATACATACATTTCTGCCTTTATTGTTCATCAAAATATTCAATCTTTCACCACTGCTCCTCGATCCATAAAGATGCCTATTTCAAGTCAAGCTGATTGTTTCTGTATCAGGTTTTGAGGTTATGCAGTACCATGCATGTTATGATTCCATAGCTGGCAGTGCATGGACGGAAATAGTTCTATACCCTCCAGGGTGAGAGCCTGGGCTCACTCCAGGGAGAGCCAAGAGATGAGTATTAGATCGTTCAGTGAGAGTGTGACACAAGTCAATACTGCTTCATGTATTAGAAGTGTATCTTATTCTGTATGCTTGGCAATGACCTTTTGTGTGTGGGTTGAAAGTATGAGTAATTAATAGAGGTAATGTTTGGTGTAGCAAATGGTTGTAGTGGTTGTGTGAAATGGATGGTGAGTGAGATTGAATGAATGATTGCACATATGCTGTGCTGTTTGAAATTTTATATTATACTGCCTAGTAGTTTGCTCTGATTTTAAATTATGTTTATGGATTTTTAAAATGTATTTTGTGGTGCAAATCATTGGATGTGGTTTGTGGAACATACTGTGTATGTAGACTGCTTTCAGGTATTTTAGGTAGTAAAGCAGTCTATAGATGGAAACAAGAAATAAAACAAATATGGACAGCTTATACATAAAAAACATTCCTCCAAATTTAGAGCATAGCTAAAGAAGCTATCCCAACAAACATCCTATAGGGAAGCCAATATATTAATTGCAACCAAATTTTAGCAAGTAACAAGACGCAGGATGCTGAAACACTACTGAAGATTTTTAGCACATGGTCACAATTCATAAACAGCACCAAGGTAAGATATTTTATTTTATTTCTATCCCATCCTTCCTCCAAATGAGCCAAGGGGGCAACAAGGCCCCACCTCAAATCTGCTTAGGGGTCAAGAGAATCCCTGGAATAATGTACAATCAGTGTTTGAAACAGATTGAAAGCTAGGAGCTAAATGGCACCTTAAACCTAGATTATGGGCAAAACAATGTAATGTCTAGGCACACTTTTTTATAAGAATACAAACAAAGCTGAAAATGAATGAACTGCAGGAAAGATATTATGTTCATTTTTCACATGGCCTGGTCCTTCCCCTGCCCACCCCCCTAATATTCTTAAGAGGGTCTCTTCTCCAGTCTTCGGAGAGTAGCTGGAAGTGGGGAGGCAGACAAAGGTCCTTTCCTTCCACTCTGCAGTTTTAATCTGAAATCTTAGGCACAGTACTGCACCAGAACTCAGAAACAGCTTGTGCTAATGAAATTCCCTGTCGCAAAATGCACCTAGAACAATGGGAGTTTTGAACACTGTGTACAATGTACAGTGGAAGAAGATTGTTCCATTAGATAAGTGGAGAGGCTTGTGCTGACTGAGCAATCTCCTTAGTGCCACACTGAATTCACATGCAAACACTGTGGTCAACTTCCTCCTCTCAACAATAATTATATGTGGTTGAAGCAAACATACACTCAGTCAACCTAAAGAAAAAATAAAGCATCTCACTTGAAGTATTTATTGCTATTGTTATTGCCCTGGAAAGAATCCCTGTTCAAGTAAAGCAAACTATCTTGAATACTGTATCGTGAAGAAGTGTGCATGCACACGAAAGCTCATACCAAGAACTAACTTAGTTGGTCTTTAAGGTGCTACTGGAAGGAATTTTTTTTGTTTTGACTATGGCAGACCAACACGGCTACCTATCTGTATCTTGAATAGAATTCCAATCCCTTTTCAAACTTAGGGAGCATTGCTTTGTATCCCAAGCACAATGCAAAAGCCTTAACCAGAAGTGTTTTATCCAGCACAAGGAACATATAATTTATTTAGTTTTTTAATTCATTCTAGCTAAATATCTCATAATAGGCAAATAGGTTAGGGAATCCCCATCCCCAAAACAGATTGAGTCTACTACAAAGAAGTGTGAGTACTTAACGGAGGAGAAACTTGTCTCCTTCTGTTGCACAGTAGTACAACTATATTACACCTAAGCACTTGCCGTATCAAAAGAGGAATCAAACAAGGAAAAGCTAGGGAGCGAATGGAAAGAAGTTATCCCAGCAAAAGAATAATGGATACAAAAACTTATGGAATATGCCTAAATGGTGAAATTTACCGGAAAAATATGAAATCAAGATAACAATTTTTTTTATAAAAGAATGGAAATGGTTTATTGGATATTTACAAATAAACTGTAAACATATAAGAACTTTGACAGGATTATTGCAATAACCTGCAGTTCTATAAGAGTATATATTTAAAGCAGATGACTAAATGAGTAAATTAAGTTAATGTGGAAGGAAGTTATGATTGTAAAATTACTGAAATGTATAAAACTGAAAATCATAAATAAAATAATAAAAAAACAAAGAAAAGCTACACATGTGCAAATTCTCTCTGCTATACTACTATCCAAGTACAAGCCTTCCTTTGTATCCACGCTAGGTGCAGGCTTTTTTGTCTTCTATTGCTACAGCACCAAGGTGGAAGAAGCTGCACCTGTGAAAATTCTTCCATCTCTACAGCACTAGCCCCACAACTGATTCCAGAGAGGAGATGGGAGAGAAGAATGGTGAGGACAAAGGAGGAGAAACCTCATACTGTATTGCAGGGGGGACGGGGGTGCTGCGTTCCTGGGCTGCTACTCCCACTGCCCCTAACCATTGGCCATGCTGGATGAGGTGACAAGAATTGTGTGCGGGGCGGGGGGCGGAGAGGCTACCACAAGCACCTGGAGGGTCAAACTCTCCCCATCTTCTCTGGCCGATATCAGGCCCAGAGTGAAGCCCCCCCCCCCACTCCACCCCTTGGGTCAAAGGCAGCAGCCCCAAAGGGATACGCTGCACGGCTTCAACCAAGCGGCCTGCCCCCCCCCCCCACACACACATTTACCAGGGGTCTGGAGCCATGGCGGCGCCCGGCCACCCAAAAAGCCTGTATTCCGAGTTCAGTGCCTGCAGCCGTTCCTAGTCGGGTCAGCTGACAACGGCGTCCGCGAAGGCTCAGGCGACCAACGAGACGGAGGAAAGCGCGACCCTCGGAGGGGTCGAAGGGCGGGGCGTCGCTGAAAGCGAAAGAGAAAGGGGCGCCGGGTACAGAGGGAGAGGGCGGGAGGGGCAGGGCAAACGGAAACTGCGCGTGCGCGAACCTGCCCGTCAACTCGCGCTCAGCTTAAGGGGGCCACGCTGCAGCTTCTGGGATGCAGCGGGGCTTCTCCCCCTCCAAGGCATATAGGGCGTTAATACGGGCTTGAATGCCTACATGCGACTTGTCCGTGGGCATCGCCTGGTGAGGAATTCTGCGCGACGCGGAAAACTTGCACATTGGTTGCATTGGTAACAATTTGACCAAACTGCGGGAGGCAGTGGAAGACAGGGGTGCCTGGCGTGCTCCGGTCCATGGGGTCACGAAGAGTCGGACACGACTAAACGACAACAACAACAACAGCGCAGAATTCACCGTACCCGTTTTGTGTCCCCGAGCAGTCTGGCGCCACCGGGTTAGGCTCTCGCGGCACTGACTGAAATCACAAAGGGCTTATCCAAACTTATTTGCCCTTCTCTTTGCAGGCGCGGGTCTGAACCATAAAGCTCAGTGTCCCAAGTGTGTGGTTAGGTGGTTGTGGTGTTTCTGTTTTTTTGTTGCTTTTGCCTGCAGCTTTCCCCACTAAAACCCGCTGTTTAGCGCTCAGTCGGCGCAAACACAGATGCGGGTTTGCTGATGTTGTTTTCGCCGATTGAGTGCTAAATAGTGGGTTTTCACGGGGAAAGGTCCAAAGCAAAAAAGAAAAGGAAAAATAAAGGTGCTCAGAGATGGAGCTTTAAAGCGAGGACCATGCCTGGAAAGAGCAGATAAGCTCTAAGTATTACTGTTATTTATATCAACCCTGCTGGCTCATTTGGGATAGCGCTGACTATGCAAGAGCGATCACTGCAACTAAATCTTGCAGGCCCGTGGCTCATCTTGCTATTATATAACATCCCTTAAGTTATAAAGGGTTGTTCCTTTTTTATGTTATCACAGCTCCGTAGAATACTGCAGATCAGGGGCAGGGAGCCCGAGTCTTGCAGATGCTGCTGGACCATTGGCCATGTGGCCTGGAACTGATTAGAGTTAGCTTCCAACATCATTGTTGCATCTGCTCTACCTCTACTGTAGATTATTCTTAGTTCAGAACCACTCAGTCTACAGTTTTCTGCAGGACACACACCAATCTTGCTTCACAATCTCTCTCTTCTTCTGGCAACCTAGGCTGCAACATCTGAAGAGACTGCAAAGCTTGCATCATCAGTATTTGAATCACAAACATGCAAGGGAGTGATCAGTTAAAACTGTTGCCACACTCTTATTTTTAATTATGTTACTCCATTGCTTCTTGACAGGTCTAACACTCCTTTACAAATGACTCTACTATCCCCTGGTCCTGAGGCATGTTGCTTTCCTGATTGTTATTGCTGTTTTGTAATAATTGTTATTACTGTTTTTTAAAATTACATGTGCTAAGATCTGCTAATCTAGGGCTCACAGCCACCATAACGGAGGCTAATACATAGTGTGACTTGGCCCTTGTCCTGTGCTTTAAATAGCAGCATGGCATGCAAAAAATTAGTTGGTGAAGCTTTTCTTGGCATGGAGATAAACTTACGGTAAGTGATGGCACAGGAAGCATCCCAGCCGGAAGAAAGCAATGAACTATGTAAAGTCTATCCCAAATCATAAATATGATTTGACTTATGCTGCTGTAATAATCGTGAGCTGCAAACTGCTGCAGAGAAGAAAATTTATGTTCATTAATAAAAAAAATTGTGTGTGTAATGGAAAACTAAACACAAATAAATGCTTTTTTGATAATTTACTATTGCTACTAACCAGCCCTGCAGAAAGATAACATTATTGTGCCAATTAATAAAAATATATTGACATTGTTTGTTTTCTGTTAGGTGGTGTGGCTGGTGCAGTGCACACAAAAATAGAGTTGATAAAGAGACAGGACAAAGACTAAGGGAGTGGGCACAGTTCACTAAATGTGGGTCAGGAATAGGGAGTATGCAAGAAGGTCCTTAACATGTACCATATGGCACCAGTCTAGTTAAACTTTGATGAGTCCCCAAATGTTTTGTAGAAGAAAGGAGGAGAGTTGATGATTTCAGAAAGGCAGTAGGAGTGCCACTTCCACCCTCCTCCCAGTCTCCCTCTTGTTGACAATAGCCTAACATTACTTTATCTCCTGCTCAATTTATGTACATCAAGCTGTTATCAAAGGCACTGTTGTTGTTGTTGTTTGTTAAAGTGATAATACTAGGCAGAAGAAATGCTTACAAGGTTTATTTGATGCTCATGCTTCAAAAGAATAAACAGATTTACTGCTTCTAACACAGCCAGTATGTTGTGCATTAACAGTGGTTAACATCCAGATATCACTGAAGGCTGAAATCCTATGTATACTTAAAGGTAAAGGTAAGGGGACCCCTGACCATTAGGTCCAGTCGTGACCGACTCTGGGGTTGCGGCGCTCATCTTGCTCTATAGGCCGAGGGAGCCAGCATTTGTCCACAGACAGCTTCCGGGTCATGTGGCCAGCATGACTAAGCCGCTTCTGGCGAATGAGAGCAGCACATGGAAACACTGTTTATCTTCCCGCCAGAGCGGTACCTATTTATCTACTTGCACTTTGACATGCTTTCGAACTGCTAGTTGGCAGGAGCAGAGACTGAACAATGGGAGTTCGCCCCGTCACAGGGATTCGAACCGCCGACCTTCTGATCGGCAAGCCCTAGGCTCTGTGGTTTAACCCACAGCGCCACCCTATGTATACTTACTTGGGATTAAATCCCATTGAACTCTAGGACTGGCATCTATGAAAACATGCACAGGTTAGAGATACAGGAGAGGACTGCACAATTCATTAGTTGCAAACAGCATATCGTACTCTGATCACTTGAGGCTTCAGAGTCACTGCTATGGACTTAGACTGGGGAGACTTGGATTCAGATCCCCACACAACCAGAAAATTTACAGGGCGGATTATATCCCAACCTACCTTACATTACAACAGAGGTTTCGTTAGGCCACAGCCACCTTTTCCTGTGCCTGATGTCATTTATGTCCCTAGCTGTGGGAAACTTCAAGCAACAGCTGTAATGAAGAATCAGGAGCACACACTGTGCTCCCAATTCTTCCCAATTCTTCCTGTGAATAAAAAATCTGCTTCTTTTTCAAGTCAGTACCTTTTCATGTTTCCCTGTATGGGACATTCCTGGATTATTAGGTTGTTGTGAGAGAAAAAAGGGGAGAACCATGTATGCCATCCTGAGCTCCTTTGGTTAAATAATGAATAATATTGGCATGCCTTAATAATTCTGCAATAAGAGTTTTCAACACATAAACTTAACATTTACAGCCATCCATGGCAGAAATGTCCCATGCAAAGACCTTAGCTCCATGTGAAAAGGAGGGACAGTAGGCCATGGAGGGGGATGTACACTGAAAAAGGTTCGTGTTGTGTGTGTTCAGAGTAGAGTGTGTAGTCCTCATGGTGGATGGAAGTGGTGCATTGTGCCAGTCACTGAGCACAGAAAAGGGTTAAACAAGCATAAATGGATACCTATTAAATCATGGGTGTCAAATACCCTTTGTATGTGAAACTCTCGCACCTTATCTTCGGTAAGCCTCCTGTTTCAGCTTAATCGTATCATCATGTGGCAGTCCGCTTAAGTACATTCATGACAATCAAGAAGTTAATAATCATTAACAGGGCATTTTGGCATCCCTCTGGTGCTTGAAAGCAACCAGTCAAGAGTTTAACAGCAGCAATGTTTACAGAAGTGAACTATATCCTCAGTTCACATATTTTGGCATCTGCTGCTGCCTTCTTGCAACATTCCCATCCCATTGCTCATTTCCTGTAGTAAGGTAAATCTATGTTATTTTGCTGATGCTTTAGAAATAGGTAAACAAGTAAAAGCAACTGCTTTAGGGTGTACAGTGGTACCTCAGGTTACATACGCTTCAGGTTACAGACTCCGCTAACCCAGAAATAGTGCTTCGGGTTAAGAACTTTGCTTCAGGATGAGAACAGAAATCGTGCTCTGGCGGCGCGGCAGCAGCAGGAGGCCCCATTAACTAAAGTGGTGCTTCAGGTTAAGAACAGTTTCAGGTTAAGAATAGACCTCTGGAACTTATGAATTAAGTACTTAACACGATTTACCACTGTACAAAGTATTTTACACTTACAGCCACACTCCATGTTATAGTAAATGATGTTGCACTGGTGCGGGGGGGGGGGGGAGAGCTGCCATGAGGACCTCTGATCAGGATCATGGCCTGAGAAAGGGAAAGAGACCTTAACTCTCCCTCCCCATCATGGTCTCAACAAAACTTATTCATCTGAAGCTGCTACTTGTATTGTGAGGGAAGGGTGTAGCTCAGGGATACATGCCGAAGGCCCCAGGTTCAAATCCTGATATTTCCCAGTAGGGTTGGGAAAGACTTCTGTCTGAAGTTATGGAGAACATCTGCCAGTCACAGTGAAGAAGAAGAAGAAGAGTTTGGATTTGATATCCCACTTTATCACTACCCGAAGGAGTCTCAAAGCGGCTAACATTCTCCTTTCCCTTCCTCCCCCACAACAAACACTCTGTGAGGTGAGTGAGGCTGAGAGACTTCAGAGAAGTGTGACTAGCCCAAGGTCACCCAGCAGCTGCATGTGGAGGAGCGGAGACGCGAACCCGGTTCCCCAGATTACGAGACTACCGCTCTTAACCACTACACCACCCTGGCCCTCCGCACCCATTTACCCACAGGATAAGTCTATAGGCTTGCAGCTAATGGTAGATGCAACCAAAACCCAAAGAGGGCAGAGCCGGCAGGCTTGTACCAGTAACTCTTTTACTTCTTTCTCCTTCTCACTCAGTGTGGTCCAGAGATCAAGAGTGGGCCACAGCATCTGCTGGGCCACTTGAAATGAGTCGGTGTGTGGGTGTGTCACTGATTACCCATCACAAGTGTAGACAATGCTGAGCTAGATGACAAAAGGTGGTTGATACTCTCCAACAAGCCTTCTATGAGCCGCCTCCTAGATGTAAATAGCACTGCACAGCACCTCTTTCAAGGAGGCTAGGCCTATTGACCTGATGGCTGACGACAGATCGTTTGAACCAGCATCTCCCACTTTGACAATCGAAGCCCAGCAATCTTAATCCACTTCCCTTACTTGATCCTCCCTCTGAACTGAATTCATGACTGGTCTATCCCTATTCCTCCATGTATTCATAAACAACCTTCATTTTGTTTTATTTAGGCATTTCTGCACCACACAATCGGCTGTGTGCTCTGGACGGTTCACAATTGAAAATCAATAAAATGCAAGTACAGGACTAAGAACAATCCATGCAGAAAAGCACTGCCAGCTCAAAGTTAATAAAAAGCAACAGGAAACCACCCGACAGCATAAAATCAGTAAGCAGCACTTAGGAAATAGCAAGTGGAAGGCAAAATAGTTCTAAGGACTAAAATAATGGGGTGTAATATTTATCTGGAGAGCCATTTGATAATGGGAGACTTGATTTGGAAATTCTCTTGTCTGCTTAACATAGGAGAATACTGTTTACTGGCTTTGGCAAGGAGCTCTTTCTGGTCAGTCTATTTTTGGACTTCCCTGCTCTTCCTCATTAATTCTTCAATAAACGATTTTTCCTCACACTCACACCCTGGAATCACAGAAACAGTGAAGCTTCTCCTTTGCATGTCCATCATAATTTATAGAATGCAGGATGATTTGTTTTGGTAAACAAAGGGCAGGATGCTGATTAAGCTTCACAGGACAGGAGAGGCATTATTAATCCAGAATGATTGTCTGCTCACTTGACAGTAACAATAGACACATCAACCACAAGAAGAAAAATCTTTGGTGCCCTTTTCATGAGTTAAATGACAGTATTTATTTTACTCATCAGTTTTTACATTGAAAGCTGAACCTCAGAGATTATGACACACCCAAGGTCACACAATGGTTTGCACATAGTGATGTAAACCATAGTCCATTAATCTATGGTTTATTAAGCCATGGCTTAGTGTTCTGTGTAAATCCAGCCCAGCAGAGTAACTATTGTTTATTAACTATGTTTAAAGGTTGCCCATTAAACAATGTTTGTAGTTGGTTCATAAACCTTCATTAATGTTAATCATAGCTTAGCGTTACATGTAACCACCTCTTTAAAAAGGAAATTATAGAAGGCATAAAAAGTATACATTTTCCACTGAGCCACCACTACCCAAAAGCTACAGAACTGTGACTAAAGGGTGGTGAATTTATTTTTTTTCAAACCCTCCCAAGGCTCAGCTGTTATCATTGGTGCTTTTAATTGCTCTATGATGTAATAAACAATATTTAAGTGATTGATGCCTCAGCTTTAACTATGGTTAGCATTAAAACCATGGTTTAGTATTCTGTGCAAACCAACTCAATGAATCCATGCTGAGCATGATTTATTCATTCTATTTTTATCCCTCCATTCCTTTAAGCTGTGCAAGCCCACAGAAAAAGGTACCATATTCAAAAAGACCAACACAACAGGAAGCACTGGTTCTTCCTTTTAGCCTTGGCTTGAAAATTTGAGCAATGGCTTGAACTTTCATGTGCCTGGTTTAATATGCGATGTTAGGTCAGGAAAGCTGCGTGTCATTTGCCTAAAACAGTTTGGTGGGCCAACCTTCAAGGCCTGATGGATGACTAGGAATTTGAACCTAGATCTCCTTGGTCCTAGTCCAACACGCTAAACACTACAGCACAGTAGAATGGTATCATTCAAGGCTCTTGTCCCAAGCTAGCTACCGAACCTTATTTTACCCAGATGTTAAGTCTCACTGAATTCAATAAGATGAGCAGATCCTTAACTCAGTGTGCACTGGACTTTGTGGGGAGGGGGCTTTGCTGCTGCAGAAGCCCACACTGCACCCATAGGAAGCATGGTAGAGCACACACTATTATTGCTATTGGCCATAATCATTGTGAGGTCCTAAAAGAGCAGGGGCAATTGTGGAAACAGCATATCCAACTATGCCCCCCTCCTGGCTTCCACCCTGGCCACACTGCATATGTCCCTGTTAGGTTTGCTTCGTTACTTTCCATAAATGTGCATTGGGCTGTATCCTTCCTACAACCAAGCCCACTGGATTATCCATGTCACTGTCAGGACACGTACATCATGAAACACTGATCAACTGATTACTCTGCTAGTGGCAGTAGTGTCTTCTCTCTCTCCCCCCCCCCCCCCCGTAGTAGAATTGGTCTTAACACACCATGCAGCAGTTTTCTGTTTCCGCTTCACTTTTCTGAACCCTTTAGCAAAGTGGATTGAAGAAGATGTGGGGCTCAATTCCTGTCTTTGCACATTTGACATGAAGTAATCATGAAATATTCATCATGTTCAGCTGCATTCCTCATTGGGAGGGAATGGGGCCTCTGCATATTTCATTTCTTCCCCATTAAATTTTAAGAAAGAGTGATCCCTTGCTCACAATTCTTTAATTAGTTCTTTTTATCCACCTCCATTTGGCTTGCTTCGATTCATCTAGAAGAAGGCAACCTTCCAGATTGCTGCATGTCAAGAATATGCGAGGAAGAATGCATTTTGGCACTCTTCTCAATGTAGGCTTGGTCAGCGGCACTTACTTCTGAGTAAACATGCAACAGATCAGGATGCACATGATGCAAACTCAAGAGTGTGGTTGCAGCAACAAGAACTTGTGGGGCAGAAATTAGTTTCATTGTTTGGGGCCATTAGGTAGCAACAGGTGCCACTTTTATTTAACTAGTCTCATTCCTGTTCTCTTAACATCAGCTTGATGTATAAAAATTAGAAGATGATAATGTTTATCTCTACAGGCTATGAAATGCTCAGCCAATTAAGATTCTGTTAAAGGCACAAACATATACCAGACTGTGTTTTTCTGGTCAGCTCTAGGGATAGAAATGAATGGTTTGAAAATGTTTGCAGGGAGAAGGTTGTGCTGTGATTAGGAGGGATGGAATACTGTTGCATACCACCCTAATCCAGATTCCAGGGGTTCCATGCAAGTACCCAGGGTTCGGTTTCCTCAGAATGAGGGACAGCAGAGACTGTGGTATCTCTATGATACATGGTTTATTTATGCATATATACAACCTGCAGATCGATGTATTACACACATTAGCAGCAGGAGGGCACTCTGATGGCGAATAATTCCCAATCATTATATTCCCATCCTAACAGTCCCACCTTCTTTCTCAGTGCAAGTATAGCAGTCACTTCAGAACTTGTCCTGCTTTCCTAGGTTAGACAAAACTCAAACAACAGCCCTGTGCTTATTATATTCCACTCAAAATTAAAACTGTTTATACATATAACTTTAAAGAACATTGAAATGACATTCTTTGCCTTGGAGAATTCTGGGCACTGTAGTTTACCTCTCACAGTTACAATTCCCAGCAACCCTTAACAAATCACAGGGCCCAGAATTCTTTGAGGGAAGGCATGAGCTTTGAATGTGCTTTAAAGGTGTAGTGTGTATGCAGCCTGTGTAAACAAAAGGCCTCCTCTGTGTAGCTCTGTGGTACATTTATAACAGCTTCCCCCTTTGTTTTTATACACTCTGAACCTCACAGCTTCGTCAATTAAAATACTTGGCATTCACTGTTCACATGATTCTATTTCTATCTTCAAGTAGAAACAAAGGAACCAGCAGGAAGCAGTTGGAGAGCCAGTTTTGTTGTTTATGTTCCATCCTTTCAAGGACGTTTAAACAAGGACAGAAATCGAGAGACACCCCTACTTCCCCTCCCCTCTCCTCTGTATATTGGTATGTTTGTTTTTCTGGTACACATGGGGCTCGTTTTCTTGTGATATTGCAAGGACCACACAGGGAAATAAAGTTTACCCTTGGAAAAATAAATGAGCCTTTTAAATGGTCCTGATGATATTTTGATCAGTATCTTGCCTATTTACATCCTGCTTGTCAGAGAGGCATATGGCAGGCATGAATGAGTGAGTAGGTGGGGGAACATTTTACTAGTGTTTACACCAAATAAGCATCTCCTTCGGGGAGGAGCTGGCTGCACAGGAGGCCTCGGGCCCAATAAATGAGGCACAGGAGCAAAGCTTCAACCAGGTCATTCGAGCAAGGACAAGGGATGCTGCAGATTGGGCTGAGTTATACCAGCCCCACTGGGGCCCCCAGAGCAGATGTCCCTTTGGACAAAGCAAGGGCAAGGAAAACAGCAAACACCATGATGGGTGAGCTAAAGGAAGGCAACCTGGAGACCACACAAGGTAAGACATCTCCAATCAACCTTGCAGATCATCGAGGGGGGGGGGGATAGAGAGTCAGCCTAGATTTTACTTGTATCTATATACCAGAAGGTGGCTTGAGCAGCCCAAGCTAACAAGCTGTTCACCTGGATGGAAGTGTAATTTGCTCTTAACGCGTAGTTAATTGTAATAGTGCATTAGATCCAGGTGTTGCAGGGTTTCGCATTTGGCTGGGGTAGACCCGATGTCTGTTCTCTTCCGAGGGCTAGTACACAAACTGTGTGGCCACAGGTTTTCCACACCTGAACTACATACAGCAACCCAGCAACTACATACAGCTTTAAAGCTCCAGCCCTCAATTTAGCATGCTCCCTGAGATGTTCTAGACAGAGGGAAACATGCATTTACAGGCTGTTTCTGTTTCATTTCATTTTTTATGCATGTTTTATTTGCACAACAGGGTTACAATGTACTGAACTAAAGAAAGCAAGATTTTCAGCAATTCAGCTTGTGTATGCATTATCAGTTTAAAATGCTAGTCGTTCTTTTTCTTAATTCAGATTGAAGCTGGTTTGGAGGAAATGAATCAAATTGCAGCATTTCCCAAGAAACGACAGTGTGTACACAGCTTCAGTCTAGCCAGGCCCTTATTTCTGGATACAGGCAAGGCATGTAGATATGGCACAAGCAGGAATCTTTCTGTTGTATAAGTTAGCTTTACTAGCATAGTTTTAAAAGCAAATCCTAACTACAGAACAGCACAAGCTACAGAACATAAAGTTATCTGAGATATATTTATTTATCCATGGGCTGTTAAAAGACAACAACACCTCCTAAAAACACAAGTTTCAGTACTGATGAAGCCACAATTTTTCAGCAGTTGCAAAACATTCCCTCCAACTACTCTTAGGTCATCGTTAACTAACACTTTTTAGCAATTGCACAGTATTTCCCCCAGGGGGACTCAACTTCAACGGCAGGGCTAAAGAACTTGCCCACAACACACATTTAATTTCAGAGGTTTTCATGTAATGCAGGAGTTTTAGGCACACCTCTGGTCTGTAGACAACTATAATGACCTTCCCTGGCACAGTTTAGCCTCTCCAGTTGTCTCTTTTATCTCTTGATCCATTTTCTCCAACATGTTTTGTATATGTTTTCCCTTGCCATGTAACTTCTTTGTTCCCAGGACTTTCCATATGGTTTATCCCAGCGATGCGTAAGGACACCCCCCCCACTCTCTAGATCATTCCCACCACAGCTGCAAGCCTTTTTTCTTCATTTCTTTCTTGCTCTCAGTTCTTTGGTTTCTATATTCTGAGCTGCTCCCCGCTTTCCAAGTGGTAAGAACACAGCCAGCCCCATTATAATGCAAAGTAGTTCTAGCCAATCAGGGAAAGAGAATGTGACATACTCCTTGGTTCATTTTAAGGTGTGTCTGTGTGTGTCTTCCCTGGTGAAAATTTCATTGCTGCCCCACAGAATGAAGCTCAGAAATCCAGGGTGATAGCGTAACTGCATTTATGAATTTTCTAACTCCAGCTTGTTTGTTTTAAATTTGTATACCATCCATAAGACTTGGTGCCCAGGTACCCACAAATTTTTAATGAAGGCCCCCCCCTCAAGGTTCCACTCCACGGAGTGAGCATACCACAGGGCAGGTGCATGTGACTTTGGCATGCCCCCACTACGTACGTGAGTAATGTCAGCATGCTGCCGGGCATGCTGATGTCTTGTGCTCATGCCACAGGGCATGCTGACACTACACAGGCACACTGCGATGGTGTCAGCATGTCCCAGGCACCCACTGTTTTGGGGCCAAGGTGGCGCGCCTGATATCACCCTTCATCCGAAGATCTCAGGGCAGTTCACAGCATAAAATGTGTATTTAAGACGTGATTCTCCCCTTCCCCGAAACTTGTAAGAATGAAAGAGAAAACCTTCCTGATGCAGAGAAATCCATCATTATTATACCCATACAGTGGTACCTCGAGTTACAGATGCTTCAGGTTACAGACGCTTCAGGTTAGACTCCGCTAACCCAGAAACAGTACCTCGGGTTAAGAACTTTACCTCAGGATGAGAATAGAAATCACGCGGCGGCAGTGGGAGGCCCCATTAGCTAAAGTGGTACCTCAGGTTAAGAACAGTTTCAGGTAAAGAACAGACCTCCAGAACGAATTAAGTTCTTAACCCGAGGTACCACTGTATTGCAGGGAGGTTGGGAGGATATGGTTTGTATCAGTCCTGGACCCAGTGTTGCTTTACCCACTTTACTGGAGGGACGGCGAAGTAAAAAGTGTTGTATGACAACCCTTTTGTTGTTATTCTGGTTTGTTTCTGCCTCTGTTAAAGGGAAATGCAGGATGGACTGTGAAATTGGTTGTAGCAGCTGAAAAATTAATTAAAGGTACAGGGGTGAAGGGAGCTAGGGGAAAAAGTTTCAGTTCTGGGTGGAAGGACGTTATGTAGATACCAGACATAGACAGAAAGGCTAGCCATTTAGAGAGCGAGATGGGCGTAGACATGGTGCATAAGTTTCTTAGAGGCCAGGCCTATCCAGCTTCGATGACTATTTTTCACCAGATCTATCAGAAATGGTAGACATGTTCTTTGGTGTTAGTTCTGTATGCATGTATACACCCCCCCCCCAGCACCTAAAATATTCCTGCAGACACCAGTGAACTGGAGTGTGTCACTTTCCCAGACCCTGAAAGATATTACATCCCCAGGCTAGAAATAAAAAGCCAGGGATCAAATACATTAACATTATTTTGTTAAGTGCCTGAGACCCATCATTTGGGGGAAACCATAGCTACAGACTCTGTAACTGCAATCAGGGCCTCCAAACACCACCCTCTTCAGCTCTGAGGAGAGCAACAACTTCCAGATGGTGTTTTTTTTGCATTTGATTGTCACTCGGTACTCCCCTCCCCCTTCTTTCCCCAAGCAATGAGCCATTGCACCTGACACCCGTGTTTCTGTTCTGGCATTTCTATTTCTGTAGCATCTCTGCAGTACAAATTAATAATATAACAATGCTATAAATTGTTAGGCGGCAGGTGTTAACTGAATGCTAAGCATTAGCACAGTTTAACTTGCAGCCATTATGAAGGATTCTGGGAAAACAGTTCTGGACCTTATCAACTCCAAACCTACAACAGCAAGTGTGCACCGAACTGTTATCTCTCCCACCTGCAAGACCATGCAAAATCACAGTGATATCGCTCCCAGTATATTTCAGCTTTAACTATTCAGCCTCTAAGGTGCTTTGGGAATTACTCTTCCCAATGTATCTTCTAAACCTAATGCAGGGATGAATGGCATTAGGAGCTGGGCAGCCATTCTTGGAGGCATAATATTCAGAAAAGATTTTGGCAAGTTCTTACTCTATCATGTCATCAGAGATGTCAACAGGATTTCCTGTAAACAGTATACTGTATAGGGATTAGGGTCCCTGAATCCCAACCCCCAATCTATTGACAAGAACTGCTGCTTTGCCAGATAGATTAATGTAACCTAGCCTAATTTAGAGGGCTGTTGCAAATGTAAAATGGGGAGGGGAGGAAAACATACACAATCTTGTGCTCTTGGGTAGAAAAGCAAAATGCAAATATATGCTACACAGCACATAGTTATCTGAAGAAGTGTGCATGCACACAAAAGCTTATACCCAGAACAAACTTAGTTGGTCTCTAAGGTATCTGAAGAAGTGTGCATGCACACAAAAACTTACAGTGGTACCTCGGGTTACAGACGCTTCAGGTTACAGACTCTGCTAACCCAGAATCAGTACCTCTGGTTAAGAACTTTGCTTCAGGATGAGAACAGGAATCGCACGACGGTGGCACGGTGGCAGCGGGAGGCCCCATTAGCTAAAGTGGTACCTCAGGTTAAGAACAGTTTCAGATTGAGAATGGACCTCCAGAACGAATTAAGTTCTTAACCCGAGGTACCACTGTACCCAGAACAAACTTAGCTGGTCTCTAAGGTACTGCAGAAGTGTGCATGCACACGAAAGCTTATACCCAGAACAAACTTAGTTGGTCTCTAAGGTGCTACTGGACATTTTTTTTATTTTTTATTTATTTTAACTGCATCAGATCAACATGGCTACGTACCTGAATCTAGAAGCACATAGTTAAATTATGGAATAAACGCCCATGGGAAGCAGTGTTGGGATGTAGATGGTCATCAACTTAGATGGAAATAAAAAGAGGATTAGATAAATTGATGGAACATAAAGCTACTAGCTACAATGACTAGGATATGCTTTCATTGTATGCTTCTGAATACTAGTTACTTGAAACCATAGGAGGGGAGAGTGCTGCTGCATTTAGGTCTTGTGTTTAGCTTCCCACAGGCATCTGCTTGGCCACTGTAAAAACAGGATGCTGGACTAGATGGGCCATTGGCCTGAACTGGCAGGGTTCTTATGTTCTTACATCATTGCATTCACACACATCACATAAATACTGTAACACTATAAAAGTAGCCTCCTTGCTCTAACTGCAATGTTTCACAATCCAGATATTTACAGCAAGATACCCAGGCAAACAAAAAGTTTGACAGCCCTGATAGCTAACAGACACAGAAAGCTGTATACATTATTTAACAATACATTGCATGGGGCATTCCAACCTAAATTTTATTTTATTACTTATGCTTTAGCAGATCAGGAAGTAGGATCAATTAAGTATTAAACACACTGTGATTAATGCGACCTATATTCACCATGATTTCTAATGTTTCACCAGTTTTACGTTCTGTCTTCTACTTTAGAAAGCCCTAAACTCCATCATGGGGAGAATCAGCAAAGTAACCCATCTGTTTATTTTATGGCTGTCATCTGCAGCTGCAGGCATGGCATCTCTTTTCTCCTGAGGAGGCCTTCCCAGAAAGTGGTTATTAATTGCCTGCCTGCCTGTCCCCACCGCTCTCTCATTTAAATGATAATCTACCTTGTTACTTGAAGAAGATGCAGTTGCCTGGCTCAGATTGCATGATATTATTCGTGCCTTGATTGGCTTTTCACAAGCCTGCCTCTGGAACATTGAATGGCCTATATCATCAAGCAAGTGGATACCCTTTTGTCCATGCCAACAATTTTACATTAGGAGATTCTGATTTCAGATCTAAATGGAGTTGAAGCTTTCTGAAGGAAGCCTATGGAATACTTCCTAGGTTCCTGAACTCCTTACTCCCTCAGAGAATATGTGCTTGGGTGATTTTAGGCTCCAAATACAGTCTGGGAAAATGCACTTTAAAAATCCTGTTGCTATGCAAATGGTTCCTTTTGCCTTTTCGTACCACTTTAAGATAAAGTGTGGTTTAGATAAAGTGTGGTTTATGTTATGTACTGAAGTTCTCACCCTGGGCCAGCAAGGGGATACTGTAGATAGTTATGCAAATGAAGGATCGAAAGTGACATTCAGTGATTGGATAGTTTTAGAAAGTTGTTACAGTAATGTGGTACTGGAGCTCTATATAAGCAGGCTGACTGAGCTCTTCAGTTCAGTTCTGTCTTGACCTGTGAATAAATAAGAGCTGTTTGAAGAATCGCTGTGTTGTCCGATATGTTCACCCACAACTTAACAGTTTATAAATCAGTTTTAGAATACCATTTATTCATTCTACCAATGCCTAATGATTTTGATTTCCTAACCAACAAGCCTCTGTTTATATGTTGCATAATGTGTATATGGATCTACATTCTCTGTGCCAGGGATTGGAAACCCCTTTTCAGCTCAAGGGCCACATTCCCTTCTGGGGGCCGCATGCCATTGCTGAGCAAGGCCAGAGGCAAATATGGGTGGGGCAATGAATTGAAGTTTTACCCTTGGACAGTAAGCTAGTTTCCACACACGCTCTCACTCCCTTTATCTCTGCTCCACCCAAGGAGTTAAAAGACACATTACAGCCTGGCAAAAACACTCAAGGAGGGTGAGAAGCAAGGCTAATGGTGGGTATGGCTTTGAGAGAGTCCCAAGGTCCACATTCAACCCGCCAGGCCTGAGGTCCACCACCCTTATTCTATGCTTAAAGGTAAAGGTAAAGGGACCCCTGACCATTAGGTCCAGTCGTGACCAACTCTGGGGTTGCGGTGCTCATCTCACTTTATTGGCCTAGGGGGCCGGCATACAGCTTCTGGGTCATGTGGCCAGCATGACTAAGCTGCTTCTGGCGAACCAGAGCAGCACACGGAAACGCCGTTTACCTTCCCACCGGAGCGGTACCTATTTATCTACTTGCACTTTGATGTGCTTTCAAACTGCTAGGTTGGCAGGAGCAGGGACCGAGCAACGGGAGCTCACTCCATCATGGGGATTCAAACCGCCGACCTTCTGATCGGCAAGTCCTAGGCTCTGTGGTTTAACCCACAGCACCACCCGCGCCCCTATGTTCTATGCTTAAAAGGTAAAGCTACCCCTCCCCGTACGGGCCAGTCGTGTCCGACTCTAGGGTTGTGCGCCCATCTCACTTAAGAGGCCGGGGGCCAGCGCTGTCCGGAGACACTTCCGGGTCACGTGGCCAGTGTGACGAAGCTGCTCTGGCGAGCCAGCACCAGAGCAGCACACGGAAACACCATTTACCTTCCCGCTATAACGCGGTACCTATTTATCTACTTGCACTTAGGGGTGCTTTCGAACTGCTAGGTGGGCAGGAGCTGGGACCGAAAGACGGGAGCTCACCCCGCCGCGGGGATTGGAACTGCTGACCATGCGATCGGCAAGTCCTAGGCACTGAGGTTTTACCCACAGCGCCACCCGCGTCCCTATGTTCAATGCTTACTCACATTTAAATGTTTTGTTGTTCTGCCTTTATAACTAATGATGAGCAGATAGCTTTGATTTACATGAGAGATGGAAGCATCCCCAAATACTGTACCTAGTAAATGAAAGCCTTTGAGGT